>NC_044034.1:39976441-40600070 GCF_901765095.1 Microcaecilia unicolor | reverse complement strand
TTATAGAATAAATGTTGATTTCCATGAGAAAATTAAGGCAGGATATATAGAATTTTGGGGATTGGGGTAATTTTGTAACAGGACCTCTATGCTAAATAGTCCAAGAAGGTGCTTGTTTTATCCAGCTTTATAAAAGCAACATGGGCACCTAGAACCAGACTCAGCAGAGCACTAATTCCTACTTTGAAATTTGTACCTCCTTCAAAGATGGTGCAAATGTTGTGCATGTTTTTATAATATATACATTGTACATCACAACTGTGCCTTTGTTCCACCTAAACTATCCTCCCCCCCCCCCCCCCACGCTCCATTTTAATAATATACAAATTAAGGACTATTTCATCAGTAACATTCAGAACCTGGTTCCTGCTACAGCTGCTTGTGAGCTTGGGCAAGTCACCTGGGCCTTCTTTTACAAAGCTGTGCTAGTGATTCCCGCGTGGCAAATGCGAGGAAGCCCATAGCGATTGAAAGGGCTTCCTCTAATTTGCCACACTGAAAATTGGTAGCGCGGCTTTGTAAAAGAGGCCCTCGATTCTCAATATGCCTCAGGTACAAACTAGTCAAAAAAAAAGCATATACGAGGGGAAAGAAGGCTACTCCACAATAAAAATGTCCAAAATGATGTAGGAGTGATACCCCGCGGCAACCAAAATCATGTCACAATTATTAAGGAAATATCTAATGAATTCACTTTATTATTCTCATAAGCAAAAAAAAAAAACACAAAACTTTTAATGATATACTTTTTAAAACTCTTACATTTTTAAAAAATCTTTTTCACAAATTTATAAAAAGGACAAAGAGACATCAGATGGCCAACCAGGCACGCTATTGGACAATGCAGGTTTAAGTGACTTGCCCAAGGTCACAAGGAGCTGCCGCAGGTTTGGGCCCTCCCATTCGTAGCCTATTGCTCTAATCTTTAGGCAACTGCTCTGCCACACAGCTTCAGGTATGAACTTAAAATATAAGGGCCTGATCGTCAAAGGATTTACGCTCCTAACTTTGAGGGTTATGCTTTTAGATAAAAACTAAGGGCTCCTTTTACTAAGCAGCGTTACACAGGAAGCACTGCTGCGCTAGCGCAGCGGCTCCGCGGTACTTCACACCCCTAGCACGCCATTATTTCCGGCGCTACAAAATGTATTCATTTTTGTAGTGCCGGAGTGTATCCGGCAATAATCGGGCAGTGCCGCACGCTGCCTGGTTACCACCAGGTTAATGCAGGAGCCCTTACCTGCCACCTCAATGGGTGGCAGCAAGGGCCCCCCCCCCTCCCCCCGAAATGGCTGCCTGGAAAATTCTTTACTTGTCGCACAGCCATTTCCTGCAGGAAGGCGAAACTTCCCTTTTACCAGCTGCGGTAAAAGGGGGCCTCGGTCCACATGTAAAACATGCGCAGACGCCAGCGTTGGCCCCCTTTTGCCGCAGCTTGGTAAAAGGCGGCCCTAAGGCAATTATATGTATTTGGAATGGGAGCAGGGAGAAGGAATACTCTTATGTTCATGAGAAAAGCTGGTTCACTAAATAATAATAATAATGGGATACTGGATTTGGCAGACCACTTCATCATACCAGGTATCGCTTTAGAGAGCAACACAGCTTGAAATCTTGAGTTGGAAACATGTTCATTAACAGGGTTGAATGCAAATTTGCTGATGCCGTCCTTTGCTCAATAGGATTTGAACATACTTCCTCTTCAGGTCTGTTGATTTCATTCTCTTATCATGATTGAGCTTAATAAAATGACTGCTGTATAAATTAAATCTGTTAACATGGAGAGATAAGGTAGTAATGTTAAAAAGTCATTTTCACACCTAGGTGGCAGTGTCTATGAATAAAATTGCTCTTATCAAATGTATCATTTCTCAAATTAAGTTGAATTGTCTGCTTTTTCTCATTGTATTAATTTGCCCGCTATCACATGTAGGGAGCAATACTGCTTGTCATACTACATTAGGCTACTTCCGTCAAGGTCCCTGCTGCTGCTTGCACGGTGAAGGTTGCAATGGAGATCTGCTGCTTCACTTCTTCCCAGGCCGCCTTCTGGTCTGCTTTGTTTTCAATATCAAACATGGCATCGTAGATCCCAGGGAAAGATTCTCCTGCATACTTGTTGTGGCTACTTGGAGCAAAGATGATGTGCCTGTGGATAGAAACGTTTTTGTTTAGAGAAGCACAATCGACACATGGATGCTGTAACCACAACGCACGCTCTGTGCCAGGGACCAGCATTTTAGGCTAAGAAGCAGGGAGTTCAGGGCTTCAAATCCCACTTATGTGACTTGCACAAGCCATTGACCTTCCACAGCCTCAGGTATGGTAGGGTAGTTCCCCTGCATACAAGCACCAAGCTGTGAACAACTTATGGGTGCTTCCACAAGCTTGGTGGTTTCCATGGGGGTAGTGGCATAGCTACAGGTGAGCCTGGGTTGGCACAGGCCCACCCATTCATGCCTCAGGCCTACCCAGTGGCAGCACCACACTGCTCTCTCCCCTCTTTCCTCCGCAGTATCTTGGCATCTGTGCTTCTGTTTTTTAACCCCATCCTTCCCCGTTGTACCATACAGGTATCTTCGGCACCTTCAGCAATTCATTCTTACTGCTTGCGCCAGCCTCGCAGGCTTCCATCTGCCACGTTCCATCAGACAGGAAAGAGGTAATGAAGTCAGTGAGGGCGGGACACGGGTACGCGGCAGATGATAGCCCACAGGATCGGCGCAAACAGTGAGAATGACTCACTACAGGCGCTGAGGATACCTGTATGGTACACTGGGGAAGGGTGGGGTTAAGAGAGAAGAAACAAGTGATGGGACGCCCAGGAGTGTGGTAGGTGAAAAAAAACCTGTATTTTTAAAAATATCTCTGGAAAGGTATTGGGGGGGGGGGGGGGGGGGGGCAATCCAAGTTACTATTGGGCCCATCCAAAATACTGAGTCTAGCTATACCTCTGCCATGGGATCATCAGCAGGGTAGGTTGCTAGTGTTGTCTGTAGTCATTCAAAGGAAATGGAGGTTTAAGTGACTTGCCCAAGGTCACAAGGAGCTGCCATAGGTTTGAGGCCCTCTGATTGCTACCCTACTGCTCTAACCCTTAGGCAACTCCTCCTCCCCCCTCCCAGCTTCAGGTATGACGTTAAAATATAAGGGCCTGATCTTCTTAGGATTTATGCTCCGAGGGTTATGTTTTTAGATTGGTCTCTGAAAAATTTATTAGGGCTGGGTATCTAAATTTATACTTGAAATTTCACTAAACTTATGTTTAGGAGCATAAAAAGTTAGGGGCAATGGGCTGAAAATTGCAGTTAACTGCAGGTCTGTATACCCAGATATTCAATGCTGGAGCCCAGACATGGTCTGACATTGAATAATGGGATAAAGCCAGCTGCGACCTAAACACTCTGACTGCCGCTGGCTGCATATTGACTGAAATGTATTGATCTATTCCATAAAGTTCTTCACTTTGCAATAGCTATTCTTTGAACTAATCATTTATCTTGTCTCAAGATGAAATAAATCAGTTTCTTGTATCTGGGAAATGTAGACATGGTAAAAATAAACAAACCAATAATTGATCAGATATTCACAGGTATTTACTAAGTTGTGATAGGCGGTGTAGTGTTTATTATGTGCTATTTTTCAAAAATGTCACAACTTGGTGGGTGGTGGTGGTGAGTACAGATCACATAAGGGAGAAAAAGCTACAGGTGACAAAACAACTTTGGTTCAGTGAGAGGAAAAAACAGATAATTAAGGAGAGGTCTTTAAGCACCACTGCAGAAGTAGCCATGAAAGTAGCTGACATATTTCTAGGGACTGCACCATACAGGGCCCACTACTAAGGGTAAAATTTACTAAGTCTTTTCTTTTTCTCCGAACTACACATTGGAAAACAAAACCTTAGTAAATCGAAGCCAAATTTGTTTTGAGGAAAGTCTTGACTTATGTGTTAATGAACGGCCTAATGCACTGGTTCCCAAATAGATTCAGCTTTGTAATGAGGCTGTCTGTCATGATATTGAGGGAGTGCTGAAATTATTCTGGCCAATATTCAGGCTGTACCAGTTAAATGCTGACTGTCCTAGGCAGATTTAGTCCCAGATATTCAATGCTGGGCTATGTCCGTGCACTGGCGTTGAATTTTGAGGACTACATAAATTTGAGGAAGCCGCTGGGGCTTATGCACATGCTGGCTGATATTTAGCTGGGCTCCACCTAAAACACGTATCTGGGTTCCGGCTGAATATCGGCCGGGACCCACATAAGGTGCACTCAGCTCCAATGAATCCTCCTCCCTCCCACCCTGCATGTATTTTTAAATGGCCTGAAACTCCTGCCCACCCAATAGCCCCCACCCCAGGCCTACCAGTAAATAACTGGTGGTCCAGTGGGGTCCTACGGGCAGGAATGATGTCCACTTGCTCCTGCCTGTCATGGCAGCCAGTGTAACATGGCTTCTATGACCTCTAGTGGCAGCCTTGCAATATACCATGAAAATCTATGTAGAAAACCTTCCATACTATGGGTCCCTGCTGCACATAACTCAAGCTAAGCTTTAGTAAAAGACCCCCATATGAGCAGTAACTCGTAAGCAGTGCTTTTTTTGTACAAAAAAAGGTGCCGGTACTCATTATGGACAGGCTCCACCCCTATGATAGCCACACCCACATTAGCCACACCCCTTATACCAGCCATGGCGCATATAAACAGACATCACTGAAAATATTATACTAGTATAGGAGAAAAAAATAACATGATTTTTTCCATTATAAATAATTTCTGTAATCTGTTACAGCTCCAGTATACCCAGTGCAAAATAAGACAGCAGATGTAAATTCTCAAATTGGACATATTTCAAACACTAAAATGAAAATAAAATGATTTTTTCTACCTTTGTTGTCTGGTGACTTTGTTTTTCTATCCATATTGGGCCCAGTCTCTGATTCTGCTGCTATTTGTTCCCTTAACTCCGTTTCCAGGGCTTCCTTTCCATTTATTTCTTTACTTTCCTCCTTTCTTCTTCATTTCTTGCCATACATCCATAAGTAAAAGCTGGGTCCTCCTCCATGGAATTGACTGGAGGAGGTATGTGGATCCAGCTTTTGCCTATTTTCTCCATCCATGTGCAGTTTTTCTCCTCTCTTCCCTTTCCCTCATCTCCATCCATGTGCATCTTCTTTTTTCTTTCCTCCCCTCCATCCATGTCCAGCACTTCTCCTCTCTCCTCCCCTCCATCCATGTCCAGCATTTCTCCTCTCTTCCCTCCCCTGTATCCATATAAAGCAATAATTCTCTCCCCTCTTCTCCATCCAAGTCCAGCATTTCTCCTCTCTCCCCGCCAACCCCTCTATCCATCCATGTCCAGCAATTCTCCTCTATCTCCTGCTCTCCTCTCCATCCATTTCCAGCATTTCTCCTCTCTTCCCTGCCCTCCCATCCGTGTGCATCTCCTTCCTCTCTCCCCTCCATCCATGTCCAGCATGTCTCCTCTCTCCCCTGCCCTCCCCTCCCATGTCCAGCAATTCTCCTCTGTCCCCTGTCCTCCCCTGCCATCCATGTCCAGCGATTCTCCTCTCTCCCCTTCCCTCCCCTCTCATCCATGTCCAATGATTCTCCTCTCTCCCCTGCCCTACCCTTCCATCCATGTCAAGCGAACCTGTCTTCCATGACCTCCCCTCCCATCCATGTCCAGTATGTCTCCTCCTACCCTTCCCCTCCCATCCATGCCCAGTGATTCTTCTCTGCCCCGTCCTCCCCTGCCATCCATGTCCAGCGATTCTCTGCCCCTGCCCTCCCCTCCCATCCATGTTCAGCAATTCTTTCTTCCCTGCCCTCCCCTCCCATCCATGTCCAGCGATTCTCTTCCCTGCCCTCCCCTCCCATCCATGTCCAGCGATTCTCTTCTCTCCCCTCCATGTCCTGCAATTCTCTTATCCCTGCCCTCCCCTCCCATCAATGTCCAGCAATTCTATCTTCCCTGCCCTCCCTCCCATTGACGTCCCACGATTCTCCTCTCTCCCCTGCCCTCCCTTCTCCCATTTGCAGCGATTCTTCTTCCCCCAGCCCATCCTCCTCCACTGCCTGCCAGCGTCGTACTTAGCAGCGCGAACGGTGCAGTGATTGAGAGAAGCTGGCAGCGTTGGAGCTTCCCTGTGCGAGTACCACCAATGCGGAAACAGGAAGTTGAAACAACGTAGGCGGGACTCACAGAGGGAAGGTCCGACGCTGCCAGCCTCTCTCAATCGCTGCCTGCACCGTCCGCGCTGCCAAGTCCAACGTAGTAGTAAGTAAGGGAGTGAGAGGAAGGGTGCAGGACTTGCTGGGGGGAAAAAAGGTGCTGGTACGCCGTACTGGTGCATACCGGCACAAAAAAAGCACTGCTCGTAAGACACAAAAAGAAGTATATTCATGAGCATGCATTCCATTTACTACTACTATTTAGCATTTCTATAGCGCTACAAGGCGTACGCAGCGCTGCACAAACATAGAAGAAAGATAGTCCCTGCTCAAAGAGCTTACAATCTAATATTGGGCACCTAAAACTTTAAAGTGTATGTAAATCACTTGTATGCAAGTACACTTAAAAATCTGCATACAAACTATTAGCACATTTTTAAGTTACATAAGAACATAAGCCTTGCTATAGTGGGACACACCAAAGTTTCATCAAGCCCAGTATCCTGTTTCCAACAGTGGCCAATCCAGGTCACAAGTACCTGGTAAGATCCCAAAGAGGAATACAGATTTTATGCTGCTTATCCTAGAAATAAGCAGTGGATTTTCTCAAGTCCATCTTAATAATGGTTTATGGACTTTTCTTTTATGAAATTATCCAAACCTTTTTTTAAACCCTGCTAAGATAACTGCTTTCACCACATTCTCTTGCAGTGAATTCCAGAGTTTACACATTGAGTATTTTCTCCAGTTTGTTTTAAATTTACTACTTGGTGGCTTTACTGCTTGACTCCTAGTTCAGTTCAACTATATAAAATATACCTCAATTTTTTAAAAATAAGTGGCCTAGTGGTTAGGGTGGTGGACTTTGGTCCTAGGAAACTGAGGAACTGAGTTTGATTCCCACTTCAGGCACAGGCAGCTCCTTGTGACTCTGGGCAAGTCACTTAACCCTCCATTGCCCCATGTAAGCTGCATTGAGCCTGCCATGAGTGGGAAAGCGCAGGGTACAAATGTAATAAAAAATAAATAAAAACTCACTCCCTGTCCCTCCCCAACTCCCCAGCCAAGGGATGCCCAGGCCAACCCAATTGCTGCTCAGAAAACATCATGACTTGCATATTTGTTTCCCCAGCTAAGAGGGAATGTTGGGCATGAGGCATTTCCTCTCTGGCCCCTGCTCCCTGCACTCCTTTGCCATTCTTCCACCAAACTTAAAAAAAAGAATAAATATCTTGGCTGTCATGAATCCCCAAGTCCCACTAGCTGGAGACATCGTCAGCCCAAATCCCTGAGCCGTCAGTGGCCTTTGTCCCAACCCATCAACGATGGCATCTGACTCATGCTCAGTTCTTCCACATGCCTGACAGTTGAGCAAACATGGATTATGGCCACTGACTGCCATTATGTTCTAATGGCTCAGTGGTTAGAGCTGATGATGTCACCAGCTGGTGAGGCTTGAGGATCCTCACTACCCAACAGTCTACTAAGATTGCTGGTTCCTTCTACAGCCCAATAGCTTGATTTTGTGCATTTTGTACATGGACTTTTTTTGAAAATGGACCAAAAAGATAAATGCAGAGCACAAAATCATCTAACGTGACCATTAAAAACAAAAATAGACATTTTGCTGTTTTGAAAATGTCTATATACGGATCTGGGACGTCATATCGAAAATACCCCTCACTAGGTACTGTCATTGGAATATTTTTACTGCTATAATTGTTTATTGCCTGTGTTTGACTTCTTCTTGCCTTCAGTGAATTTCTTCAAAAAGGCAGTAAATAAATCGTAATAAATAAATTAAATAAAAATAAATAACAATGCCATCTTACCTATAGAATTTTCTACCCGGTAAACCAAGAGGATCAATAAAAGCTCTCTCCACAAACATCAGCTGGTCATTCATGATTCGTACTGCAAGTGGACTGCAGTAGAAGAAAAATAAACAGGCGTTCTTTTTCCATTACAAAGTCAAGGGAAACGTATCAGCATGAAAGAAGGAAATAAAGCTCTGAAAAAATAGTTATACTGGAAAACATAAGTGTACAGCATGTTCATTTTTTTTATTAGTTCTGCCTTTGATGTCTACATTATACACTTTTACAACTTAACCCTCCAGCATTTGCTAAATGACCTTTTTTTTTTTTTTTTTTAATCTTCAGAGCAACCTTTGAGGATCTGAAGGATCTACCTGTGGTGTCCAATACCTGCTGCTTTCAAAGACAATATATTGTGGAGAAAATATGAAAGGAATGTATTGTAGTTGAAGGAAACCTCAAGGCTGTTCTCTGTTTTATATATAGCTCCAGAACTTTGGGTATGAAAATTTTTGACTCTAATTTATTCCAGCATCCAAGAATCAATTTTGACCTGGTTTGAATACAGGTTTATTTTATTTTTTTAGACCTGAATTTACCTACATTTGATCAGAATCATGCAAATATTGCAAGTCTCCTTCTTCAATGTATAACTATTCCTGATTTTAAAAAAAAAAAGCATATCTGTGAATATACTCATCTAAAGTAAGTGAACAAGAGCTAAACAGACAAACGTGAACCTCTCTGGGAAAACAGGACCAAAGTCACTGGACTTTCGTCATGTTTTCTCAAAGGCGGTCACAAATATGAAGATTTAAATTGAGCCATGATTGATCTGGATTTGATTGATATGAGTTATCAACACTAAACTGATTGCAATTTTCTATCTCTTCCTCCTCCCTTCAGTTTCTTATTGAGTTCAAATTTAATCTAAACTAGTTTATCAATCCTGGGTTTCAATGTATGAAAACCAAATATGACAACACCAAGGAGAGGATCCAACAAAGACCACCAAGTTAGTGCAAATGCTTTAGGTGAGAAGTTACCAATGTCAAGGGCTACCATTAAGATATGTTATTTTACTGTTAACTCCAGTTATTAGTAACTAGGTGGGGGTCTCTGCGTTAAATGCTGAGACGTCCATGGGAATATAATGGGCATCTCAGCATTTAGTGCCAGCTGAGTTTTAGCATGAGCTAAAAATGCCAGCGCACATTAGTAAAAGACATGCTTGGTCAGATTGCATAAATGGGCCGTGTTCTAAAATAGAACGCGATAGCGGTAAAATAACACAGTTTAATGGTTGCCCATGTTGATAACTAAGCCCTTAATTGTCTTATAAAATCAAATTACCCAACATGGCCATGTTTTGAGTTCTTTTTATTAGGTGCACAACACTCTTGAAGTGTCAATGTAAATAGTCCAATTGTCACTGTATTGGACAATCAGAAACATGACGGCAGATAAGGGTCAAGTGGCCCATCAAGTCTGCCCATCCTTGGTAACCACTAACGCTTCCTTCTTAAGGGATCCCACATGCCTGTCCCACGCTTTCTTAAATTCTGACACAGTCCTTGCCTCCACGACCTCCACTGGGAGGCCATTCCACGCATCCACCACCTTTTCTGTGAAAGAGTGCTTTCTTAGAACCTTCCTAAGCCTATTAACTCTTAACTTCATCATATGCCCCCTCATTCCAGAATTTTCCTTCATTTGAAAAAGGCTCACCTCCTGTATATTAATGCCACTGAGGTATTTAAACGTATCTATCATATCCCCTCTCTCCAACCTCTCTTCCATCATATACGTATTGAGTTTCCTAAGCCTGTCCCTATATGTTTTATGACCGAGACTGTTTACCAATTGTGTAGCCACCCTTGGACCAACTCCATCCTGTTTATATCCTTCTGTAGATGCAGTCTCCAGAATTGCACACAGTACTTTAAATGGGGCTTCACCACCAGAGACTTATATAAGGGAAGGGAAAGGGCAATGGGACTTGATATACTGCCTTTCTGAGGTTTTTTTGGAAACTACATTCAAAGCAGTTTACATATATTCAGGGGCAATGGAGGGTTAAGTGACTTGCCCAGAGTCACAAGGAACTGCAGTGGGAATCAAACTCAGTTCCCCAGGATCAAAGTCCACTGCACTAACCACTAGGCTACTCCTCCATAAGGGCATGATCACCTCTTTTTTTTTTCTCCTGCTGGTCATCTTTCTTGTTATGCAGTCAAGCATCCTTCCTGCTTTGACAGTCGCTTTTTCTACCTGTTTGGAGACCTTAAGGTCATCGGGCACAATCACCCCCAAGACCCGCTCTTCTTTCATACATAGAAGCACTTCACCCCCTATATTATACCGCTCCCCTGGATTCTTGTAACCCAAGTGCATGACCCTGCATTTCTTAGCATTAAATCTTAGTTGCCAATTAATCAGACCATTCTTCAAGCTTTGTTAAATCCTTCCTCATGCCATCCACATGAGGATAATGCCATGTACCACATAAAGTCTACAAACAATTTGTATTATGCTTAGATGATAACCATACACCCAAGCTATCAATGTACTGGTTTCACATTCAACTAATTATTAACCCTACAGTTGTCGGTGTCACTTGTTCTTGGGAGAGGGGATGCTTTGGCTACTACTAATTTGTTTGGTCACCGGTCCCTTTAACACGTGGCTCTGGAGCACTGAGTTGCGGCTTACGAGCCTGATGCAAGCCAACATCATTCTGTCAGCTTGGGACTATGGTGCATTATTCATTTATGGCAGGAGTCGGCAACCTGGGATGCTGCAAGTTGGCGACACCAGTTGTAATTCAAGGTGTAGTAAAAGCCCACCTTGATACCTTCTCGCCTTATTTGGCTGCAGGAGTATGGCTGTCTACCAGAATATATTGTCCTTTAAAAGGTACAAGCCAGGGCACGTTTACATGTTGCCACAGAAGCATTACATTTTCTTAGCTGCAGTGATGTGAGCACTAAAAATAAGCGTGCGCTAAACGCTAGAGACACCAATATATTCCTATGGGCGTCTCTAACGTTTAGCGCATGCTAATCATTAGTGCACACTAAAAACGCTAGTGTGTCTTTGTAAACGACCCCCATACTGATCATGTAAATGTGAGCCCCTAGATTATAGAATTGCCTTTCATATATCAACTAATTTCAAAGCGCTTAAAGAGCGCTCTTACTTGGGTCTTTCCCATACTCTACGGCTATTTTAGCACAGCTGGAAAATGGTTGATTTTTTCAATTTTCCAAATTAATGGCCATGTACTAATGTTTTACTAAGGAATCACTATGCCCATTAGGTTTATAACATATTATCAGTAAAACTATATCTGTGAATAATACACAACTGAATACAAGTTTACTGTTTGTAAATTTCTCCTTCAAACCATCAGAGTTAGACCCAAATTTAATTAGTAATCACCATAAAATTTGTGTATGGTAATATTGAGTTGAAAAAATATATATACCATCTGACTTATGAGGAGAAGAGAAGAACCCTATTACCATACACAAATTGTTGCCATTAGTGTTTGGGAAATGTAGAAGTGGGAAATAAAGGCCAGCTAGACAAACCTCTACATTTCCCTTTGTTTTTTCCATGGGATTTTTTCCTGTTCAGCTACCGTTGGGTGCCATTATTGAACGTTTTACCTTGTCCTGTTCTGATATACCTGTTATGAATTATTTATTTATTTACTTCTACTTCACTTGATCTTTTATTTTTTACATCTAATGTACTTGATATTTTCTTTATACCTTAATTGTAACACCTCTTTATATTTATCATTCCGTTAATGGTGATCGCCATTGTGGCATAATGTAAGCCACATTGAGCCTGCAAATAGGTGGGGAAAATGTGGGATACAAATGCAGCAAATAAATAAATAAATAAAGACATGACCCCGCTGTGGAAAAATAAAAATGATTTTTTTTAGCGTGTGGTTTCTACACGCACATTGAACAATTACTGCGGGATGCCTCAGCGTGTCCAGCAATAAACCTTTCTCAGTTGTGTTATGCATGCAAAAGTGCTTACCACATCTTAGCAAAAGGAACCCTAACTAAGCTGTTATTAATGTAAGCAGTTTACGCCTATGTTTACTAAGCGGTGCTATGGACAGGTTAGCATTTTTAATGCACATAAATGGTTTACACGCGTTAAACGCTAACTTGCCCATAGAAATGTATAGGCATGTTAGCGTTTAATGTGCCTTAAATTTACAGGCGCGTTAAAAATGCTAACGCACCTTAGTAAGCATACCCCTTAATGACTTAGCAGTCATAATTGTTTTTGCTTACTTGCTGATATCAAGTTGCGCAAGTCTTCTGTGAAAATCAGCAGCAGCCTCTGTAAAATTTTGTACAGCAGAAAACAGAGAATCTATAAAGAAAAGAAACAAAAAGAAAAAAACTGCATTAATATATTAGAGAACTTTGGGGCCCTTTTAGCAAGCTGCGGTAAAGCTACTGCAGGCTTGGTACGTGGCAATTTGGCCCTACCACTGGGCTATGTGGGAGTCCGGCAGTAGTGCCAACTCCCGCGTGGCATTTTAGCACTGGGGGCTTACCTGGCGGTAATCAGGCAGCACCGGGTTAGCACAGGAGTCCTTAACGCCTCCTAAATAAGGGCTCCCCTCAGAAATGACCATGCAGCAATGATACACTTACTGAACTGGCAGCTAAGAAAAAGCACTAGGAGCCTTTAAAATTGGGAAACAGGAGTAGCCTGGTGGTTTGATCCTGGGGAACTGAATTCAATTCCCACTGCAGCTCCTTGTGACTGTGGGCAAGTAACCTAACACTCCATTGCCCCTGGTACAAAATAAGTACCTGAATATATGTAAACTGCTCTGAATGTAGTTGCAAAAACCTCAGAAAGGCAGTATATCAAGTCCCACTTCCCTTTCCCTTTAATCATATAACTTCAGCACCAATCTTTCTTTAATGACCCCGGCGTGGGCCGTGTTTCGGCAACAGTGCCAGCATCAGGGGTCAATACAGTTAGTCCTATTTTGGAAAAAGCAGCTAAAAAGCTTGATGCACAAAAACAGAAACCTGTCCACACATAGTGCAGACTAAATGATTCTTCATGCTCAACACAATCGGAGCAAAACAGTCCTTCGCATTCTGAATACAGATCAAATTGCAAGGTGTTTCTTGTTTTGCTTTTATAAATTTTTGTTTCAAGGCAAGTTTGCTAATTAAGAGTTGGCTGTGGCTGTTCCAAATACAAAAGCCCATTCATGATACACCATCCAACCCTTCCCAATGACATCCTGCAGCCTCCCCTAGGGCATCATTTGACCCTACCTTGACCCCTTCCAATCCTTCCGGCACCAACATTAGGCAATGTATCACCACCCCTAACACACACATGAAAGAGGTAGTCGATCCCTCCTAGTACTTACTTGGGTTATCTTTGTTAATATAATGTTGGGGTAGAAGTGGTCCCCCTTCACTCCCAGCCCCATTTCACTAAAGCAAAGGTAGCTGGACTGGAAGACCAGGAGTTAGAGTCTTGGAAGCAGAAGACTTTCAAGTATTGCTTCCAGCCACATAGGAACAGATGAAGTATGCGAAGACACCCCAAACCTGAGGGTCATGCCAGTTACAAAGTTTTTCAGATTGCACAGAAACGGGCTATTCTCTTCTAACAAAGGTATAACCCAGGATAAGATTTTTCCTTTGAGAAGGAGACAATAAAGCCCATCTGAGCCTCGTCTGTCAGAAATTCCTGAGGGTGTTGCAGGAACCATTGGAAACATTTCATTAGTAAACTCTGCAATGCTAGAGATACCAAACCCACTTCCAGGAGGGAGACTTTTTGTCCAATCCTGGATTTGAATTTATACCGGTATACATGGCAGACCTCATAGACTTATCAGAAATACAAAAAGGTCAACACGCACGTACCTAAACCTCCACTGCCCAAGCTGCAAAGGACTAAAATATAAATCAACCTATGCATCCAGCTTCTCCTACATAAGCACACAACTATGGAATGCACTACCAAATGTCACGAAAACAATGAATGAACTAACAAACTTCCGGAAATCATTAAAAACCAACTTGTTCAAAAAGGAATACCATAATGATCCAACTTAAACACCTGAACACTGCAACACAACGAAATTTATACCAGAAATGGACAAAACTTAACTCTTCCTCCTTGATTACCTATCTACTCTGTCACTCATGAACTCTAACGCAATAACACAATGTATTTCTTATATCGGAATTGGCGATCGCCATCATGATACTATGTAAGCCACATTGAGCCTGCAAATAGGTGGGAAAATGTGGGATACAAATGCAACAAATAAATAAAATAAATAAAAATACCACAAATCCATATTGGATTTATAGTCCTTAATTCCACCCATTGAAATTTATGCTTCATGTCTCTTAATGTATCATGAAAAGGTTCTCAGAAACCTAGGATTGGCCTGAAATCTTCCTTTTTGAACTGGGTAACTTGGCAGCTCTGTTGCTGTGGGTACTCAAATTTAGGTCAGTCTTTCAATACCTTTAGTTTGGCGGCTTTATTTTGTCCCTAGCAGGGACTCCTGAGACTTGATTACTAGACTAGAACCAGACTAAAACTAGGATTACTCAAGGTAAGTCTTAGAGGCCCTTTTACAAAGGCACGTGAGGGCTAATACACGGGTAGTGCACGCCAAATCGGCACTACCACTGAGGTAGTGTGTGAGCTCGGTGGTATTTCCGAGTTTGGCAAGCACTGAATCCTGCGGCAGAAAATATTTTTTCTATTTTCTACCACGGGGTGTGTTCCTGGCGGTAACTGGCAGAGTGGTCTCGTCGGCGCACGCTACATGGTTTCCGCACGGGTAGTGCGTGAGCCCTTACCACTAAGCAAGAAAGGCAGACTCACTCATGTAGGGGGATGGGAGTAGTGGAGACCTGCAGCTCTGGCTTCCAGAACACAGAACACAGGATTCATGACAGACCTCATAGATCTACCAACCAGAAACAGACTTGGATCAGCACGATCATATCTAAACCTACATTACCCAAACTGTAAAGGGCTAAAATACAAAACAAACTTATGCATCTAGCTTCTCCTACATAAGCGCACAACTATGGAATGGACTCACGTATGCAGTGAAAACAATACATGCCCACCTAACCTTCAGGAAATCATTAAAAACCCACCTCTTCAAAAAAGCTTATCCTACCGATCCAACATAAATCCTCACACCCAGCAACACAACATAATCAATGTTCGTACTGGACAATTTATTTTCCTCTTTCCCCTCGACCCCATGATGCCTGATTCATCTGACCTCAACACAATCTTGTATTTGTTATCAACCGAAATGGCAAACGCCTTTACGGTACTCTGTAAGCTACATTGAGCCTGCAAATAGGTGGGAAAATGTGGGTTACAAATGTAACAAATAAATAAATAAATAAATAAAATAAGTCAATGGTTGGCGGTAAGGGCTCAGGCTGCAAATAGGCGCATGCTAGTTTTAATTTTTGTGCACGCCCGTTTCCCGGCCCATTAAAAAATGGCCTTTTTAGGCGGTGGCGTGGAAAAAACCATAGCTGCCGGAACTACTAGCAGTCTTGGGAAAATTGAATTCTATTCAGTTGATGTCTAAACTTACCGCAATGCGTAAAGGACAAATAGCTCAGCACCAGCAGATTTGGGACTTATGCGAATACAGACTCATCAGACATACAGATTGCTAGCAGGGAAGGGTAGAGAGGGAGGGAAGGAGGGGGAGGGAGGATGGGGTTCGCAATCGAACTTTTTGGTTGTAAAAGTTGAAGTTTAATGCAGTTGTAACAAGTTATATCAACCAAATGATGGGAATGTATGCTTTGTTTTTGGCAATGTATGGTACTGAAAATGCATAAATAAAAATTTTTTTTTAAAAATTGCCTTTTTCCCAGCTGTGGTAAAAAGTGGCCCAGTGCGCACTGAAGAGACGTACTCACATTACCGCAGGCCACTTTTTATCGTGGCTTTGTAAAAGAAAACCTTAATGTCACAGTACCTCCAAGAAGTGCGAGAAACAAGGATTACTGAAAGCAAAAAAACTTAACGAGATGCGTGAAACCTGAGCCCTCAAGAAGTAAGGCAAAAAATAAAAACAACAACAACCCAGGAACCAAACAGAGGACTGGAGAAGATAACAACATCGAAGCAGCAAGGGACACGCCCAGAGCTGTGGCAGAAATGCTCCTGCCTGATGGCTATGAACAATGGAAAAAAAAATCTAAAATTTAATGACACTGCAAAGAAACCTGATATTTCCAATTTTTTCTCGTCATTTTGTGTTAGAAATGATATGAAAGGATAACACAAATATGATTGACATTTCCTAGGTTCTTTCAAAGGAATGCACATCCCTACTATATATAAAGGAGTTATTGAAATTGGAAACTGTTAAGGTTATACACTGTTGTTTGATAAAAGCATTTGTCTTCATTTTTCCAAGTAAATTTCCATCAATGAACATAAGCATGACTAACTAGGCAGCTATGCAGCTGCTACTCACCAAAAGATACATCGTAAATCTTCAGCTGTGCTTCATGTTTCTTGGCCAAATTGTAGATGCTACTGGCATAATTTTTTAGGGCTTCTCCATAATCCTGACAATTGAATGGTATAATTGCGGAGTTGGCAAGTTCATAAACTAGTCCCCCTCTTACTTGAGCAACTGCATGCTGTTTCTTAAAAGAAGGATCATAAAAGCGTTCTACAAGCTCAAAGGTCTCATAAACTGTGTGATAAACTGGGTAGTTGCTGTACTTGTCCGTTTTCTGAGCAAGAAAGAAACAAATAAGCAAGTAAATATTTGAAATGAAATGAGTTAGTGAAACAGATTAAAAATCATATCAATTTCAGACAATTAAAAAAAAAATGTATCGATCTGTATATAGAAAGAGTTGTAAGAACTTAACAGAAAGAATGCCAGGTCAGACATTTTGTCTACTCAGCTCAGCATCCTTTCTCTGACACTGCCCAGTTTTGATCATTATGAAGTATCTGATGCAGTGGTGTAGCTACGTGGAGCCACGGGGGCCTGGGCCCTCCTAGATTTGGCCCTGGACCCCCCTGCCGATGACCCTCTCGACCCCCCCTCCCACCACCAACCCTCCCCCACTGTCGCCTACCTTTGCTGGCGGGGGACCCCAACCCCTGCAGGCCGAGGTCCTCTTCTTCCGGTGCAAGGCTTTGTTCTGTTTCTGTGAGTCTGACGTCAGACTCACAGAAACAGAACGAAGCCTTGCGCTGAAAGAAGAGGACCTCGGCCTGCGGGGTTAGGGTCCCCCGCCAGCAAAGGTAGGTGACGGAGGCGGCGGGGGAGGGTTGGTGGCGGGAGGGGGGGTTGAGAGGGTTGTCGGCGGGGGGGGGGGGGGGGTCAAAGTTGTTGGTGGTGGTGGTGGCAGCGGGAGGGGGTCGGCAATGGCGAGGTGTTCGGCGGCGCCGGGGGGGGGGGGGAGGCTAAAATGTGCCCCCTCAACTCAGGCTCTGGACCCCCTCCCACTGAAGTCTGGCTACGCCCCTGATCTCAAAGGATCCTATGGAAAGATTAATTCCCTGCTGCACATGCCCAGTAGTAAGAGGTGGCAATCCCAATATTTACTCAACTAATAATCGTCATCCAGAAAATTGTCCAAGCTGATTTTAAACCCATCCCTACTACTAGCCCCAATCAAAACTTTTGTCACCAAATCCAAATAAATAAATAAATAGTGTATTGATGGAAAAGCTAATTTCTTAAATTTGTTTTAAATCTGCTACCCGTGGGCACCAACTTTTCAAAATGATTTGGGGGGGAGGAGGGGAGTGCTAAACACAGCATAAATTATGCCTCCCTGGACACAATAAAAGAAATTTGCTTAATATTTTGTGTGCTTAGTACTCACTGCACCCACAAAGCTTGCATCTATGATGTATTTATTGGTTTTCCCCACTTTGTGCCTATAAGAAAAATGTGTGGCCATTCATGTACATTTCATCAGTCAGCTTTGTCAAAAGTCACAAGGCAGTGTACTGTCTGAAAGTCAAATAAAATGTATCCCTTAATGACCTACCGCATTTTTGGTATAGCGTGCTCTTCCAGATGCAATACCCAGTCGCTGGAAATAGGCTTCAAAATCACTGCCTGATCCCAACTTGTTTATTCTATATGTTGGAAAGAAGTTAATAAAAAAGAAATAGAGAAGAGAATAGAGAAGGATTATGAAAACACAGTAACCCCTGGACCTATGTTTGGTCCTTATTGATGCTTTTAGAGAGCAGAAAAGGCTACATCAGTATAAGAAACATTAGAAAACTTCTGACTGAGCTATTAGACTGCTTCGTGATTAAACTTGTATATTTTCACCTTATGGAAAGTCATGGGAGTTGGCCCACACTGTTATCTATTAAATCTATTAGAGTCCATTGGAATGAAATTGGAAAAAAGAAATCAGGAAAAAGACGTGTTTTGAGGTGTTTCTTGCCACGTTGAACTACAGAATTCAATTGTTGAAGCACATTGTGGTACTTGTCTGCGGGGCCGCAGAGAGGGGGGGGGGGGGGGCAAGGGTGACAAAATTCCCCGGGCTCGGGCCTCCAAGGGGGCCCGGAGCCGCAGTCCCATCCGCCCTCCGTCGTCGACCATCTGCCACCGGGCCAGGTCCCCTGCATTGAAATCACAGCACCTCTCACCTCCGTGTGAAAGCGCTGCAGGCAGCAGGGCAGCAGATCGCCTCCCTTCGGGCCTCTTTCCCTCCCTGTGTCCCGTCCTCATTTGACATAACGTCTGCGAGGGCGGGACACAAGGAGGGAAGGAGGGCCGAAGGGAGGCGATCTGCTGCCCTGCTGCCTGCAGCGCTTTAACACGGAGGTGAGAGGCGCTGTGATTTCAATGTAGGGGGCCCTGCCCGGTGGCAGACGGAGGGGGGCGGGTGGAGGGGGGGGGAACATGGAGGCGGTGGCCTCATAGGGGTGTGGCGGGGGCAGGGGCCCAATCTCGGTGGCCCTGCTTGTCTGGTCTATTGCAGTTTTGACAGTGCTTAGACATCACCTAATGACTGAAGCAGCAGGCTGAAAACTAGGGAAACCAAGGATCAAATTCTATTGTTATGCCTCGTGACCTCAACAGGGATGGACTGACAGTGATCAGGGCCCCCGGGCAGTATGGGTCATTGGGCCCACCCTGGCCACTGCCCCCCCCCCCCCACACACACACACTTCAACCCCCCTACCGCTGCAGCTGCCGTTCCCCCTCCGACACATTACAGTCCCCCATGCCTTAGTGGGCCCCTCCCCTACCTATTTTAGTTGTGTTGATTAATGACCCTAAATGCGTGTGACCACATGGTCTGTAAATGTCACTGACTGCCATTTATGTGTGTAAACTTGGTGCTATTCTATAAAATATGTGGCAAAATCACTTACCACCAGATTTATGTATGATCCTGAGATGAGCGCACAACATAATCGGTTAACGAGCTATTAAGCAATAATTGGATGCTAACAATCAATTACTGTCATTAATTAGCACCAATTAGAAGTTGCATATGCCTCTTCCCACGCATGAGACTATAACGCTGAGTGCCCAAATCCCACTGCACACAACCCAAAAGAGGGTGTGGCCATCAGAGGGGCATGGGTGGGTCGGAGTGTTCCAATAATTTGGGCGCAGTGCTATAGAATACTGGGATACATACCCAACTTGCTCGCCAGGATTTATACCAGAGTTCAGCTGGCACAATTCATCAGAATCCAAAGTTGGGCATGGGAATTGGCACTATTTATTAGTTACATTTGTATCCCACATTTTCCCACCTATTTACAGGCTCAATGTGGCTTACATCGTACCGTAGTGCGTTCGCCAGTTCAGGAATGAACAAATACAAGGTGTTATTGTGGTAGAATAAGGTTCATGTAAGGTAGGTATAATGGGGAACTTAGGGAGGAAGAGGGAAATTGGGTGTATCCATTCCGATCTTTGGTTTTGTTGTGTTGCAGGTACTCAGGCTTTTATGTTGGGTCGGTGGGATATGCCTTTCTGAACAGGTTTGTTTTTAGTTCTTTCCAGAAATGTAGGTGGTCGTACATTGTTTTTACTATTTTTGGCAGTGCGTTCCATAGTTGTGCGCTTAAATAGGAAAAGTTGGATGCATACGTTAATTTGTATTTGAGTCCTTTGCTGCTTGGGTAGTGAAGATTTAGGTATGTTCATGCTGATCTTGTTGCGTTTCTGGTTGGCAAGTCTATGAGGTCTGTCATGTATCCCGGGGCTTCGCCGGAAATAATTTTATGAACCAGGCTGCAGATTTTAAAAGCAATATGTTCTTTCATTGGGAGCCAGTGCAGTTTTTCTCGGAGGGGTTTGGTGCTTTCAAAGCGTGTTTTTCCAAATATAAGCCTAGCTGCTGTGTTTTGAGCGGTCTGAAGTTTCTTTATAATTTGTTCTTGGCAGCCCGCATAGATTCCATTGCAGTAGTCTACATGGTTCAGTACCATTGATTGTATCAAGCTGCGGAATATTTCCCTCAGGAAGAATGGTTTCACACATTTAAGTTTCCACATTGAGTGAAACATTTTCTTCATGGTAGATTTTGCTTGGTTCTCTAGTGAGAAGTTCCGGTCGATTATTACTCCGAGAATTTTCAGGCTGTCTGCGATAGGAAGGTTATAACCTGGGGTGTTTATGTTTGTGGGTTTGTATGTGTTGTATTTGGATGAGATGATGAGACAGTGTGTTTTTTCTGTGTGTTGAGTTTTAATTGGAATGTGTTTGCCCATGAGGCCATGATGTTCAGACTGAGCTTGATTTCATTGGTGATTTCTGACAGATCACGTTTGTAGGAGATATATATTGTGACGTCATCAGCATATATGAATGGGTTAAGGCCTTGAATGGATAAGGACTATGCACGATTCTATAAAGAACACTCGTCCCGGAGTGCCATTTACTAAATCCAGTCCCTAGTGCATAGGTGTTAGAGGTTGTAAACATGGGCACAGTATGGGCAGGTCACGGGAGTGTCTATGAGATATCCACGTAACCTATAGAAGTTTAAAGACTTTATTGCAGTACAACCACACTGTGCCCGATGCGGCTATATTTCACCTTCAAAGGCTGCATCATCAGGGGCAACGACTAGAGGGGGATGAACAAATGAACACTTCCCTCTTTGTTCTGGTGCAATGAAGTTGTTAAACCTTTACTCCAGTCCACATTCAGTGGACTGCTCTTTCTTCTGCTGATCTAAGCAGTGCAGATCCCTGCCTCCACTTTGATCCCGTAACTTACAGAATATTGTAAGTTACCCACACTTCAGGGCACACTTACACACCAACCTTTACATTTTCCATTAACTTGGCCTAATTGTTGGTGCCCACCTTTAGGCACACCAATGCCACCTTGCGCTGGTATTCTATATCGGTGTTTTGATGCCAAGGTACTGTTACAGATTTGACATTCAGCTTATGGCACTGGAATGCAAAAATCTTGACACCAATTTATAGAATTTCCACCTCCATATCCACCTCCAAAGTGCCCCACTCTGGATCAGCTGCCATTAATGCAAAAAAAAACAAAAAAGGAAAATCAGCTATTTTCGCCTTAGTGCATGGGAAAAACCCACATATTGGCATACTAAGGCCACTTTATATCGCGATTTAGAAAAATAACCCCTTAGCACCTTATGATATATTATTATTATTATTACATTTGTACTCCGCGCTTTCCCACTCGAAGCAGGTTCAATGCGGCTTACATAGTAATTGGGATTACAGAGTATTGATAGAGAAAATATAAGTTAAGTATAGCTGAATAACAAAAAAGATAGGTAGAGAAGGGCAAGGGAGAAGGGAGTAGGAGAGGTATAAGCAAGGGTAGGTGAGCGCTGGAGTAGGGGTAGAGGAGGCGGGAGGGGGATGGGATACGGGATAAGCAAAGGGAATTTTGGTGGGAGAAGTAGTCTAGGACATTGTCGCTGTTTCGTGGATATATGTTGGGTTATAGGGTTCATAGGATTAGTTTGGGTCATTATGATAGGCTTGCTTGAACAGATGGGTTTTTACTGATTTCCGGAAGGGTAGATAGTCACTGATTGATCGGATAGGTCTGGGGAGGGCATTCCAGAGTTGGCTGCCTAAGAAGGAGAAATTGGATCCATAATAGGTTTTGTATCTGAGTCCTTTGCAATTGGGGTAATGTAGGTTGAGGGAAGTTCGTGAAGATTCAGACATGTTTCTGGTGGGAAGGTCTATCAAATTAAACATATAGCCTGGAGATTCGCCGTGGATGTGATAAGAAACCAGACTTTTTGAAAAAATGGGGTTTAAGGATAGCTTTAATTTTCAATGTTTTTATTGATGGTAAAGTCATCGTAACAATCAGCATTCCCAATGTATTAAATGTTTGGGATAGTGTGATATAACCACAAATTCAAACAGCCTTCAAAAATTGTCTCTATTACCTGCGGCAGCTAAGAAATTTCTCTCCATATACTGAAAAGATGAGTCCGACCACAGTGGTCCATGCCACAATAACATCACAACTAGACTACTGTAATGCCCTGTACACTGGCCAAACCAAAAAGAGTTTGTATCAGCTGCAACTAATTCAGAATGCTGCAGAATGACTGATAGAAGGCTGCAGGTGGTGTGACCACATCAGACCCTTCTTGCAAAAGCTACACTGGCTATCATTACCTTACAGGGGCAACATTTAAAACTCTATGTTTGATTTTCAAGGTCTTCAGACAAAATGGGCCAGAGTACTTAAAGAATAAGTTAGCCCTTTACACATCTTTCAGACCTTTAAGGTCCTCTCAAGGATCATCAATCACTATCTGTACCCTCGTCAAAAGAAACTGTTTGATGTGATACCCACCAGCGAGCCTTCTCTGGAGTAGCCCCCATGCTCTGGAATTTACTCCCAGAGGGGCTCCGTGTAACTCAAGACTACCTCCACTTCTGGAAGCAGGTGAAAGACTGGCTCTTCTCCCAAGCCTTTAATACATAGGGTGACTGACTATACACTCATTCTGAACCTGGACTAGCTTGCTACACACACTAACTTAGAACAGTTCTTTATCGCTTGCTTAACTATACAACAAACTTGCCTTGATTTTAGCTAACCATCAAATTATCCCAACTGACTCTGTACCACGCATCTTGTTCCCATTATATATTTGCTCTTGGTCTCTCAGCTATATGGTAATCCGTACTGTAGAAAATCTTTAGCATCATATCTATATTAGTTAAATGTTATGCATGCTTATTAGGTGTATCATTAGTATTATGCTAGCATTGTATTATATCTCTGGTAAATGTTAAATGTGTATATTTTTATACTGTTTCATGGTAGTTCTATTATTAGGTTTCAATTTACTGTTTTTAAGTTTACCTCATTTTTTCTATTTATGTCTATTCTTGGTTACCTGCTGTACATCGCCTTGGGTTAATAAATCCCAATAAATAAATAAATATTGTAAAATGAGATAAAAATGTTAACTACTACTAATCACTTGCAGTATATGACTTATTCCATGACAGAAAGTACATATATGAAAGAAAGACTGATACATACCTAGGGAAGTTTTTGTTCTCTTTAGAAGGGTCTTTATCAAGCCAGCTATCATATAGGGATTTTCCCACATAGTCTTCATCTGGACTGGAGATCTGGAGGAAAGAAGCACGGTCTCCTTGACTGAAAATTATCTATCTATCTAAACACACACACAGTTACACAGTGGTGTGCTGGTAAATATTTAATAACAGGCCTCTCTCCCAAAAACAAACAAACAAAAAAACTACTCATAGACATGAACGTAAATGTATTATACATTCTATTGGTAGAAATGATAATCACTGGCAACAACCAATTTACAAATAATATTAAAACATATAATATTCTTTACTGTAAATTCCAAATGGCCAATTGATTTTTGCAAAATGTTTTGGTTGATATTTGCCTCACTCTTATACCCGTAGCCAACCTAATGCTATTCATCCCAATCTGCTAATTCTTTTCACAATAAAGTTATTGACATTAAATCTGACATATGATTTTTAAGAAGAATATTGCGTCCCTAGGAGAGCCTATGCCTATATCACATAAAACTAAAGCTACTATCTTTCTAGTCACCTGCTCTTTATGCATATATACCCCCCACAAAGTTTTCAAACAGCCATTTTCCACATGGAAAACACATATGTAAAATGCTTTGTAAAAATTACAAGTATAGGCTTCTACATCCTTGTATTATTATCCTCTATTTCATATATTATGGAGCCATTTTACTAAGCAGTGTAAGCGTCTATGTGCGCCCAACGCATGCCAAAATGGAGTTACCGCCCAGCTACTGCATTGCTCTTGTGGTAATTTCATTTTTGGCGTGTGTCCGATTTGCGCCAAGTGGCACTTGACACACGTAGGTTATTACCACCCGATTACCACGTGACCCTTTACTGCTAGGTCAATGGCTGGTGGTAAGGTCTGAGACCCAAAATAGATGCACGGCAATTCTCATTTTGCTGCACACCCATTTTCAGCAAAAAATTTTAAAAGGACTTTTTTTACAAGTGCACTGAAAAACGATTCTGCACACGCCCAAAACACGCGTTTACACTACCGCAGACCATTTTTCAGTGCGCCTTTGTAAAAGGGCCCCTAAGTTTATTAAAATTCTTAATATATCTTTACGGCTAAAAAAAGATCGCAATGAATTTCAAACTACACACTCCATGGACAAGCACACTAATTTAGCTGAAGAGATGATTACCTTTGCATCAGCAATATGTTAAAACAGAAGTTCAACTCTAAAATATCTAATGCACATGTTGGACCTTTTGGAAATCACTTTTGCTGAACATAATTATAGACAAGTGGTTTTCAACACTATCCTCCAGTCACACCTAGTTAGGTTTTCAGAATACCCACAATGACTAATCATGACATAAATGTGAATACAATGGAGGTAGTGCATTTAAAATTATCTCATGCATAGGATTTACCCGGACATGTCTTCTTTTTGAGGACATGTCTGGGCGACCAGGCAGGTTTTGCCAGTCCGCCCGCCCATTTGTCCAGATTTCTGGACGGGTGGGTGGGCGGCGGACCTATCCTAGCCTCCCCTTCCCTTACTTACTATCTACTGCCCTGGTGGTCTAGTGACCTCTTCGGGACAGGGAAGAGCCCCCTCTTTCCTGCCCGGAGCGCTGCCCTTACCCTGCATCCTGTTGTTGTGTGACGGTCTCGGGATTCAAAATGGCCACCGAGAGTTCAAGCGGCCTTGCGAGACTTCAACTCTCGGCAGCCATTTTGAATCCCGAGACCGTCACAGCAACAGGATGCAGGGCAAGGGCAGCGCTCAGGGCAGGAAAGGGGGGGCTCTTTCCTGCCCTGACGAGGTCACTAGACCACCAGGGCAGTATATAGTAAGGGGAGGGGAGGGGAATAGGTGACCCGGGGGAGGGGAGGTGACGGGGAGGGGAGGGAAATATGTGACCCGGGGGGAAGGGAACATGAGACAGGGGGCGGGATGAGAGCGAGAAAGGGTGGGGCGAAGATGCGAAAGGGTACATGGTGTAGGCAGGGCAGGGGGCATGACATGTGTCCTCTTTTTCAGAGGACAAAATATGGTAACCCTACTCATGCATATGCATTGTGGATATCCTGGAAACCTGTCTGACTGGGTGTGTTCCGAGAGCTAGGTTGAGAACCCCTACTATATGCTGAGTTAAGCACAATCTGTACGTAGGATTCAGGCAGCTCAGAGACGGGGATAATAAGCTGCAACTTGGTGTTGTATTGCCCCACATGAGGATAATTTTGGAAAGTGAACAATAACATTTATGTGCTAAATATGTATGTAAATGATTAGAATAAGACATAAATTCCACCTAAGTACTATTCTGCAAATAGGTGAACAACTTATATAAGTAGTATAAGTTACATACCCTTTTGTCAAAGCTAATTTGCATATTTTTGACAGGTGGCCATGCCCACTTCTGGTTGATCAATCAGAATTGTGGATCCGCCCTAGCTGCACCCATTCTCTGCTCATGCCCCACACCTTTGATGATATCACCAGATGTGATATCATAGCCCCACCCAAGTCCTACTCCTTTTGCATAATCCCACCCCAAATCCTACCCCTTTTTTGCATAGCCTTGACTCTTTCTGTGACATCACAGGAAGTGATGTCATAACTCCACCCAGGCCATGCCCCTTTTTCAAGATGACGGCAAGTAGTGGACACCCCTATGGGCACTACAGTACTCACCACCATCTTGGATGAGTCATGCGATGAGAAGTGATATCAGTTGTTGCATCAATCATCAGACACTGCCCCCTGCAGTCTTGGAGGAGCGTGCACAGTTTATTTTTCGCAACCCTTAAACTGTTTTTTTATTATTATTTATTTTTTAAATTACAGGGCATTTATTCAGTGCACATTTAGGAGGTCTTTTACTAAGGTGCACTAGCATTTTTAGCTCATGCTAAAAATCAGCTAGCACTAAACACTAGCACACCTTAGTAAAAGACTGATGTGATAAAAGCAGTTAGTGTAGAAGGGTTTAAAAATAAGGTTTGGACAAGTTCCTGGAGGAAAAGTCCATAAACCATTACTAAAGTGGACTTGGGAGAAAGCAGCATTGAATCTATCTGTGGCCTGGATTGGCTGGAGTTAGAAAAGGATATTGGGCTGGATGGACTCCTCCTCGTCGGACCCAGTATGGCAGTTCTCATGTTCTAAAGCTAGAACAGATCCCAGTGTTCATGTCTCACAATTAAGAGCAGCTAGTGTAAAATAGCTGCAATGAAGGTGATGTTTTTTCTTCTGCTTGGTCCAAGGTCTATATGAAATGACTCAAAAAGTGTATTTCTCTTATACATACTAAAACAGATACTGAGTCTCCCATAGCTTATTTGTTTTCCTCCCAAGTACAGAGTGCCTGAACACATTCTGACTTTCCAGAGTTCTTATCCCCTGCAGGCCTTTTATTATATGCATTGAGTGAGGTAACTAAGATTATCCACAGCTAAATATATTAAAATAATTGACATTATACCTCTTTTGTTAGATTATATACCAATCTATACAGCAGCGGTGTGCAATCAACTCTTAAAGTATAGTTACCTGTAAAACACAGAAAGATACTTGAATTAGCACACTTTTAAACTGTACCACCAAGACTCTCTCTCTCTCTCTCACTGCTTGTCATTCAATCACCAGCATGTCTGACTGTGACCTTGTTACAAGTCAATCATGAGGTATGCTGCAGAATTTATAGGAATCTGATAGGAGCTGATAATGCGCAGGGCCGCCGAGAGGGGGGAACGGGGGGGGGGGGGGGGGGGGGGGGGGGGGATAAAAGTCCCCGGGCCCGGGAACTACACTTCTCCTTTCTTCCTCAAAATGTACCACCTGTTCCTCTGATCCCATTCCCACCCACCTTCTTAATGCCATCTCTCCTGCTCTTATCCTTTTATCTGTCACATTCTCAACCTCTCACTTTCCACTGCGACTGTCCCTGCTGCCTTTAAACATGCTGTGGTCACACCTCTCCTTAAGAAGCCTTCACTTGACCCTACTTGTCCCTCGAATTACCGACGCATCTCCCTCCTTCCTTTTCTCTCCAAATTACTTGAGCGTGCTTGTTCACCGCTGCTGCCTTGATTTTCTCTCCTCACATGCTATTCTTGACCCACTACAATCTGGTTTTCGCCCTCTCCACTCAACCGAAACTGCGCTTACTAAAGTCTCCAATGACCTATTACTGGCTAAATCCAGAGGTCAATATTCCATCCTCATTCTTCTTGATCTTTCCGCTGCTTTTGACACTGTCGATCACAGCATACTTCTCGATACCCTGTCCTCACTTGGATTCCAGGGCTCTGTCCTTTCCTGGTTCTCTTCCTACCTCTCCCTCCGCACCTTTAGTGTTCACTCTGGTGGATCCTCTTCTACTTCTATCCCTGTGCCTGTCGGCGTACCTCAGGGTTCTGTTCTTGGTCCCCTCCTCTTTTCTATCTACACTCCTTCCCTTGGCTCATTAATCTCATCCCATGGCTTTTCCTACCATCTCTATGCTGATGACTCCCAAATCTACCTTTCTACTCCTGATATCTCACCTTGCATCCAAACCAAAGTTTCAGCGTGCTTGTCTGACATTGCTGTCTGGATGTCTCAACGCCACCTGAAATTAAATATGACCAAAACCGAGCTTCTCATTTTCCCCCCCCAAACCCACCTCCCCGCTCCCCCCGTTTTCTATTTCTGTTGATGGCTCTCTCATTCTCCCTGTCTCCTCAGCTCGAAACCTTGGGGTCATCTTTGACTCTTCTCTCTCCTTCTCTGCTCATATCCAGCAGATTGCCAAGACCTGTCGTTTCTTTCTTTACAACATCCGTAAAATCCGCCCCTTTCTTTCCAAGCACTCTACCAAAACCCTCATCCACACCCTTGTCACCTCTCGTTTAGCACTACTGCAATCTGCTTCTTGCTGGCCTCCCACTTAGTCACCTCTCCCCTCTCCAGTCGGTTCAAAACTCTGCTGCCCGTCTCATCTTCCACCAGGGTCGCTTTACTCATACTACCCCTCTCCTCAAGACCCTTCACTGGCTCCCTATCCGTTTTCGCATCCTGTTCAAACTTCTTCTACTAACCTATAAATGTATTCACTCTGCTGCTCCCCAGTATCTCTCCACACTCGTCCTTCCCTACACCCCTTCCCGTGCACTCCGCTCCATGGATAAATCCTTCTTATCTGTTCCCTTCTCCACTACTGCCAACTCCAGACTTCGCGCCTTCTGTCTCGCTGCACCCTATGACTGGAATAAACTTCCTGAGCCCCTACGTCTCGCCCCATCCTTGGCCAACTTTAAATCTAGACTGAAAGCCCACCTCTTTAACATTGCTTTTGACTCGTAACCACTTGTAACCACTCGCCTCCACCTACCCTCCTCTCTTCCTTCCCGTTCACATTAATTGATTTGATTTGCTTACTTTATTTATTTTTTGTCTATTAGATTGTAAGCTCTTTGAGCAGGGACTGTCTTTCTTCTATGTTTGTGCAGCGCTGCGTATGCCTTGTAGCGCTATAGAAATGCTAAATAGTAGTAGTAGTAGTAGTCTCCTGATGAAGTGATAAGGAAACACGGCCAAGTGTTGGGACCAAAGACAGTTTGGATATTCGTTTGTTGGAGCGTGTGAAAATATTATCCAGATGATGCCCGACATCAAGATTATTGAATAAAGTGGTGATATTTCTCAGCAGTTGGACACTTTACTGCTGGATGCAAAGAATTTGGAATACGTCAAGTTACACTTGAGGTTATAAGACTTTTGCAGTTTATACACACACGTGGTTTGGTGTGTATACTCATTGCAGCTGTGATTGGAACTTTCTTTAAGGGAAAGAGAAATTGTTGGACATCATTTGAGTTGATTTCAAAGAGTTGTGTTGGTTGGAATAAATATGTAAATGTATATTGTATAATGCATATGTGATTAAATAGGTTGGTAAAATAAATGTAAAAATTATATTAGTCATATGATATGGAGAATTAATGCTAATAGGACTAATTAGTGTAGATTTACCCCATAAGTTTGTATTAGCCATGACAACAAAAGGGAGGGGAATACCCCAAGCAAAATCAATTTTTCCCTAAATGATAGAGGAAACAAAATGAAAATTTTATGGCTTCTCATCCCTAATGTTAAACAATTAGGGCACTGTTTACTAAGGTGCATTAGTGTTTTTAGCGTGCCTACACTTAGCAAGCACGCTAACCATGTAGGCGCCTAAAGGGATATTGTAGGCTTGTACATGGTTAACGCGCCTATAACACTGCTTAGGAAACAGGGCCCTAAGTCTGAGATGCATTCTACCCATGAACTCAATCAAGTCGTTCCATAAAAATATTGGAAAAAGCTTCCTGAGCCCTTACGCCAAGCCTCCTCCTTACCCATCTTCAAATCCTTGCTCAAAGCCCACCTCTTCAATGTTGCTTTCGGCACCTAACCTTTTATACCTTTCAGGAAATCTAGACTGCCCCTATTTGACTGACTGTACATTTGTCCTTTAGATTGTAAGCTCCTTTGAGCAGGGACTGTCCTTCTATGTTGAAATTGTACAGCACTGCATAACCCTAGTAGAGCTTTAGAAATGTCAAGTAGTAGTAGTAGTAATCTAAGCACACATCAAACTAATTTAGCTGTTGACTCAAATCGGGTCTTTGAGTTCTTGTGGTCTGTTGGCACCGAGTTGCAGTATTCTGGTACCAGTCAGGCTACCCCATGGCCATCTACCCAGGATGGCAGAGAACCAATAAGAAAACAAACAAAATCAAATCTGGATAAAGAGTAATATCTAATTGTTCTCTATATCTGAATTTTCCGTTTAATCAATTTTTGAAAATATGGAAGTTCGCACAAACATATTATAAGAGATGCAATTAAGCTGTTTCTGTGCAAGGAACGAAATGTATTCAGCACTATTAGCAAATTTTCTGTTGATATATCGGGGTCCTTTTACAAACGCTAAAAAGTGGCCTGCAGTACTTTTAGCAGGTGATTTTTCCAGCACACTCAGGCCAGCTTTTAGTGCGTCTGCCAAAAAGCTGAATTTCTGTTTACGGCAATAATGGCCAGGTGCTAAGTCCAAAATGAGCACCTGGCCACTTACTGCGTGAGCCCTTACCGCCTCCTATTAACTTGGAAGGGCTCACGCGCTAACCTCATGGTAATCGGGCAGCACATGGCAATGTGGCTGTTCTGCCGATTACTGCCAGTAACGTGCACCTGGTAGAAAATTATTTTCTAACTAGTAAAAAAGCCCCGTTTCTGATGCAAATGAAACGGGGGCTAGCAATGTTTTCTTCTGTGTGCATGTGGGAGTGTGTGTGTCCCTGCCCTCTGGCCTCTCTCCCCTCCCCCCTCTGAGTCCTTCACTGTTACAGAGCCAGCGATTTGATTTCGTGCTCTGCTGTTTTCCTTCACTGACTGTGCTACAGAGAGGGCGGGGCAGACACTCATAGGGAAACCGGATATCTCGCCCCCTTCACACTTCCGGCTGGAGGCTTCATAGAACGTTGGTGTTGCCTTTTATATAGAGAGATGCGGGAAATTGCACGTGCCAACTTCGAAACTACCGCCGGGCTCCTGCGCTGCCCCAGCGGTAGGGCCGATTTAGCGCATGTTATCCATGCAGTAGCCCTATTGCACCTTTGTAAAAGGGCCCCTTAACGATGAGCATTTTTCTTCTACATAATTCTGATTATTTTATGTAGTTGAATGAAGATCTTTCTATCAAGAACATTACAAAAAAAGTACTATCAAACTCTTAATCCATGATAGTCACATAAGGGTCCTTTTAATAGGGTGCACTGAAAAATGGCCTGGGGTAATGTAGACACGTGTTTTGGGTGCACGCAGAATTATTTTTTTAGCGCACCTGCAAAAGAAATGCCTTTTTTGCCGAAAATGGACATGCAGCCAAATGAAAATTGCTGCGCGTCCATTTTGGGTCTGAGACCTTACCGCAAGCCATTGACCTAGTGGTAAGGTCTCACGTGGTAACCGGGCGCTAATGGTCAAATTCCACTTGACACGCGTAGCAGCTGAGCGTCAGAACGTGCATAGCGGATGTGCGCCAAAATTGAAATTACCGTAAGGGTCACAATTTGCACACGTTGGGCACGTGTAGCGCCTATGCGGCTAGTAAAAGTGCCCCATAGACAGTGTTAGTTTTCATAGGAAAACTAAACATAGCTGTGTGATAACCTTTTTAGGGGTCGTGGCTGAGGGTAGTGTTTCAATGTTACTTTTAAAACTGAGGCTAATTTTCATTAAATAAAGTTCAAAAGGGATCCCAAAAGTACACCAAACACGTTATTTTCTATGGAATCCAATAGATCTTCAATAAATAACTTGTTTCAAAACCACAGAATCTTCAATATGATACTTTCACTTTCACATAATTTTGGTGACCTCAGCAGTGCTCATTGCTCAAGAAATGCATGTAGCAATGTAATTAGCACCAACCTCTTCATCGGTTCAGCCGATTATTACATTTTTTGCAAGAGGTTTAGTCCCGGATAATAATAGCAGAGCTGGAGCTAAGGGAGACTTAAGGGGAATGTCCTTGAGACAGCTCGCACCTGAACGAAACATGCATGTCGGACAACAGAGCCCCTGGGTCTAATATGAAAAGATAAGTAAAATAATTAGCAAAATATATATAAAAATTTCCAAAAATTTTATAATTGGGTGAACCGATGAAGAGGTTGGTGCTAATTACATTGCTACTTGCATATCTTGAGCAATGAGCACCGCTGAGGTCACCAAAATTATGTTAAAGTGAAAGTATCATATCGAAGATTCTGTGGTTTTGAAACAAGTTATTTATTGAAGATCTATTGGATTCCATAGAAAATAACTTTTAAAACTGAAACAGAGTTTCAGAAATGTTGATGGAATAAATTATAAGCGAGTACACTTTAGTAAAAGCTTATATTATTATTAACCACGTATGCTTTACAAAGGTAAGTGGCTCTGAACTGCCTGGACAAAATGACTGTTGTGATTTTCAGGGCAACTTACCCTCTATGGAAGAATCAGCATTGATGTAAGCCACGCCCCGTTCATGCAGCACTTTGGAATTCTCCTACAGTAGGAAGACAAGATAAAGACATAGTAACATAGTAAATGACAGCAGAAAAAGACCTGCATGGTCCATCCAGTCTGCCCAACAAGACAAACTCATATGTGCTACTTTTTGTGTATACCCTACTTTGATTTGTACCGGTCCTCTTCAGGGCACAGACCGTATAAGTCTGCCCAGCACTATCCTCGCCTCCCACCACCGGCTGGCTCTGCCACCCAATCTCGGCTAAGCTCCTTAGGATCCATTCCTTCTGAATAGGATTCCTTTATGTTTATCCCACGCGATATGGAAATTCACTTTGCAGAATCACATTATAAATCTAGCAAAGTAACATCACTCTAGGTGAAATTAAGTGGGTGAGTACTGCAGTTTTACCTAATAAAAGGGTCCTTTTACTAAGGTGCACTGAAAAATGGCCTGCAATAGTGCAGACGTGTGTTTTGGGTGCACATAGAATCACTTTTTAGCGCACCTGTTAAAAAATGCCTTTTAAAAATTTCATGCGGCAAAATCAAAATTGCTGTGCGTCCATTTTGGGTCTGATACCTTACCATCAGCCATTGAGCTAGCGGTAAAGTCTCACATGATAACCGGGCGGTAATGACCTATGCGCATGAAATGCCACTTGACGCGCGTAGCTGATGTGCGCCAGAAAATAAAAAAATATTTTTAGGACGCGTGTAGCAGATGCACACCAAAAATGAAATTACCGCAAGGGCAACACGGTAGCCAGGTGGTAACTCAGAATTGGTGCACATTGGGTGCATGTATGCGCTTACGCGGCTTAGTAAAAGGGCCCCATAACTTCTTGGTTTATGATTTTCAAAAAATAAAAAAGAACAATTCAACAATTCATGCTGGTTATTTGTGTGGTTGTAGGAGAGGCATTATCTATTTCTTTATTCCAAAATTAATTTTTCCAGCTAAATCAGATGGAAACATCTAATTTAATTCAGTATTTATATCCTGAAACTGGGCGGTTCAAAAACATAATCAAACACATAAAAATTATGAATACATAAAGCAAAATCCTATATAATAAAACGCACCTCCAACATTCTGAAGCTGACTGCATGGCTGAGGCATTCCTGTTCTCTGTATCCATCTCCTGAATTGACATCATGTACTTCCGGGTTCGTCACAAGCAGAAGTGACCAACCACAGGAGGTTTCTCAGCTTCAGAATGTTGGAGGTGCATTCTATTCAAATAGGATTGGTTAGTTCCTTGAAGCACAGCCAGAGCTCAGCGTCCTGCACAGTAACGCTCAGACACCAGAAAGAGAGGGGGGGAGGGGCTGACACCAGAGAGAGGGAGGGAGGGGGGCCATGACACCAGAGAGGGGGGGAGGTATCTCTGTCACACACACACTCTCTCTCTCACACACACTGTATCTGTGTCTCACATATGCACTTGCACACACTCTCATTCTCACACACACACTCTCTCTCTCTCACAGACACACTTGCACCCAGACTCACTCTCTCTCTCTTTCACACACACACACTCGCACATTCACTCTCTCTCTCTCTCTCTCTCTCTCTCTCACACACAGTCACTCTCACATACACTCTTCTCAAACATACACACTCCGAGGAAAACCTTGCTAGCGCCCGTTTCATTTGTGTCAGAAACGGGCCTTTTTTACTAGTAAAATTATAAAACCATAAACATGTAAGCTATTTTTTTTTTAAATAAAAAGCTTTACATTTCACAGATGTCCCAATGAATATTCTGTATTCTTCATCAGATAAGATCGAAGAAGAGATATATTGATACTCTGGCTCGTAAGACATTTGAAAGTTTCCCTGGTTCTTAAATGAACTGATGACTGCAACTCTATTTTAGCAAGTGTACTAAACTGGTTCAGCTTCTTCAAAACACAGCAGTCTATTTGATTAATGATGCCTGCCATTGTCACCCAGGCCCAGAGTTAAGAGTCCGTCTGTATGTCAAAATTGGTAAAAATTACCGATTCGGAAATACATAGGGATTCCCTAAGCGAATTGCATGCATATGAGCTGCTCCCTGCTTTTGCGAACAGAGCTCATTTGCATGCAATAGGGGGAAGCCAGTCGGTCAACTAAGCATGTGCAGAGCAGCCAATCGCTAAGCATGGCTGTTCTGCGCATGCTCAGACATCTTTCATACATGTAGACAAGCTGTGTGTATGAAAGAAAGGTTCATATCCTTTTTTTTTCTGCTGGATCTCACCTTCAGCCACCTGCAGCACAAGGAACGGATTGGCTACAACACCAGAGAAGTAGCAGATTTTCTGTTGAGCTTGACTTGGGTTTCCACAGGTTGTTTAGAAATCTGACACTCCCTTGCCTTCTCCCCTAATAACCAGCAGTTCTTCACTCTGCACATGGATCCCTTCTGATCAGCCTGCAATCCCTGCTGCAGGATGTCCAGGGCTGAAGTCAGGAGAGGATGGCTTCTTTTAAAAAAACGTTCTCCCACAAGGCTGTGATTCTTCCCTCCACTGTGTTTCAGTTGCGCTTGTACACAGCTTTCAGCAAAAAAGCTGCCTGTATGAAAGCCGGCTTTTTTTTTTCTGCTGGGGACGGGGGGGGGGGGGGGGGTGTGCTTCCAGACTGTGCCAACTTTAATATTTATTTGCATTATTGGAACTTGCTCAGATGGGCTGTGATTCTCTCCTCCACCCTGGAATTTCTTCCCTCTGCGTCATTCTCATAGTACCAGCAGCTCCTGACCATCCGTTAAATTTTCCACGCTAAAGGTAGGGGCTGCTTCTGTGAATCGCTTGTAAAACGGCTGTGCATCACTTTGCATGCACATTTGTATAGTAATTAGCTCATTATAATAGGTTTGCATTCCATTTTCGTTAGCTGCTACTGTGATAGGAAAAGAGCTCGAAGAACCTTTTTGTGCATGTCTCGCTGTACTCCTTGCTCGCTAAACTGGCTAGAACCAGTTTAAAAACCACATTGCTGGCTCATTAGGTTTTGTGCATCTGGGCCCCAGTCAAAGAAATCAGTCAGATTCATTTGGCATATTGGCACATGTTGCAATTCACTCTCTTTTCCTTCAGTAACATCTCTATAATCTTTCCCATCATTGAGGTAAGACTTACCAGCCAGTATTCATTGAGCATTTCTGCTTTTCACTCATCACACCTCAGCATCTTTCGAGTCTTGAAATTCCACCTCTGGCTCTCCTCTTTTCTCCAATATGCCTGAGAAATGTCTTGACAACTCATTTTATATCTTGCCATTTTTACTTTTATCCATGCTTTAGCTATCGTGATTTCTGACCTGTTGAGCGAAAAGGTACCAAAAGTGGGTATGTGACTTATTCGTACCATAAGATAGAGGCATATCAACTGCAAAATCCTGCAAAATTTCAGCCTTGGGTATGGGCTAATTATGTCTTTAAAAAATGAGAAACTTTTATCAATTAAAAAAAAGTATGTTTTCCAGAAAAACACATTTGAAAAAATAGCAAACTTAAAACATCTATATCTCCGTAAGCCATAGAAAGTTACAGATAAAATTTTGACCCTACAGTACACAAAACTTTTAAAAATGAAAGTTGCCCAAATGTACTCCTCTAAACTTTTATAGCCTTTATTTCTGTTATTTGTAACCTTACTTTTGGCACCTTTTCCCTCAGAGGGTCACATTTCTTTTCTTGACTCTCTCAGCTTTATGTTGTATGTTTGTTTGTCTTCCTCTTTTTGTTAGCTTCTGTATTTTGTGAACGCTATCTTTTTTGCCTTGACCTTTGCTGCTACTTCTTCGGAGAACTATTCATGTTTCCTTTTTCTCTTCTGTTTAATTTACTTTCTTACGTAAAGATTCGTATTCCTTTTTATAGCTCCTTTCAGTTTAGCCCACGGTATTATTTATTTATTGAAGTATACCTCACATTTTCCAACCTGGTGGTTGGTTCGATGTGGCTTACAATTAGCTTAGTAGAAAACAGTTTACATAATACAACCAATGTGGTGTGAACAGTATTGTTCAGTCAGAAAAGTCCAGTTAGATCATTCATGTTCGAGTTGGGAGTGATGTCCTGTATGCCGTTGTGCTAGGCGATGTCATCTGAGAGGAGAGATTTGAATAGGTGTGGTTTCAGGTGTTTCCTGAATTGTTGGTTATTAGTTTAATGTTTTTTTGATAAGGAATTCCAGATTTTGGTGCAGACGTAGGAACAGCTTGTTGCGTATGTGCTTTTGTATTTCAGGCCTTGACAATTGAGGAAGTGGAGCGTTAGGCATGTTCTCACGTTCTTTATTGCATTTATTGTGGTGGTAGGGTGATTAGGTTAGACATGTGTACCGGGGAGAGGCCGAAGATTATTCTGAAAGCCAATGTACCGATCTTGAAGGATATGCATGCTTTGATGTGTAGCCAGTGTAGGTTTTGAAGTAGAGATCTTGCGCTTTCTAAACGTTTTTTGCCAAAGTCTTGCTGCTGTATTTTGTGCAGTTTGTAATTTGTTTAAGATTTGTCTTCACTCAACGTGTAATTAAACTCTGGAACTTGTTGCCAGTGAATGTGGTAAAGGCGGTTAGCTTAGCGGAGTTTAAAAAAGGTTTGGACGGCTTCCTAAAGGAAAAGTCCATAGACCGTTATTAAATGGACTTGGGGAAAATCCACTATTTCTGGGATAAGCAGTATAGGTTTCTATGGAACTTTGAAAATATGCCTCTTGGTCTTTCCCAGTATGGCAATACTTATGTACTTATGTCCCTTGCATCCTGCTAAAATTCTGTTACAATAATCTGTATGGGCAAGGACCATGGATTGGACGAGGGAGCGGAAGACTGACTGTGGGAAGTAGTTTCTTAGTGGTTTGAGTTTCCACATTGTTTGGAACATTTTCTTTGTAGTGTTTGTTACCTGTTTGCCAAAGGATAGTTCGCGATCAACGGTGATTCCTAGTATCTTAAGTTCGTTTGCTATGGGGAGAGTACTGGGTGTGACTGACCATGTCGAATTGTAGTAGGAGGATGTTTCCTTTTGAGATTTCTTGTTGGAATTTTGCTAATATTGTGATTATTACCGTTTCTGTGCTGTGCTGAGACCTGAATCCTGATTGCGATTCATGTAGTATGGAAAACTTGTTAAGGTATTCAGCTAGCTGTTTGGCTATGATGCCTTCCATTATTTTAGTCATTAGGGGTATGGATGCTATTGGTCTGTAGTTTGAGGTATCATTAATATTTTTTTTCTGTCTTTTGGGATTGACGTGAGTAGTATGTTGCCCTTTTCTTCTGGGAATTGGTCTTCTTGGAACATGAAGTTTAGGTAGGAGGTTAGCTGATCAATAAAACAGTCTGGGGAGCTTTCATAATGTACTTGGGACAGCTGTCTTGTGTGCAGTCAAGAATCTTCTTATCGTATGTGCTACCGTCTCTTTGATAAGATGGACGAAGGTCGTCCAAGTTCTGTCTGGTGGTGATTCCTCTCAGGGGTAATCGAGTTCATCTATTAGGTCTTTCAGGTTGGTGTTGGTTTGTGGTAAGCTCTTCCTTGTTGATGATTTTCTCTTCAAAGTATCTAGCCATTTCTTGTGCTGGTAGGGAATCTTCCCTTATATCCTCTCATCCTGCTAGCTCCTACTTCAGAAGTTTTTGCTAAATTCAACTTTAACCTATTTTTCTGCATCCACATGCTAATACATTTCAAACAGTTAGATAACAGAGATACTGCAACATCAAATAAATGAGAGATAGGTAGCAACAGTCTAAGAAAAATGAATGATCTCTTGTTCTTGGATAAGATCTCCCAGAGTGCAGAGATGTCATTTGTGGCCCATCCCAAACAGTGAGACGTATCACCCCGATTAGTGAGACAGAAGGCCAATGAGTAAGGTGTATAAACTTAACATGGTCGTGAAGAGACCAAAGCCCACGAAAGTGATGCTGGCTATTTTTATTGATGAGTAATACCTTCACCTGCACCTAAAAATGGATTTCTGCTTCATGGGTGACATGATACATATTTTAAACTTAATTATTTCAAGCACTTTCCAACACTAAATCACATACGCATCTATGAAAACAATTCAACTATTTAAATTTCTCTCAAGAGGTAATGTCTCATAATTTAAACCTGATCACAGACATCTGCTATAAATACAACCACCTCAATACACTTCATATCCTGTATAACTATTTAAAACCATGTCATCTTAGTAAGGCCAATACAATCGCTCCACGGCAAACACTTGCCCAAAAACACACCCAGAAACTTACTGTACCATGACGGCAATAACTCCCAGGACTCAAAGAGCAACAACCTATTATGCATGAAAAGGCACCATTGTGAATATTACACTGGGCCTTAAAACACCGTATACCACCTAGTCAAAAAGCAAAACAAACAGAACTACAACAAGCTCTGTACACAGAACCTACAGAATACGACATCTTGGTCACAAACACAAAACACAGACAACTCAACAAATGTGAGACAAAGACCACAGATCATTACTAGAGATGTGAAGGCAAAAAAACTGAACTGGAACCTCAAGTATTGCATATACAGCAATACTAGAGAAATAGAAACTAAAATAAAAAAATATATCAGAAATTGGTCATTCTCAACATTTTTAATCTGCTACACCTTTTTCCCAGAGATGGTCACAAATAGGACAGAACATACAGTCACACCTTAATAGCTGCCAGACTGGTCATCAAATAAGCAATTCAAAGCACACTTTATCAAAACAACATACAAAAGTACATGATCACAGCAGTGGCGTTCCTAGGGGGGCTGGCACCCGGGGCGGATCGCCGATTCGCCCCGCCCCCCCCCGGGTGCAGCACCCCCCCCCCGGCGAAAGGACACCCCTGCGAAGGAACCCCCCCCCCCTCCAGGTGCATGCCGCCGGGGGAGGGGGCCGCGCGCGCCTCTCCTCCGTTGTTCCATGCTTCTTCTCTGCCCCGGAACAGGAAGTAACCTGTTCCGGGTCAGAGAAGAAGCATGGAACAACGGAGGGCAGGCACGCTCGGCACCCCCCCCCCCCCCCCCGGCGGCGTGCACCCGGGGCGGACCGCCCCCACCGCCACCCCCCACCCCCCCTAGGAACGCCAGTGGATCACAGGAGGATTCCATAACAGCATTTAAAATGAACAGAAAAGGATTCAGGAGATCTTATTCAGAAATTTTTACTTACAGTTTAAAAATCTCCGATATGCATAATTTAAAGAAAAATGTAGAGTTATTATGTGAACTGGTCATTTCTAAATAAATAAAACATTCTAAAGTGAACGTTGTTCATGCAGATGGAACAGTCACTTCTTATGGATGTACAGGGTGTTCATACGCTGAAGCTGGGATATAGTCAACATTTCCACGCTACAGTATTGATTTCTTCCCCCTCACTCCCTTTACTGTCTGCTTAAGCTACTTTGGTTTGTATTTTTAACTTCCAGGAAAGAAGATATTTCACAACGCTAGACATGTTTGTATCCTGAATCACATACACAGCATAAAACACCCAGAATTAATCTTTATTTCACCCTGTTCTTTTTACAGCATGTACTTTCATTTTCTCTCAGTAGAACAACAATAAAACCCTTTTAAAGATATTAGAGTGGCATTTGGAAAAACAAAATACCGTATTTTTCGGACTATAAGACGCACCTAGGTTTTAGAGGAGGGAAATAGGAAAAAAAAATCTTGCTTTTTCCCTCCTCTAAAACCTAGGTGCTCTGGTGCATCTTGTCCGAATCCCTCCCTCCGAGTTCGGGATCGCCCTCCCCCCGGCCCTGTCACCACTTCTCCCTACTCACGTGATCTTCCCTGGTGGTCTAGTGACGTCGGGGCAGGAAAGAGCCTCCTCTTTCCTGCCCAGCGCGCTGCTCTCCATCCTCCTGTATGCATTGCTGCCTGACGGTCTCGGCAAGATTCAAAATGGCCGCCGAGAATTGAAGTCTCGGCAGCCATTTTGAATCTCGCCGAGACCGTCACAGGCAGCATACAGGAGGATGCAGAGCAGCGCGCTGGGCAGGAAAGAGGGGGCTCTTTCCTGCCCCGACGTCACTAGACCACCAGGGAAGATCGCGTGAGTAGGGAGAAGTGGTGACAGGGCCGGGGGGAGGGCGATCCCGAACTCGGAGGGAGGGAGCGCGATCCCGAACTCGGAGGGAGGGAGGGAAATCTCTACCTTCGGACTATAAGACGCACCCCCCATTTTCCTCCCAAATTTGGGGGGAAAAAGTTAGTCTTATAGTCCGAAAAATACGGTATGTTTGCTCAGGCCAGGGTGGGCAGAACCAATATGAAATCAAAGCTGAGGTTTAACATGATTAAAAAAAAATAAAAATAATAAGAGAAGTTTTGCTGAGCTCACTAATAAAGGTTCTCGTGGAGGGGCATAATCGAAAGGGGCGCCCAAGTTTTCCTGAGGACGTGCTCGCGGGACGTCTCGGCAAAGGGGCGGGGAAGCCCGTATTATCGAAACAAGATGGGTGTCCATCTTTTGTTTTGATAATATGGTCGGGAATGCCCAAATCGTGAAATTTAGGTGTACCTTAGAGATGGTCGTCCTTAGAGATGGTAGTCCCCGATTTTGTGCCATAATGGAAACCGAGGACGCCCATCTCAGAAATGACCAAATGCAAGCCATTTGGTCATGGGAGGAGCCAGCATTCGTAGTGCACTGGTCCCCCTGACATGCCAGGACACCAACTGGGCACCTTAGGAGGCACTGCAGTGGACTTCAGAAATTGCTCCCAGGTGCATAGCTCCCTTACCTTGGGTGCTGAGCCCCCTAACCCCCCCCCCCCCCCCACACACACACAGAAAACCCACTACCCACAACTGTACAACACTATGTGGGTACAGTGGGTTTTGAAAGGCTCACATTTACCACCAAGAATGTAACAGGTAGGGGGGGATGGGCCTGGGTACGCCTGCCTGAAGTGCACCGCACCCACTAAAACTGCTCCAGGGACCTGCATACTGCTGTCATGGAGCTGGGCATGACATTTGAGGCTGGCATAGAGGCTGGCAAAAAATATTTAAAAAGTTTTGTTTTAGGGTGGGAGAGGGTTAGTGACCACCGGGGGAGTAAGGAGAGGTCATCCCCGATTCTCTCCGGTGGTCATCTGGTCAGTTCGGGCACCTTTTTGAGGCTTGGTCGTAAGAAAAAATGGACCAAGTAAAGTCGCCCAAGTGCTCGTCAGGGACGCCCTTCTTTTTTCCATTATCGCTCGAGGATGCCCATGTGTTAGGCATGCCCCAGTCCCGCCTTCGCTATGCTTCTGACATGCCCCCATGAACTTTGGTCATCCCCGCGACGGGAAGCAGTTGAGGACGCCAAAAATCGGCTTTCGATTATGCCGATTTGGGCAACCCTGGGAGAAGGACGCCCATCTCCCGATTTCTGTCAAAAGATGAGCGCCCTTCTCTTTCGAAAATAAGCCTGATAGTGTGCTTATGATGACACCTATGTTTTTCTAATGCCACCAGCGATAGCTGTTTGAAACAGGGTTACTATCTCGTAAAGTAGATTTTTTTTATCTACTTTAGCATACTGAGTCAAAATGCTAAACAAATGTATTATTGTTAATCAAACTGAAATTGTAATTTGTTAATGGTGCATTTTAAGTGGCATATGTCCTGGACTATTGAGTTTTTTGAATATGGCTATGTATGGTGCAAGCTGCCGCTGCAGAACTTGAACATAGAGACTTTGTTCTTTATTTACCTCAGCCCACTCTGTGGAACCTAATAAACCAAATTCTTCAGCATCCCAGCTTGCAAAAATAATTGTTCTTCTAGGCCTCCAACCTGCAAGTACATATTTAAGGTTAACAATCAAAGTGCAAGTGTCAAAATGGCAGAAGTAGGGTTACCATATTTGCCCTAAGGAAAAAAACAGGACACATGACATGCCCCCTGTCACACCCCTGCCCCACTCCCTGTCATACCCTGCCCCACCCCACCCTATCACACCCTGCCCCACCCCTGTCACTTTGACCCCCCCCCCCCCTCCAAATAAATCCAGATTCTCTCTCTCTCCCCATGTATATCCACTCCCCACTTTTCGATTCACTACCCCTTCCCTCCTTTCCTGTACCTTATTTTAGTGCCCTGGTGGTCTAGTGGCCTCTTCGGGGCAGGAAAGAGCCCCCTCTTTCCTGCCTGGCATGGCTGTAGACCTCTCTTGTTCCCCGCGCCAATTCAAAATGGCTGCTGAGAGTTCAAGCAATGACCTTTCAAGACTTCTGTGGAAGTCTCACAAGGCCACCGCTGAACTCTTGGCAGCCATTTTGAAGTGGCACTGTGAGTAAGACAGTCTGCAGATGCGCCAGGCAAGAAAGAGGGGTCTCTTTCCTGCTCCAAAGAGATCACTAGACCATCATGGCACTACACTAAGGTAAAGGGGGGGAGGAAGAATAGAACACCCTGAGGCCCGCCTGTCCGTCTGCCTGCCCGTTTGTCCGCAAATATGGACAAACAGACAGACTGGCAAAACCAGCCTGGGTACCTGGTCATGTCCTCAAAAAGAGGACATGTCCAGGTAAAAACAGATGTATGGTAACCCTAGGCCGCAGGAGCAAATAAAGATCACTCCTGCCCCTACTAAATTTGCCTGCTTTTTGAGAACTTGGGCCCAGTGCTTTTTTATTTTAGAAGATGATGAAGCTTCACACAAGGAAGGGCTTATCCACTTTGGCAGGGAACAGGGTGGTTGTAGACTGGTGTCAGATGAATTAGCTGAAGATAAATCCTGAAAAGTCAGAGGTTCAATATGTAGGGGAGCTGACATGGGGCCTTCATATCAAGTCTTGATGTCTTGCAGTGCTGTTGTCTCTCTGACAGGGTGCCAGCCAACAAGTTTTAAGCAAGTTTCAGTGAAATGGACGGATAATATCTAATTTTAGAATGCAAAATTTCTTGCCTCATTGACTTTAATGAAATCAAATGAAACAAATGGTTTGTAATTCGAAAAAAAACTGAATGTGTGATTCATGAAAAAACAAATTGAACTGATAACATTTTTCTGTGCACATCTCCTTGAGCTGTTTGTAGACAAGGTAATATATAAACTGTTTTAAATATAACAAACTTTAAACAGCATTTTTGATTAGGTAAGCATGCGTTTAACCGCGTGAAAAGGTCAGAAAGTTTTTCTCTCCCCTTAACTACTATTTAAACCCATAAAGTATTTGAATATCATCTACTCTGCAGTGGCGTAGCTAGGTGGGGCGCCAGGGGAGCGGCCCCCAAACGGAATTCTGCCGGCGCCAGCGCCTATTGTTTTTCATCATGTTGCACTGAAAATGTGCGCCGGCACCGGGGAAAGTCAGCTCTCGCTGCCCCCACACCGTCAACCTGGCTCCGCTTCTGCTACTCTGTTCCTCCTTTACCTGTTTTCCTCTGAGGTATTTTTATTTCAACATTTCTTTTCCAGTGATTAATCTATTTGCAGTAAAATAATTCTCAATTTATGAGCAATTTTCAAGCTGTTCACACTGGAACACGCCCTGCAGTTTATTTTGTACTCATGGGCTTCATATCAATTTTCAAAGGGAAAGCATGCAAGTACTTTCACTTTCAAACTTGTTGGGAGTATAAAGCATCTGTGATCACGTGCATTTCCTGAAGATACATTTTCTTCTTAAAATAATATAATCTGCCCGATTAAGGAGCCCTTTTACTAAGGCACGTGAGGCGCCTATGCGCCCCGGGTGGTAATTCCATTCTTGATGCGCGTCCAAAACACGCGATAGAAAATATTTTCTGTTTTGTACCATGTGGCGCTTACCTGGCGGTAATCGGCAGTTTAAGCGTGCTGACGATTACTGCCCAGTTAGAACGTGAGACCTTACTGCTAACTCAATGGATGGCGGCAAGGTCTCAGGGGCCTGGGTGGTAATTCCATTCTTGACACGCGTCCAAAACATGCGACAGAAAATATTTTGTATTTTGTACCGCGTGGTGCTTACCCGGCGGTAATCGGCAGTTTACGCGTGCTGACGATTACCAGCCAGTTAGCGCATCAGACCTTACCGCTAACTCAATGGATGGCGTAAGGTCTCAGGCCAAAAATGGACGAGCACGTCCATTTTTGGCCACAAAAAAGGCCTTTTTTGCCAAGCGCACTGAAAAATGGACCTGAGTGTGTCCAAAACACGTGCCTACACCAGTGCAGGCCATTTTTTGGTATGCCTTAGTAAAAAGGCCCCTAAATTGCTTATGTCTGCCTAAGTACTGATATTCAGCGGTACGTTCTGGAGAGTGCTGCTGAATATCACCACAAGCTGCCCCTGCACTGTCCGCTAAATGCCGGAGCATTCTGTGGGCAGAGCTTGGGCAAAGCCTGGGAGGTGCCAGGACTTAACTGGTTAGTGGCCATATTCAGAGCACTAACTGGTTAACTAAACGGCTAAAGTTAGGATAGTAAAAAGGATTCCTAACTAGTCACAGAGGTAACCGACCACCAGCCTGAATCCTCCGGGCAGTGCCTGAGGGATTGTAGAAGCCCCCCATCCCGATCCCTTCTCCCAAAGCAACAAATTGACCCAGGCCGATCTCCTATGCTCACCACTATCTGCTGTTATGCATGTCCCAGCCGATATTCAGCCAGGTCTTATGCAGGCCTTGGCTGAATATCATCTGTGACCCGCATAAACTCTGGTGGCCATTGCAGTTTCAATTAGTCCCAGATGTTGAATGCCAGTACTTAGACATAACTTGGTATTGAATATCTGGGCCTAATTCTGCTGTGGCGGTCAGCAATTTAAAAAAAGTGTCAACTGCTGTAGTGGGTAGTTTTTAATCATGACGAAAACCACCCCCAACCCCTGAAAATGCTGCCATCTAAATGTGGCTATAACTGCAAGCATTGTTCAAGAATGTGTATACTTTATTAGGGATGTGCAGAAGGAAAAAATAGAGTTCATTTCTGATTTATTTGTCCTGTTGTAATAATTTGGGGATTTTTTAAAAATTTGTTTCACACATTCATATTAATAAATAAATTATAACTGATTTTTTTTTTTAGGTCACAACTTGATTTAACGCACATTGATTCTTGGGTTAACTTTGAGAACACTAACTCCTTCATTTTATAACTTGGAGCCTATCATTAGGCACCAAGAGCAACTGGATCAGACTCTTCAAAAACAGACCAGGGACGCTCGATATGCAGTTTTGACTTTTATTAATGACTCTTAATGATGACTCGACATGGTACCATGTTTCAGCACAGACGTGCCTGCCTCAGGAGTCTCTGATTGATATAGATAGAAAATCACAATGCCATTTCTACTTACTTTTAACTCTCTCTTCATACAATCTGTAATTTTCAGCTTTTTCCGGCATTGGTAGACAGCACAAGTTTATCCAATCCTCAAATGGTCTTTTTTAAGACCCTTATTGTAGCACTCTAGCCTTCGAAGACAGGCTTTACTGTGAGTTTCACCACTGTGATTTTTGAAGAGTCTAATCCAGTTCCCACTCCTGTTTTTTGCTGCGTGATTTCCCGTGGAACAATGGTGTTCTTTCCACCTATGAGAATTTTCTGCATTTACCCAAAGTTAGACGCCATTAGGATCCATGCTAAGTGCCAATTCTATAAAGGTCGCTTAGGAACAGGTTCTATATACGGCGCCTAAAAAATCCATATGGATCGAAGCATATTCTATAAAATTTAGGCGTGTTATAAAGAATATGTTTAGAAAATAATGGAGCGCCTAAATCTATGCATGTTCATTTATGCTGATAAAAACCTGGTGTAAATCCGTGCATGTAGATATAGGAGCATTGATCCGTATTCTGTAATTATGCGTGGAAGTTTTGGAACGCCCACTAAACGACCATAAATATGCCCCTTTTAAGCTATACACGTTTATTTTGACCTTTGTAATTTAGGCACAGTTATTTATAGAATTTGCTTAGCAATTTCTGCACATAAATTGCAATTACTGCCAATTAGTGCTCATTATTGCTTGTTACGTGCTGTTAAAAACGCTGATTAACTTGTTCCGCCAATTAAGATTTGCAGGTATCTCCGTGCAGAATCTAGGAGCCATATACAGAATCCGGGGGTTAGCACTAAGGAACTATTATAGAATGGCACTTAAAGTGAATTCCCATGCCCAAAGCTGGGTACAAGGACTTACACCTGCTGAAACCCTGTGAAAATCCTCACACCCGCAAATCAAAGTATTGTGCCTATTTCTGGGAACACCCCGACCCCTCCATAGCCCTCCCATGGCCATGCACCCGTTTGAGTTGCGCACTATGAAATTTATTATTATTATTTGTAGCATTTGTATCCCACTTTTTCCCACCAATTTGCAGGCTCAATGTGGCTAACATTATGTCGTAATGGCGATCGCCATTTCTGGGAAGAGAATTACAAATGGTATTGCATTAAGGCGCATACATACATGGTAAAGTAGAATACAATATGGTATTGCACAAAGGTTCCTGAGTGATAGAGTAAATTATAACATAAGTTAGATAATCAATTATAGAGAGTTCATTTCCGACATGAGAAATAAAGTGGTAGTGCGTATTGCGTAACTTTCATTAGTAGCAATGAGGTTAAACAGTCAAGTAAGAGAGTTCGGTTTTGTCTGGTTCATGTAAAGTCTAATTGTTTAGTATTTAGGATGGATCGTTGTGGTATGCCTTCTTGAATAGGTCAGTTTTCAGTAGCTTTCAGAAGATTGTTAGGTCGTGCATTGTTTTTATGGCCCTCGGTAGAGCGTTCCATAGTCGCGTTCATATGTAGGAGAAGCTGGATACATATGTGGATTTATATTTAAGTCCTTTGCAACTGGGGTAGTGGAGACTGAGGAATGTGCGTGCTGATCTTTTTGTGTTCCTAGTAGGTAGGTCTATGAGGTCTGACATATAGATCGGGGCTTCCCCGTGAACGATTTTGTGGACCAGGGTGCAAACTTTGAACGCAATTCGTTCTTTTAGTGGGAGCCAGTGTAGTTTTTCTCACAGGGGTTTGGCGCTTTCGTATTTTGTTTTTCCAAATATGAGTCTGGCTGCTGTGTTTTGGGCAGTTTGAAGCTTCTTAATGATTTGTTCTTTGCATCCAGCATAGATGGCATTGCAGTAATCTAGGTGGCTTACCACCATTGATTGATTTAGGAATGCATGTTACAGAATAATGACTAGGGCAGGTGTGCGTGAAAATCAAAATTGGTACCAATTAAGTGTGAGTTAACTCCAATTCACCGCAATAAGTGATTGTTGCCACCTCATTGACTAATTAGTTTGCGAACGTGTCTGGGATCCATGGACAAATCTGGGTGACCTATTTAGAATCCGGAGGCAAGTGTGCACATAGTTAAGTGCATAAGCATCGCCATGCTGGGACAGACCAGCACCCTGTCACCGACAGCGGCCAAAAGAACAAGCAATTTGTCCCGCCCATCCTAGAAATACCATTAGAACGGTAGAATTATGTACATCAGAGGCACCTATAATTGGCATTTATGCGAGTGTTAGGCGCTGTTCTATAAACAATGTGTCAAATTCACTTAGCATGTAGCAGCGAGGAGTCATATACATGGGCAGAGTATGGGCGGCCCAAGAAAACAAGTAGACAGGCGACTTACAAAATCCAGCATGGAGTGCAAAAAGAAGCAAATCGGCACAAATAAAATTTCATAAACAGCCCAATTTATTCAACACTAAAATAAAAATTAATTAATTAATACAAAACTTTATTTATTTATTTATTTATGATTTTCGCGGTGAATAAATTAGACTGTTTATGAAATTTTATTTGTGGCGATTTGCTTCTTTTTGTACTCCGTGCAAAGTATGAGCGGGCCATGAGCGTGTCACCAAGCAATGCATATAACTTATAGAATACCGTTTCACGTATTGCATAGTGCACTTAGGCGCCAACTTACACAAGGTACTGGGCTACTGTTAGCAGGAACGCCTACATTTTGGTGTGCTAATACATCTTTGTGGTGTAGATATAGACTTAGGCTACTATTCTTAATGGAATCTGAGCCCCAGATGCTGTTATAGAATTAGCGCTCAGCACGTTGCATCTAGGCATCAAATTTGTGATGCCCAGTTACAGAATTGTCCCCATATGCTTTATAGTATTCTAAAAGGTACGCTTGTGAGTCCTGCCTATGCCCCACCCACTCTCTGCCCATGCGTACAGCCTCTTGCACATACATACTCTGCGAGATACGCACATATTAAGAGAATAGCGCTTAGGCAGAAAGTTGGAATTTATATGTATACATGATAGTACTCTAAACATTTAGGAGGGAAGTTATCAATGTGGGATACCATTAACATGCTATTTTATTAGTAACTAGATTTCATTGCAGAAAATGGGACCTGTGCTAAAATAGCATGAGTTAGTTGTACAATAACATGTCTTAACAGTCAGGTGCGTAGCCAGACTTCGGCGGGAGGGGGGTCCAGAGCCCGAGGTGAGGGGGCACATTTTAGCACCCCCCACCCCCAGCGCCGCCAACGCCCCCTGTCGCCACCACTAACAACAACGTTGACCCCCCCCCCGACGACGACCCTCTCGCCCCCCCCTGCCACCAACCCTCCCCTGCCATCGCCTACCTTTGCTGGCGGGGGACCCCAACCCCCCGCCAGCCGAGGTCCTCTTCTTCCTTCGTTCTGTTTCTGAGTCTGGCGTCCTGCAAAGGTAGGCGACGGTGACGGCGGGTTGCGGTGGGAAGGGGGTCGAGAAGGTCGTCGGCAGGGGGGGTCCAAGACCAAATCTACGGGAGCCCAGGCCCCCGTGGCCCCACATAGCTATGCCCCTGTTAACGATAGCCTGGTTAATCTCTGGGCAGCTCCTGAGAGGTTTCAGCTGCTCCCCTCCCCTCCCCTGGTCCTGATCCTCCCTCTTGAAGCAACAGCTCAGCCTGGACCAATTTCCCCCACCCCACCCCTGTGAGTCCCAATGGCCCTACCTTTGCAACTTCCTGTTGATCTAGGGGGAATAAGAGTAGGAGCAATGCCCACTAACTCCTATCCAGTACAGTTGCATTGTCGAAATGGGGCAAGACTGCTACTAGAGGTTGCAATAACCATTTTGATGAGGCAGCTACATAAGGCAGGAATGAGTGGGCATTGCTCCTGCCTGTATTCCCCCTACACCATGAGGGGCCTGCAAAAGTAGGCTCAAGCTGAGCTGTTGCTCTAGGAGGGGGGGAGAGAGGGGCTGACCTAAGTTATTGGTAACCAGGTCTAACTGCATAAAATGGGACCTATGCTAAGATAGCATGAGTTAGTGATAAAACAACATCCTAATGGCAGCCCCTGATGTATGTAACACATGCATCTATGTTAGTGCGTGTTTTATAGACTTACCCCCTTAATGCACCGGTTATCATTTACTGTACCTTCTTTTAACATTGTACCAAAACTTCGTGCAATCTCTTGGAGAACAGCTGCCCCAGATGTTGGATCAATACCACCAAATACCCAGGAATCTCGATGACCTCCCAAAATGATGTATCTATCTGGAGGCAAATGGTGCATGCATTTTCAGGAAAAAAATATGCTTTAAAACTTTAGCTTAAGAGTACTCAATCAATGGCTACAGTAGATGATCTGATTCAATTTTAAAATTCTTTAGTCCTGCTGCAATAGTGCAAGGAGACCTATTCTAGTCTTGTAAAGCAAGTTTTAAGGGTTCTTTTACTAAGCTGTGGTAAAACGTGGCCTAAGCACATCCTTGCATAGGTTTTTCACTCATACTAAGACCTTTTTTAACTATAGCAGTAAAAATGGCCTTTGTCTTTTTTGTATTAATGGCCACGTGCTAATGTTCTACTATCTGGGCTGCTATAGTGTAATTTTCATAGGCTCAGAATCCAATAGCCACAATTATTTCTTAAAGACAGGGCTGCCAGATGGGAAGAAACTTCCCTAGCCCAACTTGCGCTCAAAGGGAGCCCAAAAATAGCCCAAGCTGCCCAACTCCCCTCCTGGCTTGCTCACCAATGTACTCTGCCTCTGTCCTCCGGCGTGGTCACGTGCTCACTCTCGTCTCCTCTCGCTACTCCTCTCAGTGCTGCTCCAGTCCAGTCCAGTCCAGTTTCCAGCATGAAGTGATGAGTCATCATCATCAGCTGATGACCTCATCACCCACCTCACCGTCTGTTGGTCAAATTTGGAGCCGGAATGAGGCCTCAGAGATAAACCGAGCTTCATTCCAGCTCCAAATTTAACCAAAAGGGTGGGCACTGAGCACTAGAGACAGAGCCAACCAGCGTGGACCATGCGGTCGCCGGACCATCTCAAAGCCGCCTAGAAAATCGCAACCTACAACTTGGGAAAAGTGCCCACGGCCAACTAGAAAAAGCCACCCAACCCTGCGGAAAAAACGAAGAGTTGGTATATTTGATATTGATGGAGATTCTATATATGGTGCCTAAAAGATCAGTGCTGAAATCAGTGCCAACTAAGCATATTCTATAATCGGTGCCTTGATTTAGGCGCTGATTATAAAATATGTTTAGTTGATATTTCAGCGCCTAAATCTAATATCCTCATCCATTTACACCAATGAAAACATGGCGTAAATCCAGCACGTAGATTTAGGTTCACTGGGCCATATTCTATAACTAGGCGCATAAATTTCAGAACACCCACGAAATGCCCATTTCCCCGCCCATAACCATGCCCCTTTTGACCTGCGCACATTAGAAGTTCAGCACACATCATTACAGAATACGCTTAGTGAGTTATGCACCTAAATTTTAATCAGTGCCAATTAGTGCTCATTATTGCTTGTTAAATGCTGTTATCAATGCTCAGATTGTTAAGCTTGTTAAATTACGTGCATTGTTATAGAATCTGCGCCAATTGTGTTGCAGATCTCTAGGTATACTATATGGAATATGGGGGATTATGCTTAAATCTGAAAAAAGAAAATGTTTTAAAAACCTCAGAGGGGTTATCAGATGGAACAGTATCCAGCTTATAATCGAACGAGAAAAACGCCCAAGTTCCGACCTAAATCGGGAGATGGGCGTTTATCTCACAAAAACGAATAACGCGGTATAATCAAAAGCCGAATTTGGGTCGCTTTCAACTGCACTCCGTCGCGGATGCGGACAAAGTGGACGGGGGCGTGTCGAAGGCGTGTCGAAGGCGGAACTGGGGCGTGGTTATCACCCGAACAGAGATGGGCGCCCTTCGCCGATAATGGATGCGTTTGTAGCTAGAATTTAGGGCACTTTTCCTGGACCCTGTTTTTTCACGAATAAGGCCCCAAAAAGTGCCCTAAATGACCAGATTACCCCCAGAGGGAATCGGGGATGACCTCCCCTGACTCCCCCAGTGGTCACTAACCCCCTCCCACCACAAAAAAATGATGTTTCACAACTTTTTATTTTCACCCTCAAATGTCATACCCTCCTCCCAGGCAGCAGTATGCAGGTCCCTGGAGCAGTTGTTAGGGGGTGCAGTGGACGTCAGGCAGGTGGACCCAGGCCCATCCCCCCTACCTGTTACAATTGTGCTGCTTAATGCTTATTAGTCGTCCAACCCCCCCAAACCCACTGTACCCACATGTAGGTGCCCCCCTTCACCCCTTAGGGCTATAGTAATGGTGTAGACTTGTGGGCAGTGGGTTTTGAGGGGGATTTGGGGGGCTCAACACACAATGGAAGGGTGCTATGCACCTGGGAGCTCTTTTACCTGTTTTTTTATTTTTGTAAAAGTGCCCCCTAGGGTGCCCGGTTGGTGTCCTGGCATGTGAGGGGGACCAGTGCACTACGAATCCTGGCCCCTCCCACGAACAAATGCCTTGGAGTTATTCGTTTTTGAGCTGGGCGCTTTCATTTTCCGTTATCGCTGAAAAGCAAAAACGCCCAGCTCACACATTGGCGAATAAAACATGGGCGTCTATTTTTTTCGTAAATACAGTTTGGTCCGCCCCTTCACGGACCCGTTCTCGGAGATTAACGCCCATGGAGATAGGCGTTTCTGTTCCATTATGCCCCTCCACATCTTTCGTCCATGAAGATAATTACTCCCAATTTGTCACTGGTCTTATTTTTTGTAATTTTTTATTATGATTCTTTTATCTTTCAAATATTGTTAAATTCTTCAATAAATCTTTAATATATATAAACACTTTTATCTGAAGACAGGCACTTATCTTAATGGTGTCGGCTAAGTGCCTCTCTTCAGATAAAAGTGTTTATATATATTACAGATTTATTGACGAATTTAACAATATTTGAAAAATAAAAGAATCATAATGAAAAGTAACAAAAAATAAGACCAGTGATGATTTGGGAGTATTATCTTCATGGACAAAAGATATACTGTTCCACCTGACAACCCCACTGAGATCTTTAAAACGTTTATTTTTTTCAGATTTAAGCATAATATACGTAAGTTTGTCTTTAGGAAATCATTGTGGTATGTGCTAATTTTTGCATTAGCACGTGGCCATTAAAAGTTTTACCATGTGAGCACTTACCGTCACCCACTTTGTAGGCAGTAAGGGCTCACGTGATATTCCTTCACTAACAAGTTAGCACGTGACAACCCTTATTTTATCATCCTCACTTTAATATTCCCTTACCTCTTATTTGTCCTGTTTGTCTGTCCTGATTAGATTGTAAGCTCTGTCAAGCAGGGACTGTCTCTTCATGTTCAAGTGTATAGCGCTGCGTACGTCTAGTAGCGCTATAGAAATGATAAGTAGTAGTAGCTCGCTAAAAGGGAAGTACTGCCAGGCTACTGCAGCAGCCCGGCGGTAGTTCTCACCCCCAGCAGGCGTCATATCAAGTATTACAAAAATATTTTTATTTTTGTAGCGCCGGTGTGTACCCAGCGGTAACCGGACAGTGCCGCACGGTGCTAGTTACCACTGGGTTAGCGTGGGAGCCCTTACCGCCATCTCAATAGGTGATGGTTAGAGCTCCCCCCCCCCCTCAAAAAAATGGCCGTGTAGCAAGTGCTTCACTTGCCACACGGCCATTTCCTGAAAAAAAGAAAGCCCTGCCTTTTACCCGCTGTGGTAAGGGGGCCTTGGCACGCATCAAAAACACACACTGACGCCAGCACAGGCCCCCTTTTGCCGCAGCTTCATAAAAGGGGCCCTAATTGATTACTGCAGGAATGTCCACTCTCTGCTGCTAACATGCCCCCTCCCAAAAATATTTTTAGTGCATGTTTAGTACACTAATTTGGCAGTTATCGCAGGATGCCTTAGTGTGTCCCACGGTATGCCATTTTAAGCTGCCCTAGGCAAGCATTAATGCCTGATGCAGCATATTAAAAGGGCCCCTTACACATGAAAAAATGGCTATTATATGATTCAGTGTAAAGATAACATTTGTTTATATCTGAAAATTATGAAGACAAACTTAATCCAATCAAGCTTAACTGCTTGTATAGAAAAGTAACATAAGGGAAAAAAAACGATCATAGTAAATAGAACACATCATATACTCAAGTCCACAATATAGAAGGATTATCAGCTAATGAAAACAAAAGAAAAACAAAGGAAAATTTATGATAAAAGGGGAAAGAAAAACGGGTTAGAGCAAGTGGTTCCCAAATGTGGTCCTGGGGGCACCCCAGCCAGTCAAGTTTTCAGTTATCCATAATGCATATTCATGAGATATATTTGCATGCAGTGGAGGCAGGGTATGCAAATCTCTCTCATGAATATTCATTGTGGGTATCTGAAGATCCGACTGGCTGGTGTGCCTCCAGGACCAGTTTTGAGAACCACTGGGTTAGGGCTTTACCGCAAACAATTGAGTCAGTACTTCCAGAAGGTATAACAACACTCTCACTCGCTGGACTATGCGCAACCAAGATCACACCTACTTTTAAGCAATCTCCTCCGGATTCTATATATGGCGCCCACATTTGTGCACGCTGCCAAGGTACACACAAAAATTAATTGAATAACGAGCTCAAAACCATCAATAATTGGGTGCTAACAACCATTCACTGAAATTAATTGGCACCAGGGGCGTAGCTAGGTGGGGCCACGCGGGGCATGGGCCCCTGCAGATTTAGCCCTGGCCCCCCCTTCTTTCACCCCCCCCTGCCGCCGACCCTCCCACGCCACATTCGACCTCTCCCTCCCACCGCTGCCAACCCTACCCCACCGCCACCTTCGGGTACCTTTGCTGGCGGGGCTCCCCAACCCCCGCCAGCCAAAGTCCCCTTCAGCGCCGTTCTCCGGCGCGTTGCTGATCTGGATTCTGTTTCTGTGAGTCCTGACGTCCAGGACGTGGGAACGTGCAGGACATCAGGACTCACAGAAACAGAATCCAGATCAGCAAACGCGCTGGACTCGGAGACTGGCGCTGAAGGGGACTTCGGCTGGCGGGGGTTGGGGACCCCCGCCAGCAAAGGTACCTGGCAGTGGTGGGGGAGGTTTGGTGGCGGCGGGAGGGGGGACCAAAAGGGACAGGGGAGGAGCGGCACCTGGCAGGTCCAAAAGTGGCGGGGAGTCGGCGGCGCTGGGGTGGGGGGACTAAAATGTGCCCCCTCACCTTGGGCTCTGGACCCCCCTCCAGCCGAAGTCTGGCTATGCCCCTGATTGGCACCCATAAGATTTTGCACATGTATCTGCCTATCCGCTTTTCTATAAGGCAATGTGCCTAACTCCCATTGCGCATATCTCAAAAGGGGGCGTGGCCATGGGAGGAGTATGGACATTCCAAAAAGGTTGTGCGCATAGTTACAGAATACTGGGTCGGCCGGCTAACTTGGGTGCCAGCATTTACACCATGTTTCATCAGAAGTACATCTGGTGCTTACGGTTGGGTGTGGGAATCAGCGCTAAGTCCAATTCTATAAAGAGCAGACACCCTTTATAGAATTTGAGCTCTCCCGTGGTCATTCTAAGAATCTACCTGGGCAAACCTGAAGAAGGATGTTCCTAGCTAAAGCTTTAAATACAGCCAAACTCACCGGGTTCCACTGCTCCTCTGATTGACCCAATAACATTGTAAATTCTTGTCACTTTATTGTTGGTGTGGATGTGCATTCTGACTTTTCTGTAATAGTAAAACATATCAAAAGGTAATACCTCACAAGTGCTGGATCACGAATCTCAAAGAACAAAGCAGCCTACCATAGGTGTCATGTACCTACCTGCTTTGTTGGGAAGGGAATTGGGACTTGATATACTGCCTTTCTGTGAGTTTTGCAAGCACATTCAAAATGGTTTTTATATTGCATATACAGGTACTTATTTGCACCTAGGGCAATGGAGGGTTAAGTGACTTGCCCAGAGTCATAAGGAGCTGCCTGTGCCTGCAGTGGGAATCAAACCCAGTTCCCCAGGACCAAAGTCCACCACTCTAACCACTAGGCCACTCCTTAACATTCTATGTAGAAGCCTGCCCTTGCAGCCGCGCAGGCTTCTGTTTCTGTGAGTCTGACGTCCTGCACATACGTGCAGGACGTCAGACTCACAGAAACAGAAGCCTGCGCGGCTGCAAGGGCAGGCTTCTACATGGAATGTTGCTGGTGGAATAGCAACATTAACATTCCATGTAGAATCTCAAATAGTAGCAACAGAATCTCCAATAGTAGCAACATTCCATCTAGAATCTCCAATAGTAGCAACATTCCATGTTGTTGTTACATTTGTACCCCACGCTTTCCCACTCATAGCAGGCTCAATGCAGCTTACATATTATATACAGGTACTTATTTGTACCTGGGGCAACGGAGGGTTAAGTGACTTGCCCAGAGTCACAAGGAGCTGCCTGTGCCTGCAGTGGGAATCAAACCCAGTTCCCCAGGACCAAAGTCCACCACTCTAACCACTAGGCCACTCCTTAACATTCTATGTAGAAGCCTGCCCTTGCAGCAGCGCAGGATTCTGTTTCTGTGAGTCTGACGTCCTGCACATACGTGCAGGACGTCAGACTCACAGAAACAGAAGCCTGCGCTGCTGCAAGGGCAGGCTTCTACATGGAATGTTGCTGGTGGAATAGCAACATTAACATTCCATGTAGAATCTCAAATTGTAGCAACAGAATCTCCAATAGTAGCAACATTCCATGTTGTTGTTACATTTGTACCCCACGCTTTCCCACTCATAGCAGGTTCAATGCGGCTTACATATTATATACAGGTACTTATTTGTACCTAGGGCAATGGAGGGTTAAGTGACTTGCCCAGAGTCATATTGGGACACTTTTTTGAGGCTTGGTCCTAAAAATAAATGGACCAAGTGAAGCCGGCCAAATACTCGTCAGAGCCGGCCTTCTTTTTTCCATTATCGGCCGAAGTCAGCCATCTCGTAACCACGACCCCGTCCCACCTTCCGTACCCTGCCGAGTGCCGACATGCCCCCTTTAACTTTGGCCAGCTCTGCGACGGAAAGCAGTTGGAGCCGGCCAAAATCGGCTTTCGATTATACCGATTTGGCCGGGTTTAGGAGATGGCCGGTCATCTCCCGATTTGTTTCGGAAGATGGCCGGCCATCTCCTTCGAAAATAAGCAGGAGAATCACCCAAAACGGTGCTGGTATATTGTTTATGCAGTGGCCAGGTGCCTGAACATCACTCCCTTATATTCCTGAGAGTATACTGTAAACTCAAACTGAAGGATTGTCTCTCAATTATTTTATGAGCTGTGTAATAGAAATTTAATACAAAAATCACAACAGCTAGTTATGTGGAATACACTACCAACAAATCTGAAGACAATTAACGAAATCACTAACTTTCGTAAATCTCTGAAAACCTACCTCTTCAACAAAGCCTACCACGAGAATACTTAGCCTAACTAGAACACCTCACTACATCACCCCTACATCGAATGACGCCTTTCTATAAATGTCTGCTTAGCTCTTCTCTAATATCCTTGATCTCTTTATAACACCAACTGTACCTTTTACCCTGGTATGGCGACGCCATATCAGGTCTTGGTTAGCCACATTGAGCCTGCAAATAGGTGGGAAAATGTGGGCTACAAGTGCAATAAATAAATTAATTAATTAACCAGTGAAACTAGAGATTTATTGAACAAGTTTAGGGTGTTAAGTCAGCATATAACAGTCGAGAGATCAACATCCAGAGCACCTACCATCCACATGTACAAACCAGAATGACTTTTCAATTTTCAAAAACTAAAGAGGAAAATAATAAACTATGGGCACCTTTTACCAAGCTGCGGCAAAAGGGGGCCTGTGCTGGCATCAGCGTGTGTTTTTGATGTGCGCCGTCCCCCCTTTAAAGCAGCGGATAAAAGATAGGTCTTTCTTTTTTTAAAGAAATGGCCATGCGGCAAGTGAAGCATTCAGGGGGGAGCCCTTACCACCACCCACTGAAGTGGCGGTAAGGGCTCCCACGCTAACCCAGCAGTAACCGGGCAGCATGCAACAGTGCCCGAATACCGCCCGGTACATAAATATTGCCACACTGGGACAGACCAGAGGTCCATCAAGCCCAGCATCCTGTTTCCAACAGTGGCCAATCCAGGTCACATGTACCTGGCAAGATCCCAGAAAAGCTCAATACATTTTATGCTGCTTATCCTAGAAATAGCAGTGGATTTTTCCCAAGTCAATTTAAAAACGGTCTATGGACTTTTCCTTTAGGAAGCCGTCCAGACCTTTTTAAAACCCTGCTAAGCTAACCGCCTTTACCACATTCTCTGACAACAAATTCCAGAGTTTAATTAAACGTTGAGTGAAGAAAAGTTTCTCCGATTCGTATTAAATATACTACTTTGTAGCTTCATCGCATGCCCCCTAGTCCTAGTATTTTTGGAAAGCGTAAACAGATGCTTTATGTCTACCCGTTCAACTCCACTCATTATTTTATAGACCTCTATCATATCTCCCCTCAGCCGTCTGTTCTCCAAGCTAAAGAGCTCTAGATGCTTCAGCCTTTCCTCAAGGGGAAGTCGTCCCATCCCCTTTATCATTTTTGTCACCCTTCTCTGTACTTTTTTAATTCCACTATATCTTTTCTGAGATGCAGTGGCACACCGGCACTACCAAAATAAATATATTTTTGTAGCGCCAGCTATGATGACACGCTGGCAGTGGGAAGTACCACCGGGGTGCTGTGGTAGCCCAGAAGTACTTCATTTTTAGTAAAAGGGACCCTATAAGCACAAAATCAAAAGATTTTTTTGAATAAGGAAAGTCAGTGTTTTCCTCACCAAATCAGGGACAACTATATTAATGCCTAGGTTTACTAAGCGGCGCTATGGGTGTGCTAGCGTTTTTAATGCATGTAAATGGTTTACGTACTTTAAACGCCAAAGTGCCCATAGAAATGTATAGGCGCATTAGCGTTTAACGTGCCTTAAATTTACAGGCGCGTTAAAAGCGCTAATGCACCTTAGCAAACATACCCCTAGGTGTTCAAACTGACCTTGAAGAAAAATTCTCCAAATACCCAGGCCCAATATTATAGGATACATTGAGATTTCCCTTCCATGTGTCATCTGGTGGAGCAGGTCCTTTCATGTACCTGTTGAGAAAAACAGTTATGTGTTAATACAGAACACATCAAATTACAGAAATATAAACAAAGCGTTGCATAAAACCCCAAATTATATGCATACCTTACAACAGTACGAACAGTTCTGCCCCCTGAATAAAAAAAATATCTATTATTATTCATGAATAACAATCAGGGGCCTAATATTCAAAACAATATAAACAGCCAGGACAGCCTGTATGGGGCTAAGTGGGCATTTTTAGTCCACTGAAAATGCCCGGTTAGCACCCAAGCTGAAACTGCTTATCTTGTGGGAATTCTGGGGGCACAGTCAGTTAACCAGTGAAGTGCCAACCAGGGGCGTAGCCAAACTTCGGCGGGAGGGGGGGTCCAAAGTCCGAGGGCACATTTTAGCACCCCCCCCCCCGCCGCCACCAACAACTTTGACCCCCCCCCCCTACTGACGACCCTCTCGACCCCCCTCCCGCCGCAACCCTCCCCCGTCGTCACCTACCTTTGATAGCGGGAGACCCCAACCCCCGCCAGCCGAGGTCCTCTTCTTCCGGCACAAGGCTTCGTTCTGTATCTGTGAGTCTGACATCCTGCACTTTGTACGAAGCCTTGCGCCGGAAGAAGAGGACCTCGGCTGGCAGGGGTTGGGATCCCCGCCAGCAAAGGTAGCGGACGGCGACAGCAACAGGGGAGGGTTGGCGGCGGGAGGGGGGTCGAGAGGTTCGTCAGCAGGGGGGTCCAGGGCCAAATCTACGGGGGCCCAGGCCCCCGTGGCCCCACATAGCTACGCCACAGATGCCAACATTCAGCACTTAACCAGTTAAAATAAGCACAGAAATAGGACTGCTTTTTAATGTGATCCTATCTTAAGGTCCCTTTTACAAGGCGAAGTAGGGTTATCGCACGGGTAGCATGAATCAGACTGGCCCTACCGTCACGGTAGCACAGGAGCATGGCGACAGTTCTGAAGTTGGCGCGCACAGTTTCCCCATGGTAGAAAATCATTTTCTATTTTCTGCTGTGGAGGCAGTCCGGTGGTGATTGGCAGTATGGCCATATTGCCGTGCAATGCCCGATTACCATGAGGTTAGTGCGTGAGCCCTAACCACCTACTAAATAGGTGGAAGTAAATACCCTTGCACTAATTTTAATATTACTGCACGGCAATCTACTGCCCCTTGCTTTTAACTCCTAACCCTTATTCACTTGTTCAGAACCTTTATTTTATCATCCTCACTTTAATATTCTCTTATCTCTTGTTTGTCCTGTTTGTCTGTCCTAATTAGATTGTAAGCTCTGTCGAGCAGGGACTGTCTCTTCATGTTCAAGTGTACAGCGCTGCGTACGTCTAGTAGCGCTATAGAAATGATAAGTAGTAGTAGTCTTTGGGATTCCGGAATCTTGCTACTCTGGGATTCTGCACAGAATCTTGCTACTCTTTGTCCTTATCCCTTATTTGTCTTGTTTGTCTGTCCTAATTAGATTGTAAGCTCTGTCGAGCAGGGACTGTCTCTTCATGTTCAAGTGTACAGCGCTGCGTACATCTAGTAGCGCTTTAGAAATTATAAGTAGTAGTAGTACTGCCCCATTTTTAAAAGAGGCCTTTTTTCTGCCATGGTACACGGGGCCCTTTCATGTACCAAATGAAAGGGCCACTGATTTCATGTACCAAAACTAGCACAGACCACTTTTTTTTTTTTTTTTAATTTATGTATTTATTAACATTTTCCAATATTTTACAAGACAATCCGCTTGTTCAGGAAAAGTATCTAGTAATCTACAAAATATGTAAAAAAAAGAATAATAATACATGCAGGAAAAAAAAAAAAAGTGAAGCTTGAGCTTCACATTAACAGGAAAACTATACTCAAGTCCATACATGTGATCCAAGATTTCAGGAAAATACTGGAGACAAATTATCTAAAGGTTTATCAAAAAAGAAAAAAAGAAATTATACAAATACTGTTAAGTAGAGCAAACACTTATAATTAACGCTTATCCATTTTCACTGAGGTTATGAGTGAAGATACATGAGACGGCTCTGTAAATACATATTTTTTCTCCTTAAACCTTATTATACACTTGCAGGGGTATCTTAAAAAGAAGGTACCCCCCAAGTGTAAAACTTCAGGCCTAAGGAGCAGGAATTGTTTCCTTCGTCGTCGAGTCTCCTTAGAGACATCAGGAAAAAGTAAAACTTTTAAACCCCAAAAGGGTTTATCTTTATTTCGGAAAAACAAACGAAAGATCCAATTCTTGTCTGGTAATAATGCAACTGTAGCCACCAATGTAGCCGCAGTTGCTAGTTCGGTATCAGAAGTCTCAAGCAAGAGAGAGACATTAATCGGAGCTTCGGGTTGAGAGGTTCCTTTCCCAGGAATATAATAAACCATAGTCATTGATGGCAAATTCTGTTCGGAAATTAGTAAATTTTCACGCATATAGCGTTTCAGCATATCCATAGGAGTAACATTTTGAAGTCTAGGAAAATTGATAAATCTTAGGTTATGATTTTTAGTGTAATTATCAAAGGTTTCCATTTTATCTCTAAGACTCGTCAAATCTTTCATCATAGTAGGTTGTAGCGTTTCAAGCTTCATAATTCTCTGATCCAAATTAGCAAATTTCCCATTCAAGTCTTTAATCTGTTCCTCTTGTACCCCCAAATTACTTTCCAGAGATTTAACTTTAGGCTGAAGGTCATTTATCTGCTTAAGGAAAACTTGTCCTAGATTGGAAACCAAGTCCCACAAAGCTTCTAATGTCACATCTTTTGGTCTAGTCATAAATTCTTTAGGTAGTTCAAACCTTACAGGCTGGTCTCGGTCCTCACTCTGCCCCTCTGCTTCTCTCCCCTCAGTTTGCAGCGTTTCCACGGGCAAACTGCTCTCCAGTCCCACCTCTGTAGTAAGGGAGGCTTCGATTCGGCAATCTTCTGGGCCCCTAACCTCTACGGGAGTGGACCCCGTCGAATCCAAGAGGAAAGAGCTGGCGCCAATCGGCTGGGGAGGAGGAGTGCGTTCAGCGGGGCTAAGGGTCACTTCAAAGCCAGAGAGCGCCGAAGTCTCCGTTTCGCCGGCGCGCACCTCTGGAAGCGAACCGCCGTCACGGTGAACTCCCTGCGATCTCAAATATCGATCCATCGGACCAGGTAATGAGGGAGTTAGCGGGGAAGCCCTACCCGCTAATCTCCCTCTTCGTTTCGGCATTTTTTGGAAGCGTGAGTCGCAGCGACCTAACAGCTTGCGGCCATCTTGGATCCCCCCTACCAAACATATAACAGACCACTTTTTACCACTGCTTAGTAAAAGGGTTCCTTAATATGGTTTGCCTTAGCTGATTAAGGGGTTCTTTTACTAAGCTGTGGGGAAAAGGGCTCTGCGGTAGCGGTAGGGGCCATTTTTCCCACGCACCAGGGCCCTTTTTTCCACAGCCGGTAGAAGCCCCCCCCCCCCCTCCAAAAAAAATAGCCATTGAGGTGGCAATAAGGGCTCCCACACTAACCCAGCGGTAACCGGGCAGCATTCGGTGATGCCCAATCCCCGCCAGGTTACCGCCGCGCTAACCATTTCTGGGGGTTTTCTTTTTCCCTCGGAAATGGCACGTGCTCGGGGCAGGACTACTGCTAGCGGCCCCTAACTGCTGAAAATTGCATCTAACTGGCTATGGTTTTGCTGGCTCCATAATCCCAGAAATTCAATGTTATGATTCCTTATCTTGTTATAATTGTGTTTCACTTAATTGGCTGAACCCTTGCCCTAAGGTACAAGAAAATATGAAAACTCAATTTAAATTCCTGCCACACTATGGGAATTCATAGAATTGTAATGCACTCAGGGTTTAATGGATAGATACTTACATTTTGACATGTGTGTGAAAAAATCTGAAGCAACAGTACCCAGTAGGAATGGGCTATTGTTTGCAATGTCATATCCAACATCATTGTAAAACAAACGAAAACAAGTAGGAAAAAACATGTCATTTTGGGCCAGATTTTATATATGGCGCCTAAAAAATCTGCGTGGTAAACATTTCTGCCTAAGCGTATTCTATAAGCGGTGCTTACATTTAGGTGCGGTTTATAGAAAACGTTTAGTTGATATTCCAGCACCTAAAACTACACACGTCCATTTACGCCAATGAAAATGAGGCATAAATTCCCGTGCGTAAGTTTATGCACATTGTGCCATATTCTATAACTGCCTGTGTAAATTTCAGAACGCCCATGAAATGTCCATTTCCCCGCCCATAACCACTCCCCTTTTGCCTTATTAGAAGTTAGGTGCAGTGCGTTATAGAATACGCTTAGCGAGTTGTGCTCGTGAATTCTAACTATTGCCAATTAGTGCTCATTATTACTTGTTACGTGCTGATAAAAACACTGATTAGCTTGTTAAGGCAATTAAGTTATGCGCAAAGTTATAGAATACGCCTGGATTTCCATGCGGATCTCTAGGTGCGCTATATAGAATCCGGCAGTTTGTGTTTTGCTTGCTGTTAATAGTCCACGCTATCCCTTAGATCCTATATATGGTTCCCAGATTTGTGTGCCCAAATGTGTGCACATGCCTGAGATATGGTCGCAAATTAATTGAATAAGGAGCTCAGAAGCATCAATAATTAGGTGTCAACAACCAATTAATAATTGGCACCAGTTTAAATCTGCATGTGCATCTGGCTGCATGCTAGTCTATAACGTTGGACACCTACTTCCCATAGCATGGATCTCAAAAGGGGGCGTGGCCATGGGAGGGGCATAGACATGTCAGGGGACTTCCAATAAGCTGCATGCGTAATTATAGAATACTGGCTCAGAGCCCCTAACTTGAGGGCAAATTCTATAAGTGGCACCTAAAAATCATCGCTGAAAACTTTACACGCTGAGTGCTATTTTATAAAGCGTATGGGTCCTTTATAGAATAGCGCTTAGGGCATAATTTAGGCGCCGACATTTACACGTGCTAAAAATAGGTGTACATACCGGTTCCTAAATTAGTCACAATTTGCGTGCGTGAAATTTTGGAATGCCCCCTAGCCACACACCCCAAAATTTACATCCATTAGGATTTACGCTCAGATTGTTATAGAATACAATTTGAGTATAAATCCTAATTAAGTCCAATAAATAGTTGTTAGCAGTTAATTACTGGAGCTGATTGGTGTGTTAAGCAATTAAGTTGCGCGTGCAAATCAGCTATGCATTGATTTGTCTGTGAAACTTTAGTCACCATTTACAGAATCCGGGGCATGTTTCAGCAGGTGTAAGTCTTGCATCCAAAGTTAGGGTGTTGGAATTGGCACTAATTGCCGGATTCTATACAGCGCATCTAAGGTTCTGCGCCAAAATATAAGTATATTCCATAACAACATGTGTAACTTAATTGGCTTAACAAGCTAACCAGCGTTCATAACAGCCTTCCCACCCCACCCCATCCCCCCACCTCCGAGGCCTAGGTAGGTCCTGTTGACCCTACCTGTCTCCCTGGTGATTCTAGTGAGGTTGTTGGGGGTAGGAGTGAAGCCCCCTTTCTCCTGCCCCTTGCAGCTGCACTTGTAAAATGGCTGCTGTGACCTCTCACAGCAGATTGCAGATATGAAGTACCACGAGCTGCCATGAGAGGTCGCAGCGGCCATTCTGCACGGAACCCTCTCACCCCAATGAAGAAGCCTCACACTCACAGCTTACAATACACCCAAAAAGCCCACTCTCCCATGCAGCAAGTGAGAAGCAAAGGAAAGCGACTGGTTAGCCGATGATGCCATTTGGGAATACAGCGTCAGCAGAGCAGGAATGCCAGGAGATTAATCCTGTACCATTAGGACCCAGGAGCTCGTGAGGGTACGTGGAGACACAGGGAGGTGGGGGTGTTTCAGACTTTAACTTAATCTGCTTTATTAACATTAAACCTTTAATCTACATACCGCAAGAAAACCTCTGCATCATGATATCCAATTGGATGGACTGGAATGCTAGGAATACCCACACCTTCATCAGCATCGTATCTAAAGGTATACTCTGCAGAAGAAAGAACATAATTTCAGTGTGAGAGGAAAATAAGCAGTGCACTAATATATGAAAATGCCAGTGGTTATGTTGCCATAGTAACACAGTGGATGGCGGCAGAAAAGATTAGAAGAGCCTCACCCGGTCTGCTCAGTTATCCCAGTCCACATTGCCAAGAACAGATCCCAGCTGCCAGGGTGAAAACCTACAAAACACCTTTTTTATTGAAGACAGTCTTTACTGACTAGGGATGGGCAGCGAGAAAATGTTTATTTGTTGCTATTTCCAGAAATGTTCATTTTGTTAGGTTTTTAAAAAAAATGTTGTTATGAGGGCAGTGTTGTTAAAAAGTTCGTGCTCTTCTGAAAGAGCGCACACTTGCCCCCGGATTCTATAAATGGCGCTGAAGGATCCAAGATGCGCGCACAACTAAATCGCTATACGAGCCATTAAATATGAACTAACTAGCCTCAACAACTAATGTTCAAGTTAATTGGCATTAATTTGGATTTGTGCACACATCTTCCTATAACACCGAGCACCTACATCCTATAGCGCAGAACCCCATCCCTCCCTGCTGTTCCTTACAAGCATCCCCGGATTGGTGCCTGCATTTTTAGCAATTATTGCTGCCTGTGCCGACCCTGCAGGCTTCCATCGGCCGGGTCCCGTCAGACAGGAAATGATGAAAGCAAGGGTGGGACCCGGCCGACAGAAGCCTGCAGGGCCGGCGCAGGCAGCAATAAATGAACCACTGCAGGCACCAGGGATGCCTGTAAGGTACACCAGGGAGGGACGGGGTTCAGCAACAAGCGGGCAGATGCTGGGATGCTGCAGTGAAGGAGAGATGTTGATGTGGGGTGCTGCCGCTGGGGGGGGGGCCTGAGTCAAGGATGGGTGGTCATGTGCCCACTTAGGCCCACCCGTAACTACGCCACTGCTGGTCACATTTATTCAATGAGACCTAGTTACTAATAGGATTAACAGTAAAATAACCTGTTTTAAACGTAGCCCACATTGATAACTTTCCCTATTTGTGTACATTTGACCTCATGAGTGCCAGCTCTCCTTGCTTTTTATTTTTCTTGTGCCATTCTCTTCTTTTTTTAAAGCTGGCTTAAGATTTGGGTCAAGGGTCACTTGCATGCATTTGAAACTGGCTGAAGACAATTCACGTCAAGGTTCCCTTCTCCACTACTGCCAACTCCAGACTTCGCGCCTTCTGTCTCGCTGCACCCTACGCCTGGAATAAACTTCCTGAGCCCCTACGTCTTGCCCCATCCTTGGCCACCTTTAAATCTAGACTGAAAGCCCACCTCTTTAACATTGCTTTTGACTCGTAACCACTTGTAACCACTCGCCTCCACCTACCCTCCTCTCTTCCTTCCCGTTCACATTAATTGATTTGATTTGCTTGCTTTATTTTTTGTCTATTAGATTGTAAGCTCTTTGAGCAGGGACTGTCTTTCTTCTATGTTTGTGCAGCGCTGCATATGCCTTGTAGCGCTATAGAAATGCTAAATAGTAGTAGTAGTAGTAGTAGTAATAGTCTGCAGGGTCTATCAAACAGTCAGAATCTCTTTAATTTAAAAAAAGGTATTGAGCACTGTCGGTCACCTTTTGCGGGGTATCCTGGAGTAAGAGGGTCTCCTGCACCATTCAGATTTAGCACATTACCACGCTGGGCTCCTCCTCCAGGAAGGTTCCAGCCATCTGGATAGGGATCTACCCCAGGGGCACAGTAATCACTGGGGTCTGAATACAGGATTATCCCTTTTGCCCCAGCATGAATGGCATTCTTAACCTAAAACAGATTACATGACATTACATTTCTTATTTCTTATCTTCAGCCTATACAGCAAAATTCAAGGCAGATTCCATAAAACGAAACCACAAATATAATTCTGGAAGCACACAGAAGAACACGTAAATACTTAAATACAAGCAATGGTATAATAATCCTGGTCTGAACAGAATCAGATAGGACTTGTTTTAAGATAACAATTTTAATCTCTGCTTTTTAACATGAATAAAGAGAAATATCCTATTGGGGAAAGTGTTTACTAGGGATGTACACAGACTCTTCAAGCATCTCTGTCAGTTTGTTTCGGACATTTGTTTTACAAACATTTTGCACCAAGTGAAAAAAACAATAGGGAAAAAAGGATGATCACATATAAAAAGATGTAAATTCCTAAGGGGCCCTTTTACTAGGGAGCGCCTAAAAGTGGCCTGTGCTGGGATAGGCGCGTGTTTTGGACGCTGCACTGGTCCATTTCCTCAGCGCGCCTGGGAAAAAAAAACATGTTTTAATGCACCGGAAAATGGACGTGCGGCAAAATGAAAACCAGTGTGCGTCCCGTTTTCAGCCTGAGACCTTACCGCCACCCACTGACTTAGCGGTAAGGTCTCACGCGCTAACCGGGCAATAAGCATCCAACGAGCATCAACTGCCGATTACCGCCGGGTAAGCGCCACAGAGTAGAAAATAGAAAATATTTCCTACTGCCTGTTTTGGGTGCGTGCAAAAGCTGGAATTAGCACGTGGGGCACGCGGTAAAGGGCAGTAGTGCCAATCTGATGCACGCTGGACGCACGTAGGCGCCTAAGTTACAAGTAATAAATAAATATGCATAAACTACTCTGTAAAAATTCAGGTAATCAAATGAATTCTTCAAAAACTAAATGCAAATATCATCAGCCCTTAACTGCATAAGATAATCGCAAAAAATGAGCTGCATAATAAGCAGATATTGTTATGCACTTAACGGCCAACATATAATTGGATATTCAATGCCGATGCTGGGACATTTATTATTTATTTATTGCATTTGTATCCCACATTTTCCCACCTCTTTGCAGGCTCAATGTGGCTTACAATACATCATGAATAGTGGAAATATATTAGAAAATAGACATTTAGTATTACAGAAGGATCATGGTCTAGCATTGAATATCCAGGAATACAGCCAGCAGCAGACATAAAAACGCTGACTGAATATCGCATGACATGTGCATACAAAGCCCTACCATAGGTAAAACTAGCCCCGTCTAATCACTGTGACATGGAAAAATGCCTGTCATTATTGCAAAATTTGAAAATGTAAAATATTTGGACTATAGAGGGCACTGTATGGTGCCCATCTAAGCAAATGCCTTTCTCTCTATATAATATTTGCATTTTGTGTCTGTTTCTAGTGTGTCATTTTATGTGATTCTTTTCTATATGTTTTATTCTAGAACTATGGATAGTGTGGTTTAGAACATTTTATATAAAATAAGAGGTCCTTTTACTAAGGTGCGCTGAAAAATGGCCTGCGGTAGTGTAGGTGCGTGTTTTGGTCACGCGTGGAATTATTTTTCAGCGCACCTACAAAAAATGCCTTTTAGAAAATTTTTTGCTGAAAATAGACGTGCGGCAAAATGGAAATTGCCGCGCGTCCATTTTGGGTCTGAGACCTTATCGCCAGCCACTGCCCTAGTGGTCACTGGGCGGCAGTGGCGTAGCAAGAGGGGGGGGGGGGCGGTCCGCCCCGGGTGTCAGCTCAAGGGGGGTGCTCCCTGCCAGCTCCTCCCCCCCCCCGGACCCAGTGCCTACCCTCAGCTCCGTCCAACCAGCTCCCGCACCCTACCTTTAAAGAAATCTCGGAAGCCGTGGCGAGACGCAGCGCCTCGTGCCTGCATGTAAAAGAAGTGTGGATCGTCTCATTGGGCCTTCCCTCACTCTGTCTGTCCCGCCCTCCACTGACGCAACTTCCTATTTCCGCAAGGGCGGGACAGACAGAGTGAGGGAAGGCTCGATGAGACGATCCACACTTCTTTTACATGCAGGCGCGAGGCGTTGTGCCTCGCCTCGGCTTCTGAGATTTCTTTAAAGGTAGGGTGCGGGAGCTGGTTGGACGGAGTTGAGGAGGGTAGGCACTGGGTCGGGGGAGGGGGATGTCATCGTGCTGCACCCAGGGAGGGGGGGGGTGCAACGACGAACCACCCCGGGTGGCAGACCCCCTTGCTACGCCACTGCCAGGCGGTAATGACCTACACGCGCCAAATTCCACTTGGCGCGCATCCGATATGCGTGGCAGAAAATAAAATTTTTCAACCGTGTGCCAAAAATGAAATTACTGCAAGATCCATGCAGTAGCCATTTTGGCATGCGTTAGGCGCACGTAGCCACTTACGCGACTTAGTGAAAGGGCCCTTAAGTAAATGGTGCATCTGGAGGATCACAGATTAACCGTGAAGTGAATAATCTGCGTGCAGAAAAGCTACAGATCCCTGAACTCATATTTCTCCAGGAATCCCAATAAAACAGATGAAATACATTACTTTGTTTCCTCTGAAGATTTTTCCATATCTGGCAATGACAATCTTTCCAGAACAGTTGATGCCCATCACCCGCTCCAGCTGAAAAAAGTCTTCTGTACGGGCGTAATTCACATACACAATGTCTCCCTGTGGGGAAGGAAGTAACATTGTACGTAAGAGTCTGCTACACACAGACAGAAATTTCAAAAGGCGCCAGCATGCGATGACCATTCTGAGCAATTTCATTTAGCAAGTCTTAGCCAGGACGATCGTTTGATGTTATGATTTGATGTTCATTATCTGAAAACCTTTGAATGTGGTCATTCTCCGTACTGGATTATAAAGCTTATGCTACACGTTACAGGGGTACTGACAGCCCAGAGGCTCTGTGATAGTGGTGCATACAGCCAGGTACAGGGCCGCCGGTTCATTTTCTGGACCGAGCCTTCTGTATTTGTATTTATAGCCCCTGATAAAGGGAAGGGGAGAGCGGTAGTTGTAATCACTGTTAAGGATGACACCTGGTGGCTGGATTTAGACCCCATAAAAGGAGAAAGATTCTATAAAAAATTGATGTGGAAATCAGTGTTGACTAAGGGGGTCCTTTTACTAAGGCGTGCTGAAAAATGGCCTGTGCTAGTGTAGACGTGTGTTTTGGATGCGTGCAGTTCCATTTTTCAGCATGCCTGTAAAAAAGGCCTTTTTTGGGGTGGGGGGGGGGGGGGCTGAAAATGGACGTGCGGCAAAATAAAAATTGGTGCATGTCCATTTTGGGCCTGACACCTTACCGCTACCCATGGACTTAGCAGTAAGGTCTCATGTGTTATCTGGGCTGTAATCATCAGCATACACCGCCAATTACCACCCAGTTAGCGCCGCGTGGTAGAAAATAAAACATGTTTTTCATCGTGCGTACTGGCACACGCATAGAAAATGGAATTTTTGATCGGGGCACATGGCAGCCAGGCGGCAGTCCCAAATTGACGTGAGTTGGACGCGCACAGGCGCCTACGCAACTTTGTAAAAGGACCCCTCGATGTATTCTATAAGTGGCTCCTAGATTTAGGCACGGTATATAGAATATGCTTAGTTGATATCCCAGTGCCTAAAACTATGCACCTGCACTTACACCAACGAAAATGTGGCATAAATTGCGGCATGTAGATTTAGGCGCACTAGGTGATATTCTATAGCTACGGGCGTAAAATTTGGAACATCCATGAAATGCCCATTTCTCAGTCTATAACACGTCCCTTTTTGCCTGCGTGCATTAGAAGTTGAGCAAGCTGCATTACAGATTGCGCTTAGCGAGCTGTGCATGTAAATTCAAATTACTGGCAATTAGCGCTCATTATTGCTTGTTAAGACCTGTTATCAATTAGCTTGTGAAGCCAGTTAAGTTATGCGCATTGTTGCAGAATACACTTGGACTTCGGCACAGATCTCTAGGCGTGCTATATATTGTCTGGGGGAAAATGGGTTCTAGAACGAGCCCTGTTGTATGGGGCTTGATCTTAGGACCATTGCTACAATGCCAGACTGCTAACAGCAGATCGCTGCATCTATTAAAATAGAAGAGAGTCCTCAGACAGTTGTAAATGAAGGCTCGTGGTCCCCAAATGCCTGCAATTGTGGGAGGAAAGAGAAGAAAGGGGCAATTATCAGGTTCAAAAAAGGGGAGTGTCTCTTAGGGGTCCTTTTACACAGCTGCAGCAAACAGTGGCCTTAGCACACCCCTACGCAAGCCTTTCACGCATGCAAAGGTCACTTTCTACCATCACCAGAATATGGCCGGTTTTCTATTTTCGGCATTAATGGCCACACGCTAATGTTACAAAATACCACAAAAAGAGGAAAGAGCACAAAAGTCCCAAGGAAGGAGCAAAGCAAAAACACAAGGCGTGGGAACTAGAACAGGCTTCTTCCGAAACAGACTCAGGACTTCTCAGTGTGAAATTAAAGTACACTGAGGGAGTCCCGAGTCTGTTTCAGAAGGGCCCGATCCAGTTCCCACTCCTTGTGTTTTTGCTTTTCACACGCTAATTCTGCCACTAGCACGTGAAGCCTTATTTCCATGCATTTTGTAGGCGGTATGAACTCACGTGCTAATCACATGCAAGGCAATGTGGCTCCACCCCCAAACACACCTCCTTTGCCAAAATATAAAATGTATTTTTAGCACATGAGCAGCACGTGCATATCGGGATTTTATCACAGGATGCCTCGGCATGCTCCATGGCAAGTCCTACTGCTAACCACACCCTGGTAAAAGGAGCCTTTAAAATATCTGTTAGCAGTATACCTTTGCATCCTTAGATCTTTCATTTTGATAAAGCTTAATACCTGGATATAATTAATATTGAACATGGTGGAAACCTTTCTTATGTATCTATTTTCAAGTTTTTCCAACTTTGACAGTATTGAAAATGATCACAACTTATTGGTTTAAAGTCAATTTCATCAGGATATGTGGTAAACTCATACTCTACATATCTCCAATTAGTATATTTATGCAGAAGATATACTGCAAGGAAGGCGCACAGACAGAGGGACAATGGCGTAGCCAGACCCAGTATTTTGGATGGGCCCAGAGCTAACTTAGATGGGCCCTTCCACGGCACGACATTTCACAGCCCCCCCACATCAACATCTATCCTCCACGGCATCCCAGCATCTGCCTGCCTGCCGCTAAACCCTGTCCCTCCCTGGGGTACCTTACAGACGTCCCTGGCACCTGCAGTGATTCAATTATTGCTGCCTGGGCTGGCTCTGCAGGTTTCCATCGGCCGGGTCCTGCCAGACAGGAAATGATGAAAATGAGGACGGGACCCTGCCAATGGAAACCGCAGGGCTCTTTCAGGCAGCAATAACTGAATCACTGCAGGCGACGGGGACACCTGTAAGGTACACCAGGGAGGGACGGGGTCCAGTGAAGGGTGGACAGATGCCAGGACGCCGCAGAGGAGGAGAGATGTTGATGTGGGGTGCCACCGCTGGGTGGGCATGAGCCACAAATGGGTACTACTACTACTACTTAACATTTCTAGAGCGCTACTAGGGTTACGCAGCGCTGTACAAATTAATAACTAAGGATGGTCCCTGCTCAGAAGAGCGGGTAGGCCTGTGCCCACCCATAGCTATGCCTCTGCAGAGAGATTAAATCACTGCTGTAGCACCTTCAAGTCTTGGTTGAAAAATGTTATAAAGTCAACGGTAAAGAAAACTGCTGGAAATAGTTCTAACACAATGACGTGGTAACACTTCCTGCAAGATGTCTGAAAAGATGAACCATGACTATGTAGCATTATATTCTGGTTTTGCATCAGTGGTACCACTTTAAAGGAATCCTGTTCAGAAGGAATGGATCCTCAGAAGCTTAGCCGAGATTGGGTGGCAGAGCCGGTGGGGGGAGGCGGGGCTGGTGGTTGGGAGGCGGGGCTAGTGCTGGGCAAGACTTCTACGGTCTGTGCCCTGAAAATGGCAGATACTAATCAAGGTAAGGTATACACAAAAAGTAGCACATATGAGTTTATCTTGCTGGGCAGACTGGATGGACCGTGCAGGTCTTTTTCTGCCATCATCTACTATGTTACCATACTATGTAACTCCTGTGTTAACATTCTAACATGGAAAATGCAGGTTATTCAGTAATCAGTCCCTCTGGAAACAAAAAAACCAATGCACATTTGGCTTGTTAACTTGTAACACACCTTTGTGACTAGGGGAGTTAGTGTCTTCTAAATTGATTTATTTTATATATTAATCTCTAAAACTTCTGAGCATAAAGAGCCCCATTAACACGATAAACTCTGCAGAACACATATTCTTACCCTATATAGAAAATCTGCCATATAGAAAAGAAGCACCAATATCCAGGACTCAGACAACATGCCTACCTTTAAAAGGCAGTACCTTAGAATACCAATATACCTATGCTGGAAAAACAGAACCAGCCAGATAGTTGCAGATTCCTACACAGATACTAAACACTTCTATCACTCCAGCAGAAAACTGATAGAGCAGAATAAGCAACCACAAACTAGAAACAGGAACTTCAAGAAGTCTGAATGCAATGCCACACTAGAAAAACTTAAATGTATTTACTTCTGTATTGAACATAAGAACATAAGTGTTCCCATACTGGGATAGACCGAAGGTCCATCAAGCCTAGTAACCTGTTTCCAACAGTGGCCAATCCAGATCACAAGCACCTGAAACCAGAACAATAGAACATAAGAACATGGGAATAACCATACTGGGTCAGGCTAATGGTCCATCTAGCCCAGTATCCTGCTTCCAAAAGTGGCCACTCTAGGTCACAAGTACGTGGCAGAAACCCAAATAGCAGCAACATTCCAGAACCCCAAACAGTAGCAAGATTCTGGAATCCCAAAAAGTAACAAGATTCCATGCAGAATCCCACACAGTAATAACATTCCATGCTACTAATCTCAGGGAAGGCAGTGGCTTCCCCCATATCCATCTAAACGTATCAGGGTTGCACATTTGAAAAGTTGACATATTTCAGTCACTTAATTGAAAATAAAATATATTTTGCCTTAGTTGCCTGGGCATTTTAGTTTATTAATCCACTTGGCCCTAGCCTCTCCTTTCAACTTCTCTTGTGGAAGGTTTATCTACAGTGTAAGTTATTTTCCAAGGTCTTGATCTGTATTTCTTCTTCTGTCTTCCTTTCCTCTCTATATCTGTCTCTGACATTGATCATTCCCATTCATCATTTTTCTCTATTTCTCTCTTGACCCCTATATGGAGGCTTCATTTTTATAGGTTGGCATTGGATCACAGCATCATAGCTTGTAAATCTCGGATGACCTAGTTCTGGCAGTAACTTGTACATTATTGAATACTGTAGTCTACGTTGTTTGAAATATCCATATTTTCTGCATGGAACAAATAAGGAATATCAGTTACGAGAAGAATCATAGTGATTCATTTGTTTTACCTCTGGGACTCCTTGTGCTGAAAAAGCATTATACGGGGGCACCATATTTGTAACAGTTTCATATCCTTGAGGTGGCGGTTCAGATAAAGAAGTGTTGTAAATCTAAAACATAATTCAGGTTGAATATTTGTTATTTATTTATTCATTTACTTGGTGCTCGTAGTGATTTACAATACAAATATAAAAATGATAAAACTTACCATGTACATAGTCATAAAGGGCTTCTTTTACAAAGCTGTGCTAGAGATTCCCATGTAGCAAACGAGAGGAAGCCCATAGGAACTGCATGGGCTTCCTCTCATTTACCGGAATCGGAAGTGTGGCTTTGTAAAAGAGGTTCATAGTTAGCAATATGGCATAAACTGACCGAACCTAATGGCAATATAATAATTTAAAATTCCCTTCCTACAAACATCCCATGTAAGTAAATCATAATAGCTGAGGTAAAGAATATAATCCCTATAAAAATTCCTTAACCGCTGAGGGGCCTTTTTCTAAGCTGTGGGGGGGTTTACCATACAGTAGATAGCAGCTGTTTCCTGCATCAAAAAGGTATCCGCTACAGTAAGAATCCTCCGCTAGCTGCCTAAAGCAGGAATGGGCCGGATCTGGGCATGGCAGGGGCAGATGGAGGTGTGACCTGCTGTGACAACTAGCATGCAGGTCAGAATCGAGGACTACCTGTCATATCTGCCGATAGCACAGCTGAACTTACCACCACCTCAAGAGAAGGTGGTAAGAGCAGATGGGTGACCCCCTAGATGTACTACCACGAGTCTACTGCTAGGGCAGGAGCCATTTTGAAGGAGGCACTGACCCAGGTGTCAGCAGGTGGCTACAATGCGGTATGGCCAGATCCTCCAGTAGATCCTGGTGATGGGGATGGTGGGTGGGGGAAGGTAGAGCACGGAGGGCAAGGTTTCTGAGGAGGCAGGCCTTTTATGGAGAGAAGTTGTTGGACTAGGAGGTCGGTGGGCTTGACTGGTGGGGGTCAGGGGACTTGTGTAGAGAAGGAACTTGCAAGGGGGAGTCTGACTCAGGGAGACCAGGAAGGGGGGATTGTGTTGGAAGGTTGGGTGTGCCGCTGTAGCTCGTTGCTCCATTATTTATTTCTTTGTCTAGTAGTGCCTGATACCATGGGTGCTCCTATGCTGTCTGTCACTGCATGTAATGCAATGGCTCTGTGGTAACCTTCCGCCCTGTGCATTAAATTCAGGACAGATGTAGGGCACCCCCTGCATGTATCGTACAGGCTTTGTACTTATCACACTACTGCACTTTTAGTAAAAGAGTCCCCAAGCCAAGGTGCCCTTTCTAAATAATAGCCATTTGGTAAATGTACTTCAGAAGCAAACCCCAAAGTTTAGGAGCAATTATTCAATATGAATTGTCACTTCTTTGCACCGGATGGGTCATGGTTCTCTCTGGTACTGCTAGTAGTCCCCTTTTCAAGGACCTCTTCTTTTGGCCAGGCACCTACCAAGAAAGTATGGGTGTAATTTGTTTTAAAACTAATGGTAAAATATGATGAATGAGGCCTTTTTTTTTTGGTTTTGTTCCTTCAAGTGAACCAAACGTTTACATGATCTGTTTTATTTGTTTTCAGCTGTAATATAGTCTGTGAACCCAAGAAAATAGTGTCTCTCTCTGCTTGGCCAGACACAGCGGAGCCATGTTGGGAAGGAACAATATAGAAGCAGGAGTTACATCTACAATCATGCTGCAACTTTCTGACAAGCAGCCAAACAAGCCTAATCCAGACTTACTTATTATTCCAAATAACCTGGCTGATTATGTCAGCAGGAAACTGAATCGACAAGCACAGAAGACCAAAAATCCTCCGCACAGGATAATACAAGCAAGCAAACACAGTGAAGGTGATACAAAGGATGATATAAAAACATCCAACATACTCAAAGAGTTCACATCAGAAGTTTAATTCAACTATATATGCAATGGACTAGCGCGGCTTAGTAAACAAGGGGGTTAGACTGCAAGTTCTCTGGGGACAGGGAAATAAATAGCTGCTCTACCTGAACGTAAATCATCTTGCACTACCAATGAGAAGGGTGTGAGCTAACTATAGATACACATAAACCCCTAAATTCTATAAATGGTACAAAAATTGCACACATGCCCAATTTGCATGTACAATTTAATAGTAGAACAAGCCAATTAGTGTCGATAATCGGGCCCTAACACAGGGGTAGCCCAAGGCAAGATGTTGCCTGAGGCAGGACCAAGATGCCACCACCCCTGCCCCCCAGACTGAGATGCTGCCCCCCCCCCCCCCCATTCATCCACCCCGTTCTAGAGTTTACCTTCTTTTCTTCAGGTTCCAAAAGCCGGCGGCAGCAGGCGCAATTCCCATGTGCTGCTCTGCCACCAGCACCGGCCTCTTCTCTACTGTGGCCGCCTCTGAGGAAACAGGAAGTTACATCAGAGAGGCGGCCACAATAAAATCAAGAGGCGGGTACCGGTGGCAGGGCACCATATGGCTTTTGGAACTTGAAGAAGGTAAACTCCGGAATGGCCTGGAGGAAAGAAGGGGGAGATGCCGTTCCCAAAAGAGTGCCACCTGAGGCCACCGCCTCAGGTGGCTTAATGGTTGGGCCACCCCTGCCCTAACAATCAGTCATCGGTGCTAATTGGCTTCAATTTAAATTTGCGTCTGCATATTTACGCAACCGGATCCACACGTAAAATGTATGCGTGGCTCCAAAAAGGGGGTGAGGGCGGATCAGGGTTGTTCCTGCAATTTATGCACATTGTTATAGAATAAGGGGAATCTGCGCCTAATTTAGGCATGAGGATTTACACCAGGGTTCAGCTGGTATTAATACTCACACCTAGAGTTTGTCACGGATCTTGGCACTAACCAATAGTCCATAAACAGCGCCATTTGTAGAATTTCTTCCAAAATATCTGTTCAGAGTCTATCTAGCACTGAGTGGATAAAGTGGAATGCGCCCAGCACTCTTTTTATCTGGGTATATTTCATGTACGCTACACCTTGTCCCCTCAAAATTTAGTCACTTGGGGGTAATTTTAGAAAGGTTTTTCCATGCATAAAATTACCCGTAAAGGGCCAGATTCTATATAAGGTACCTAAAAAATCTGTGCGCCTAAGCGTATTCCATAAACAGCACCTAGATTTTGGTGCAGTATATAGAATATGCTTAGTTGATATCCCAGCGCCTAAAACTATATGCCTCCATTTACACTAACAAAAATATAGATATATGCACACTGGGCCATATTCTATAACTAAGTGTATACATTTTGGAACTCTCATGAAATGCCCATATTCCCACCCATAACCATGCCCCTTTTGAACTGCGCACATTAGAATTTAGGTGCAGTTCATTACAGAATATGCTTAGCAGGTTGTGTGTGTAAATTATAATTATTGCCAATTAATGCTCATTAGGTGTTGTTATCAATGCTGATTAGCTTGTTAAGCCAATTAGGTTATGTGATGTTATGGAATACACTTAAATTTCAACACAGAATGATGGGCATGCTATATAGAATCTGGCAGAAAGTTGGTTTTATTTATTTATTATTTAGATTTTGCTTTTTCAGTAGTCGCTCAAGGTGAGTTACATTCAGGTACTCTGGATATTTCTCTGTCCCAGGAGGTCTCACAATCTGAGTTTGTACCTGAGGCAATGGAGGGTTAAGTGACTTGCCCAAAGATCACAAGGAGCAGCAGTGGGATTTGAACCGGCCACCTCTGGATTACAATACTGGTTCTCTAACCACTAGGCCAATTCTCCACTTTATGTGTGGAAAATACCCTATATAAAATTGCTTGGACTTTTACCTATGTAGGGGTTTCCCAGGGTCACAGACTTGGTGGAATGGACACAGAATTGGAATGTATGTGCATATTTTTAAAATATGTGGGTACACACGCAAAGTACACCAGCTTCTGAGCAGATGTGAATGCATTGGTGACATTTGCACACTATCGAAGAAAAATACCGGAAGTCTATTTTATAAAAGCTCATTGGCGTCTATGCTGTCTTTCTAAAAAAGGCTTAAAATGGATGTTTTTATGCTTCTTGGATATCTCATTAAATCACATTCCCTCTTAAGTGGGGGGGGGGGGGGTAGGAGCGGGAAGGATATACTTTTAAACTTGAAAATGCATCCAGCTAACTCCACAGGGGGGCCTTTTACCAAACTGCATAAAAAGTGGCCTTAGCTCATCTTTATTTGGGTCATTCCAGCATGCTAAGGCCATTTTTTCCACAGGGGCAAAATGGCCGACATTTCCATTTTCAGTATTAACGGCCAGGAACTAATTTTCCCATTAGTGCGTGAGCCCCTACCACCACCTATTTTGTAGGAGGTAAGAGCTCACAAAAATGTTATTTTTTAGCACATGGGTAGCACATGCTGATCCCAAGATTACCGTAGGACACCTGAGCACACTCCGCAATACGGCATTCTTTGCTGCTGCTTACCACAATTTAGTAAAAGGAGTCCTCATTTGCCAAATATTTTGGTTATTGACTTCTAGATTTACTAAAACTGATGAGTAGTGTGAATTTCATCTCACTACTGAATGGACCACAGTACCAGAGCAGTAACTTTACCTCATTCCCATGTTCATCAACGATTGAGATATAGTTGGGGTTGCTTTCATTGGGATAGGACAAGAGGACATCATAATGAACCAACTCAGCTGAATCCAATCCAAATTCCTTCCACTGAGCTTGGATTTGCTTTGCAAGGAGAAGATTCTGTTCTGTCCCTGCCAAATGAGGCAATCTTGTGAAATTCCTACAATAAGACAAGAACACATGGGTAAACTCAGCTTTCTCTATGTAGTAATGTGATGGTCACTGAACAATCACATTGCTCTAACTTCAATTCACCAGAACAGGGGTAGGAAAATCCTATTCTTGAAAACCATCTTTAGATCTTTAGGATATCAACAATGGAGGCACTGATCACAATGATATTGAGTGTGCCATCTTGAAAACCCAACCAGCTTTCAGTGTTTAAGGCCCCAAATTTATTTATTTTATTTATTTATTGCATTTGTATCCCACATTTTCCCACCTATTTGCAGGCTCAATGTGGCTTACATAGTAACCGTGATGGCGATTGCCAGTTTCGGTATAGCAGATACCGAGTGACAATGTAGAAGGTTCGTGTAGAATAAACACATCAGGGAATAAGGAGGAAGGGTTGAGTTGTGATCAATTCAAATCTTAGTTTCATTGTGTTGTGGGATCGAGGCATTTAAGTTGGGTCATCAGGGTATGCCTTTTTGAACAAGTAAGTTTTTAGTGATTTCCGAAAGTTTGATAGGTCGTGCGTTGTTTTCAAGGTGATTGGTAGTGCGCTTCATAGTTGCGTGCTTATAAAGGAGAAGCTGGATGCATAGGTTGATTTGTATTTAATTCTTTTGCAGCTTGGGTGGTGTAGGTTTAGGTATGTGCGTGTTGATCTTGTGGTGTTTCTGGCTAGAAGGTCAATGAGGTCTGTCAAGTATCCCGGGGTCTCACCATAGATGATTTTATGCACTAGAGTACAGATTTTGAAGGCAATCCGTTCTTTGATCGGGAGTCAATGTAGTTTTTCACGTAAGGGTTTGGCGCTTTCGTATTTCGTTTTTCCAAAAGTCAGTCTGGCTGCGGTGTTTTGAGCGGTTTGGAGTTTCTTTATGATTTGTTCTTTACATCCCGCGTGCCTTTCTCTGCCCTGGACAACCTCATCACTACTATCAAAGTTCAGGTCGGAGTGGAGAATGAAGAGCAAATGGAACTGGGAAGCAACACTAGGGACTACTAATAACCCCTTTCTGTTATAATCAGAGTACGACAGAAAGCAGCAAGACAGCTTTTACTACCATAGTCCAATGTAATAAGGTACACCAGGGACACACCTCATCAGTTATATCAACATCATTTACCTTATTGCCAACAGCACACCTTCTTCCCATGTTCCTACAACTGATGAAAGATGCCCCTGCTGTACTTTTCAAAGATGGTAAATTACATGGAACTGCGACAGTAACAGCTGGATTTCCTGTGGCTGAAAATCCATTTCTTGCCAGAGTAAAGTATGGTATTACAAGACAGAGTGGTGACCTAAATAAAAAGGCAAGCAACAACTTAGCACGAATAACTCTCAAACCTGTGCGCTGTTAAAGACCATTAAATCAAATAACAAAATGGCATATCCCGTGGTATTTTGCAATATGTTTTCTGGCTACATTTTTTTGCTATATGAAAGGAAGGGTTTCTTTAAAGTTAAGAAAAACTTTAAACGTTATTTCAGTGTGCCTTTATTGCTCCGTGTTTAATGGGACACTCAGGTTTTCTCAGCTGACTGGCTGTTTTTTTCTACTGGAAGCAAATGAAGAAATTTAAAGAACTTTTTGTAGAAATGTAGTTTATCCCGTCGCATAACTGCAGTACAAAGATTAACATCCCACAATTTCGTGTTCCCTTCGGCTCAGAAATAGAATGCAGGAGACCCATTTAATCCTCTGACCCGAATATGTGTCTTCGGGGCATTCCTAAATGAGAAACCAGTATATCTGAAATTCATGCATCTTCTTTTAAAGCAATAAGGTGAAATTATACTAGAAATCTAGAATTAGCATTTCAGTGTTTGATGATAAAGAAAAAAACCTCCATGCATTTCTTTTCTGTTTGACCTAGGTTAATTGGGAATGCCCCAATATTGTTCTGCTCATTTTGCTGTGTAATTATGGGGGAAAGAAGTTATCCTTTGCCAGCAAGCAGGAGTACAAACTTTCGAGCATTTTCAGTGAATCACCTAGGAGACCTTTTTACTAAGGCATGGGAGAGCTAATGCGCGGGTAGCATGTTCCAAATCGGTGCTACCGCCAGGCTAGCACATGCGCCCAGCAGGGCCACTGAGAGGGGGGGCAGGGGAGGGCAAAATTCCCCGGGCCCGGCCTCCCAGGGGGACCCGGTGCCAGGGTCTCTCTCTCTCTCCTGCTCCTGACGGGACCAGGTGATCGCGTCCTGACAGGAGTAGGCGAGAGGGGGCTTTGGGCCAGGGCCTCTGGTTTGGCTGGCGGGAGTCCCCCCAGGCCCCGCCAGCAGAAGAGGTCTTTCTCAAGCGCTGCTCTTCACTCTCTGCCGCATTGCCTGCCAAGTGGCTGCTTTTCCCCTCAGGCCGCTCATGCTCGGTTTTGAAACTGAGCACGCACGATGTGAGAGAAAAAGCAGCTGTAGGGGCATGGTAGGAAATGAGGTGATGGAGTGAAGAGCACCGCAGCACTGGAGGAAGACTTCTTCTGCTGGCGAGGCCTCAGGATCCCCGCCAGCCAAGGTATTTGGAGTTGCGGAAGGGAGGGGATGGCAGCAGCGGTGATCCTTGGGGAAGCAATGGAGGTGATCCTGGGGGGGGTGGGCGGCAGCAGCGATGATCCTGAGGGGGGCGGTGGCCCTGCCCTGGGCCCAGCTCAGTCTCTTGGCGGCCCTGGCACCCAGTGGTAATTCTGAGTTGCCAAATCCCGCAGTAGAAAATAATTTTCTATTTTCTACCACAGGGAGTGTTCCCTGCGGTAATCAGCAGTTGGCTGGGTAGCGTCTGAGCCCTTATCGCTAGGTCAATGGGTGGTGGTAAGTTTTAATTTCAGTGCACACCCATTTCCCAGTCCATTAAAAAAAAACCTTTTTCCCAGCCACAGTAAAAAAAAAATGGCCCAGCGCACGTCCAAAACGCACGCCCACAGTACTGCACGGCTTATTAAAAAGGACCCCCTAGTAAATAAGACCTTCTCAAATGAAAGCGGTAAAAGAATGCAATGTTACTTCCAGAAGTTTATACCACTGTCTGTGTTTTTTTCTTTACAAAAAATAAAATTAGAGCCCTTCCAAATTTGAATGATTGGAATTTTTTCTCTTACATGGGTTTTGGGCGCGCGCCGATCCATTTTTCAGCGCGCCAGTAAAAAAAGGTCATTTTTAAATTTTTGCCGAAAATGAACGTGCAACAAAATCAAAATTGCCGCATGTCCATTTTGGGTCTGCGACCTTACCACCAGCCATTGACCTAATGGTAAAGTCTCATGCGGTAACTGGGCGGTAATGACCTGCGTGTGTCCAATAAGCACGTCCGAAAATAAAAATTATTTTTTGGCCGCATGTATTGGATGTGTGCCAAAAATGAAATTACCGCAAAAGCCACACGGTAGTCGGGCGGCAACTCCTTTTTGGTGCACGTTGGGTGCACATAGACCCTTACGCAGCTTAGTAAAAGGGCCCCTTATATCCCACAAGAGGAAGAAATGGTGGGGGCACTTCATTGGACTTCATAAAATGATGCAATTGTACAAAAAACAGTATGGGCTGTTAATCCACCTTCTGTAAACTAATACCTCAAAAACTGAAAAACAGCCAAACACAATCTCAAAGGGTTGTGTAAATTGAACATACAGCAATAACAAGCAAGTGGGAAATACCCTCAGAAACCAAGGTCTCCACCACGGTCTGACCACCAAGACACTGATATCTATATAAGATTTTTGTGTCTGTGATCTAGTCTCTTTCATGAGTGTTGGTTCTATTATGAACAGTCTTAATTGCAAACCAGGGGCATATCTGAACTGCGGCGGTAGGGGGGGCCAGGGCCAGAGTGAGGGGGCACATTATAGCCCCCCCCCCCCGCCGCCGCCATTGCCGATCCCCCTCCCCCCAGCCGCTGCCATTGCCAATCTCCGTTGTTGTCACCTACCTTCGCTGGCGGGGGACCCCAACCCCCGCCAGCCGAGGTCCGCGTCCTCCTGCCGCTGCCGTTAAAAGAATTCCGTCAGCTGGCGGGGGACCCCCAACCCCCGCCAGCCAAGCCGAGGTCCTTTCATTTCTTCTTCCAGTAAAGCTGGCGCCGAAAGTTTCTTCTGAGTCTGACGTCGCTGCACGTTGTACGTGCAGGACGTCAGACTCAGAAACAGAATCTGTTTCTGAGTCTGACGTCCTGCACGTACAACGTGCAGCGACGTCAGACTCAGAAGAAACTTTCGGCGCCAGCTTTACTGGAAGAAGAAATGAAAGGACCTCGGCTTGGCTGGCGGGGGTTGGGGGTCCCCCGCCAGCTGACGGAATTCTTTTAACGGCAGCCGGCAGGAGGACGCGGACCTCGGCTGGCGGGGGTTGGGGTCCCCCGCCAGCGAAGGTAGGTGACAACAACGGAGGGGGAGGGTTGGTAGGGGGGTCCAGGGCCCTGAGGCCCCACGCAGATACGCCCCTGTTGCAAACAGGTGGGAAAATTCACCCCATATTCCTCTGTTTTGAATTCAGCACTGAGGAAGAATACAGGGCTTAAACTGTACATGTATCACTCCTTTATATTTTACTGCTTGTATTATGTTTTCACAGTTGTGATTCAGTATCATTCCTCTACCATCGTGGTTAACCTACAGTGGGGGAAATAAGTATTTGATCCCTTGCTGATTTTGTAAGTTTGCCCACTGACAAAGACATGAGCAGCCCATAATTGAAGGGTAGGTTATTGGTAACAGTGAGAGATAGCACATCACAAATTAAATCCGGAAAATCACATTGTGGAAAGTATATGAATTTATTTGCATTCTGCAGAGGGAAATAAGTATTTGATCCCCCACCAACCAGTAAGAGATCTGGCCCCTACAGACCAGGTAGATGCTCCAAATCAACTCGTTACCTGCATGACAGACAGCTGTCGGCAATGGTCACCTGTATGAAAGACACCTGTCCACAGACTCAGTGAATCAGTCAGACTCTAACCTCTACAAAATGGCCAAGAGCAAGGAGCTGTCTAAGGATGTCAGGGACAAGATCATACACCTGCACAAGGCTGGAATGGGCTACAAAACCATCAGTAAGACGCTGGGCGAGAAGGAGACAACTGTTGGTGCCATAGTAAGAAAATGGAAGAAGTACAAAATGACTGTCAATCGACAAAGATCTGGGGCTCCACGCAAAATCTCACCTCGTGGGGTATCCTTGATCATGAGGAAGGTTAGAAATCAGCCTACAACTACAAGGGGGGAACTTGTCAATGATCTCAAGGCAGCTGGGACCACTGTCACCACGAAAACCATTGGTAACACATTACGACATAACGGATTGCAATCCTGCAGTGCCCGCAAGGTCCCCCTGCTCCGGAAGGCACATGTGACGGCCCATCTGAAGTTTGCCAGTGAACACCTGGATGATGCCGAGAGTGATTGGGAGAAGGTGCTGTGGTCAGATGAGACAAAAATTGAGCTCTTTGGCATGAACTCAACTCGCCGTGTTTGGAGGAAGAGAAATGCTGCCTATGACCCAAAGAACACCGTCCCCACTGTCAAGCATGGAGGTGGAAATGTTATGTTTTGGGGGTGTTTCTCTGCTAAGGGCACAGGACTACTTCACCGCATCAATGGGAGAATGGATGGGGCCATGTACCGTACAATTCTGAGTGACAACCTCCTTCCCTCCGCCAGGGCCTTAAAAATGGGTCGTGGCTGGGTCTTCCAGCACGACAATGACCCAAAACATACAGCCAAGGCAACAAAGGAGTGGCTCAGGAAGAAGCACATTAGGGTCATGGAGTGGCCTAGCCAGTCACCAGACCTTAATCCCATTGAAAACTTATGGAGGGAGCTGAAGCTGCGAGTTGCCAAGCGACAGCCCAGAACTCTTAATGATTTAGAGATGATCTGCAAAGAGGAGTGGACCAAAATTCCTCCTGACATGTGTGCAAACCTCATCATCAACTACAGAAGACGTCTGACCGCTGTGCTTGCCAACAAGGGTTTTGCCACCAAGTATTAGGTCTTGTTTGCCAGAGGGATTAAATACTTATTTCCCTCTGCAGAATGCAAATAAATTCATATACTTTCCACAATGTGATTTTCCGGATTTAATTTGTGATGTGCTATCTCTCACTGTTACCAATAACCTACCCTTCAATTATGGGCTGCTCATGTCTTTGTCAGTGGGCAAACTTACAAAATCAGCAAGGGATCAAATACTTATTTCCCCCACTGTATATCAAGTTTTTAAAATATATATATTTTTTATTTATTTATTTTGTTGACACAACTGTCCCCACCATCTTTGAGTCGGTTCTAGACAGTTTTCTTGATTGCTTAACCATCTAATTCGGTTAGCTACTAATAGCATTACACTACGATTTGAGGACCTGTGGAGGGGCATTTTCGAAAAGGACGTCCAAGTTTTGATGAGGATGTCCTCGCAAAACATCCCGATCCACGTATTTTTGAAACAAGATGGTCGTCCATCTTTCATTTCGATAATACGGTCAGGGATGTCCAAATCCTGAAATTTGGTTGTCCCTAGATTTGGTCATCCCTAGACTTGGTCGTTTCTGATTTTCGGCGATAATCGAAACCAAGGACGTCCATGTCAGAAACGACCAAATGCAAGCCATTTGGTCGTGGGAGGAGCCAGCATTTCTAGTGCACTGGTCCCCCTCACATGCCAGGACACCAACCGGGCACTGCAGTGGACTTCAGAAATTGCTCCCAGGTGCATAGCTCCCTTACCTTAGGTGCTGAGCCCCCAAAACCCACTCCCCACAACTGTACAACACTACCCTAGCCCTTATGGGTGAAGGGGGCACCTACATGTGGGTACAGTGAGTTTGTGATGGGTTTTGGAGGGCTCTCTGTTTCCTCCACAAACGTAACAAGTAGGGGGGGATGGGCCTGATTCCCTCCAGTGGTCACCTGGTCATTTAGGGCACCTTTTTGTGCCTTATTCATTCTGAAAACAGGTCTAGACCAAAATGTCTTGGTTTTAGTCCTGGACGTTATTGTTTTGCTCCATTATGGCTGTAAAACGTCCACATTTTAGGCATGTCCTAATCCCACCTTCGAAACACCCCCGACATGCCCTCTTGTCTTTCGAATGCACTGCAGATGAATTGCATAAACATCTAAGAACAGATTTTGAAAATACTGATTTGGTTGTTTTTGTGGCACGCTTTAAACGTTTTTCTCTTTCAGAAATGAGCCCCATAGGCACTTTGTTATAAAATTACCCTTAAAAGCTCTCTAGACTTGTAATGACTTGTTTTAAGCACTAGAGTATATCATTTTACAGCCTAGGGAATTAAAAGCACTTAAATGGTCAGCACATGTGCTGGCCCCTCAAGGACTTTAAAATATCAAGTAGATCATTTCTAATATGACACTGCAGCTGCTATGTACTAGACATACATAATACCAGGGCCACCGAGGTGGAGGGCAAGATTCCCTAGGCCCGACCTCCAAGGAGGGCCTGGCGCTAGCCATAGAAAAGCCACTTTTTTTTTTTTTAGTGATGCTGGAGCCAAGCTGACAGCCTCGCTCAGTCAGATTCTACATCGTTCCCTCCCTTCTAACCCCCCCCCCCCCCCCCCGCCCTCTGGTCCTCTACTTGCCTCAAAGTCATTGGCTGCCAAGGAGCAGCAATTGAGAGAGACAGTTTGTGACGCTAAGTGGAGAGTAGAACGGACTGCATAGGCGTGCGCATCCACTACATAGGCATGAATGACTGCTGAAAAACAGGCGCTGGCACCATCAGGTCCATATGGGGGAGAAGTCGCTCCCCTGACACCCCACCTAGCTGTGCCTCTGCTTCCTGCCATGTCCCGCCTGTGCGGAATCAGGAAGTTAATTCATAGGAGGCAGAAGGTGGCAGGATGAAGAACCCGTGGCCAGAAGAGCACGCTCTCTCTTTATCACTGCCAACCAATCACTTTAATTTTGACTGATGGTGTGGCAGGGAGAACGGAGCAGTGGCAGCAGGGGCAGAGGGTGGCGGTGGAGACCTTAAGATTGATCCAGGCTCGGCTTTGCCTCTCGGTGGCCCTGCACAATACTGCGGTGGGTTCCATTTATAGAACAGTGCTTAGCGCCGGAATGCTTGCGCAATTTTGGGCGGAGGATTTACACCAACTGAAACCTGATGTAAGCCCTTGCTCCTAAATTAGGCGTAGATCTATCCATGGCCACACCCCCTTTTTGGATCTGCACGGAAAATTTTACGTGCGCATCTTTACAGAATCCTGACTAGGATGTTTCCAATTAGCGCCAAGAATTGATTGTTAGTGCACAATTAATTGACTCGTTCAATTAGATTGCATACGCAGTTTGGCATGTACCCAAATTTGTGCGCACAATTTTGAGTGCCATATATAAAATTTGGGGGATATTACTTAGTTGTTAGCATTAATGGCTGTAGAGATGCATGAAGAAATCTCTCTTTAAAAAAAAAGTCTACAACCACTAAGAGGTACCTAAAGAGGATGAAAATGCACAAAATAAAATCATGGTTGAGCTGAATCTTGGAGAAGAATAAAATGACCACATGATGGCACCTTCACCTAAGAAGTATGTATGAACCAACACACTGTATATGTCTGTGTAAAGATGAGCTAGAAAGACCCCTGGACAAAATGAAGTAAGACAGTACAGGAGCTCATTTTCGTAAGAAGTTATTAGCCAATGAAGTGCAACTAGATTATTGCACATAAAAAATATCACAAAAAATTTTCTAACCTTGTAAGAAAGACGTCAACCCTGGAAAAGACAGCCTTTACTTTTCCTTCCTCTCTATCCCAGATTGATCTTCCACAGCAGTGTTTCCAAAGACCGATCCTGGAGCACCCCTTGCCAGTCAGGTTTTCAGGATATCTACCATGAATATGCATTAAAGATATTTGCATATAATGGAGGCAGTATATGCAAATCAAGTTCATGCATATTCATTGTGGATATCCTGAAAGCCTGACTGGCAAGGGGTACTCCAGGATCGGACTTTGGAAACACTGTTCTACAGTATGCGTCATTTTAACACTTAACAGTAAAAATTAACAATACAACAAAAACATATACCCTGTTTCCCCAAAAATAAGACATCCCCTGAAAATAAGACCTAGTAGAGGTTTTGCTGAATTGCTAAATATAAGGCCTCCCCCGAAAGTAAGACCTAGCTCCAAATTGTATCTTCCACCTTCCGCCCCCCAGGCTGAGCCCGCCCTCAACTCCCCGACATATTACCTTCCATTCCGTTCCGGACACGCCGCCCTGCGTTTAAAGCTCAGCTATTATTTTAAGTCGCTGCGGCAGCTCGAGTCCAGTCTCTCCCGTCAGTGTCCCGCCTTCCTCTGATGAGGTATTTCCTGTTTCCGTGAGGGCGGGACATTGAAGGGAAAGGCTGAAGTCAAGCCACCGCTGCCCTTCCCCACAGACTTCGGCAGCCTCCTGACATCTTTAAAACTGGGTGAGTGTCCCAACAGAAGGTACATGGGGGGAAGGGGGAGAAGGGGGTATTAGGAACCCTAAGGACTAAGCTTACTTAGAATGCTGTACTTATCTTACGGGAGGTAAATGGAGATTCTGTGCACTGTATTGCTCAGTCTCCTTCTTTTTCGTTGTAGGGGGATTGTTGTGCCGACTCATGTTTCACCAAGCTGTATCAAGGCTTCCCCTTAATTTACTTAATGCTGATGTCTTGTCCTGTTGCTGTGAAATTAAAAAGGCTGCTGAAATTCTAGGAAGCTACTGCTAAAAGTTGCAGTGGCCATTTTCTCTAAGAAGCTGCAATTTTACTGTAGTAGGGTATTTTGAACAGCTTGTAGCCTCTGCAGCTGATATTGAGGTAAGCCTTGGAGTAAAGAACTGCAATAATCCAATCATGTTACCCTGTTTCCCCGAAAATAAGACCTTGCGCATCTTTGGGAGCAAAAATTAATATAAGACACTGTCTTATTTTCGGGGAAACAGGGTAAATACCTGTGATTTAAACCCATGACAAAAGACAATATACAGCATTCTATATAACACCATATCAAATATAAGAGAACTCAATCTGTGCCAAACAAAATGTAAAAAATAAATAAAATAATTCAAAAACACCTGAAATCTGGCACCTAACTCAGCGGCTGATGTTCAGTTTCTCTTCACATCTAAACGCCAACCTCTAACCTGAACCAAATACAAAACAACCACATAGAGCCCTAAAATGTGCTCCTTGAAGAAGAAGGGTTACCTTCGAAAGCTAATCAAAAGATTTATTGTTAGTCCAATAAACAAGGTATCATCTTATTTTCTTTTCTATGTTTTGATTTATTTCTATTTATTCCCTTTAAAAGTGGACTAACACGGCTACCACACCACTCCTTGAAGCTGAAATGTAATTCTAGGCTGTTATGTTATTACCTATATTTTATTGTGAAATGTTATTTTTATACCACTATGATCTAGTCTGAGTACAAACATAGTAAAGTGAAATATAAATCAAACTAAACTCTAGTAAGCATGCTGCCAGGTTTCTACTACTACTACTATTTAACATTTTTATAGCGCTACAAGGCGTACGCAGCGCTGCACAAACATAGAAGAAAGACAGTCCCTGATCAAAGAGCTTACAATCTAATAGACAAAAAATAAAGTAAGCAAATCAAATCAATTAATGTGTACAGGAAGGAGGAGAGGAGGGTAGATGGAGGCGAGTGGTTACAAGTGGTTACGAATCTTGCATGGAATCTTGTCACTCTTTAGGATTCCAGAATCTTGCAATTCTTTGGGGTTCTACATGGAATGTTGATACTCCTTGAGATTACTACTACTACTACTATTTAGCATTTCTATAGCGCTACAAGGCGTACGCAGCGCTGCACAAACATAGAAGAAAGACAGTCCCTGCTCAAAGAGCTTACAATCTAATAGACAAAAAATAAAGTAAGCAAATCAAATCAATTTCTGCTTCAAACTTGCTACTTTCTATGTTGACCAGCTATCCTTTCAGTTTTGGCTAGCCAGGCTGCTTCTCATCACTCAGATGCTGCAGATGATGGAGGAGGAGGTCCAGCAGAGGCAGTCAGAGGATCTTCAATCCTTCACCCCCCCCCCCCCCCCCCCCCACCACCGCCAGAAGAACCCAGTCCCCTTCCTTTCTGTGAAGGAAAAAATGAATTGGCTAAGAGGGATGTTTTTACTTTTGTTTAAAAAGAATAATACAATCTTGCATCTGAGATTACCAGTCCATTCATGTTTTAATCAGATACATGAACAACCCCATTTTAGTACAGATCAGAAAAGAGATGTCCCAGTCATGACACTTTAAATTTGCAATGTATTTCACAAACAGACCAGTGAACATCGAGTTTTTTGTAAAATACCTATAAATCCGCAGCGAGTAAAAGGGAAGTCTCGCTGCCCTGCAGGAAATGGCCGTGCGGCAAGTAAAGCACTTGCCACGCAGCCATTTTGGGGGGAACCCTTACCGCCACCCACTGAGGTGGTGGTAAGGGCTCCCACGTTAACACGGCAGTAACCAGGCAGTGTGGCACTGCCCGATTACTGCCGGGTACATTCCGGTGCTACAAAAATAAATATATTTTTGTTGCACCGAAAATGATGGCGCGTTAGGGGTGGGAAATAACGCTGGGCTGCTACAGTAGCCCAGCGGTACTTCCTGTTTAGCGAGCGGTAAGCCTGCATCGGGCTTACCGCTGCTTAGTAAAAGGCTCCAAGGAGAGCCAATTAAGGTGCTGGGCTCCAAAACTCCATCTTTTACTTTTTGTGGTGGTTTTGAATCCCAGAAATCTTGAGCACTACGCACTATTCTATAAAGGGAATGTGCCATTTATAGAATAACATTTGGTGCAGATCCCCTGGCTACATTTTGGGTGCCGTACCTATGCCCCCTAAAATCAGGTGTAAATGCTGGAGCCAAACTCAGGTGTGCTCTGGGCGAAGTCTGTAAATCCGCATGCAACTTTTTGGAATGCCCAGCCAAGCCACTGGCCACACCCCCTTTTCAGATAGGTGCTATTGAAGTGAGACGTAAGGCTTTATAGAATAACAATTGGTAAGATGCTCAAGCAAATGAGATGGAGCAGTAGCCTAGTGGTTAGTGTAGTGGGCTGGGGTGCTGGGTTCAATATTTCGCAACCTGGTACAATCCATGGTACTAAGCCATCTAGATTACTGTAATGGAATTTATGCGGGATGTAAAGAACAAACCATAAAGAAACTCCAAACTGCTCAAAACACAGCAGCCAGGCTTATATTCGGAAAAACAAGATTCAAAAGCGCCAAACCTCTACGAGAAAAACTACACTGGCTCCCAATCAAAGAACGTATTGCGTTCAAAATCTGCACCCTGGTTCACAAAATCATCTACGGCAATGCCCCGGGATACATGGCAGACCTCATAGACCTACCAACCAGAAACACAACAAGATCAACACGAACATACCTAAATCTCCACCACCCAAGCTGCAAAAGACTCAGATACAAATCAACCTATGCATCCAGCTTCTCTTATATAAGCACGCAACTATGGAATGCACTACCAATAGCCGTGAAAACAACATACGACCACCTAAACTTCCGAAAACTCCTAAAAACTAACCTGTTCGAAAAGGCATAACCTAACGATCCAACCTAAATGCCTTAACCCCGCAACACAACAATATAAAAGTTTGTACTGGACATAACCCAACTCTTCCTTCTTATGACCCCTAATGTGTCTATCACACTATTCACTACTCAACCATAACTTCACTTTGTATTGTCCCTACCAGTATTGGCGATCATCTCTACTGCACTATGTAAGCCAACTTGAGCCTGCAAATAGGTGGGGAAATGTGGGATACAAATATAACAAATAAATAAATAAATATAGGGCCAGAATCTATATACGGTGCCTAAAAAATCCATGCAAAAAAATTTCTACCTAAGCATATTCTATAACCAGTGCCTACATTTAGGTGCAGTATATAGAATATGCTTAGTTGATATCCCAACGCCTAAAACTACATGCGTCCATTTACACCAATGAAAACGTGGAGTGAATCCCAGCATGTAAATTTACGTGCACTGGGCCATAATCTGTAACTACGTGCATAAATTTTAGAAAACCCACGAACCGCCCATTTCCCTCACCCATAACCATGCCCCTTTTGAAACTGCATGCTTTAGAATTTAGGCGCAGCTCATTACAGAATATGATTAGCGAGTTATGCGTATAAATTCTAATTATTGCCAATTAGTCTTTATTCAAGCAAATCCCGACGTGGCTGTTGACGGTGGCACTGTAAAATCACAGCCTGTCTTTTCTGGTTTCCTAATGAGAACTGTCATCTTGGAAGTTTAGTGTCATTACCAAGGCAAAGGCTGTGAAACCCCGATTAGTTGTTTATGTTAACCCTTGATGCAAAACGTGGCCACCTCGGGATGTGCTTGAACAAAGACTTGTTTTGGACTTTACAGTGTTTGTCTGGGTTGTGTTCTGTTTTGCTGTTGCAAACATCTTGTGCCTTGTTTTTCTTTGCTAAGTGTTATGCAGCAGCCTGGTTTGGAGTATGCGTATAGCTGCTGAAATAAAAACTAGGAGTAAGTATTCTGCCAGTGACAGTGGGCATTTTGCTGATTGCTGCCGATGTTATTCCTGGATATTCAGGGACCCTTTTACTAAGGCGCGTAGACGCCTATGCGCATCCAATGCGCATCAAATTGGAACTTCCGCCCGGCTACAACATGCTCTGGGCGGTAATTTCACTTTTGAGGCGCGTACAAAACACGCGGTAGAAAATATTTTCTACCACGTGGTGCTTCCCGGCAGTAAGCAGCAGTTTATGCGCACTGATGCTTACCGCCCGGTTAGCACATGAGAACTTACCGCTAAGTCAACAGGTGGTGGTAAGGCCTCAGGACAAAAATGGACGCACACTCGTTTTAATTTTGCCGTAGGTCCATTTTCAGCCACAAAAAAGCGCCTTTTTTTCCAGGCGCGCTGAGAAATGGGCCTGCGTGCATCCAAAACACGTGCCTACACTAGCGCAGGTCACTTTTCAGCATGCCTTAGGAAAAGGGCCCCTCAATGCTGGACAATGCCCGCTTTTGGCACTGAGTATCCGGTTTATGCAGCGCCGGCTAAGAAATGGCAGCTTATGTCGATATTCAGCACTTAACCGGCTATGGGACAACACATCAAGACAGGATTGACTTTTAAGTGGTCCTATTTATGCGGTTAATCTAGCCGGTTAAGTGCTGACTCTCCCCCCCCCCCCCCCCCCAAATAGCCGGCTTTCACTTAGGTACCATGGGCGTAGCCAGACAACAGATTTTGGGTGGGTCTAGGCAAAGAGTGGGTGGGCACCAAGTGTTCTCCCCCTCCCCCCAAAAAATATCTAAGCTGGTGGGAAAATGCTTCTCTCCACCTTGGCACTCTGCAGCAGGCATGCGCTGAAAACAGAGCATTCGCAGGTGCCAGTATCGTGGAGAGCAGCATTTTCGTTACCATCAGGGGGAAGTCTTCAGCTGGTAGAGCTTGGAATCCCCATCAGCTATTGTGAAACATGTGCTACTGTTGGGTGGGCCTCAGCCCTAAGTGGGTGGGCCCTGGCCCACCCAGGCCCACCTGTGGCTATGCCACTGTTGGGTACTAACTGCTAATTTTTGGCAGCGATAAATAGTTAACTGCTGCTGAAAATGAGAGAATAGCCCCAAACATGTGATTTCACCGGTCAACGGCCTTTTCTGGATACATAAATTGTTTTGAATATCGACCAGTAGGAAAAAAAAAGAATAAAAATAAAAGATCCAGATTAATAAAACTTTAAACTCCAAAACTTGACATTAGTAGCCAGCATTAGCAGAGAAAAGGTTTATGGCAAAATTCCTTCTGAAATAAATGAATATTTAAAAGGGAGAAAGATACCAGCCTCAGGCACTGGAACAGGAAAAGCCTGTCTTTATAAATGACTGGTTTAATGATCTGTAAGCAAAAACAAAAGAGCATTGTATACATTTACGTATAGGCTGAAAAGAACAATAGAAACAAAGCAAGAAAAACCTTACAGATAAAGAAAAGACAAGTGCAAACAACAAAATAAATGTAAATCTAAAGCACTGGATGATATCAGTTGCTGTCAAGTTCTCAGATCTTTCTTTGAAAATTCCAGACAAACAAAAAGGGTTCTGTTTCCTAATTATTGTGGACAAAGGCAAAACATTTCAGACAACCTTAAGTAAAAGGGCACTAGAGTGTTAACAGGACCATATGAATTACATCAGAAACACTAGGCAGCTAGAAAAACAAGCCCTGGAAAATGACTAAAGTATCAAAAACCTTGAAAGCTGAACACTGAATCTAGGAATGCTGTTCTATTTCATTGCTCAGTCTCCCAATTTCGTAAAGTTCTCTTACAATTTTTCACAATCCTCTTTCGATGTAACAACTTTGAGTAACTTTGTGTCATCACCAAATTCAATTTCCTCACTAGTTATTCCCATCTTTAGATCATTTATAAATATGTTAAAAAGCAGGGGTCCCAACACAGACCCCTTTGGAACCCCACTATCTACCCTTCTCCATTGAGAATACTGACCATTTAACCCTACTCTATGATGTCTATCTTTCAAGCAGTTTTTAGTCCACAGTAGGACATTACCTTTATCCTTAGGAAACACATTTTCTTGTTCTTCTACTGAATTTTTCCAATGCAATATTAAAAAGATAGCTAAAAAGTCCATCATTCATAGAGGGGACGCAAACTCTTTATTTCCAACTGTTTACTGCAGGTAAGTAAAGGCGAGAAACTTGCTGCATGAAGATCATTGAAACCAGAGTGGGGCAGAGTCTGTATGAATTTATTGCCTCAGTTCAGCAGCCTCTGACAGGGTGGGCTGCTAATTTGCTTGAATGATCTCCCACCACGGCAGAAGAAAAAATGGCTAAAGATGTAAAGAGAGGTGACAAGACCTTTTTCAGATATATTGGAGAAAGGAGAAGAGATAGGAATGGAATTGCGTGACTGAAAGATAATGAGAATGGCTATATGGAGAGTGATGGAGATAAAGCGAACGTGCTAAACAATTATTTCTCTTCGGTGTTCATGGAGGAAAATTCTGGAAAAGGACTGCGGTTGGCTGCTGAGGGAACGTCTGGGAATGGAGTGGATACTGCGCCGTTTACAGAAGAAAGAGCTTATAAACAGCTGGAGAATCTGAAGGTGAACAAAGCTATGGGGCTGGATGGGATACATCTCAGGATACTGAAGGAGCTCAGAGAGGTCCTGGCAGGACCTCTTAAAGATTTATTTAATAGGTCTTTAGAGACGGGAGAGGTTCTGTGAGATTGGAGACGAGCAGATGTGGTCTGTCTTCACAAAAGTGGAGACAGGGAAGAAGTGGGAAATTACAGACCGGTATGTCTCACATCGGTGGTAAGAAAAATAATGGAGTCGCTGCTGAAAGAAAGGATAGTTAACTTTCTAGAAACCAACAGGTTACAGGACCCGAGGCAACATGGCTTTACCAAAGGAAAATCCTGCCAAATGAATCTTATTGACTTTTTTTGACTGGGTGACCAAAGAACTGGATGAGGGACACACGCTAGATGTAATCTACTTGGACTTCAGCAAAGCCTTTGATACGGTCCCCCACAGAAGACTCGTGAATAAGCTGAAAGGGTTGAACTTAGGACCGTAAATGGTGAACTGGATAAGAAACTGGTTGATCGACAGGTGGCAGAGGACGGTAGTAAATGGAATCCGCTCGGAGGAAAGGAAGGTGAGCAGTGGAGTTCCTCAAGAGTCGGTGCTGGGGCCTATTCTGTTTAATATATTTGTGGGAGATATTGCTGAAGGGTTGGAAGGAAAGGTGTGCCTTTTTGCGGATGACACGAAAATAGCCAATAGAGTGGATACCCTGGAGGGAGTAGAAACGATGAGAAGGGATCTCCGAAAGTTAGAAGAATGGTCAAGGGTCTGGCAGTTAAAATTTAATAGGATATTCACGTAATACCAGAGTAACATACACATAATCACAGTAGTATTTTGATGATACAGTATATATTTTGTTGTATTTTATTATGCAGTGCTCAGTCAGTGTTGTTGTGCCTATATCGTAAGCCACGAGAGCTAATCAGCACTTCAACTTTAGAACATCACGGCACTGACCTGCCTCCATTCTCCACCCCTGATGAATGCTGTTAATTATAAAACAAGGACTGGTGGTAATGTTCACTTATCTTAAGTCCATAATATTTTCGGTATGGAAAAGATGAGCGGCCAGGTCCTCGTGATGTTGTGCTGCTCTCTATATACGTGTCCAGTGCTCTGTGGTTTAAAAACAATACTGAAGATCGAGCGTCTCTCTCAGCATCTCTCTCAACGTGAGACCTTGTTTCACCGAGACCGGCGTCCTCAGGGGATCAGATGTTGCATATTCTTATGAACTTTGCTCTTCAGATTTAGTTATCAGCTTGCTAGAAGGATGGAATCAACGCAGGGCTTAGCAGCAGCCGGAGAATAGCCTGGGTTCAGACAAGGGTCAGGTCAGGCAGCAGGCAGAGAGTATCCGAGTTCAGGCAATGGTCAGCACCGAGGTAGACAGCAATGAAAATAGTAGAGAAACACACCAGAGCACACAGCAAACCTACCGAAGTAGAAGCCGAAGCAGTGAAGTGGAGAGAAGAAGCTCCTGAAATAGCCCCCACCATCAGGAGCAGAAGAAATCAGCTGGCAAGGAGAGCCTCCCGTTGGCTGGTCTGCCTGGAGGAGGAGGAGTCTGTCTGCGAGGGTCTAATCCGGCCGAGCAGGAGTTGAGGCGGAACAGCAGCGCTCCAGGATCGCGCAGGCCAGCAGGGCACACAGCAACAGACACCCCGGACGTGAACCTCATTCCCACGCCGCCACAGGCCCCCCGACGCAAACCCTCACGCCCCGAAGAAGAGGGCTGGAGCAACCCTCGGAGCGCCGGCCCTGCCAAAATGGCCGGCGCTACCCTCCAGATGACCAGGCCACGCTCGGAGCGCCGGGCCCGCCAAGACGGCCGGCACTCCACCTGGTACTAGACAGTTAAACTATAGTACCGGGCAGAACCTAGGGGATAATTAACCCCATATTGTTTCACATTAGAGATGGCCGCCATTGGTCTTTGCCGATAATGGAAACTAATGGCGGCCATCTCAAACCCGGCCAAATCCAAGCCATTTGGTCGTGGGAGGAGCCAGCATTTATAGTGCAGTGGTCCCCCTCACATGCCAGGACACCAACCGGGCACCCTAGGGGGCACTGCAGTGGACTTCACAAATTGATCCCAGGTGCACAGCTCCCTTACCTTAGGTGCTCGGCCCCCCAAAACCCCCAAACCCACTACCCACAACTGTACAACACTACCATAGCCCTTAAATGGTAACGGGGAGCACCTACATGTGGGTACAGTGGGTATCGGGTGGGTTTTGGAGGGCTCCCATTAATCACCACAAGTGTAACAGGTAGGGGGGATGGGCCTGGGTTCACCTGCCTGAAGTGCACTGCAGTACCCACTAAAAACTGCTCCAGGGACAATATCAACCGGCTCACCTTTACCCACATTTGTTCACCCCTTCAAAGAAACGTACTAGATTAGTGAGGCAAGATTTCCCTTCACTAGACATACCCACACCTCTTGTTCTTTCCCCACCACATGCCTGACTTGCTTCAGAGATCCCCATCTCCATGGCACCCCCCCCCCCCAGCTTGCTCCATGGACCCCCACCCTAGCTGGCTTAAGCAACTTCCTACTCCTGTGGCATACTCCTTCCATCTTGCTCCAGCGATCCTCTCCCCAGCTTGCTCAAGCAACCTCTATCCCATGGCACCCTTGTGGCACACCCTTTCCAGCTTGCTCCAGTGATTCTCCACCTTATTCCAGTAGCCCCCTAGCCCCGTGGCATGCACCCCTATATTTCTCCAATGACCCCCATAGCACACACACATTCAGCTTTCTCCAGCAACCCCCTCCCATTTGCTCCAGTGACTCTTATCCCCATGACACACTCAAAACCCAGAAGGCTTCAGTGATAAACCCTCCCCTTTTGATCCAGCATCTCCTACCTCTATGGAAAATCACATCCTGCTTTCTCCAGCAACCCCTACTCACCTCAAGGCATACATCCAGGGCAGACAAAGACACAGCCAAGCTCGGGGCGGAACCCCCCCCCCCCCCCCCCACACACACACACACACTCATGCAGCTGCTCCCTCCCCCTTACCTTTTTGCCTCTGCCTCCAAGGGGGGGAGGCCCCCCCCCCGGGCTCAGCAAGCTGGTAAGCCTCTTCCTTCCTGCCTGCCTGCTCCCACGGTCTGTCCTCTCCTGCTCCTGTCTGTTCCGGGAGTCAGGACCTGGATGATTGCATTAACACGATATCACGCTAATGCAATCATCTGGGTCCTGGCCAGCACGCAGGGAATTTTGGCTGGACCCAGAGCCAGGCCCAGGGAATCCCCCCCCCCCCCCCCTCGGTGGCCCTCCTTGTTCTAGTGACTCCTAACCCTGTAGCTCACCTTCCTCGGTTTAATCCAGCTATTCCTTCCTTCTTCCACCCTCCCTATCTCAGTCTGCTGCTCTTTCCTCCCTTTCCTGATCATAGTGGCAAGAGAAGGAAGCGAATTGGTTACACATCAAGCTGCATCTCCCAGGGGTGTGGCCAGACCTTGTGGTGGGAGGGGGCCAGAGCCCAAGGAGGGGGGAACATTTTGGTCTGCCTCCCCACCGCCTCTGCCCCCCCCTCCACTCTCCCCTTTCACCTTGCCGCTCCCCACCTACTGCCACAGAAATTCCTTAACTGGCGGGGGTCACCAACCCCCGCCAGCTGAAGCGTTGTCTAGCGCCAATCTCGCATTACCTGCCGTGCTCTGTCTTCCCCTCATGTCACATCCTGCACGCTCCTTATAGTGAAATTCAGTTTCACTAAAAGGAGCATGCCGGGCGTGAGGGGAAGACACAGCAGTGCAGGCAGAAACCGGCGCTGGACAACGCTTCAGCTGGTGGGGGTTAGGGACCCCCGCCAGAAAAACCAGAGGCACAGGCCCCTGTGGCCCCACGTAGCTACGCCACTGCATCTTCCTCCTCCTTTGCCATCCTGTGAGCGTGACTATTCATTTAAACCACACAGCCCCATAGTTTATTTGAACTACACAGCTTTGGGTGGCAGAGGAAGAGGACGTGGCCTGATACACAGTCTTTCACCTCCTCCTCTTGCTGCTGTGATCTGTGTGGTGAAGTGAGGAGGGATAGAGGAGATCCACCGACACCGGTGCTTGCATAGAATTGTGGACAGCAAATGCAGAATTCTGAGCAGGTGGGAAATTCTGCACAAATTTTGCATTGTGCAGATGCCCCCGGGAGTAACAGATCTCAACAGAACCAACTACTACCCAAAGTATCCTGGTCCATAATTATTGAAAGGCACAGAGATCACATTGATTATAGAGTCTCATTAGTTTCTGAGAGATATACTATGAGCTATTTCACATGCTATGTTTCCTGGAAATCTCCATGGGGAAAAACTGTCAATGCAATTAAAATTAGGATAAGTTTCTTTACAACTAGTTTATTGCCTGAAATCAAATTTCTTCTGTAGTTTGTCTGACTTATTGCTCAATTAATATTAAAGCTCTATTAAACTGATTTAATAAAACTTTTCTTCCAGTCTGTGTCTGCTAGAGATGTGCGTTTATGAGCATGTACTTGCTTCATTAGTGTACCTTATAAAATCAATTTATCTATTTTATGCATTTGATTTGATTACATGCCTAATAAAATAATCTCCAGGCATAGCACAGTACACAAAATAAGATCAACCATCACCCCTCTATTCTTCAATCTAAAAATAAAATAATATCCAATTGAAATTAATTATGATCTCTAACTAAACTAAATCACTATTAACTAAAATCGCTCACTACCAATCTAAAAATTAAATAACAATTAAATGAAATAAAATCAATTTAACCCCATGGAACTAAATAAAATTTACAGGTCTGAATCCCACCTAAAAGGACTAGGTTCAGTTTGCAAAAAAGAATGTTTAAAAAAAACACCACCAGACGATTCATAAGTGCATAAGAACATAAGTATTGCCATACTGGGACAGACCAAAGGTTCATCCAGCCCAGCATCCTGTTTCCAACAGCGGCCAATCCAGGTCACAAATACCTGGCAAGATCCCAAAAAAGTACAATACATTTTATGCTGCTTTTCCCAGAAATAAGCAGTGGATTTTCCCCAAGTCCATTTTAATAATGGTCTATAGACTTTTCCTTTAAGAACTACTACTACTATTTAACATTTCTAAAGCGCTACCAGGGTTACGCAGCGCTGTACAATTCAAACATAGAAGGACAGTCCCTGCTCAAGGAGCTTACAATCTAAAAGACAGGTGTACAATCTAGAGACAAGTGACCGATCAAAGACAAGTGTAGAGTCCGACTAATAGGGCATACTATATTTCACGGACGGTTAGGTGCCGAAAGCAGCATTGAAGAGGTGAGCTTTAAGCAGAGATTTGAAGATGGGTAGGGAGGGGGCTTGGCGTAGCGGATGAGGAACATTGTTCCAGGCATAGGGTGAGGCAAGGCAGAATGAGCGGAGCCTGGAGTTGGCAGTGGTGGAGAAGGGAACTGAAAGGAGGGATTTGTCGTGGGAGCGGAGGTTACGGGCGGGAACATAGGGGGAGATGAGGGTAGAGAGGTAGTGAGGAGCAGTAGACCGGGTGCATTTGTAGGTAAGGAGGAGAATCTTGAATTGAATGCGGTATCTGATCGGAAGCCAGTGAAGTGACTTGAGGAGAGGGGTGATGTGAGTGTATCGGTTCTGGCGGAATATGAGACATGCGGCAGCGTTCTGGACGGATTGAAGGGGGGATAGATGGCTAAGTGGGAGGCCGGTGAGGAGCAAGTTGCAGTAGTCAAAGCGAGAGGTAATGAGAGCTTGGACGAGAGTTCGTGTGGTGTGCTCAGATAGGAAAGGGCGAATTTTGCTGATGTTGAAGAGGAAGAAGCGAGAGGTCTTGGCAGTCTGTTGGATATGGGCAGAGAAGGAGAGGGAGGAGTCGAAGATGACTCCGAGGTTGCGGGCAGATGGGACGGGGAGGATGAGGGTGTTATCAACTGAGATAGAGAGTGGAGGAAGAGGAGAGGTGGGTTTGGGTGGAAAGACGAGGAGCTCGGTTTTGGCCATGTTTAGCTTCAGGTGGCGGTTGGACATCCAGGCAGCAATGTCAGATAAGCAGGCCGATACCTTGGCCTGGGTCTCCGTGGTGATGTCTGGTGTGGAGAGATATAGAAGCCGTGCAAACCTTTTTAAAACTCTGCTAAGCTAACCACCTTTACCACATTCTCTGGCAACGAATTCCAGAGTTTAATTAAACGTTGAGTGAAGAAAAATTTTTCTCTGATTTATTTTAAATTTACTACTTTGTAGCTTCATTGCATGCCCCCTAGTCCTAGTATTTTTGGAAAGAGTAATCAGATGCTTCACGTCTACCCGTTCCACTCCACTCATTATTTTATAGACCTCTATCATATCTCCCCTCAACCGTCTTTTCTCCAAGCTGAAGAGCCCTGACCGCTTTAACCTTTCCTCATAGGGAAGCTGTCCCATCCCCTTTATCATTTTCATCGCCCTTCTCTGCACCTTTTCTAATTCCACTATATCTTTTTTGAGATGTGGCGACTGGAATTGAACACAATATTCGAGGTGCGGTCACACCATGGAGCGATACAAAGGCATTATAACATCCTCATTTTTGTTTTCCATTCCTTTCCTAATAATACCTAATATACTATTTGCTTTCTTAGCTGCCACCGCACACTGAGCAGAGGGTTTCAACGTATCATCAACAATGACGCCTAGATCCCTTTCCTGGGCGGTGACTCCTAACGTGGAACCTTGCATGACGTAGCTATAATTCGGGTTCCTCTTTCCCACATGCATCACTTTGCACTTGCTCATATTAAACATCATCTGCCATTTAGATGCCCAGTCTCCCAGTCTCGTAAGGTCCTCTTGTAATTTTATAACACAGCTGCTGATATGCATGAATGCATTACACTTGCAAATGTTTAGAATAATAACATATATGTGTGTATGTGCACACCCATGGACATATATGTCAATATTCTGCCTAAGCGCTATTCTGTAAATATTCACACATCTTGGATAGTGTGAATTTGTAAGGGGGCAAACTACACAGGGGAGCAGTGTGAGCATGGTTTATAGTATAAGTTATACATGGCATTTTTTTCTACATTTGCTTTTTTCCAATTGTGTTCATCCCAGTCTCTAGTTTCTGCTTTCCTCATCTTCTCTTAACTCTCCTGCCAGGATTTCCTGTCCGTTTGTCATTTTTCTCTCCTCCTTTTCCTTTCAGCTTTCTTCAATTTATTATTCTCTCTTACTAGTCAGTCCTCAATTTCCCTCTTTTCATTGTGTCTAGCTACAGCTTGCCACCTCTTTCACTCACCCAGCTCTCCTATTTCACTTCCTTCTATTCCACCAGGATCTCACTAACTCTATCCTTTCCCCTCATCTAGAATCGGTCCTCTTTCTCCACCCCCCCCCCCCCCCAGTCCAGCATGTGCTCACTTTCTCTCTCCACTTCCATCCAGCATCTTCCCCTCATTCTCCTCACCCCCTCTCTCCACCCCACTTCCATCCTGCATCTGCCCCCACTCTGTCCTCTTCCGTCTAGCATTTGTCCCCTCTCTCCACACCACTTCCTATGGTCTGCACCCCATCTCTCTATCCCACTTCCATCCAGTGTCTGCCCCCCACTCTCTTCACCTCACTTCCATCCAGTGTCTGTCCCTTCTTTCTCCCTACTCCACTTCAATCCAGCGTCTGCCCCCTCTCTCTACATCCCACTTCCATCCAGCGTCTGCCCCCCTCCCCACCCCACTTCCATCCAGAATTGGCCCTCCTCTCTCTCTCTCCACCCCACTTCCATCCATTCCAGCATCTGTCCTTCCTCTCCTCTCTACTTACATTCAGCTTCTCATCTCTCCACTTCCATCAGCATCTGCCCCCTGGCACCCCCACTGCTATTGCTGCTTTTTCGAACCAGCAGCAGTAGCAACAAACCAAAATACAGCAGTCGTGGGACCTTCCAGTACATACCTGAGCCTGCCGGCTCTGCACAGAACAAAACGTGACGTCGGAAGAGGAAAGACCGGCAGCCGCTGGTATGTGCAGGAAGGTCCCACGACTGCTGTATTTTGGTTTTTCGCTGCTGCTGCTGCTGGTTCAGTTGCATACTGGCAGGCCCCCGTTCCCCCCCAAAGCAAACCTGCCAACAGGGGGCTGGAGGTCCGGCGGACCTCCGGTCCCCCCCAACGACCCCCCCAACGACCCCCCCCCCAGGTTCAGGGAGGACTGGAGATTCGGTGGGTCTCCAGCCCCCCCAAACCCCCAGAAAATGGTCCCTGGTGGTCCAGTGGTCGCCGGCCAACCCCCCCTCCCAGCGAGCGATGGGGGAGGGGGGCTGGAGGTCCGGCAGACCTCCAGCCCACCCCAACTTCCCCCCCCCCCCCCCCCCCCAGCGTTCTCTGTCGAATCCCTGGTGGTCCAGCTTAAAAAAAAATACCCTCCCAGCCCCTCTACCTTTTAGTTTTGGCTTCCGATCAGATACCGCATACTATTCAAGCTTCTCCTTCTTACCTACAAATGCACTCATTACCTCATTACCTCATTACCTCTCTACCCTCATCTCCCCTTACGTTCCCACCCGAAACCTCTGCTCACAGGACAAATCCCTCCTCTCAGTACCCTTCTCCACCACCCCCAACTCCAGACTCCCCCCTTTCTGCCTGGCCTCACCCTATGCCTGGAATAAACTTCCTGAGCCAGTACACCAAGCCCCCTCCTTACCCATCTTCAAATCTTTACTCAAAGCCCACCTCTTCAATGTTGCTTTCAGCACCAAACCTTTATACCTATTCAGGAAATCTAGACTGCCCAATTTGACTGCCCCTATTTGTCTGTCTGTACATTTGTCCTTTAGATTGTAAGCTCCTTGAGCAGGGACCGTCCTTCTATGTTAAACTGTACAGCGCTGCGTAACCCTAGTAGCGCTTTAGAAATGTTAAGTAGTAGTAGTAGTAGTAATAACGTTCTTAGTGATCTTTTTCATAGAATACAGTGGTACAGTGTATGTACTAACATAGTAAAAGATAGCAAAAAATAACATCTTACCCATCTGATAAAGCTTTAATACTTCTTTGCCCTCTCTGAAGGCCCACCCTTACAGATACATTTTAACAGAGGTGGTTACTATACAAATCTACTTGAATACTATAATGAATAATTCTTATGCTTTCATTTTTGTTTAATTAACCATAGAAAAAAAACATTAACCAAGGCAACCCGTTTGCGGGACACACAGAGTCCTCAGGAGGGAAACATTAGGGAAACTGGAATATTTAGAGCAAGAAAGGAGAGAGCAGATGAAGGCCCGAGTAAAGTTACAGGTACCGCACAGGTTTCCAATTAAGACAGGCCTTACCGGAGGAAGTGTCTGATGTTTTCTGCCTTCATTTCAGACAAAAGCTGATTTCTCACATTCTTATTATCAGCAAGTGCAGACGCTTTCCCTTCAGTGGATTTTGCAAACCATCCTGAAACCCATTCGGAAAAAGTTTTAAGCAATAATAGCTGCTTCTAATTTGTCTCCACATTATCCTTTAGCCTTGACTGATCTAAGGAACGCAAAACCCCACTTTTAAACTGGCTACAGGAAATGACAATCAGACATTGCAGAAGTGGCAGTGGGTAAAAGGCAGAGATGCAGAATGAGATTTTATTTCCATTTTTTTTGCTCACACCTTTTTCAGTAGTAGCTCAAGATGGAAAATTGTCTTCATGGAAAAACAAATATTAGTTTGAGGGGGGGAGGGAGGGAAGGGAGGCCTTTTAGCCGTGGTTTTTGTGAGGAAAGAAGTCACTGTTTATAAAGGGATTAAAACATTCCCAGCCAGCCCAACTGAGGATTATTGGTTTGTGTGTATGTTAAGTGTGATCTTTTTCTACTGTTTTTGGGAACACAGATAAAAACTAAAGACACATTGCATGGGAACTCTTTCATCCTTCCTCCTTTCAACCCCCTCCCTAAGCCAACACAGAAACATGCCAAAAATCAAGAATAGCATTTTATGAAACCTGCAGAAGATACAAATAACAAGAACAAAGCAGTACCATATCACTTATTGTATCTGCCAAAAAATTTATTAGATATTAGATTAAGCTCATGCCCACTGTACCTAAATGTAGCTCACCTTGAGCTACTACACAAATAAAGTAAATATTCCTCCCTATGCTTGGTCTGCAGGCCTGGCCTGCAAGCACTCAGAACTGCTGTCTTCAGCATAAGTTTCATTTCTCTCTACTGAGGCCTGTATACAGAGTGCATGAGGCTTGATTATCAGTAAATAGCAAATATTGTTATGTACTTCTTCTAAATCACATGAGGAGAAAAACACATGAGGAACTGAAGCTATGCGGCCCATGTATGGCTGGGAAAAACTTGATATGACCTTGATGGTGAGACTGAGGACCCTCCAAAGGAGGAGATGTTCCCCTCCACGGATAAGTGTTTAGAGAAGAAGCAGCCAAGTGTTTCATGCAACTTGTTTGCTGTTGCTGCATGATGTGATCACGCTTTACAGATAAGGCATTAGCTAATGAACACGAGGTGTGCATCTGAACAGAAGCAGGAGAGAATGGTAGAATAAAGCAAATGGCCATTTTTGTATACTGAGAAAAAGTAACAGAATGTAACCACATATGTGTCATCGATGTGTGTTTTTTTTTCCTAGCAAAAAAGGGTGCCGGTACTCAAATGCTAGGCCACCCTTCAGGAGTGGGGTGATCACTGATGGACCCACCCCACAATGGCCAGGCCCCCTGCAACCAGTCACAGAATCTATGACAAGGCAGAATTGGTGTGTTGAGCCTGAGCTCTTTCATTAAAACTTGGGGTCCATAGGTGAATTTTAGCAGACAATGGAAAAAGTGCCGATACTCAGTACCCCCTCAAAAAAAGTCCTGTGTGTAATGAAAGAAACCAGGAAATTCCCTTATATGTACAATAAGTTAGAATAAGAGAAATCACATGTTTTAGAAGAAATTAAACTTATAACAGTATATAAGTACAGAATGAGAAAGCCAATCTGAGTAGCCTTATAGCTCAGCCTGAACGTCTTGTTGGCTGTGTGCCAACTCTGCTCGAGAGGGATAATCACTTTTGTATTGGCTTAGAGAAATACCAATAAAGATTTTATTTGGTTGCGCCTAAACTAAGTCTCGATTGTCTCTCTTATTCCAGCTGAGGAGTTTACCTCTGAGGGATGAAGTGTTTCCCCTCCTAAGGGGCAAAGGAGGGTAAACAAAGGCATGAGCTTAATCCAATATCTCATACTTTTTATGGCTCATGCTTTATTCAGTAGTAGCTCAAGGTGAGCTACATTCAGGCACAGTGGGCACAAGCTTAATCCAATATCTAATATTTTTTCATCAAGGAAAGCTCCTCTTTTGATTTTTTTTAAACTGAAGTGTCAGATTTCCGATTTGAGGTGTGCAAGTGGACATAACATGGTCCCCTTCCCTTCCTGACCCCATTCACTGTCCCCATTCACTTCTGATCTGTCCCCTCCCATTCCCACAGTGGTAGTAAAGACTTTTTTTGTCTCCATCCTCGTGGAGATCTGTGGGCTTCCTGTTGTCCCCCTCTCTGCGCACACCTCTACACTTAACTCTCCATTGCCTTATGTGCAAAGTTAGATAGTGATAACAACCAATTAACAGGACTAATTCACAATAATTAGAATTTACGCTCATATCATATTCTATGCGCATGTACCAGCGTTCTCTTGCCGGTTGGGAGGTTGAGAGAGCAGTTCCTACTGCAGATTAATGTTCCCCTGACGAAGCAAGATAAGCGAAACATGCCAGCATGTCGGGAACTAGAATAGCTGGAAGGGAACCATTATTTTAACCACAGCCTTATCAGTTTTTTTCACCACTCACACTGGGCTGCCACCGAACGTCACGGCACCCACAGCCATCTCTATAGAAGATAACTGATCTAACTGAGTACAGTTGATGTAGTAGATTAAGATGTGGTAGTTTAGTTAGAATCACTTTATTTAATAGATATAAGGGAGGTAGGTGGTTTTGGTGCTATGATGGCTGATGGGGTATGACACAAATTCAGAACTGCCAGTCAGTTCAAGTGGCAACCCAGTTACTGAGCAACATTTAGCATAAAAGTGTTTTTTTTTTAAAGTGATGATAGAATTTCTGGTTTCTGGATTGTATTAATACTAATTTATTGAGAAACCGATAAGTGTGTATACCCCAGAGGATTTGATAAAGTTAAAATTGAATGCCAAGAAGTGTAGAGTGATGCACTTGGGGTGCGAAAACCCAAAAGAGAGATACCAGATAGGAGGGGAGAGATTAGTAAACTCGACTCAGGAAAGAGACCTTGGGGTGTTGGTGTCTGAGGATCTAAAGGTGAAGAAGCAATGTGACAAGGCGATGGCCGTGGCCAGAAGGATGCTAGGCTGCGTAGAGAGGAGCATAACCAGCAGAAGAAAGGAGGTGTTGATGCCCCTCTACAAGTTTTGGTGAGGCCCCACTTGAAGTATTGTATTCAGTTTTGGAGGCCGTATCTTGCTAAAGATGTAAAAAGACTGGAAGCTGTGCAAAGAAAACTCACAAAAATGGTACGGGACTTGCATTGCAAACCATAAGAGGAGAGACTTGCTGACCTGAACATGTATACCTTGGAGGAAAGGAGAAACAGGGGTAATATGATACAGATGTTCAAATATTTGAAAGATATTAATCCGCAAATGAACCTTTTCTGGAGACGGGAAGGTGGTAGAACTAGAGGACATAAATTGAGGTTGAAGGGGGGCGGACTCAGGACTAATGTCAGGAAGTATTTTTTTCACAGAGAGGTTGGTGGATATGTGGAATGCCCTCCCATGGGAGGTGGTGGAGATGAAAACGGTAATTGAATTCAAACACGCGTGGGATAAACACAAAGGAATCCTGTTTAGTAGGAATGGTTCCGTAGAATCTTAGCAAAGATAGGGTAGTGACACTGGTAATTGAGAAACAAAACGGGAGCTGGGCAGACTTCTACGGTCTGTGCCCTGAGAAAGGCAAGGACAAAGCAAACTCGGGTATACATATAAAGTATCGCATACCATGTAAAATGAGTTTATCTTGTTGGGCAGACTGGATGGACCATACAGGTCTTTATCTGCCGTCATTTACTATGTTACTAGCAGGCTTATTTTCGAAAGAGAAGGGCGCCCATCTTTCGACACAAATCGCAAGATGGGCATCTTTCTCCCAGGGTCGCCCAAATCGGCATAACCGAAAGCCGATTTTGGGCGTCCTCAACTGCTTTCCATCACGGGGATGACCAAAGTTCATGGGGGTGTGTCGGAAGCATAGCGAAGGCGGGACTGGGGCGTGCTTAACACATGGGTGTCCTCGGCCGATAATGGAAAAAAGAAGGGCGTCACTGACGAGCCCTTGGACGACTTTACCTGGTCCATTTTTTCTTGCGACCAAGCCTCAAAAAAGTGCCTGAACTGACCAGATGACCACCGGAGGGAATTGGGGATGACCTCCCCTTACTCCCCCAGTGGTCACTAACCCCCTCCCACCCTAAAAAAAACCATTTAAAATATTTTTGCCAGCCTCTATGCCAGCCTCAAATGTCATACCCAGCTCCCTGACAGCAGTATGTAGGTCCCTGGAGCAGATTTAGTGGGTGCAGTACACTTCAGGCAGGCGGACCCAGGCCCATCCCCCCTTACCTGTTACACTTGTGGTGGTAAATGTGAGCCCTTCAAAACCCACCACAAACCCACTGTACCCACACGTAGGTGCCCCCCTTCACCCCTTAGGGCTATGGTAGTGGTGTACAGTTGTGGGTAGTGGTTTTTTTTTTTGGGGGGGTTGGGGGGGCTCAGCACCCAAGGAAAGGGAGCTATGCACCTGGAAGCAATTTCTGAAGTCCACTGCAGTGTCCCCTAGGGTGCCCGGTTGGTGTCCTGACATGTCAGGTGGACCAGTGCACTACGAATGCTGTCTCCTCCCACGACCAAATAGCTTGGATTTGGTTGTTTCTGAGATGGTCATCCTTGGTTTCCATTATCACTGAAAACGGGGGACGACCATCTCTAAGGACGACCTAAATATTGAGATTTGAGTGTCCACGACCGTATTATCGAAACAAAAGATGGACGCCCATCTTGTTTCGATAATACGGGTTTCCCCGCCCCTTCGCGAGGACGTCCTGCGAGGACGTCCTCAGGAAAACATGGGCGCCCCATTCGATTATGCCCCTCCACATGTCATAAAAAAGGAGGTTTGCTGTTATTACAATCTATAAATGACAAGATACTACTTGCTGACCTGAAAGGTATTTGATGTATTATATCTCAACAACTGATTTGCATGTAATTTAGATGCGGTCATTGTCTGTTTTGTGATTATTTTATTTGTATTCATGTTTTATTTATTTATATTTATTTGTTTTTATTGATACCCCTGACGAAGATTATATCTGTCAAAACACAGGCCTTGTTGGGTTTATTTTGAACTGGTCTTCTGAACATTTTGGTTGGCTTCCTCCATTCTTTGGTTTGTTTTGTGTGACCATACAGGATTAAATTCCATTATTCCAAGCATTAATGAGGCCGACATTCAGTCGGGTTGCCTCCCACGGTCAGCACTGAGACTGTATAATCAATGCCGGGCCGTTTCGGGTGATGGCATTGAATATCTGGTTTATTTTTGGCCACTTCCAACTTAACCAGCCAAGCCGATATTCAGAGCTGGCCAGTTAAGTTGGAACCAGCCAGAGAGAGGCCTGCTATTGACGTGGCCAAATTTGGCCGACAAACTTAGCCAGCGATGCACCGAAAATCAGTGATATGATAACCAGCTATCTGCTAGGCACTAACTGGCAATATTCAGTAGGACCACAGACACAAAAGAGAGGGTAAAACAGCATACAAAATAATACAGAAACAAAAAAGCAACACTGGGCCTTCAGGATTGAGATGATCAAAGTCTCTTGTTTATTTACGGATAGACCCGACACAGGCTGTTTCGGTGCACTGGTGCCTGCCTCAGGGGTCAGCTAATCCTGATCAAAAAATTGTAGGTGGTACTGTCACAGTGTAGCACCTTTGATATGGAATCGAGTCTCAATTGCTCCGAGAGCGTAATCAGCATACGACAATGCTGTCAGTCTAAAAAAAACCGCCAAATAGCAATTGAGACTCTATTTTTTGATCAGGATTAGCTGACCCCTGAGGCAGGCACCAGTGCGCCGAAACACGGCCCGTGTCAGGTCTATCCATCAGTTAATGAACAAGAGACTTTGATCATCTCAATCCTGAAGGCCCAGTGTTGCTTTTTTGTTTCTTCAATATTCAGCAGGAGACAGCTGTTTATCTCCTGTTGAATATCACCATATAACCAGCTAAGTACCATTTAATTGGCCAGGTGCCATTCCTGGCAGGCTAAATGGGTTTGAATATTAGGGGGAATGTGCAAAATGGCTATGGAAATGCCAGCACCTCATTTATATAATTTTCCCTTAAATAACTCCAAAAGAAAAATACATAGGTGTTTGGCTTTTTCCAAAGGCATGGAGGCTCTGCTGTGAGAGGTTACAAAGGTGAAAGGAGACAGACTCATAAGGGAATATTTCTTTGTAGACAGGGTAGTGGACTCATGCAACAGCCCTACGGTGGAGGTGCTGGAAAAGAGAACAATATCAGAAAATAAGAAAGCATAGGGGTGTTTTTCAGTGGCACAGCTGCGGGGGTCCTTGGGGGGGGCCCAGGCCTCCTCCCACTTTGGGCTGAGGCTCCCTCCAAACCTGCAGCACCTGTCAAACGGCTGGTGGGGATGCTGAAGCCCTGCCAGCCAAAGATATTTGCTGCCGAGCTGCTCCCCTCTTCCTCATGCTGCTACAGTAAGGATCAAGCCAGCGGCATGCCTTCAGTCATCAATGCTGGGATTCCTCGCGCATTTTCAGTTCACTCAAGAACTAAGTATGCACGAGGAATCCTGGCACCGGCGGCTGAAGGCACGCTGCCAGCCTGCTCTATACTGGCTGGCAGGGCTTTAGCATCCCCACCACCAGCAAATGTAATATTTTTAATGCAGGGGTGGGAGACAAAATGCATTGCCTCCCCAGTCCACCCTTGCCCCCCCCCCCCCCCAAAATTGGAGGGTTGGCTATGCCAAATGGGGAAAAATTTTCCCCACCCAAAATCAGCCCTAAACTCGCCCAAAGTCAAGCCCCGCCTCCAACGTCATCAACCCGCCTCCAATATCATCAACCCCGCCCCTGACGTCACCTCTGACATCATTAACCCCACCCCAGATGTCAACCCCGCCCCGGAAAAGCTTCTATTGGACCAAATTGGACCAATAGAAGCCCCAGAAAAGTGCCCAAACCCGCACAGCTGCAGCGAAAAAGAAGCCCAATTTCCCAGAGCCCGCAGCCTTTGAAAATTTCCCCCATCCTCTCTTAAAAACCAGCCCAATTGGGTGGGAAACCGACCCATCTGGCAACTTTCACTCAAGCCTTGCTGAGGGAGGAGGAGTTTGGATGGTTTGGGTGGGCAGACTGAATAAGCAACATGTTTTTTTCTGTCATCATTTTCTCTGTTTCTATAATCCTAGGCACTCCAATTCAATTGGATTCATTGTAGTTGGAGTGAAACTTCACAGACTATTGTCTCCATAATGTACAAATAGAAGCAACTGCAGATTCTACATAAAACAGATTAAATGGTAATTGAATTATCTAAAACTTGTTAACAGTCCTCTGCTAGGATTAATTAACCATTAGGGATGTGCAAACTAATGCGAAACCAAAGAGAACCAGGTGGTTTTCTGTTTTGGATTCCTGGAGCAGAGATGCAGACTTACCTAGAGTCTGCAGGAGAAATGGCAGATTTTTTATTTACGTTGTAAACAGTGCCGTCTCACCCTCAAGTCATTCTCCCAGGCTCTCGCTTATTAAACGCAACTAGGACACTTCCTGCAGGTTCGCCCTTCTACAGGCTGCTCAGAACCATATGCAGAACTGCAGGACTGTGCTGCAATACTCATTTCTGCCTTTGCCCTTTCAGCCAAATCCAGCCGCCTGGGAAGCATGTCACGAGACAGTGTGAAGCTAGCCTAGCTGCCCAAAGAGTAATTTTGTATGCTGCACAGAAACAGAAAAAGGTCATGTTTTGAACTTACCAATGAGAAATCCAATAAGGAAAACGAGGACCACAAGCAGGGTCAAAGCCAACCAGCTCCTCCGAAACCCCTTCTTCCTTGACATTTTGCTGGCCCTGGTCTTGCTGTCAGGTTTTCTGCTGGCACTGTCTCTGCTCATGTATAGAAAACATTGTGTTACTGGGCTAGTACTGAAAGCTGTGTGTACAAGCAAGGAAAGGAACATGACCAGGAAACTCAACACCTTACAGCTCAGTTCCCACCCCCTGAGGAAACCGGATGCCTCCTCGTCTTGAAAACTCCTAGCTTTCTTTCAACTGTGCACAAAACTTTCCTGACACGTTCTGGCAAATCATGAGCAAGTCTTACAATAGTCACCGTATGTGTGGTTGTAAAAACATAAAGAAAAGAATGGCAGGTTGTCTACTGGTAAACAATGCTTATCCCCCTCCCACCCCCTCATTAACCATTAAAGGACTGCTGTGATAAGCAGTACACAAGAACAAGATGCTGAGATTTAGCACAAACATCCTATGCCCAAATTTGCAACTAATGCAGAAATTTTCATAGATCAGTTGTGCCATAGCTTAATTTAATAATACGCTGATAATTGCTATTAATGAGCAATAATAGGCTATAATTGGACTTAATTGGTGGGTAATTAGTAGTTATGCATGTAATTGCCCTTAGTCACTATTCTATAAGTTGCATGCTCAAATTTCAGAGGGTGTAACTTTGAGGGAGCATGGACCTGGGAGGGGTATGAGTGAGTTGGAGTCATGTCAGGCAGATATGAGCACAGGTTATAAAATACTAGCATTTATACATCTTACTGCCTACAGTTAGGCCAGAGTTGCCAATACTGTGGTTTTCCAGCAGGATTGGGTGGCTTTTTTTTGTTGTCGTTGGCCATGGGCACTTTTTACCAGTCGCAGATTGCAACTTTTGGCACAGTTTTGGGGCATTCCAGTGGCCATGCTCTGGAGTTGGAAGTCTTATAAAGTTCTGGGGGTGTTTCAGATTGCTCACAATTTGGTCCCATGGGGACCAAGAACCCTGTGTGTGATGACCATTTAGGTGAGCACCCAACCAACCATGGAAGCATCTGTAGTGAGGGCCCTGTGATGCTGAGGGGGCTGAAAGAGAAGACCCCCAGGTGAGATTCTGGGATACCATCTGGCTTTGTGGATGAAATTCACCGCCATTAACACACCAACTGTAAACCTTCCTAATTCAGAAACCCTAAAAATTCTTGGAGTCACCATTGATCGACACCTAACACTAGAGAACCACGCGAAAAACACAACCAAGAAGATGTTCCACTCAATGTGGAAATTAAAAAGAATAAGGCCTTTCTTCCCAAGGAGTGTTTTCCGCAACCTGGTACAATCAATAGTGCTCAGTCATTTAGACTATTGTAACGCACTATATGCCAGCTGCAAAGAACAAATAATCAAGAAACTTCAAACAGCCCAGAACACTGCAGCTAGACTCATATTTGGCAAAACAAAATTTGAAAGTGCTAAGCCCTTACGAGAAAAATTACACTGGCTCCCACTTAAGGAACGCATCACGTTCAAAATATGCTCACTAGTTCACAAAATTATCCATGGTGACGCACCAGTTTACATGTCAGACCTGATAGACCTACCACCTAGGAATGCCAAAAGATCATCCCGCACATTCCTTGATTTGCACTTCCCCAACTGTAAAGGTATGAAATACAAACTAATGCATGTGTCAAACTTTACCTACCTGAGCACACAATTATGGAACGCATTGCCGCGCAGCTTGAAATCGATCTACGAAAGAACGAACTTCTGCATACTATAATTGGCAGAAAAAGACCTGCACGGTCCACCCAGTCTGCCCGACAAGATAAACTCACATGGAATAAACTTCCTGAGCCCCTACGTCTTGCCCCATCCTTGGCCACCTTTAAATCTAGACTGAAAGCCCACCTCTTTAACATTGCTTTTGACTCGTAGCCACTCGCCTCCACCTACCCTCCTCTCTTCCTTCCCGTTCACATTAATTGATTTGATTACTTTATTTATTTTTTGTCTATTAGATTGTAAGCTCTTTGAGCAGGGACTGTCTTTCTTCTATGTTTGTGCAGCGCTGCATACGCCTTGTAGCGCTATAGAAATGCTAAATAGTAGTAGTAGTAGTAGTAGTAGTAGCATACTACTGAAGACCCATCTCTTTAATAAAGCGTACCACAAAGATCAACCAATGTGAATATGCACAACTCGCCCCTTTATATTCAGAACTGTTTCATAATATCTGCTTGTATACTATTACTTTGTTTTATTATCATCATGCTGACCAAGATCCTTCTGTAATACTAAATGTTTATTTTCTAAAATTCATCCACCACTCATGATGTATTGTAAGCCACTTTGAGCCTGCAAAGAGGTGGGAAAATGTGGGATACAAATGCAACAAATAAATAAATAAATAAATAAATCACCAAAATGGGAGAATATTATGCCTGCTTGTCCTGCGGACAGAACCACGGAAGTCATGATTCAAATCCCACTGTTGCTCATCGAGAACTTAGACAAATCACTGAAACTTCCATTGCTCTGTCTCTATGTCAAATTTGGAACCAGAATGAGGCTTGGTCCATTTCTAACCTCATTCCAGCTCCAAATTTAACCAATAGGAGGTGAGGTGAATGATGAGGTCATCACGCTGGTCTGCTTTTAAACACTGGCTTCTCTTGTGGCTAGTGTGACCCCGTTCCCCTGTTCCTCAGCTAGTTCTGAGGAGAACACTCTGCCCCCCGCTCCTCTGGTAGCTGTTCTTTGCTACTTTTGGTTGTGAACTGCGCCTGTAAATTTTCCGACATCTGGCAACTCTGAGGTGCAAAATTTACACCAGCCATTGAGCACAGCCATCATTGTAGAATTCACAGTTAGTGCACATCATCCCAGTGCTTAAATTTCAGTGATGTTTTGAGAATAGGTGGAAGAAGCCTTTTAATTCCAATACAGTAATGACATGAAAATTGCCGCGGTGTTAACATGCCAGAGTTAATTGGGCATAAGATGTTTCCCTTCCTGTCAGTATGCGAGTAGAAATTGGCTTACACTGACAAGGGAAAAAAAAAAACAAGTCCAGCCCAGAATTCCAAGAACTTCCACTCTAAAAACATTACTCTGGTGGGCTAGTACCTCCCCACCCACCATCCCCACTCCAAACCCTGCATCCAGAGCCAGTGGAAGGTACCCTAGGCAAACCTTCAGCTTCCCTCACCCCCATTGACTTTGATGCTCCAAGCAACCTAGCAACCCTCCAAGATTTTAACAATTGAACTCGAGTCATGATTATCCCAACAGCATTGCTCCCAGAACAAGCCTATAAAAACAACTACATTTTAAACTTTCTTCAGTAAATATAAGGTTATCAATAGAAATCAAACAAAATAAAACATGGAAAAGAAAATAAGATGATACCTTTTTTATTGGACATAACTTAATACATTTCTTGATTAGCTTTCGAAGGTTGCCCTTCTTATTCAGATCGAAAATAAGCAAATGTGCTAGCTGACAGTGTATATAAGTGAAAACATTCAAGCATTACTATGACAGTCTGACAGGGTGGGAGGAGGGGGGTGGGTAGGAAGTATGCATGGGGACATCAAAGCATATCATTGATATTCTAACAGGATGGGTGTGGATAGGTGAGGGGAGGGGTGATCAACAGAGACATACAGCTTTATGGTTTATAATGGGCTAATAAGGGAAATTTCCAAAAGCTATTTACAATGGCAAATGGACTATTTAGAAACTGTCTAGTCTTCCTACTGTTGCTACTTATCATTTCTATAGCTGCAGGCAAAAGTATACACTTCTCTGAGTTTGTGTGGCTGTCAAAACTATTGTTTGGCTTTGAAAATAACTGTTCTTTGCTGCCACCCACAAGCTGGTGCCCTAGGCAACCACCAGTAGTTTGCCTAATGGTTGGGGATGGAACTCCTCTCATATAAGGAGAGGCTAAAGAGATTAGGCCTCTTCTGCTTGGAAAAGAGATGGCTGAGGGGGGATATGATTGAGGTCTATAAAATCCTGAGTGGTGTAGAACAGGCAAAAGTGAATCGATTATTGTACTCTTTCAAAAAGTACAAAGACCAGTGAACACTCAATGAAGTTAAGTTACATGGAAATAGTTTTAAACAAATAGGAGGAAATATTTTTTTTACTCAGTGAATAGTTATGCTCTGGAACTCATTGCTGGAGGATGTGGTAACAGTGGTTAGTGTATCTGGGTTTAATAAAGGTTTGCAGGAAAAGTTCATAGACTGCTAGTGAGACAGACATGGGGGAAGCCACTGCTTGCTCTGGGATTGGTAGCATGGTAGGTTGCTACTGTTTCAGTTTCTGCCATGTACTTGTGACCTGATACTGGGCTAGATGGACTATTGGTCTGACCTAGTATGGCTATATATATATATATATTTTTGTTGTTACATTTGTACCCTGTGCTTTCCCACTCATGGCAGGCTCAATGCGGCTTAAATGGGGCAATGGAGGGTTAAGTCACTTGCCCAGAGTCACAAGGAGCTGCCTGTGCCAGGAATTGAACTCAGTTCCTCAGTTCCCCAGGACCAAAGTCCACCCCCCTAACCACTAGGCCACTCCTCCACTCCACATCTTATGTTCTTATGGACCTACATCCATCAAATATTATTTTGACAGCACAGTGAGCCCCAGATACCCCAAATCCCCCATCTTGCTGTCATGTATGTGAGGCGAAGACTCGAACCTGCGCTCTGCTGGGCAGCCGAGTAACCCTGAGGCTTCACCTGTGATGACCACCGTTCCCCGAGGGTTGAGCTCCCAGGTGCAGGCAGCCGACAGGACTTCCGGATGCAGGCGGGGGTCAGACGGCCGCAGGCAGAGAGAAATCTGGGTTCAAGCAGTGGTCAGAGGCAGGCAGCAGGCAGAGAGTATCTGGGTTCAGGCAATGGTCAGCACCGAGGTAGTCAGCAACGAAGATAGTAGAGAAACACACCAGAGCACACAGCAAACCTACCGAAGTGGAAGCCGAAGCAGAGAAGTGAGGGGAAGATGCTCCAGAAATAGCCCCCACCATCAGGAGCCACAGAATCAGCTGAGACAGAGAGCCCTCCATTGGATGATCCGCCAGAGGGGGCGGAGTCCGGCAGTGAACTCCAATCCTGTCGTGGCAGGAGGCGGGGCAAACACAGCCACGCTCCAGGACTGTGCAGGCTGGCAGACAGCGGTGTCACAGCATGAGGGATCCCAGATGCGAACCCCGCACCCCGAAGAAAGACCTGGGGAAACCCTTGGAGCACTGGCTCAGTTAAGATGGCTGGCGCTCTACTCCCGACGGCCAGACCCGCCCGAAGCGCCAGGCCAGCCCAGCCGCGTGCGTGGCCTAGCAAGGAGAAGAGCGAGGTGGGGAACACCGCCGCGGGAGTAGGACCCGATGGGACAGAGCGGAGCGAGGTGAGGAGGAGCGTGACACTTGCTCCCTTCAAACAATGGTTCTCAGCCCAGTTCTCAGGTCACACCTAACCCATACGGTTTTCTGGATACCCGTATTGAACATGAGATAGATTTGCAAACAATATTGTTAGTGCAAGCACATTTAGCTCACGCATATTCATTGCGGATATCCTGAAACTCTGACTGGCTGGATGTGTCCTGAGTAGAGAATGACATGGAGACAAAGTTTGTTCCCATCCTCACCCCATCCCCATGGGATCTGTCTCTGTCCCCGCCCGGTCCACGCGGGTTCTGTTTCTGCCCCGACCCTGCAGGCTCTGATCTTATCTGCAGAGGCTTCGAACACTTATTTTATATTTAAATCTTTTTTATTAAAGTATAAAAAGGAACAATATTCTGAGCGACTGTTGTTTATAAATCACAAACAGAAAGTAATAATATAACAACGAGCAACTATAATAACCCCATCCACCACCACCATTTACCCTTCCAACCCCAACAATAGCTGGCTTCTACTACCCCAAGGAGCTGTAATCCACCCTGTTAAAATGTCCAGGATTATAAAATACAACCCCCTCTGTATATCCTAGTGGGGGAGAAATATGCCCTACGAAGCACTGTTATGATTTTTTTAAATCTGTGGATGAATAATAAGTCATTACCTGCAGAAATATGACCACATAAATAGAATTCCTATCTCTATGCGGTTCTTCATAGCCAGTGCTGAATATTGCACTTAACTGGCTATATTTTTACTGGCTCTGTATACCCGAAAATTCAATGCCAGAGTCAGGATATGGCCCAGCTTTGAATTTCTGGAGATAACGTTGGCAGCGATCAGCAAACTTCAGATCACTGCTGGCTGAATATAAGGCCCTTAGATAGGCAGAAAGTCCAGGAGGGCCAGTAGGAGGCACTCTTTTGTTTTTAAAGGGATTGGGGATAAGCAAGGTAAGCATGGCAAGGCTGCCAAGGTTTGAAGGGCACTGGGCAGGAAAGGAGCCCCCTGCCATGCTTACCTTTCTTAACATGGTGGTGCAGGTCTGGCCTGAACCCTGATGGGCCCCTCACTTTCCAACAGGAAGTCATCTGAGGAGGTAGGACACAGCTGTGCTGGTCCGGAGCATGGGTCTGTAGTGGAAGGCCCTCCATTGAACTGATTTGTTGGTACAGGGTGTGGGGAGGAGTTGAGAGGTCAGGACTTTATTATGAAGGACCGGGAGGTGGGGATGGGTCCACAGGTCCTTCCTTTCTTTTAAAACGATTGGGGAAGTATATGTGAGAGGGGAGGGGGGATATATATATATATATATATATATATATATATATATATATATATATATATATATATATTTAATTTTGGTGGCCTGAGCCTTTTAAAAATAGCAGGTCAAAGTTTGGGTCTGTTACCTTTGTATCGCTGCAGTGGGGAACACATGATATTCCAGCGGCAGCAACCAAAACAAACTTTACAGCTGGATTATAGGTTAGTGTGAATCCCATGTAAACATTTCTCTACTGTAGAATAGTAAGCAAACATACCGTTTTACCAGGGGCGTAGCCAGACGCCCAATTTTGGGTGGGCCTGGGTCCAAGATGGGTGGGCAGAAGAACCCCGCCCCGTCCCACAGGTGATTTGGTCTCTTCTTCGATCACCTGCATGCCATATGGTCTCTCAAACATCCCCCCTCTCCCGCATGCCTTTTAAATAGCAGATTTTCACTGGCAGCGAGCAGCAACTAATACACACCGCTCATGTTGGCCCCACAGCCTTCCCACTGATGTAACTTCCTGTTTCCGCATACGCAGGAATACGTCAGAGGGAAGGCTGTGGGGTTGGTGCGAGCAGTATGTATCAGTCACTGCTTGCTGCAGGTGAAGACCTGCTGTTTACAAGGTATGCAGGAGGGACAGTTGTTGGGAGTTTTCCGCTGGTGGGGCTTGGGAGTCCCTGCCAGCCACATCATAGGTTGTGGCTACTGGGTAGGCCTGGGCCCAAAGTGGGTGGGCTACGCCATTGCGTTTTACCATGGCTTAGTAAATAGGGGTCGTAAGTCTTTTGAGGTACCTACTGTACCTGAATTTACATTGCTTTGAGCTTTCAATGAAAAGGCGTAAGCCAAATCCAAATAAATAAACTACAAATGCCACTCAAGTTCTTTCATATAATGAAACTGAGTTGCACTGTATTTTCATTAATTAAAGGTTTAGCCCATTCTCCGCCAACAGTGTTGTAACCTAAAATAGAAAGCTATCTGTAGCATGCTAGGCAGCTTATCCTGCTCTGTAAGTTGATTACTGCCCACGCAGTGTCAATGAAAAACTCAGCAGCCAGCTTTTCACCTCCTACCTGAAGTTGCATAATCGTCAGGAAAGACAGTGATAGACATTTGACTTGCCGTGGGGCAACAGCCTTGTGCCAGTGCTAATTTTCCTCCAAAATAACACACTAATTTCTAAGAGGAGGACAACTCTACTATCACCACAAAAACTGTACCGTTAGGACTAAATATTGTGTGTGTCCGTCCTGTTGGTCAACACACAGAGGAGTTTTGTAATACTAGTGCTGATTTTTTTGACAGGGAAATGGCAAGTCGCCAGCTTGGAACCTTCTAGAAATGCAGCACATTGCTTTCTTTTCCCTGCAGCAGCTGTAATGAAAGGCAGAGGCCGCCACTGACCTGACCTGTACCTTTCTATCAATGAGTCCTGTCCTGCAGTATTTGAAAACCACAACAAAAGCACCTTTTAAAGTTTTTACTAACATGTATCGAGCAGTTAGGGCTAGATTCTATATATGGCGACTAAAATCTAGGTGTATCTGATTTACACCTAGCGGTATTCTATAAGCCACGTTCACGGTCTCTCTGTAATTCACCTGAACAGTGTGCTAGTGATTCCATTGTTTTTGCATATTCTTTCAAAAATTCCAATGCCACATGACTAAATTTCATGAGACCCAGATTTTCACACATTTTAACTAGCTTATCACTCAACTTAAGCAGTATAGCTACTGCATCATATAGAAACATAGAAGCCTGACGGTAGATAAAGGCCATATGACCCATCCAGTCTGCCCATCCTCTGTAACCCCTAATTCTTCCTGTTCCTAAGCGATCCCACATGCTTATCCCATGCCTTTTCAAATTCTGGAACAGTCCTAGGCTCCACCGCCTCCACCACCCTTTCTGTGAAATAGTACTTCCTTAGGTTACTCCTAAGCTTATTACCTCTTAACTTCATCATAAGCCCCCTCATTCCAGAGCTCTCCTTCATTTGAAAAAGGCTCTCTTCCTGTACATAAATGCCCTTGAGATATTTAAATGTTTCTATCATGTCTCCTCTCTCCCTCCTCTCTTCCAGTGTATACATGTTGAGGTTCATAAGCCTGTCCCTGTAATTTTTGCATTCAAGACTGCTTACTAATTTCGTAGCCTCCCTCTGGACCGACTCCATCCTGTTTATCTCTTTCCGTAGGTGCGGTCTCCAGAACTGCATGCAGTACTCCAAATGAGGCCTTACCAGAGACTTATACAACGGCACTATCACCTCCTTTTTCCTGCTGGTCATGCCTCTCTTTATGCACCCAAGCATCCTTGTGGCTTTGGCCGTTGCTTTTTCTACCTGTTTGAAAGCTTTAAGGCCGTCAGACACAATTACCCCCAAGTTCTGCTCTTCCTTCGCACACTGAAGCACCTATACTGTACTGTTCCCTTGGATTTTTGTAACCCAAGTGCATGACCCTGCATTTTTTGGGATTAAACCTTAGTTGTCAAATATCGGTCCATTCCTCTAGCTTCGCTATGTCCTTCCTCATGTCATTCACACCCTCCAGGGTGTCCACCCTGTTGCAGAGTTTAGTATCATCCGCAAAGAGACAAACCTTACCAGACAGCCCTTCCGCAATATCGCTCACAAAGACGTTAATGTTGAATTCCATGTAGTTGGTCATGGTAAGACGATTGATTCATCTGTTCAAATATCAGATATTGTATCTGATGATTTGGTGCTTTGAATTGCAACATTCCATAATGCTTGACATTTTCCAAATGCAATGTGATGCTAGTTACCAACTTTTGTTGGATCAGCATCTGTTATCGCTACAAGGTTCAACATATGACACACACACACCTGCCATGTCTTGATAACTGTGTCATGCTAACATTAGCATAGGCCCCAGTGCTATCACTGCCGACAGCAGACAAGTTTAGCAACCCACTGATGTCAATCAGGGATAGTTGCTCAGTATCACTGACATCTTTATTACAACTATGGTCATCGTCATCAGAATCTACCTTCATGTACTCTTTAAATGCTTTTTAAAGTTGCTTGTGTTGTCTGTAACTGTACTCACAATTTTACTTATATCCAGGTCAGACTTCTCATGAACACTACTGACAATTCTTGCAATGAGATCAAACTTATGGCTTTCTTTAAATCAGTCGTACTTGGCACTACTAACTCTCCCTTTAAGAGCCCTTCAACTGTAACTACTCTCCTAACAAGGCTCATATATGGTTTTAACCTCCACCTTAACCATATATCATATAGAAATCATTCATATGTTTTTTATGTTTTTTATCGCCTCAGCAGTGCACATGACCAACTTCACTCTTTTATTGGACATTCAATAGCACCCGAATCCTCACTGGTGATAATATTACTGGTGATAATATTTTATTAAACTGTTTCTTCATTTACTTATTTAACTGTTCATTTTACTTTTTAAAGATCTTAGCAGGAGGAAATCCAGAAAGAAAACATTGCGAGGCTGGTACTAAGAACGGCTAAGGGGGAGCCCTTGACACAGCCTTTTAGGGCGAAACATGCATGTCGGGCATTGTTGAACCCCTGGTCTGACCGTTCAGTGCAAGTTAAGTATTGCTTATAAGTAACTTAGAGATTAAAAAGTAAAATGAACCGTTAAATAAGTAAATGAAGAAACAGTTTAATAAAATATTATCGCCAGTGAGGATTTGGGTGCTGTTGAATGTCCAATAAAAGAGTGAAGTTGGTCATGTGCACTGCTGAGGCGATAAAAAACATAAAAAAACATATGAATGATTTCTATATGTTATATGGTTAAGGTGGAGGTTAAAACCATATATGCGCCTTGTTAGGGGAGTAGTTTCTTTAAATCAGTGACATGCGATGGCTGCAGAATGCCTGTTCAAACAAAGTGGTCATGCCCAAGTAGCTTTTCCTATTAGTGGACCAGATGGCAGAGGTTGTGCATACATAATCAGCATCTGCTAGCCTCCTGCTTAAGCTTATTAATCATGTTGCTATAAGTGCTTGCAATATACCCTGACAATGGCTTTTAACTCATCATAGTTCTGTTAGGAGCTAAGCCACTTATGAAGTCTACAAATTACTTTTTCTCGACAGTGCTAAGTGGGTTCTACATATTGTAATATCAACTGATCAACATGAGACTGTGCCACTGCTCCATCTCTCAAAATGTTTTCTAAATCTAGGCCACTAGCTACACTTTCTTCAGGTCAGGAGATCTGGAAACTGCCACACGTAGACCAATTGCTCCATCATCTCTCCATTAGCTTCTGACTGTGTCATTTGCAGGATAGAAGAACAGAAGAATAGCCATACTGGGTCAGACCAACAGGCTTTTTTTTCGAAAGACAAGGATGCCCATCTTTCGACACAAATTGGAAGGTGGGCGTCCTTCTCACAAGGTCGCCCAAATCGGCGTAATCGAAAACCGATTTTGGGCATCCCCAACTGCTTTCCGTCACGGGGACGACCAAAGTTCACGGGGGCGTGGTGGAGGTGTAGTGAAGGCGGGACCGGGGCGTGCCTAACACATGGGTGTCCTCGACCGATAATGGAAAAAAGAAGGGCGTCCCTGACAAACACTTGGATGACTTTACCTGGTCCTTTTTTTCTTACGACCAAGCCTCAAAAAGGTGCCCTAAATGACCAGATGACCACCGGAGGGAATCGGGGATGACCTCCCCTTACTCTCCCAGTGATCATTAACCCCCTCCCACGCTCAAAACTTTTTTTTCCAGCCTCTATGCCAGCCTCAAATATCATACCCAGCTCCATGACAGCAATATGCAGGTCCCTGGAGCAGTTTTAGTGGGTACTGCAGTGCACCTCAGGCAGGCGGACCCAGGCCCACCCCCCCACCTGTTACACTCGTGATGGTAAATGTGAGCCCTTCAAAACGCATCAGAAACCCACTGTACCCAAATGTAGGTGCCCTCCTTCACCCATAAGGGCTATGGTAGTGGTGTACAGTTGTGGGGAGTGGGGTTTGTGGGGCTCAGCACCCAAGGTAAGGGAGCTATGCACCTGGGAGCAATTTGTGAAGTCCACTGCAGTGCCCCCTAGGGTGCCCGGTTGGTGTCTTGGCATGTCAAGGGGACCCCAGTGCACTACAAATGCTGGCTCCTCCCACAACCAAATGGCTTGGATTTGGTCAATTCTGAGATGGGCGTCCTTAGTTTCCATTATTGACGACCATCTCTAAGGACGACCATCTCTAAGGTTGACCTAAATTTCACGATTTGGGCGTCCCCGACCGTATTATCGAAATGAAAGATGGACGCCCATCTTGTTTCAATAATACAGGTTTCCCCGCCCCTTCGCCAGGACGTCCTGCGAGGACGTCCTCAGGAAAACTCGGGCGCCCCTTTCGATTATGCCCCTCTGTGTATCCTAAAGTGTATGTAAATATAGCGAGTATCTCAGGCACCACGTTCAGTTCTTAAGCGTCATGACAGCCTGGTGCCCGGTATTTATTGAACTCTTAGTTAATGCAGATTTGAAGCATGAGTCGTGGAGGGGTATAATAGAAAGGGGCGCCCAAGTTTTCCTGAGGACATCCTCACAGGACGTCCTGGTGAAGGGGCGGGGAAACCCGTATTATCGAAACAAGATGGATGTCCATCTTTTGTTTCGATAATACAGTCAGGGACGCCCAAATCTTGACATTTAGGTCGTCCGTAGAGATGGTCGTACTTAGAATTGGTCGTTTCTGATTTTCAATGATAATGGAAACTAAGGATGCCCATCTCAGAAACGACCAAATGCAAGCCCTTTGGTCGTGGGAGGAGCCAGCATTCGTAGTGCACTGGTCCCCCTGACATGGCAGGACACCAGTCGGGCACCCTAGGGGGCACTGCAGTGGACTAACTGATGCACTAACTGAACAGAAAAAGCCCTTCTCTTACCAATCCCTTAGCGATTCGGAAAGGAACGGGCATGCATGAAGGAAATCGCATGCAAATGAGCTGCTCACTCTTAGCTCATTTGCACATGATTTCCTTCCTAAGGTGGGGAAGCAATGCAGAGCATTGGCTGCTCTACGCATGCCAAAGACGGCTTCATACATACAGACAAGCTGCTTGTATAATAGCCGTCTACAATCTTAGAAAAATACAAGTCCAGGGGCTCGTCAGGGACGTCTTTTTTTTTTTTTTTAGAGTATGGGTGAAGGACGTCCTTTGCTATGCCTCTGTCCCTACAACGGCAGTTGAAGGATGTCCAAAATGTAGATGTTTCAGCGAGAAGGATGTCCATGCCTTTGACACCCCTTTTATTTATTTGGATTACAAATAGCAGTAGTGAGATTTGAACCAGCCACCTCTGGATTGCAAGACCAGTGCTCTAACCACTAGGCCACTCCTCCACTCCACTCCCTTGAAATTTGGCTGTCCCTGTGTATGTGTGTGGGGGGGCAGTTTAGGACGTCCAAAATGTTTGAAAGAAGGACGTCCATGCCTTCACTATGCCTCCGCTGACACACACACATACCCCCCCCCCCTCAGGGACCTGCACACTGCTGCGATGGACCTGAGTATGACATTTCATTTTAAAGTTGTTTTTTTGGGTGGGAGGTGGTTAGTGACCACTGGGGGAGTCAGGGGAGGTCATCCCCGATTCCCTCCAGTGGTCATCTGGTCAGTTCGGGCACCTTTTTGAGGCTTGGTCATAAGAAATAATGGACCAAGTAAAATCGCCCAAGTGCTCTTCAGGAACGCCCTTCTTTTTTTCCATTATCGCTCGAGGACGCCCATCTGTTAGGCACGCCCCAGTCCCGCCTTCACTATGCCTCCGACATGCCCCTGGGAACATTGGTCGTCCCTGCGACGAGAAGCAGTTGGGGACACCCAAAATTGGCTTTCGATTATGCCAATTTGGGTGACCCTGAGAGAAGGACGCCCATCTCTTTCAAAAATAAACCTGATAGTGTCATTAGAGGACAGGTGATAAAGACTGAAAGGGCCCATCCAGTCTATTCAGTAAGGTGGATAGGATTGAAGCAAAGGTACAGAAATCAGCTTTGTGCAAGAGTCAATTAGTGTGTCATGGCCACAGCTGGCAAAGGGAAGGAGAATGTAAACAAGGTAATTTATCCCTCCCAGAATTTAATTTGCTTAGCATTTCTACAGTCACCTGCAAATTCTACAGCCACTTCAATTCTCATAATCCCCTCAAATGAATGGACAGAAGAAAGCTTTGCTGTTTCAGGAAAAATGCAAAAATAGTAACAACAATATGTAACACAGAAGTAATAACTAGGGTTACAGTCTGAGTCAGGTTAATCATGGTTTTTTCCTTTTGCATCTATGGACCTGCAGTTCAAATTCTTGTAGGAAAGACAGGATTAAAGTCTGACTTGAATTTGACTTTATAGTACAGGTAACAATTTCTATGACATTTCCCCAGGCTGTTTTATCTGCTTCACACCCATCCCTCCCCTCTTTCTTAATCTAGGTAAATTTAGTACCTGGTTGACTCTTCCCACAGGAAACGTGACACATTACTGTAAATTCTCCCCTCCCTCCTCTGTCAAAGAAGCTCTGAAATTTGTGTACTCCTCTCTCTCTCTCTCTCTCTCTCTCTCTCTCTCTCTCTCTTGGAGAAACACAGGAGGCTCTACTCAGCCGATGATGGTCAGCATTTTTTGCAAGTCCACTACATTTTGTGGCAATAAACTGTAAGTTTGCCTGTGTTCCCAAAAGCCTGCAAAATACCCGGTGGTTAGGTGCATAGAGTTTTATGTCTGATTAGCAGATAGCCTATATGTAACCACGTGGAGAGGGGTCATCCCAAGTGGTCAGATAATTCTTTGCACAGGACTGCTGGAAGAGGCATGGCCAATCAGGTGTAGCAGTGTGGCATCTCATCTTCTGTCATGTTTCTAGAAGATTCTTTTCCTCTCATCTGCTTCATCCTCTGAACATCTCCTTCTGGCACCAACGATTTTGAACACAGTCTTCAGGAAGGGAGAGGATTTTGTTTTAGCTCACACCTTTTTCAGTAGGACCTCAAGGTGAGTTACATTCCAGTACAATGTAATACCATCAGAGTTCAAACACCATGCAAGAATTCCAAGTCTAGCCCAAAATGTTCTTATTTCCAATTGTTTTTATTACCAAACATTTTTTTTTATAATTCAATATCCTTATATCAAAACATTAAAATATAGGGGCCCTTTTACTAAGCCGCGTAGGCCCCTACGCATGCCCAATGCACGTCAATTCAGAGTTACTGCCCTGCTACCGCGTGGCCCAGGCGGAAATTTCATTTTTTAGGTTCATCTGCTATGTGCACTGGAAAATAATTGTTATTTTCCGACACGCGGTGGAAACCAGGCGGTAATTGTCATTCTATGCACGTAGACCATTACTGCTCAGCTAACGTGTGAGACCTTACCGATAAGTTAATGGGTGGTGGTAAGGTCTCAGGCCCAAAATGGATGTGAGCCAATTTTTATTTTGCTGCATGTCCATTTTTGGCCAAAAAGAACGGTCTTTTTTGCAGGTACGCTGAAAAGTGGACCTGCACACATCCAATACATGCATCTACACCAGCGCGGGCCATTTTTCAGCGCATGTTAGTAAAAGGACCCCCATATTCTTCCATTCTAAATGAGTTGCAACTTCCTTTTGTATATTGATTCTCATAAAGAATGAGAAAAGAAGAAAACATTTGTTTCATACATTTTTGTAAGAAATAGAATGAAGATGGAAGAATATACTTTAATGTTTTGATATAAAGTTTTGACTGGACTTGGAATTCTTGCACGGAGTTTGAACTCTGATGGTTTCACATTGAAGTTATTGGGTTCATCGTCATTCCTTATTGGATTTTGTATCATTACATTCCGGTACGCTAGGTATTTCCCTGTGTCCAGAGACGTTACAATATTCTGCCCATGGCGGTAATCAGCTGGTAGGCCGCTTCCAGCTGTGGACTGAACCAACTTCTGATATTCAACCCTGGCTCTGAATATCTGGGTACGTCCACTGACCCAGAGGTTGAACCAGACACCAGCCGATATTCAGACCTGTGCCCAGCTAACTCCGTGCATAAAGTTAGGATACCTGTTTTGCACAGGAGGTGAGTCTCTTTCAATTGAAAGGAAGCTCTGGAACGAGGGGGCATATGATGAAGGTGAAAGGGAATAGACTCAGAAGTAACCCGAAAAGATATTTGTTCACGGAAAGGGCGGTGAATTCATGGAATGGCCTCCTGCTGGAAGTGGTGGAGATGAAAACAGTATGTGAATTCAAGAGAGCTTGGGAGAAGTATATAGGATCACTAAGGGAGTGATAGGGAGAGTAGATGGTATGGATAGGCCTTATGGTCTTTATCTGCCTACATTTTTCTCTTTTCTATATTTATAAAAGGCTTGGACAAATTCCTAAAGGTGAAGTCCATAAACTGTTATTAAGGTACACCCACTGCTTATCCCTGGGAATAAGTATCATTGAATAGTATTGCAATTTGGGATTCTGCCAGGCACTTGTCACCTGGACTGGCCACTGTTAGGAACAGGATATTAGACTACATAGCAATTATTATGTTCTTAATTAAAATATGTGAGGTTAGCACCCCTGCAAATTGACCTAGACATTTGTATTTGCTCTCATCAGTGGATGCATTTTTAATGCTAATACGACACTTCAGAAAATGTCTTAAAGGTAATTCTTAAAACTTAACAGTTGAGCTGCAGAACATTGTTCATTTGCTACATTTGCTGAAATTTTCAGAAAGAAAAGGTTTTGAAATATGAGCCCTTAATTATAACAAGGAGGCCTGTACAGTGAAAACATAGCTGCACAAATGTAACCGGGCCAACTCTTGAGGATGTAATTATAAAATAATTAAATGTATAAAATGAATAAAAATGTAACGGGGGATGAATTATTTACCACCTACGCTGTTCATCAGTCACTTTAGGAGAAGCAGTCTGTTTTAAAGAGTCAGAGTTTTTAGAGCCAGCAAGGGTTTATACTGGAAAATACAGCCAAGAGGAAGTCGGTTAATTATTACATACTATAATTTGATTGCTAGTTCAGGACCAAGCAGATCCATTCATATTCTTCCTAGTAAATAACAACATGTGAAATTCAAAGTACTAGAGAATGAAAGGAAAGATGTTACCTTGCAAATAGTTGTTGACGATGCCTTAAAGTTTCCATATCATAATCATCCATACTGATGCTATACGAAGCTTCTTCGTTTCACTGGTTGAGCCCGTTCTTGTCCTTTCGATTCAGGTAAATATTTGTGGCATTGTGAAGTGGCTCTCTGCTGGAAAGAGACAGTTTTTATAATTGCTAAGGTGTGTTCGCTATTTATTTATATCTCAAAAGAACTCAAGCCTCCTGATTGCTCTCTTACTGGGTGTTAGAGTTATTTTGATACATGCCAATAAGTTATACTTGTTTGGTAATTAACCTTAATATGAACAACTTAGCTAGTATTTACATTTTTAAATATCTTTTAAATATTAATGTTTCATGTGCAGCAGAAAAAAAATGTGTTGTTTGAGTATGCTATAATTTTCATTAACCATCAACCATAAATGAATGAGATCAGCACCCTCCTACCATAATTCCTAGCCCATGGGACCACTGTTCCCTCGAAGCTGAGCTAGAGTCCTCCAATTATATTGCTGCCAGTGGGATATGGTGCTTCAATATTGGGTTTTGAAACAAAAAAAGTGAGGAAAAACCAAGTGAGGATACCAAAAAAAAACTTTATTGTATTAAACATTTTAATTGTATTAAAACATTACGACCCGACACGGCTGTGTTTCGGCCCTAAGGCCTACCTCAGGGGTCTTGAACAATCTCAGATGATCTAGTGTATGAACATACACTGGTGAAATTTTACTTGAACGAAAACTTCTTTGGTCAATAATGCGAGGACAATGGCAAGATCCGTCTCAAAAGGTCAGGAACTGGTAGTCTGTCCTCCAGTGCTCGGCCTCGCTCTAGAACACTGGTTCTGAATATTGGGTTTACAATCTCTAGAGACAGGCAGGTTCACTGGAGTCCTGCAGAGCTTGCCTGTCTCTCTGCCTGTCCTTCACTATTGAAAATGTAATAGTGAAACAGCACCTCCCACTGGCAGGGCTGTAGGCGGAGGACTTCCGCTCAGATTAGAGGGAATAGTGCATGGAACCTGGGTTGTGGATATGGGTAAGGAGGAGCCTGGGAAATGGATAGGTTGAACAGGAAAAAGTCCAATTGTTTAGCATCTGCACGGTTGGAGTTCAATATGAGTTTAACTTTATAAAGGCATTTTCATGCATATGTAATAATCCAAATGCACAGAACAAAAAGGAAGAAACCCCTCTACGTATAGACGCAGCAGTAAAGCAAGGTAGTCGGGATGGATCAAAAGCACTCTGCAGCCAGTAGGGTAAAGAAAAAAAAACAGAGTCTTTATTGAGCACCTCGGTTGTCGACAGACCCGACACGGGACAGTGTTTCAGCAGAAGTACCACCTCCCTCAGGGGTCACAACAACTGTTTAGCAGCGCTAATGCTGCTCTCCAGACGATGCAGACAGATATACAAAAACTGCACAGAGAAACGACTGGTACCAAACGAGTATCCTCATTAAAAAGTATCAGCATGCCATACTCCAGACTTACAGCGTGTCAAATGCCGGGTAGAAAAAAAGGTGTTTATCATGCTGTAAGTCTGGAGTATGACACCTGAGGCAGGTGGTACTCCTGCCAAAACACGGCCCCCGTGCCGGGTCTGTTGGCAACAGGTAGCTATCACTTCTCTCTTCTATCCACTGAATTAACTGAATTTGCTGTAATGCACTGGTAACAGGTGTTATCAACTTCACTTAAAGTGCTTATCAATGTGTAAATTTTTATTTTTATTTATTTGCTGCATTTGTATCCCACATTTTCCCACCTCTTTGCAGGCTCAATGTGGCTTACATTATGCCGCAATGACAATCGTCATTAACGGTGTGAGAAGAGCAAAGTATTGATACAATTAATACAATTAAGGTACATTAGAAAAAAATTAAGGTACAATAGAAAAAAAAATTAAAATGTGCAAACATCTGCATTAAAAATCTAACCCTATTGGGGAAGGGGGGGAAGGTACTAAGGTTCTGTTTTGTTACTATTTGTGGATTAGACTGCCATGAAGAAACAACATCTGCGGTCTGATCTCTTGCAGTGAATTTATGGCGGGGTGGGTAGGAAGAGGGTGGTGGTGGGGGGTAAGGATGAAACTTGAAAAATTACCATGCTGTATTGTTATATTTTGTAAATATGATAGCAGGAGCAAATAAAGTTTGCAAAAGAAATTGGAATGACTAGCTAATGCACATTAGGCCATTTGAGGAAGAACAGTGTAGCAATACATAGCTCTGTGGCCTGATATTGCAGACAATGAATGCCACTGGCTCCATATGAAAAAGAACCTCTTTTTTTCAGTAACTCACATTGAAGGTCATTTATAAAGGTGTTTTATGCATATGAATGCCAGTATCACATGTCTAAAATGGCTCTTACAAAATCAATTTCCATGTTGGGATAACAGGCTATACCTAAATATTATAGTTTGTTCAAAATTCAAAGAGAGCCATAATATTCGTTTTCCTGAAAATGTGAATTTTTAAATAAGTGGAACTTCAAATCTCCTGATAGGGGAAATCACTACGATTATAACAACCTCTAGCACACGTGGAGGGGCATAATCGAACGGGGCGCCCAAGTTGTCATGAGGGCGTCCTCGCAGGACGGCCCCCGTAAAGGGGCGGGGCAACCCATATTATCGAAACAAGATGGGTGCCCATCTTTCGTTTTGATAATACGGTCGGGGACGCCCAAATCATGAAATTTAGGTCGACCTTAGAAATGGTTGTCCTTAGGTCATTTTTGAGATGGTTGTCCCCGGTTTTCGGCGATAATGGAAACCAAGGATGCCCATCTCAAAAAGGACCAAATCCAAGTTATTTGGTCATGGGAGGAGCCACCATTCATAGTGCACTGGTCCCCCTGACATGCCAGGACACCAACCGGGCACCCTAGGGGGCACTGCAGTGGACTTCACAAATTGCTCCCAGGTACAAGGCTCCCTTACCGTCAGTGCTGAGCCCTCTAAACCCTCTCAAAACCCACTCCCCACAACTGTACACCACTACCATAGCCCTGAGGGGTGAAGGGGGGCACCTACATGTGGGTACAGTGGGTTTGGGGGGGGTGTTGGAGGGCTCAACATTTACCACCACAAGTGTAACAGGTAGGGGGGGAATAGGCCTGGGTCCGCCTGCCTGACGTGCACTGCAGTACCCACTAAAAACTGCTCCAGGGACCTGCATACTGCTATGATGGAGCTGGGTATGACATTTGAGGCTGGCATAGAGGCTGGAAAAAATATTTTTAAAAAATTTGGGGGTGGGTGGGAGGGGGTTGGTGACCACTGGGGGAGTAAGGGGAGGTCATCCCCAATTCCCTCCGGTGGTCATCTGGTCAGTTCGGGCACCTTTTCGAGGCTTGGTCGTGAAAAAAAAAGGACCAAGTAAAGTCGGCCAAATGCTCGTCAGGGACGCCCTTCTTTTTTCCATTATCAGCTGAGGACGCCCATCTCTAAATCACGCCCAAATCCCGCCTTCAGTGCGGTGCCAATATGCCTCCGTGAATTTTGGTCATCCCCGCGATGGAAAGCAGTTGAGGACGCCCAAAATCGGCTTTTGTTTGTGCCGATTTGGGCAACCCTGAGAGAAGGATGCCCATCTCCCGATTTGTGTCGGAAGATGGGTGTCCTTCTCTTTCGAAAATTCACCTGATAGGGAAAAAAAAACAAATCTGTGTAAAAATAACTTCAAACTATTTGGAGAAAAAGGAAAGAATCAAAAGAATTATCTTGGAATTTGGTTGATGGGCAGTACACAGCACAGTGACGGCACATGTGGGAGTAACAGGAGACATTGGAGAGTGACACTGGTGGATTATAAAGAGCAGCGCTGCTGTTTGTCAGATAAGTGCACATATTTCCACCAGTGGCTTTTGTAATAAACTGGCATGCCTTTTTCAGCATTTCTTTAATCAATTTGGGGCCCTTTTACTAAGCCGCGTAAGCCTCTACGTGCACCCAATATGCAGCAAAATGGAGTTACCGCCCAGCTACCATAATTTCATTTTTGGTGCGCATCCGAAAAATAATTTTTATTTTCGAACACGTGTATCAGACACGCCAAGTGGCATTGGACGCACGTAGATCATTACCCGGTTACCGCATGAGACTTTACTGCTAGGCTAGGTCAATGGCTGACGATAAGGTCTCAGACCCAAAATGGATGCGTGACAATTTTCATTTTGCTGCACATCCATTTTTGGCAAAATGTTTTAAAAAGGCATTTTTTACAGGTGCCCTGAAAAATGATTCTGCGCGTGCCCAAAACACACATCTACACTACCGCAGGCCATTTTTTAGCACACCTTTGTAAAAGGACCCCTTTGTGAGGTTGTTTGATTTTTTTTTATATAGAGACATATTTATTCGTTTGATCCTGTTTTTTGTACAAGTATTTGTGGAGATTTTTTGCAATCAGATGTTTTTCTCCATGCAGTTTTTTTTACACTGGTTCATTTCTTCCCCTTGTAGAAACCAATGATAAGAAAGGACTCCTATGTGTGCTAGAGGGTGGTCTAAACTTAGAGATTTCCCCTAGCAGGAGTTTTGAAGTTTCAGCTATTTAAAATTTCACATTTTCGGGAAAACAGACATTACGGCTCTATTTGAATTTTGAGCAAACTATAATATTTAGGTATAGTCTTATAAAATCAATCCATGCATACAAGTATGTGTGATGTCAAGAACATGCACGACTCTGGAGTAGGCGTGTTCAAGGATAGGTTCTGGTTGGAGCATAGCAGAGATGTGATTTATGTTTTTTAATAAAATATACACGATCACACATATTGGATGCACATATATACATAACAGCTTGGGAGCTGGTAAAAATGTACACAGTTTCATTATAGCTGTGATTGCTGTAGCTTTTGTGAGGCACTTTTATTAAGACACGTAGAGCGCCATTCTAGAAAGGCAACTCAAATTGGTCTATAGATGTTCAAATTGGAGTGTCTCAAGTTTCACTAGTACCTTAAAATAGGATCTGTCAACATAGAGCCAGTTCTAAAATTTGAGGTGAAAATGGACATTCATATGCCCGTGACATGCAGCATGAGCATCCATTGTAGAAAAACAGATATTGAAAATATCAACAGGGCAACACAGGAACATAAACCTCTGTGGCAGCATATGAACTTCTATGTATGTTACGAAATGGCAACATAGATGTTTATATGCTGGAACATAAACAGCTATGTCATTGTCAGACATTTTAGAAATGTATAGGCACCTAGGTATCTGTATAAAATAGGTTTCAGATAGACACCTACTTGGCATTCAAACCTAAATGACTTGCTGGAAATGTATTTTGCATATATATATAACACTTTGATTACTGCATATATAACAATGAGCAATAATCTACAATACATTGGCAGACACCTTCTTGTCCATGGTTTTATATATCACAGGGGTGGGCAAGCTTGGTCCTTGAGGGTCGCAACCCAGTCAGGTTTTTAGGATTTCCCCAATGAATATGCATGAGGAACATTAGTCAGCAGAAGGTGTCTGGCCAAATGTAAGGGGTTTCATCCTTGACGAAGCAGTTGCGAAACATGGGTCATGTCGGACAATATACCCCTGAGCTGACAACAAAGATAAGTGAATAAATTCACTATTCCAAGAACGTTTTACAATTTTGATCTACATATATATATATATATATATATATATATATATATATATATATATATATTTTTATTTATTTAAAAGACTAATTACGATGCCGGTGCATAAGTCTTGATGGTACAAGTCACTTCCACCAAGCGGCACAACTAAGGTCTTCACATTTGAAAACCTGAATGGGTTGCGGCTTTTGAGGACCAAAGGTTTCCCACTCCTGATATAATACTAAAGTATATTTTCTCTCATTTTAGGCTTTTATAAATACATTCTTATAGAATAGTACCCAAGGCAAGATAGCATGAGGCATGAATTTCATATATGCAACAGCACTGCTGAATGGAAGTTTTTCATGTCATTCTACATCAGGGATGTCCAACCTTGGTCCTCAAGGGCCGCAATCCAGTTGGATTTTTCATGATTTCCCCAATGAATATTCAAGAGATCTATTTGCATGGTATGCAAATAAATCTCATGCATATTCATTGGGGGAAATCCTGAATGCCTAACCTGGTGAGGGCTGCGGTTGGACAACCCTATTTGACATCGTAGCTTATAAACAGACCCTGGGACATATAGAATGAACTTAAGAGTGATGCACAACTATTGTAAAGACACGACATAATTCAGCATGCCTTGAAACTGAAATAAGAAAGAAACCCATGCAGAAAACACGATAAAACAAGAAATAGTGATACAAACCCATGAATGGAATCCGTCAGCTGCTTGCACCGGACTCACTGTGACTAACCAGACTCTAGAGAAAACATGACACTTTTACATGGCTGACTGGTGAACTGAGAAAAGTCGTACAGTAAATGATCAAGTATCAGAGACATTTTTGTACAGGCTGTCCTGTGCTTGTACTTTATCAGTAAAGATGTCACAGAGTAACTTTGTGCCCATGTCCACTGCTTGTCCACTGTGTCAGTGGTGATGTCACAAGCTATTATCTGAGTTTTGCCAAAATGGGAAATCAAAATGTTTCACTTATTTATAAAAAAAAAATATGTGCAGCAGTTTCCTTGCACAGGCTTACATTTCTTGACAGCTGTTGTCCTTGCATCCTTGTATTTATTGCGTTCAGTTTCATGTCATGGCCATAACAGAAATGTCATAAAAACAAACAAACAAACAAAATCAAATTTTAAAAACTAGGGTAGCCTTACAGGACAGCAGTATATATATATATACTAGCCGTTAAGCCCGTAAAAACGGGCGAGATTTCCAGCTACCCTCCTCGCCGCCGCTCCCTCCCCCCTCCATGCCGGGCCCCCTGCACTGACCTGACAGCGCCTCTCACCTCCGTGTGAAAGCGCTGCAGGCAGCAGCAGATCGCTCTGCTGCTGCCTGCAGCGCTTCCACACGGAGGTGAGAGGCGCTGTCAGGTCATCGCAGGAGGCCCGATGCGGAGCAGGGCGGGAGCGGCGGCGGGGATGGGGGGAGGGTGGAGGTTGGTGCGCGTGATGTTCGTTTCCAGGCGGCAGCGTCCGACAGTGACTCCGACTCCGTTTCCCTCTCTGTTCCGCCCTCTGACGTCATCACGTCTTGACGCGAGGGCGAAACAGAGAGGGAAGTCTCTGCTGCGCATTTGCAGGTGAGTCGGTCGCTTGCCATTTATATGTTTGATATATGAAAGAATGAATTAAGAAATAAAGTTTGGTAATGCATACCAGCTTTTGTAGTCAATAGGGTCTCTAGAATTCTAAAGCCTCACAGCATGCTAAAAAAAACCCTCAGAAGTCCTTCCATTTCTCATGCTTTATACATTATATTATTTAGTGTTTCTTGGGAGTTTTCATAAACTTCCTTTGTAACAACTGTGTGTCTAGCTCTGTGTGGGAAGGGCAGTTTTCATAGCCATTTGCTCTAATAAATAGCTATTTGTGTAGATAAAACTGGGCATACTGAAAATTGTCTTTCCTGGAAGGGTGAACAGTCCTTTGAATATTTAGTCAGGCCTGGTGTTAGGTGGGTGCAACAAGGGAAGTTGTCCTAGGGCCTGGACCCCTGTGCCACAGGGGATCCCAAGCTGACAGAAGTAGAATGAAGTATAACTTGCTCCCAGGCTTTGGGGCTCCCTCTGAAATGTTTGCCCTGGACCCAGGCATGTCTAATACCAACCCTACTTTTAGGCAAACTGTGAAGTGGCACCCTTAGACGTTTCTTTAGGTCGGAGGAGGAAAGTGACACATGAAGATAGTACACAAACATGAAAATGTTAGCTTCCGTCCCCAAATATTTTCACAAAAGAGCATGTGCAAAACATGCGAGTGTTTTTAACACTCATATGTTATGCTAATTTTCAGAAAGAGACTGCTCTCTGATTCTTTTTGAAAATTAGCCTGAAGCAGCGGTTCCCAAACCTCTAGTCCTGGAGGCACACCAGCAGTCAGGTTTTCAGGATATCCACAATGAATATTCATGAAAGAGATTTGCATGCAGTGGAGACAGTGCATGCAGATCTCTCTTATGAATATTTATTGTGGATATCCTGAAAACCTGACTGGCTGGGGTGCCTCCAGGATCCAGTTTGAGAACCATTGGCCTAAAGTACAGGGGCTGAAAGCAGTGTGAAAATCACCCCCGTAGAGTAGACACATTACTCTGAACAGGAGAACAGCCTGGAGGAACTTTTTCTGTGTGATCAGAATTGCGTATTCTATAACATAGGCCACGTAAATTCTACTGGGTGGATCCTGAACGGGGGCGTGGCTATGGGTGGAGCATGGACGGGTTGTGGGCATTCTTAAAATTTACATAAAATGTTATAGAATGACCTACTCTGTGCCTAAAATTAGCCATGGACATTTACACCAGATTTTCATTGGCGCAATTTGCTGTGCCAAAATTCTAGCCTTGTGGACGGGTTTAGGCGTATTCTGTAAACCGCGCTTAACTTTAGGCACAGCTTATAGAATACCCCTACGTGTGTTTTCGATCGGTGCCAAATTTTTAGGCACATGTCTCAATTGTTTAATGAGCCACTTAGTCATGGTAATTGGCCAATAATGATCAATTATCAAAACTAATTGGGCATAATTCGGATTTACGCACATGCTTTGCTAGCCATATTCTGTAAACCACGGCACACGTAAATTACAATGGTCATGAGCAGAGTGTGGGTGTGCCAGGCCTATCAATGAAATCTATGCACACGATTATAGAATTTGGGCCAGCGCATGTAGATGCAGACACAGGCATTCATGTCAGCTTTTCACTAACATACATGGCTGCACCTAAATCTGCATGCTTCCACCCAACCTAAGCATATTCTATAAGCTGCATCTGAATTTAGGTGCATCTAATCGAACATGCCTAGGCATCTCTGTTGGATGCGCCTAGATTCTAGGAGCCATACATAGAATGTAGCCCTAAAGGGGCACTTGTAGAACTGGGTACCTCCATTTCGGTACCCTGAGGCCGCATGGTATATGGACCCTATTCCGTAACAGAATCTAGTCACCTAGATTCCATTATAAAATGCTAGTGTACTCGGTTTCGGTGCACTTAAACATTTAGACACCGACAGCTCCACCAGCTATAGAGCCAGCATGAGTGAAGATGCCTAAATGTGGCAGGGACATGCGTAACATACAATATGGTGCTCATTTGCATAGCAGATGGACGTCTCAAAATGACCTAAAAAAATGTCCATCTGCCAAAAATGTCCAAATCGTGATTTTCAAAAGGCAGAATTTTGACGTCCTACACTGCAGTTCAACCAAATAGCGAGGTGGCTTGTTGTGTGTGTGTGTTTAGGGTGGGTCTAGGGAGGGCCCAAATTTAGGACATTCAACAGCAATACTTGAAAGGGAAGAAACGTCCAAATGAAAAAAAAAAGGTGTCCTAAGTTAGACCTGTTTCAATAATGTCCAGGGTATAAAAAGGTGCCCTGATTGAGTAACTGACCACTAGAGGGAGTAAGGCATGACCGTCTTTAATCCCTCAGGGGTCCTTTTACTAAGCCGTGGTAAAAAGTGGCCTGCAGTAGTGCATAGTAACATAGTAAATGACGGCAGATAAAGACCTGAACGGTCCATCCAGTCTGCTCAACAAGATAAACTCATTTTACATGGTATGTTTTTTAAAAAACCTTTTTGGGTGGGAGGGGGTTGGTGATCACTGGGGGAGTAAGGAAAGGTGATCCCTGATTCCCTCCAGTGGTCATCTGGTCAATTGGGGCACTTTTTTGAGGCTTGGTCATAAAAATAAATGGACCAAGTGAAGCCGGCGAAATGCTTGTCAGAGCCTGGACCAAGTGAAGCCGGCGAAATGCTTGTCAGAGCCGGCCATCTTTTTTCCATTATCGGCCAAAGCCAGCCATCTCATAACCACGCCCCCATCCCGCCTTCCATACCCTTCCAAAATGCCCCCTTGAACTTTCGCCGGCTCTGCGACGGAAAGCAGTTGGAGCCGGCCAAAATCGGCTTTCCATTATACCGATTTGGCTGGCTTCAGGAGATGATTTGTGTCGGAAGATGGCCGGCGATCTCTTTCGAAAATAAGCTGGTTGGAAACCTGAGTCTGGGGAAAATCCAACCGTCTCAGCTCGGCAGCAAGAGACCCAAGATAGAAGTGTTATGATAGGTGGATATATGGCACAAAAAGGAGTTCACCTCACAGATCTTCTGGTCTGGGAGAAAAGAAGTCCCTCCTCCTAGAAGGCCAATGCAGGATGGGTGGAACAGTGGGGGGGGGGGGGGGGGGGGGGGGGGTGCTAGCACCATCTTTCCCAGTTGGTTGATGGTGTTGGATGATCCTGGGAGGCTACATGGTACATGTTGGATGGTTACATGGTGAGTGAGGTGGTAGAGAATGGAGGCAAGGAGCTGGTCCAAGGGTGAGTGGATGCCTAACAATGAGTGGTACTGAGTTTTGAAGGGTCAATGGTTTGAGAATGTACAATAGGATGTAACATTGGGTAAATAAAGCTGCAGCCTATGTCATTCCATTGAGGTTATTGTACTGCTGCACTACTGTTGTTAAATTTATGTTAACTGTAGGTTCTCAGATTAGTATAGAGAGGTCTCATGATAGATACAGTAACCTATATTATTGTAAGGTTTCTATAGTCCCTCCTGATAACTATTTGCATGTGTTATTCAACAAGATTATATTGGTAAGGATCAACAATTTCTATGTTAGCATCGTCAGCATATCTTTACAGCACAAAGGCATCTCTTATCAAAAGCTCACAGATCACTGCAATTATAAATTTAGATCAAAATTGTTCTGACCTGTCCTAAACATTGGAAGGGCGTAACAGCAATTTATAATGAATTATGACTTTGCTCACCAGTTTTTTTTAATGTAATCATTTCCCTGCTGTTAGAACGAATTTACTCAAGCGGCTGATGGGCGCATTGGTACCCCTTCCAATGGCATACCAGGACAAGGTTTTAACTAGGTGCCTTCTGCCCAGACTAATTGATCTGATCCTAAATGGAAGGTGAAACACAAGTGTATGGCATAATATGCTACATTACATACATTAACAATACACAATAAAACATTCTAATAGCATAGGGTATAAGCAAAGATGGAACCTATAGATAAGACAGAGTAACAAGAGTAAGAAAATAAGGGGACTAACTTAAAGAAACTTGCACATGAGGTAAGAAAGGTGCTTGAAAATGATCTTAGCTAGGTTAGGATGTGCAGCTAGTGTCGCTCCGTGTGTGAGTGTGACTAACAAGTTAGGAATGCTATTCCAGGCATATGGTGTAGCAAGACTGAGTGTGGATTTCGAAGGAGAACATACATACATAAGAACGACTTGTTCAATGAATGAAGGCCATGAGGATTGGAGTAGGAGGAAATAAGAGAAGAGAGGTAATAAGGACTTTGTGGAGAAAACTGGGGGTAGATACTGAGAGGGGGTTTACGCAGGCAAGAGAGATGGGGTAGTCTGTGGGTGGAGTTGGAGAGGAGCCAGCATAGCTAACTGGGCAGATAGGACCGCACAAGGGCTATGCAAGATGCCAGCACCTGCATAACTCCCGGGTCTATGGCTGACCTGGATATTCAATGCCCAGACGCAACCTGGGTTAGATTCAGCCCACGGAAGCTTTAAAACTACTGACTGCAATAGGCTAAATATTGGGGGTGGGTGTTTTCATTCTTGTCAGTTTGGCTACAGTACTGAGATCATGCTGACTATCCTTCTCACTGAAATCCATAGCTTTGTGGATGCTGACAAAGTAGCTATGATCATTTCTCTGGATCTCATGTCAGCTTTTGAGTTGGACATCCACCAGCTTCTTCCAACCTGGCTCAATGAGATTGGCCTTAGGGGCTGAGTCCTAGATTGGTTCCATTCTTTCCTTCAAAATTCTTTTTATGTATCTACTGGCTCTTCCACCTCTCCTGCCTGTCTGCTCTTCTATCACCCTTTCTGTTTAATATCTTCTTCTTCCTACTGGCCAGCCTAGTCAGGATCTCAGCATTAGCACTTTTTGCTACACAGATGACATCTTGCTGTGTTCCCACCCAGATCCTTATTCTCCTCATCTTCCCTCCATTAATTGTTGCCTTACCAATGTCACGGATATTTAGACAGAAATTGGCATGTATTTCATCATCAGTGCAACATTCATTTAAGGATCAAAAAAAGACCATATTTCAGCTACAGTTTAAAAGATTAAGCAGTGTGGTACACATACAAATATAATGAACTCAGTACATTTATAGGAAATAATTCACATATGTGTGCATAGGCACCTGCCTCACATTGCAAAATATTTTTTCAAAGGCTTTGTTGGAATCTGTCCAGTGCACCCACATGTCAGATAATGAAGTGATATAATCCTTAGTGTATTTCAAAGTGTGTGTCTTTTTTCTTTTTTTTACTTGGAGGAAAAGCCTCACGTATCGTGATGTACCTCCTGGATTTGCAGTTATACTGTCATACGTTTACGGAGTGCTCACTTGCATCATTGGCATAAAACCTCCAGTGTGTTTATTTTAATTAATTCTGTCACGTAACCATCGAAACTGAAGAAGGACCCGAAACTCTGGCCACAGTTGGTCGTGGACAGTACCAGACTGCATGACTGCCAAAATAAGTTAAATCATTTAAACAATAGACTTGACTCAGAATTAGAGCGGTTATGATTCATGACAGAATTAATTAAAATAAGCACACTGGAAGTTTTTATGCCAATGATGCATGTGAGCACTCCGTAAACGTATGACAGTATAACTGCAAATCCCGGAGGTACATCACGATACGTGAGGCTTTTCCTCCAAGTGAAAAAAAAAGAAAAAAAGACACACACTTTGAAATACACTAAGGATTATATCAGATTGACGTATGGAGTATAAGTATCCTTCAGTTTGCTCATTCTGAGATTTAGATAATGAAGTGAGACACTGCTGAATTTTCCATTGCTTTGGGACCACAGCATTTGCCTTCCACTAAGCTTTGGGCTTTGGATAATGGCTAGGATGGGGTTAGCAAATGATTTCACTTTTATGCAATCTGCTTGAATATTTGCAATCTGTTTCCTTGCTACAGTGCAGAGATAAGTGATCATTAGGATGATCACTCGTTTGCCTATGGTGGCTATAATTTTCCATCTGGTCATTTGGTTTTGTGCCTTTTGATAGATGTAGCTACTTGAATTTTCTGAAAAACTTGTCACTATTTGCTAGATTTAATTGTATGGGTGATGGTGTCTGCGGATCTTAAAGCAACAAAACAGTGTGACAAGCTAGTGGCCATAGCCAGAAGGATCCTAGGCTGCATCAAGAGAGGCATAACAAGCAGAAGAAAGAAGGTATTGATACCCCTGTACAAGTCGTTGGTAAGGCCCCACCTAGAATATTGTGTTTAGTTTTGGACAGTGCATATTTTCTAGCAAAAAAGGTGCAGGTACTCAAATGCTAAGCCGCCCTTCAGGGGTGGGGTGATCACTGAGGGATCCACCTCACAATAGCCAGGTCCTCTGCAACCAGTTACAGAATCTATGACAAGGCAGAATTGGTATGTAGAGCCTGAGCTCCTTCATTAAAACTTGGGGTCCATGGGTCAATTTTAGCAGACAATGGAAAAGGTGCCGGTACTCAGTACCCCCAAGTACCCCCTCAAAAAAAGCCCTGGTTTTGAAGGCCATATCTTGTTCCAAAGGTACAAAGACTAGAGGACACTCAAGGAAATTAAATGGAAATACTTTTAAAACAAATAGGAGGAAATATTTTTTTCACTCAACGAATAGTTAAGCTCTGGAACTTTTTGCCAGAGGATGTAACAACAGCTGTTAGCACATCTGGGTTTAAAAAAATGTTTGGACAAGTTCCTATTGTGACACTGAAGGCCCAGTGTTTGGTTTTTTCTGTTTCTGTTTATATTAGTATGCTTTTTACCCTCTCTTCTGAGACTTGGGAGTAATGTCAGGAAATTCTTTTGCCTGGAGAGGGTGGTTGATGCCTGGAATGCCCTCCCGAGGGAGGTGGTAGAGACAAAAACAGTGACAGAATTCAAAACAGCATGGGGTGAACAGAGAGGATCCCTATTAGATGGTACAGATAAAAAAACCCTTTAAATTGCTGCATGTGCATGGATGTGTGAGTGACGCTTGGATGGCGACTCTGGCTCTGAAGAACTAAGGTGGTGCCGGGCAGATTTTGTAGGTCTGTGTTCTGTATAAGGCAATCCAGTTTAGGATGGGCTGGAAAGGTGTTCAATGGCAACTACAGTAGCCCGGAACCGAGGACAGTGCAGGGCAGACTTTTACGATCTGGGTCCTGCAAATGACAGGATGGATTCAGATAGGCTGGAGTGGGTTTTGAAGGCAACTCCAGTAGTTGGAACATAAGGACATAGTCGGGCGGATTTCTATGGTCTATGTCCCAGAAACATCAAAGAAAGACCATGATCAAGTATATAATATCACGTTCATTGTTGATTTAATCATGAGTTGTTAATGAGTGTGACTGTTGGGCAGACTGGATGGCGCATTCAGGTCTTTATCTGCTGTCACTATGTTTTATGTTTATATTTTTTCGTTCTCTATTTTAACATTCACACCAAGAGAGGTAGATAATTTGAACATTACTAATTACTAATGGCACAATCAGACATTCATTGAATAACTGCTTTCACTCTAGGGGCCCTGTTTACTAAGCAGCGATATAGGTGCGTTAACATTTTTAATGCGCGTTAACCATGTATGCGCATTAACCATGTACGTGCCCACAATATCCCTATAGGCGCCTACATGGTTAGCATGCGTGCTAAGTGTTGGCACCCTAAAAACAGTAATGCACCTTAGTAAACAGGTCCTTGGTTTTTAGGGCTAGATTCTATATATGGTAACTAAAAAATTGGCGCAGATAAAAACCCACTTAAGTGGGAAAAATCCACAATTCCAGGAATAACATGTATAGAATGTTTGTACGTTTGGGAAGCTCGCCAGGTGCCCTTGGCCTGGATGGGCCGCTGTCGTGGACAGGATGCTGGGCTCGATGGACCCTTGGTCTTTTCCTAGTGTGGCATTACTTATGTACTTATGTACTTAAGTGGTATTCTATAAGCCATGTCTAAAGTTCGGAGCAGAGGAGAGAGGTAGCACGTGAATTTCTACGTCCCCTTTTTTTGCACCATGCATACATTTTAGGTGCAGATCTAGGAAATTACAGACTGGTAAACCCGGCATCAGTGTTGGGCAAAATAGGGGAAACTATTACAAAGAATAAAATAACGGAACACATAGATAAACATGGTTTAATGGGACAGAGTCAGAATGGATTCAGCCAAGGTAAGTCTTGGCTCACCAATTTGCCTCGTTTCTTTGAAGGTGTGAATAAACCATGTGGATAAAGGTGAGCCAGTTGATGTAGTGTATCTAGATTTTCAGAAAGCTTTTGACAAAGCTCCTCATGAGAGACTCCTGAGAAAATTAAGAGTCGTGGGATAGGAGGCAATGTTCTGTTGTGGATTAGGAATTGGTTATTGGACAGAAAACAGAAGGTAGGGTTAAATGGCCATTTCTCTGAATGGAGGAGGTGAATAGTGGAGTGCAACAGGGATTTGTAGTGGGATTAGTACCATTTATTATATTTTTAAATGATCCGGAAATCGGAACAAGTGAGGTGATTAAATTTGAGGATGACACAAAACTATTCAAAGGTGTTAAAACACATGCGGACTATAAATATTTGCAGGAAGACCTTAGGAAATTGGAAAACTGGGCATCCAAATGGTAGATGAATTTTAATGTGGACAAAAGCAAAGTAATGCACATTGGAAAGAATAATTCGAATCATAGTTACCTGATGCTAGGGTCCAACTTGGGCATCAGTACCCCCCAAAAAAAGATCTGTGTCATTATAGATAATATACTGAAATCTTCTGCCAAGTGTGTGGTGGCGGCCAAAAAAGCAAACAGAATGCTAGGAATTATTAGGAAAGGTATGGTAAATAAGATCAAGAGGACTATAATGCCTCAGTATCACTCGATGGTGTGACTTCATTTTGAGTATTGCGTTCAGTTTTGGTCACCTTATCTCAAAAACGATATAGCGGAATTAGAAAAAGTTCAAAGAGTGACCAAAATGATAAAGGGGATGAAACTCCTCTCATATGAGGAAAGACTAAATAGTTTAGGGCTCTTCAGCTTGGAAAAGAGACGGATGAGGGGAGATATGATTGAGTTCTACAAAATTCTGAGTGGTGTAGAACGAGTAACATAGTAACATAGTAGATGACGGCAGAAAAAGACCAGCACGGTCCATCCAGTCTGCCCAACAAGATAACTCATATGTGCTACTTTTTGTGTATACCCTAATTTGATTTGTACCTGTGCTCTTCAGGGCACAGACCGTATAAGTCTGCCCAGCACTATCCCCGCCTCCCAACCACCAGCCCCGCCTCCCAACCACCAGCTCTGGCACAGACCGTATAAGTCTGCCCAGAACTATCCTCGCCTCCCAACCACCAGCCCTGCCTCTCAACCACCGGCTCTGGCACAGACCGTACAAGTCTGTCCAGCACTATCCCCGCCTCCCAACCACCAGTCCCGCTTCCCACCACCGGCTCTGGCACAGACCATATAAGTCTGCCCAGCACTATCCCCGCCTCCCAACCACCAGCCCCGCCTCCCGATCTTGACTAAGCTCCTGAGGATCCATTCCTTCGGCACAGGATTCCTTTATGCTTATCCCACGCATGTTTGAATTCCATTACCGTTTTCATTTCCACCACCTCCCGCGGGTAGAAGTGAATTGATTTTTTTACTCTATCAAAAAGTACAAAGACTAGGGGCACTCAATGAAGTTACATGGAAATACTTTAAAAAGAAATAGGAGGAAATATTTGTTCAGACAACAAATAGTTAAGCTCTGAAACTCGTAGCCGTAGGATGTGGTAGCATCTGGGTTTATAAAAGGTTTGGACAAGTTCCTGGAGGAAAAGTCCATAGTCTGCTATTGAGATAGAGATGGGAAGCCACTCCCTGGGATTGGTATTATTATTTGTTGCATTTGTATCCCACCTTATCCCACCTCTTAGCATGGAATGTTGCTACTACTTGGGTTTCTGCCAAGTACTTGTGACTTGGATTGGCCACTGTTTTAAACTGAACTAGATGGACTGTTGATCTGACCCAGGATGGCTATTCTTATGTTCTTATGATTCAGATTTTATTTTCTTAAAATTGAGGTCTCAGATATTTAAGTGGTAGATCTATATGTTCTGACAATATTTTATAGAATTCTTCACTATACTCATTCATCCAAACACGTTAAAATATTTGTGTTCTCTTATAGGTCAATTTCATTTGTAACAAAAGAACAGTTCAGTAATTTTTCTGGACTATTGATGTGAAAAAGAGTTTGGAAGGCACTCTCTCTCTCTTCCCCGTTGTCAAATTCTCTGTGGTATGACTGACTATAAAAATCTCAAAAGACTTGATTAATCTGAGTTCTGGACACCCTGTTATCATATTGTCTTTGATCACTCTTATAAATCTTGTACATGATAACCTCTAATCAATTTAGCTAAAAATTGTCCTGATTTATTCCATACATACATATTTATAACAAACTAATGAGGCTCGACCTCACAGATGTAATAAATCATTGAAAAGCTGAGAGAATGGACCAAGTACTACACCTATGTGAGAAGTGAGCAAATAAAGGTTTTTTTTTTCCCTGTTTCACCCTTTGTTTTTTTTTTTTTTTTTTTGTTACATTTGTACCCTGCACTTTCCCACTCATGGCAGGCTCAATGTGGCTTACATGGGGCAATAAAGGGTTAAGTGACTTGCCCAGAGTCACAAGGAGCTGCCTGTGCCTGAAGTGGGAATCAAACTCAGTTCCTCAGGACCAAAGTCCACCACCCTAACCACTAGGCCACTCCTCCACTGTTGCTACTGTTTGAGATTCTACATGGAATGTTGCTATTCCACTAGCAACATTCCATGTAGAATCTCCAATAGTAGCAACATTCCATGTAGAATCTCCAAGAGTATCTATTTTATTTTTGTTACATCTGTACCCTGCGCTTTCCCACTCATGGCAGGCTCAATGTGGCTTACATGGGGCAATAAAGGGTTAAGTGACTTGCCCAGAGTCACAAAGAGCTGCCTGTGCTGGGAACTGAACTCAGTTCCTCAAGAACAAAGTTCACCACCCTAACCACTAAGCCACTCCTCCAATCCAGTTCCAGTGCAATTATAATAATGTTTCAACTTGTTACAGAGTTATCGGAAATAATTTCCCCTCTAAAGCACAGCTTTGGCCATTTGCCAAATCAAAACAGGATTTTGCATATGTGGCCGTTATTTCCATCAATGTCTTTTGCCATTTAGAAATCAGAAACTCATTAAAACATTTCTGTAAAACATTAATGAAGGACTCAGATTAAATTTCACCATTGATCTCCTCTAAATATTGACCCAAGGGGATGGGATGAACAGGGTCTGATACAAAAAAAGAACTATTTTTTTGCTGCTTCAGTTATTACAGCCACAACTTATGTCTAAAATGCTACCAGACCACATACAGACTCCCATAAAAGAGACAGTCCTTGCTGTGTGAAGAAGTGGTCAAGAGGTAAAAACACTCTCAAAAAGATTTTATTCCAGATACTAATTTTTTTTTTCCAGAGAAGGAACATGACACACCTTCTCAAGAAATCTGTTTCCAGGAAGTGACACAGCAAGATTTAGGGGGGTAGTTATCAAACTGTGGGGCCCTTTTACTAAGCTGCGGTGCAATTATGCACGTAACTACACATTAGTACCATTTAGCACCAATTAACGACACTTAATGCTAATTGGCTGCTAATTTAACAATTAAGTTAGTCATGCAACTAGCACTATTCTATAAGTTGTGTGCCCAAATTTTCACGCTATTTGGAAATTTATTTATTAGAATTTATTTACCGCCTTTTGAAGGAATTCACTCAAGGCGGTGTACGCAGTAAGAATAGATCAAACATGAACAATTGGCAATTACAACAGTAAAAATATTCAAATAACAATATAAAGTATGGCATGGGGGGCATAATTGAAAGTGGGCGCCCATCTCTGTGGCCATCTTTTTTTCGATAGTACGGCTTGTGTGGGGCAAATGCCTAGGATTTGGGCGTTTTTGAGCTGGGCGCTATCGGTTTTCAGCGATAATGGAAACAGAAGGTGGCCAGCTCAAAAACGAACAAATCCAAGGCATTGGGTTGTGGGAGGGGCCAGGATTTGTAGTGCACTGGTCCCCCTCACATGCCAGGACACCAAGTGGGCACCCTAAGGGGCACTTTTACAAATTAAAAAAAAAATTTAAAATAGCTCCCAGGTGCATAGCACCCTTCCCTTGTGTGCTGAGCCCCCCAAATCCCCTCCAAAACCCACTGCCCACAAGTCTACACCATTACCATAGCCCTAAGGGGTGCAGGGGGCACCTACATGTGGGTACAGTGGGTTTTGGTTTTTTTTTTTGGAGGGCTTAACATTAACCAGCACAAGTGGAACAGGTAGGGGAGGATGGGCCTGGGTCCGCCTGCCTGACGTCCACTGCACCCACTAACAACTGCTCCAGGGACCTGCATACTGCTGTCAGGGAGCTGGGTATGACATTTGAGGCTCGCATACAGGCTGTCAAAAAAAGTTTTTAAAGTTATTTTTTGTGGTGGGAGGGGGTTAGTGACCACTGGGGGAGTCAGGGGAGGTCATCCCCGATTCCCTCCGGTGGTCATCTGGCCAGTTGGGGCACTTTTTTGGGACTTGGGTCGTGAAAAAAAAGGGTCCAGCAAAAGAGACTCAAATTCTCGCTTCTTCTGCCCTTTTTTTTTGATTATCGGCCGAAGGCGCCCATCTCTCCTCGGCCGATAAACACGCCTCAGTCCCGCCTTCACCACGCCTCCGACACACCCCGTCAACTTTGTTCATTCCCGCGACGGAGAAGACGCCCAAAATTGGCTTTCGATTATACCGATTTGGGCGCCTTTACGAGATGGGCGCCCATCTCCCGATTTGGGTCGAAATATTGGCGTCCATCACTTTCAAAAATAAGGCCGATGGTATACTACTTACAATGTCAACACAATACGTAATAGAACATTTTGGTTAACCAACTTTATAGAGTCCAGGGGTGCGTGGGTAGCTATCCGGATAAAGTTAGAACAGCAAAAAGCTGTCTTAGCTTTATCTGGGTAGCTATATGGTATCAGTCTGAATATCACCAATACCCAGTTAAGTGCCAGTGACTGTTTTTATAAGTGGATAGTCATCACCAGTATCCAAATATGGGCTGGTGCTGAACATCTGGGCATAAAAATCCCATGAAGGCTGGCTTTTAAAAAACAGCTGAGCACTGGGATAAATATTTTTGCCTACAGCATTTATTTGCATTCTAGTGCTTCTCTTTGCCCTCCCTTCTTTAAATGCATAAAAAGTTTGAGCAAACTGGGAATTTAAAAGTATAGTGTAGGCAAACACCTTTGTTTATCTACATAAAGAAGAAAAACTTCCTATAATCTTGAAATTAGAAATGGTTAATGTATTCATATTAACTGTTGTTTTTGAAAGGTGGAGCAGAGCTGGGCGCTCAGAATTGCTTATTTTCCAACAAAGATTTTAACAGCGCCACCTGATGGCTGGAGCTGGGAATGCTGTGGTACATCTCTGAGGGAAGTTCCAACTGTTGCTGAACAGTGATACCTACTGATTGGTAGAAAGGTGCAATAGCAGCAGACTTTGAAAGGAATCACACAGTCTGCATTTCTCAGCCATACTTTTGTCACCATAATAACTGGGCTAGCTATAGCAAAGATTGGGACTGATAACCCAGATGAATGCCTCTTATAACAAATCAAAGTGAGTGAGGACATTATAATGCCATTGTATAGGTCCATAGTGTGACCGCACCTCAATATTGTCTTTAATTCTGGTCACCGCATCTCAAAAAAGATATAGTGGAATTAGAAAAGGTACAGAGAAGGGCGACAAAAATGATAAAGGGAATGGGATGACTTCCCTATGAGGAAAGGCTGAAGCGGCTAGGGCTCTTCAGCTTGGAGAAAAGATGGCTGAGGGGACATATGATAGAGGTCTATAAAATAATGAGTAGAGTGGAATGGGTAGATGTGAATTGTTTGTTTACTCTTTCAAAAATTACTAGGACTAGGGGGCATGTGATGAAGCTACAAAGTAGTATATTTAATACGAATCAGAGAAACTGTTCTTCACTCAACGTATAATTAAACTCTGGAATTTGTTGCCAGAGAATGTGGTAAAGGCGGTTAGCTTAGCAGGGTTTAAAAAAGGTCTGGCCGGCTTCCTAAAGGAAAAGTCCATGGACCATTATTAAATTGACTTTGGGAAAATCCACTGCTTATTTCTGGGATAAGCAGCATAAAATGTATTGAACTTATTTGGGCTCTTGCCAGGTATTTGTGACCTGGATTGGCCACTTTGGAGACAGAATGCTGGTGGGTTTGATGGACCTTTAGTCTGTCCCAGTGTGGCAATACTTATGTGCTTGTGAGTCTGGATTCATTTCTGAATGGGCTGGAAATCCAAGGATGAGGAGATTCTTTTTAAAAAAACAGCTTTCCAAATAAATTTGCCTATCATTATTCAGCTTGACCAACTCAAGCAGAATTAATCCCAGATAGTCAATACCATGTCTGTCTGGGCACAGGCATTGAATATCCAGGGCTAATGGGCATTGAACATCCAAGGGCTAATTTTTAATGCACAAGCTTCTGGAGCTTATACAGGTTTCAACTGATACCAGCCATGCGGTTGCCACTAGAGGTCACACAGTCATTTTGAGGAGGCAGCTACGTCAGGCAGGAGTAAGTGGGTCCACTGTGATCCTGTGTGTGTGTGTGTGTGGGGGGGGGGGGGGGGGGAGGGTACTTGATGTTTCAGGGCTGAGAGGGAGGCAGGGGGTTCTTGGTATTCCAGGTGGGAGAACATAAGAACATAAGCATTGCCATACTGGGATAGACCGAAGGTCCATCAAGCCCAGTATTCTGTTCCACAGTGGCAAATCCAGGTCGAAGCACCTGGCAAGATCCCAAAAGAATAAAACAGATTTTTTTTTTGCTGCTTATCCTAGAAATAAGCAGTACATTTTCTCAAGTCCATCTTAATAATGGCTTATAGACATTTCTTTAAGGAAATTGTCTAAATCTTTTTAAAATCCTGTAAAAGCTAACTGCTTTTAACTCATTCTCTGGCAGTGAAGTCCAGAGTTTAACTACACATTGAGTGAAGAAATATTTTCTCCAATTTGTTTAAAATTTACTACTTAGTAGCTTCATTGTGTATCTGTAGGGGTATTTACCTGAGATCTCACCTTTGCTGGTCTTGGCCTATACAAGCCTGAACCATTCTTATAACACTATGGATTCTACAGCCTGTGACCTGAATACATCTGTAACTATCAGAATCCAGCTTTCTTGCAAAGGAAAATTGCTGCTGAGCATTGCAAGATTACTTCATCCATGGACATATTCTTTGTTGCCAATTAGCCGTTATCTCCTGGGAAGATTGTGGGAGAGAAACACAGGGCTCCAGGAGTATCTGAGCAAACAAGGACTTGGCATGCCATCTATAACAAAGGATCGCTTCTTGACCATGAAGCTGGCTGGACATTATGTCATCGTATGTGATTGGTCCATAGGTATCAGGGCCGTGCCGACACGGTAAGTGAGGTAAGCATGGCAGGAGGGCGCCATCCTCTGGGGGGCGCCCCGCCGCACCATGCTTACCTCGCCCTCTTCTCCCCAGATCCTTGTCCTTTTTTTTTGTTTAAATTTACCTCTCCGGTGCGTGGCAGCGTAGCATTAGTGAGGAGGCAGCGCTCCCCCGCCCCGACGTGTCAGTCTCTTCCCTTCGCTCGGTTCCGCCTTCTTCTGACGTCAGAAATGACGTCAGAAGAAGGCGGGACACTGAACGAAGGGAAGAAGACACGTTGGGGCGGGGGAGCGCCGCCTCCTTCTCACTAATGCTACGCTGCCGTGCGCCGGAGAGGTAAATTTAAACAAAAAGGAAAAGGATCTGGGGAGAAGAGGGCGGGTAGTGTAGCGATCATTTTCGGGGGGGGGGGCACGCCGGCGGGGCCAACTGCAGGGGGGCGCCGGAGACCCTAGGTACGGCCCTGATAGGTATCATCTGACGCTTGGATACCAAAGGTTTGGACTGAAGAAAGTTCAGTGAGTTAGAAGGAGAACACCAAGAAGAGAAAACCACGGGAGGATATGCAGGTGAACAGAAAGCTCGGAAGAGCCAAAGACTGATTTTCCTAACACCAGTGACCTGCGTGCCTTGTAACCAACTGACAAGGCCTGCTCAGCCACAACATCAGGCCTTATCTAAGACTGTACCATTTGCATCCAGATTTCAACTCTTGGACCTATTCCTGGACTGGGAGGCTCGCTGAGGTTGTCAGCTAGAGACTCTGAGTAAAAATTTGCTTATCTACCCTTGGGAGTCTGTGTCAGATGCAGTGGCGTAGCCAAAGGTGGGCCTGGGTGGGCCAGGGCCCACCCACTTAGGGCTCAGGCCCACCCAACAGTAGCACAGATTTAGTGGTAGCTGGTGGAGATCTCAAGCTCTACCAGCTGAAGACTTCCCCCTGATGGTAACAAAAATGCTACTCTCCATGCTACCGGCACCTGTACATGCTCAGTTTTCAGGGCATGCCTGCTGCAGACTGCCAAGGTGGAAAGAAGCGTTTTCTCACCAGCTGAGATATTTTTTGGGTTGGGGGGGGGGGGGGAGAACACTTGGTGCCCACCCAGTTCTTGCCTAGGTCCACCCAAAATCTATTTTCTAGCTACGCCCCTGGTCAGACAGCAAGGTGAGATATCAGGATATATTACCTATGGTCGGGGATAATTAGTCCTTAGATAGGTTTACGTCAGGACTTCTGGTCTGTGTATTCAGCTGATCACTGTATTTTGTATAAGACGTGTAATAAGTGCTTATAAGAATTATTAGGAATTCAGGATTGTACTGGGTTGTGTAATCACTCCTTTAGTTAGTGTGTTTATATATATATTTTTTTCTTTACATAATAATATATATTCCATCTGTGGCATTGTTCATTTCTCCATCACTGTTAATTTTTCATTGGGATACAGAGGTACACCCCTAGACACGAGTCCAGAGTATTGCTATATGGTAATGTTCTCTGATATATATAGGTACCTCTAGCTATGACTACATACCCCCTAGTATTTTTCTAAAGAGTGAAAAAGTGATTCATGTCTACCTGTTCCACTCCATTCAGTAATTTACAGATCTCTGTCAGTTACATAGTAACATACATAGGACCATAGTAGATGACAGCAGAAAAAGACCTGCACGGTCCATCCAGTCTGCCCAACAAGATAAACTCACATGTTCTACTTTTTGTGTATACCTTACCTTGATTTGTACCTGTCCTTTTCCGGGCACAGACCATATAAGTCTGCCCAGCACCATCTCCACCTCCCGCCACCGGTTCTGCCACCCAATCTTGGCTAAGTTCCTTAGGATCCATTCCTTCTGAACAGGATTCCTTTATGTTTATCCCATGCATGTTTGAATTCCGTTACCGTTTTCGTTTCCACCACCTCCTGTGGGAGGGCATTCCAAGCATCCACTACTCTCTCCGTGAAAAAATACTTCCTGACATTTTTCTTGAGTCTGCCCCCCTTCAATCTCATTTCATGTCCTACTGCCTTCGCATATCCTGAAAAGGTTCGTTTGCAGATTAATACCTTTCAAATATTTGAACGTCTGTATCATATCACCCCTGTTTCTCCTTTCCTCCAGGGTATACATGTTCAGGTCATCAAGTCTCTCCTCATACGTCTTGTAACGCAAATCCCTTACCATTCTCGTAGCTTTTCTTTGCACCGCTTCAATTCTTTTTACATCCTTAGCAAGGTACGGCCTCCAAAACTGAACACAATACTCCAGGTGGGGCCTCACCAACGACTTATACAGGGGCATCAACACCCCCTTTCTTTCTGCTGGTCACACCTCTCTCTATACAGCCTAACAACCTTCTAGCTACGGCCACCGCCTTGTCACACTGTTTCGTCGCCTTCAAATCCTCAGATACTATCACCCCAAGATCAGTTCTCCCATCAGCCATGTCTTCTCCAGGCTGAAGATCCCTAGCCTCTTTAGTGCTTGCTCATAGAGAAGTTGTCCCATCCCTTCTATAATTTTTGTTGTCCTGCTCTGTACCTTTTCAATTCCACTATATCTTTTTTGAGATGTAGTGACCAGAATTGCACATATTTGAGGGTCAATCACACCATGGAGCGATTTAAAGGCACTGCAATTGTTCTCAGTTTTGTTCTCTATTCCTTTTCTAATAATACCTAACATTGTATTTGCTTTCTTAGCCACTACTGCACACTGAACATAGGGTTTCATTTTATCATCAATGATGAAACCTAGATCCTTTTCTGAGGTGATGACTTCTAATGTTGAACCTTATATCACATAGCTATAGTTTGGGTTCCTCTTTCCTACATGCACCACTTTGCACTTGCTCACATTAAATGTCATCTGCCATTTGGTTGCCCAGTGTTGCAATTTTTCACAATCCTCTTATGATTTCACAACTTTGAATAACTTTGAGTCATCAGCAAATTTAATCACCTCACTTATTATTCCCGTTTCTAGATCATTCATAAATAAGTTAAAAAGCAGCGGTCCCAGCACAGACCCCTGAGGAACCCCTCTATCTAGCCTTCTCCATTGAGAATATTAACAGGGGAGATCCTGGGGAGGGGGTTCCATGTTCTACTGAGGAGTGGAAGGGAGAGAGGATTGGAAGGAGGGGGTAGGGATTTTCCAGGAGTTGGGAGGGGGATCAGCACTCTTCAGGCTGGGACCCAAAAGTTATGAGCATGCCAGCCGTCACCCACATATGACCAAAGTTAGGAATGCTACTTATGTGGTCCTATTTGGTCATTTAGCTATGCAGGCACCTGCACTTAATATTGTTGGCAACCACATAGCAGCAGCTCCTTCCCGAATCTGCCTCTGGAAAGCCCCTCTCTAGCATACTTACAAAATGGCCGCTCACAGTTGATCGTTAATGGCACTGCCCAGTTAAGTCAAAGCAAACTAAAAGAGGCAGTGATCTACAAACCAGCAGTGTAGCAAAATAAAAGAGCAGACCAGCAGTCTGAAGAACAACGTGGTTTAGTAAAAGAACAGATGCCCGATGTGGCCATGTTTCGCCCAAAGGTTGCGTCAGGAGTAACGTTGTGACTACTGTGCTAGCAATGACATGTCTGGGTGTATATCTGATAGTAGTCACAATGTAGTTTGATTATCACTTATCACACATAGAACTATGTTTTATATGAATACTGTCGTTTTATCTGTGTAATGATCTTGCATGTATGTTTTCCACCTTTTTATGCAATTTATTTTAGATTGCACGACTTCATGTTCAATAATTAGTTGTTTTCCTATGTTCTTTTTAGTTGTTATGTGCATGATTTTATAGTTTGGCTTTGATTGATGATTTATTTTTTTTATTTGTATGATTTTAATTTATTTATATGTTTAGTTTCATTGTGGCTATATTGGGTGTCTGTTATTTTAATAAATTGCATTGTTCTTGCTGGTCTGCTCTTTGTTTTTCTACACTGCCCAGTTAAGTGCCACTACCGGCACGCACAGTGTGATTCAAGTGGGCAGGAGTCTCTGAACTGTGGTGAAATCGGCATCTTTACCCCATTGTGAGGTACAGGACCAGCAAAAACTATTAGGCACAAATAAGAGATCACCTAGGGCAGCAGCTGCACTCAAAGCAAAACAATATATTCTGTTAGCCACACAGAAGGGTCGGCAGTTTTAAAATAGCCCATTTACATAGATAATGCCTTCATTGTTTGTTTTTATGTGATATACTGTATAGCATGATGACTTGGGGAAGGAGACGGCAGATTTGGAGTTTTAAAGTTAATTGAACGGTTATGTAAGACTGAAAGTTCACGTAGGTTGCCTAATACGATTGCTCTGATGCTGTTATCTTTCATTGCCCTGATGCTTGCATAAGATAGTAGCAAGAATTCCTTTTGAACACAAACTAATCAAAAGCAGCAACAAATAATCTGTGAAAGAGGCAAGTGGCCCTTTCAGTGTTCTGTTTCTAGGTACTAATTTGCCTATGCATAGCCTTATTCACATATCTATAAAAATAAGCAATTTTGAGCACCATATATCGAATTAGAGGGGGAATTTGAGATATAAGCTGCTCTTTGCCTCGTCGTTCAGCTACGCATGCCCCTGTTTCTGGAACGCTCTACCATCACCGTTAAAGGAGACAGCCGAACACAGCCTATTCAAGAAATCTCTAGAGACTTACCTGTGTAATCGTTCTTACTCCACTCCTGCTTGATCCCCTGCATTCCCTTATTTCTCTCCCCTGTTGACCCCCTCTCTTCCCCTCCTCTACTCTTTACTCCATCTTGCATATGACTTATTGTATTGTACTCTTCCTTCAACGTTGTAAGCCACATAGAGCCTGCCTTGGTGGGATTATGTGGGATATAAATGTTAATAAATAAAAATAAATAAATAAATATGTTTCAACTATGTTTTGAATGAACAAAATAATGCTGCACATCAAGATAGCACTTTTTTCAAAGTCATTTCTATGCATAAAACATAGAAAAACACAGGCAGATAAAGACCATACGGCCTATCCAGTCTGCCCATCCATTGCCAACTACTGTCCCTATCTCTCCCTTAGAGATCCTGTGTGTTTGTCCCAAGCTCTCTTAAATTCAGATACTTTTTCATCTCCACCACTTCCACAGGGAATACGTTCCACAAATTCATCAACTCTTCCATGAAGAAGTATTTCCTCAAGTTACTTCTGAGTCTATCTTATCTAATCTAATCACAGAGCTTAATCACAGGATCCCTAAAAAGGTTCAATGCGACTTACAAAAAAGAGATGCCCAGACAATAATGGTGAAGGACAATAAGTTACAACAACACATGATGTGTCAAACTACTTACTCATTTAGATCAAATAAATATGTCTTCAATCGCTTTCAAAAAATCAAATAGTTTTGTGCCAATCTTTAGAAAATTGGGAAGATTGCTCCAAATATAAATAGCTTGAAATAACCCCTCATTCCAGAGCTCCCTTTCAATTGAAAGAGACTCGCTTTCTGTGCATTTATGCCGCTTAGGTATTTAAATGTGTCTATCATATCTCCTCTCTCCTGCCTTTCTTCCAAAGTATACATATGGAGATCTTTAAGTCTATCCCCATACACTTTATGATGAAAAACACTGACCAGGGTTTTATGTGTTGAAATGGGGCTTTTAAATTTGACCAGAATGAAGGATGATACATGTGTGTATCGGGGAGGTATTCCCAGGAGCAAAGTTGGGGTGAACAGTGTAGTTAAGTGCATACTTCTGGATTTCCGTAAGTATAGGTGTATGTTGTCAAGAAGAATGGACCCATATCAATAACCGATGCAGATTTGAGGACCTACATTTCCTGACTGAATTTTCAAATGGAATATTTTCACTTGGTAAAATGATGTAAAGTCTGTGAGTAATGAGTGCCTGTAGACTTTGCATAGATGCACCTTGTTCAAAAGTTGCACAAAATATGCTCACTGGAGCGTTAGATAAGAATATTAGTACCAAACAGGAAAACATTCCTTGCAAATGAATACATAGATGCTTTCCTCCTTTCTTTCTCCCCAAGAAAGAAGGCAGGGTGCCAGCTAATTTATTAGATAAAAGCACTTGTTTCTTCTTATCTTGCTACTGACTCTGCCTTTTGGAACTGGGCGTGGGACTGAGCACTGAGATCCCAGCTTTGGAAAAGTCTCAGAAGGACATGAGTGTCTTCATGGATCTAGGCTCTGTTCTTTTGGAGGTTCATCTGCAACGATTGTCAGTTGACTAGGTTCATAGGTTATAAAATAAGCAGTCCAGAGTTTTGGGTTTCAGCATTTCCCTTTTAATATTACAGACATAAGGAAAAATGTAACAGATTTTTCCTAGAATTCAGTTTTAGATATTTGTATCTTACACCACTGCTTGCAGTGGGTATCAGTATCGACTCTACTCCTTCCTATCTGTTCCACGGATTGCTAGCTGATGGATAGTCATGTTCCTTACGAAACAGTGGTTCTAAACCCTATCAGGACATGGTAGTGAATCCGATGTTAAAATGCCAGAATGTGTTGGATGAGTAATGGGTAATATCCATTCTCTCTTTGATTGCTGATGAGGTATTTGTAATATTATGTGTCATGTATTCATATGTAGCACTGAAAAATCAAAACAACAAGGTCCTTCTTTCTGCTCTTCTATCCAGAAAACAGGATTCTGAGGATGCTGCTATTCATAATGACTTTAAATTAGTTCACTAAAATGATCTTGAAGATAATCTGCCCAATATCAACTATAGTTTAATGCTGTTGATATCACGCTAGAGTCCCTGCTGCTGCCAGCACGGTGAAGGTTGCGATGGAGATCTGACGCTTCACTTCCTCCCAGGCTGCCTTTTGGTCTGCTTTGTTTCTAACATTAAACATGGCATCGTAGATTCCAGGGAAAGATTCTCCTGCATACTTGTTATGACTACTGGGAGCAAAGATGATGTGCCTGTGAATTAAAAATGCCAAGATTCAGAATTGCACACATATTCGTACTGATATCATCATTATACAACAAATAACAGCTGTTCAAGAGAGAACTACTTTTATTTTGCTAGGAAGAGGTAAAGGTTTGATATTAATAGGTACGGATATTTATTTATTGCATTTGTACCCCACATTTTCCCACCTATTTGCAGGCTCAATGTGGCTTACATAGTACCGTCAAAGGCGTTTGTATTTGTTATCCACCGACTGGGCAAAGTTGTATAGTGATCGTATGAGGTATAAGTGGAGGGTCGGAATGGATGAAGATTGCGCGTTGTCTTGTTCAATCATAGTCATGCTGTGTTGGTAGGTGAAGAGGGTTACGTGGGGTTGTTGGGGTAGGCCTTTTTGAAGAGGTTGGTTTTTAGTGATTTCCTGAAGTTCAAGTGGTCGTGGATTGTTTTCACAGCTTTTGGGAGCCCATTCCATAGTTGTGCGCTTGCAACTATTTTTTTTCGTATTTTAGGATTCTTGTTCCCAGTTTGTTTCACACTGTTTGTGTTAAAACTTTTTAAATAAAAGTTAGAACTCTTTAAGGTGTACAAATCAACTTTACAAGAATTTACTCATATTTCATGTGTTAAATTAATTTTGTGTGCACTAAATGTTATAGGATGTGTAAATGCACATAGCTATTAACAGGTATTATTAGGATGTGGCAAATAACCAAAAGTTCTAACTGGGCTCTGTTTTGTGGGCAGAGCACCAATCATTGCAGAGACAGTAAGGAGGGAAGGGTGATTTCAGTAGGTGGAGAGGGAGAGCAGTGGGAGATGGGGTCTTTTGGAGCTCACAACCCATCCTCCATTCCTGTTGGTACTGGGGTTGTCTGGTGAGCAGTGGTTACATGATTTGGAGGGGAAGGGGTTGGGGTGTTTTTGTTGTACCAGAAATTTTGGTAGCCATTCCATGTTGGCTCTTTGAGGTTTTTGTATTGTTTGCTTCAAAACTGAAAGGGTTAATGGGGTGAGATTGGGTTAATATGCAGTACCTTCATGAGCCCTCAGGGACAAAGACAAAGTTTTGTGTTACTGTGAACCTTGTGGTTGGAGTTAATGACAACCAGTTAGGTCAATACTAACTGTATATCGAGGCATTAATTCCATGTTTGAGAAATGTGTCTGTGGGTATTCAAGAATGAATGTGAAAATTAATAAAGCTGCATCCGGTTATTTTGCTACAAACAAGGTTATTGTGTTTTTTGCCAGTTCGTTGTTTGATTGAATGAATGAGAGAAGAGTGGGCAAGCCTAAGTTATGATTGCTGTATGGTACACTCTGACTTCAAACTTACATATGTGTAGAAAGAACAATTTTGTTACTTCCATGTATTGACCACCTCTGGGAGACCCCTACTCAATGTGGGGTACCTACCAGTTCTTGTCTTCCTTCCCTGGGAGAGGTCAAGAGAATCAAACAAGTATAAATGAAATGCAAAGGCCAATGTGGAGCGTCCTGGACCCTACTTAACAGCAGTAGAGATTTCTCAGGACTGGCTCAAACTTTCCTTCTGCCTTTGTCCTTTTATTGGTTAGTAATCAATTGACACAGCATTAGTCACAGAAAAATTACCTTATTAACAAGTTAGGTAAATTTCAGTCTTATTCAGAATAGTAGCGTTGTCCAGTTGATCTTCACCTCTAACTGCTATTAGTTGTAAACTCAGCCAGCAATAACTCTGGAAATTTCTACTACAAGTATTCATCTATTTCTTGATCCCCCACGCAATCCTCTGTCTCTAAGTTTTTCGTTACTTTTGGCTAATTAGCTGACATGCAATTTCCATCATAACCAGGCTATAATTAAGGGTTAGTGGTCAAAGCTTACATGAACAAACAATTTAGCTCCTTGTTCTTATCTTTTTGCTAGCATCAGCTATTGATCAGTAATTTCTAGCTTCTGTCCAAGCAACCGCCGCATAAGCAGACATACCATTCTATTCAGTCAAGCAAGATTATTTTAATTGTTATATTCATTACCTCTATTCAATCTCATATAGTCTTCCCTGGATAGGGGGACCCTATTCTCATAAGGGTCTTCAGGACCATCAGTATAAGTACAATACATACAGCGTTATTCTATAAACTATGCTGAACTTTAAACATGGCTTATAAACTACCACTTAAGTGGGTTTTTTCGACACCATTTATAGTGTCTAGCCCTAAGTGTAACTTACAGTTTTCTATAAGTGATGCATGTACGTTTGAACCTGCCCATGTTCCATCCAGGTTTACACTCCTCTTGCAAATACGGGTGTTGCATATGCAACAAATAGCTAAAGGTTTACTATACAATGCTGCTAAACTGTCCTGTACAGTTGGGCAGACTGGATGCTTCAATTGAGCCTTATCTGCCATCAACGACTATTCAAATGCCTTCACTAATCAAGGGATTTAAAAAATATTATTCTACTAGTAAAAAAATGCCCGTTTCTGACACAAATGAAACGGGCGCTAGCAAGGTTTTTGTCGGAGTGTGTATGTTTGAGAGAGTGTGTGTGAGAGAGAGAGAGAGAGTGAATGTGCGAGTGTGTGTGTGTGACAGAGAGAGAGTGAGACTGCTGGGTGCAAATGTGTCTGCTCTGTCCCCTGCCCCCCCCCCCCCCCTCCAGCCACCCAGCAATTCTCCTCTCTCCCCTGCTCCCCCTCCAGCCACCCAGTGATTATCCTTTTTCCTTGCCCCCCCGTATGCACCCAGCGATGCTCTTCTCTCTCCTGCCCCCCCCTCGCCACCCAGTGAGTCTCCTCTGTCCCCTGCTCCCCCTCCAGCCACCCAGTGATTCCCTTCTCTTCCCTGCTTGTGTGTGTGTGTGTGTGTGTGTATGTGTGAAAGGAGGGGGGAAGTTGATCTGAGAGGGTGTGGCAGGGTGCTTGGATGGGGGTCAGCGTTTGTTGTGGAGTGGGTGGTTCGGCCGTGCTGTTTCTGGCTCGTATTAGTGTGGTGCTGTTGGGGTTTTTTTTGTGGGGGACGGGTTTGGGGGATGTCCCGTGCTGTCAAAGTTGGATGAAGTGGTGTGCGGCTTTGTGGGTGGTTACTGTTGCAGGGATGATAGAGAGAGAGAGATAGATTGAGTGTGTATCTATCCATGTTCCACATCAGTGTATGTGTGTGTGAGTGTTTTTTTGTGGGTTCTGAGGGGGGGGGGGGGGAGGCGGTGGTTGTTTGTCTGTGTGTGTTAGTGAAACTTCATTTTCACATAGATAGATGATGGCTAACGGCAGTCACTGAACAAGGAAGGTTAAGTTAAGATTTTCTTACCTATAAAATGGTGTCCCAGGTAAACCTAGAGGATCGATAAATGCCCTTTCCAAAAACAGCAGCTGATCATTGAGGGATCTAATTGAGACAGCGCTAAAAAACAAAGCGAACATATTAAAATAAAACATGGAACAATTTATAACAGTACATGTGAATGCTAAAACATCCTGCAAATTTACTGATTGATGATTAATGAACGAGGGTTAATTAAAAAGGTCCAGATTTGATACTGCAGGGTTACAAATACACAATCAACCAATTTCGTTTTCATTTTTTTTTTCACAAATCTTTCTAATAATTTTTTAAATGTGAAATACTCATATATAGTTTGCTAGACTTGTTTCAAGCTGAATCATTTAGAAAAACATTCTTCAATTCAACATTCCTCGGACCAGCTGCCAACATAGCCAATGTTTCTTAATCTACGTCAGGGTACTAGTCTGTTCTTAACTCCAAACTTTCTGGAAAAGAAAAAAGTTTGGAGTTAAGAATGGACCAACACCTAGACACAGATTACAAAACATTGGCTACATTGGCGGTTGGTTTGAGAAATGTTGAATTGAAGAATTAAGTGATTCAACTTGAAACAGATCTTGTACACTATCAGGGGCATTTTCGAAAGAGAAGGGCGCCCATCTTCCGAAACAAATCGGGAGATGGGCGTCCTTCTCTCAGGGTCGCCCAAATCGGCATAATCGAAAGCCGATTTTGGGCATCCTCAACTGCAGCCCATCGAGGGGATGACCAAAGTTCACAGGGGTGTGTCAAGGCGTAGCGAAGGTGGGACTGGGGCGTGCTTAAGAGATGGGTGTCCTCGGCTGATAATGAAAAAAAGAAGGGCGTCCCTGACGAGCATTTGGTCGACTTGGTCCATTTGTTTTCACGACCAAGCCTCAAAAAGGTGCTCAAACTGACCAGATGACCACCGGAGGAAATCGGGGATCACCTCCTCTTACTCCCCCAATGGTCACCAACCCCCTCCCACCCTCAAAAAACAAAAATTAAAAAAATGTTTTTGCCAGCCTCAAATGTCATACCCAGCTCCATGACAGCAGTATGCAGGTCCCTGGAGCAGTTTTAGTGGGTGCAGTGCACTTCAGGCAGGCGGACCCAGGCCCATCCCCCCCTACCTGTTACACTTGTGCTGGTAAATGTGAGCCCTTCAAAACCCACCTGAACCCACTGTAGCCACATATAGGTGCCCCCTTCACTCCTTAGGGCTATGGTAGTGTTGTACAGTTGTGGGGAGTGGGTTTTGAGGGCTCAGCACACAAGGTAAGGGAGCTATGCACCTGGAAGCAATTTGTGAAGTCCACTGCAGTGCCCCCTAGGGTGCCCAGTTGGTGTCCTGGCACGTCAGGGGGACCAGTGCACTACGAATGCTGGCTCCTCCCATGACCAAATGCCTTGGATTTGGTTGTTTTTGAGATGGGCGTCCTCGGTTTCCATTATCGCCGAAAACCGGGGACGACCATCTCTAAGGTTGACCATCTCAACATTTAGGTCGACCATCTCTAAGGTCGACCTAAATGTTGAGATTTGGGCATCCCCGACCGTATTATCGAAACGAAAGATGGACGCCCATCTTGTTTCGATAATAGCAGTTTCCCCACCCCTTCGCCAGGACGTCCTTAGAGATGGGCACCCTTAGGGATGGTCGTCCCCGTTCGATTATGCCCCTTCACATATGTTATGAATATTTCACGTAAAAAATTATTAGAGAGATTTGTGAAAAAATTGAAGACATAATTAGGGAGATCGATGATGATGATGCAAGCACTAGTGAGTTAAAACACCGCTCACTTGAAAGTGGTTATTTCAGAGGATCCCTGATTTATTCTAACATGATGCTGTTGAATTGAGACGTTATTAGCTTTCAGATGATCAGAATATGTAGACTAAGAATTCATGAAAGTACTTTAAACTTCTGGGTATATGTAGTTGACAATGAATGAGGGTGGCAGGATTTCCATACTGTAGAGTTTACTTCAGGTAAATGTGCCAAGACAATTTGAAGTTAATTCTATAACACGGGCCCAATAGAGACACTGGTTATGACAGCTATTTTACATGTATGCTAAACAGAAAAGTTGGCGTTTACTTTCTTTATAAATTCCTAGTGCAAAAGAACAAGAATGCATATATATCATGCCCTACAGCTGGTGTAAATCCAGATGTGCAGTCCCTATTTCACATACGGAATGCATGTCTGTAGAAGAAAACCCAGACATCAGAATTTAGAACTGCTCTCAGGCACAATTAAATGCATGCATTAGGGGGTAACTTCTGGGGTCTGGGGTCCCACAATCCCAGCACTGCCCCTTCACTGCTACCACTCACCACCACCACCACACACCAGAACTCTCCTCCCTCTGAGCAGTCAGACCCGTCCCCTCTGCTCCCGCTGAACATGCCACTGCAGGGACCTCCATGCAGGCATTTCTTTTAGAAAAGGATCTCATTTGGCAGATCATTTCTAAAATACTTGCCTGATTGTAGACTTCCTGACCTGGCTGTCTCTAATCAGGCTTATGCATCCTTTCTAAAATGCCTTTCTTTATGTAATAACAGACTGCTACTGTATTACATCCAGGTGCAATGAAAGAAAATTCTTGTGTCTAACCTGAGTGAATCAGAATACATCAATAATTGTAAATGTTATACTTTTGCTCCAATACCAATTTGATTAAAAAAAAAACCCAGCAATATTTCATTAAGAGGAGAACTTACTTGTTCATGTCTATGTTCTTCACTTTCTGGTTAAATGTCAGAGCAGCTTGAGAAAAATTCTTCACAGCAGAAAAAAGAGAATCTGCAGAGATTAAGATGATTTACTATGAACGGCAAGATGTAGTGCCATGTGTTTTACACTGCAGAAGCAATGACATGCATGCACAATAGACCAGGGTTGATGTTCAGGGTATCCCCAATAAATATGCAGAGCAAGGTGCCCTCCCAGCCTCAATCTAACATGCACCCCCGGTGTTCCTGATGAAATCTGTGCATCTCCCAGAACCGGATGGTTGTAGTCGGGCCAGGTTCTGAAATTACCCAGCAAAACACCGGGAGTGATGCAGAGACACTAACCACGTCTCCCACTCTCAAAGAATGGGAGAGGAAAAAATAAACTAATTTTGGAATTCTTTCCCAAATTTACCTTGATCAACACAACACTTCAGTTCTTCTTTAACATAGTAACAGGCTTTATTTGAAACACTTTATGTTGGTAAGATGCAAAACAATGGTAATTTTCATGTAACAGAATTCACTATTAATGAATATGTTTCCTTTTAGAAATGCACTTTGGGAATAACTTCTATCCCTTTCCTTTTACAGGAATCTCATCCCTTCAACAGTATCACTTTCAGATAAGTATGATACCTCACTTCTCCATTTTATTCAACCCAGCATAACATGTTTGTACTTCGTCTTCAATTATTAACCCCAAGAATTTGATTCTTTGTGTTGTTCTTTTTTTCTTTCAGGTTTAACCTCAACTCCACCTGCTATCCAGGAGCAGAAAGGTAAGTATTTTCTTTTTCCTTTATTCCCTATTATCTCTCCAAATCCCAAGTGTCCCCGTGTCCTACACAGTCACTTAGCTGCGGTGAATTCTTTTCCTCTTTCCAAGATGAACGATTCACTTTCTTGTGGTGGGGCCCTTGACGTCAGTCGAATGCCGTTGATCCTCTGTAATTCTTCTCTCTAAACCTCACTCTTAATTAAAGTAATGGTGGGCAAAACCCTGACTGCCTATTGTTGCAGCAGAAACCCTATTCTGGATGACATTTTTAACAAAGACTGTGGCCAGAAACTATATCAAATAAAATTAAATGAAATCCCCTCCTCTTCCAGGCCTATGCTTGTTAATTACTGTCCCTATACTGTACAGAGTGGCTGGCTTACTCTCACTCACTGCACATCCTCACAGCATTCCGTTCTCTGCACCAAACCCTCACATTCCACCCTATTTCCCACTATGTAAGCTCTTTCAGCCTACAGGTTCTTTTTCATTAAAAAAAAAAAAGTTTAAACCCCTAAGATTAACACCCTTCCTATGGCATTGCCTTAGATAATACCTCCCCTTATTATTCCAAACCTTTTTGCCTATCTATCCTTCTCCTCCTATACCAGAACTTCAAAGTCAGCTAAACTTTAAATAAAATTCATCTCATCAATCCATACACTATCATACTCACAACAGTACATTCTTTATCACTCAACCCCTCTCTTCAAATCTTCCTTTACCTCAAATCTCTCCTTATCTCTCTCACACCCTGCTCAGCACACCCACTCACTCCAGCTGCCTAACCAACTCTGCTAACTGCCCAGTCACTTGGTCAACTAGGAAACTGGCTTTAGCTTGGGGTTCCAAACCCTTCTCAAACTTCCAAGCTGCATTGCTGACCGGCGGAATGTTCGCCAGCACAAGTATCCCTAACCCCATGTTACATCAAGACCCCCAGTCTTGTTCCCTCCTAGGGTTCAAGACCCACCCTGGTCTTAAGCCCCCCCCCCCCAAGTTTCAAGACCCCATGTTCTTAAGCCCCCTGGCTTCAAGACACTTTGGCTCCAAGACTCCTGCCTTCAGTAAAATGGTGACACTAGTGCCAGTCTCACATGCTTATCATTAGGGGTCATCCTTCCTTATGGGCACCATATTACTGAGGGTGTTGAACTGGGCAGGAGCAACTGGGCCTCGCTCTTCCCTGAAGACCTCCCTGGACCACCAATGATTTTAAAGGTAGCATCTGTTGGGGGTGGGTGTAGAGGGGGCTCTTGAAGCCAGGAGGGGGGGTATTGAAGATGAGGGATGGGCTTAAGACTGGGGGGGGGGGGGGGAGTATTGAGGTTTGGAGTGGCTTGAGCTGGGGTGGAACCCTGATCTGCAGGCCTAGGAGTATCAGGCCTTGAAATTGTGGCCCAATGCTCCTGGGTCACAGGAATAATGCTGTTTGCCCCAGCATTCAGCAACCTGTGGTACCAAGATTCCGTAGGTTGCTAAATCCTGCAGAGAATAAAGGTGCGGTAAAAGACAAACTTTTACTGCACTTTGATGAATTCTCCCTTAACTGCACTTGGGCGTTATTTTATAAGTTAGCACCTCAGTGCGTTAGTGTGTAACTGCAAAGGTGGCATGCATGTGGGTGAGTCAGTGGCATTCACTTAAGATGCTGTTATAGAATACAATCTTAGCACATAGATTTTGGGCAATGGCGTATCTATTCAAGATGCGTATTTTGCGTACACACTCCCTGTCAGACAGTTTATCTGCATTCTCCCTCCTGCCCTCCACTGCAGAGGGCAGGAGGGAGAATGCAGATAAACTGTCTGACATCTCTCACTTCCCTTCCCGACAAAGCTCTGTAATCCCCTGCCCCCACACACACCCCTTCAAATCACTTCTGCTTCATTTTTCACCCAGGCAGCTACGGCGGCACTCATAGGCTGCCTCTGCCTGCACCAGGACTTTCTCTCACTCTGTCCCGCCCCTTCTGATGTGACTTCCTATTTTGTGAAGGGCGGGACAGTTCAGAGTGAGAGAAAGTCCCGATGTAGGCCGCTGCTGCTGCTGCCCGGGCAAGACTGGAGTGGAGCTGATTTGAAGGTATAGACAGGAGAGGGGTGTGTGTGTGTGTGTGTGGGGGGGGGGGGGGGGGGGCGGGAGATGCACCCCTTGTGAAAAATTCCTGGTTACATTGCTGATTCTGGGCACCTCATTTTTAGCTCCTTTTATTGATTTCCCTCCAATGTACATAAAGTTACATGCATATAGTCTATACATGCGCTACTTTACCTGGACTGAGCAGAGGAATTCCCAGTGATGAAGTCTGGACTTGAATTTATGTCCATATTTTTAAGAATGCTCTTAGCATAAAGTTACTGCATGAATGTAAAGAAGAGCTGGGATCTAGGAGTCCTGCCATGAATATTGAAATGTTCCTATTTTATGCATAGAAGGAAAATCTTTTGCAAATTCTCTTTGTAAACTGTTCAGCTAAGGAAAGCCATGGTCAAGCAATAATTAGACAGAGTTAACCAAACAGCTGAAAATACTAAAGAGTTGTTCCTCTCCAAAATGGTTCCCTTACATCATCTGGGGTTCATACCCAAGCCTTTTTTTTTTTTTGGACTACCTACTGCAGAATGAACTGAAAAGGCAATACCAACTCTCTGAAGTTTAAATATTCACAATGAGATAAGTTGAAATGATTACTTACCGAAGGATACATTAAACATTTCAAGTTGGGGTTGGTGCTTCTGTGCCAGCTTATGAATGGTGTCAGCGTAGTACATCAAAGCCTCAGCATAATCTTGGCAATGGAAGGGAAGGACTATGGAATCGGCCAGTTCAAAAACTAGTCCGCCTCGTACCTGCGCAACTGTGAGGTGATTCCTAAAGGTGGGGTCATAGAATTTCTCCACTATTTCAAAGGTTTCATAAACACTGTGATAAACGGGGTAGCCACTATATCTGTCTTCTTTCTAGAAAAAAAAAAGTGCAATCGAAAACAATGAAATTGTGAGTGGCCTTGATACCATCGATGTCAGCAGCACATTAAATTTAATAAATTAAGGGGCTCTTTTATTAAAGGGTGTTAAGTCCTTAACACGTGGTTAGCACGCGCAAACAGACTACTGCAGAAACAAAACACATCAACGCATTTTGTGGTATTTTGTCTGTTTGCGCGTGTTAAACGACGCATTGCCAATTTTTCAAAAATATTTTTGGAAAGGGGCTTGTGATGGGCTGAGAGTGGGTCTTGTGTTGACCAGCTAGCATGTTATAATTAGTACGCGCTAACTGGATAATGCAGAGTTAACACGGGAGCATTTACCGTGTCCTAAATAGGAGGTGGTAAGTGTTCCCGCGTTAATTTTTTGCAGATACCACTGGCTAATGGGCCCATTACCTGAAAATTAACGCATGGGAAAGCCCCATGTTAACATGTTCTAAGACCTGATTTTACCACACTTTAGTAAAAGGTCCCCTAAATTACACTAAATTATAGGATAGAGGGGGTATATAGGTTTTCAGGATAGTGACCATGCATATGCTTAAATAAATTTGTATATAGGAGAAGTTGTGTCTGCATATCCATCTCATTCATATTCATGGTGGGTATCCGGAAAAGCCAGACCCATATGTAGGTCTTGAGGACTGGAGCTGGCCTTTTAATCTGAAGTAGTATTGTCTAGGATTAGTCTTCTTAAAATATATATGAAGGAGAGTTGTCATGTCCCTTTCCCCCACTGCATTCCCTGGTGTATTGACACTGAACCCTATGGCTAATGGCTACCTGTGTGTCCAAAAGGGATGGGTATGCCTAAAACTTGATTGGCTTCTGATCCCCCCACAGGATATGCTTTCTGGAGGGACTGTATGACACAACACGCCCAAGGGATCTGCCCTAGGTAATTAGCTTGGGATAATTATCCCAAGATAACAGGGGTTCACCTGAATTACTTGGAGAGAACAGGATAAATATCCTTTGTTATAGTACAGGACACCAGACTTACCCAATTTTTTGTATAACGGGCTCTACCAGAAGAAATTCCAAGTCGCTGAAAAAAGACTTCAAAGTCATTTCCAGACCCCAATTTGTTTATCCTTTTGGCAAAATAAAAATAAATAAATAAAGGAATTCCAATAACAGAGCAGCATTCACTAGATTATCAGAACATGGGAATAAAGTCCTCCTACAAAAAAACCTACAACTTAAATTTGGCTGAGGCCCTCCAAGAAGCCAGGAGCACTATTAGTGCAGCCCCACCAGTTGAAGAAATCTGGAGCTTGTCTGAGTCAGCTGTGCAGTGAAGAAACCAGCAGACAGCGGGGCAGCAATTTGAACGTTGTTACCAGCACCGAAACCACGTTCAGATCTCATGGGAACACTTCCTGATCCCAACCTAGCTATATCAGTATTGGGGAGTGCTAGCCTTCCAATACACAATCCCCTGGATTCACCTATTGCCGAAATCCAAGCCTATTCTATAACAATGTATGTAACTTACTTGGCTTAACAAGCTAATTAGCATGGATAACAGCACTTAATGAGCAATAATGAGCACTAATTCCTATATATAAAAGGCACCACCAATGTTCTAAATGAAGCCTCCAGCCGGAAGTGTGAAGAGGGAGAGAGATCCGGTTTCCCCATGAGTGTCTGCCCCGCCTTCACTCTCTCTGTAACACAAACAGTGAAGGAAAACACAGCAAAGCACGAAATCAAATCACTCTCTCTGTAACAGTGAAGGACTCCAAGGGGGGAGGGGAGAGAGGGCAGAAGCCCTCACTATCTCTGTAACACAAACACAGCACAGCAGGAAACAACACTGAAGGACTCGACTCCGAGGGGGGAGGGGACAGAGAGCAGAGGGGACAGACAGCACACTCCCACATGCACACAGAAGAAAACCTTGCTAGCCCCCGTTTCATTTGCATCAGAAACGGGGCTTTTTTACTAGTTGAAAATAATTAGAATTTATGTGCACAACACGCGAAGTATATTCTGTAATGCACAGCACTTAAATTCTAACGCATGCAGCCATAAAGGGGTGTGGTTATGGGCGGGGAAATGGGTGTTTCGTGGGTGTTCCAAAATTTACATGCACTGTTATAGAATATGGCCCTCTGTGCCTAAATCTATACACTGGTATTTACGCCAAGCAAAACGTGGCCTAAATGGATGTGACCAAATTTGGTTGAGTGTAAAGGCGCTCGGCATAGTCCATATACCTCATGGAAATTTACGCCCATTCTATAAAATGTAGGCATACTTTAAAGAACATGCCTAGGTGTATTTTTTTTACTGTGTGGATATTTCAGGTGCCATATATAAAATCTGGCTCAATGTGCTGATGTTGTCGGTAACAGTGCCTTGAAGTGCCTGTTGGCTTCTTCACTGCACTGCTGACTCAGGGTAGTCTCCAGATTTATTCAGCTAACAGTGCTTGGGGATCCCCACCACCTAAGGTAGTTTAAATTTTAATTTTGATGAAGAACAAGGCATGAGTGAGGGAAGAAGCAGGGCTGTAGCTAGATATGTGAGGCAGGTATGGCCAAACAGAGAGCAAGGGAAGCCAGGGGCAGCAAAATTGTGCCCCATCCATTGGCTTCACTTGCTGATATTACTGAAGTGGACAAGGTGGGAGCATGATGGGAGCACTTGGGGGTGTGTTGCACAGGGGCACATTTGCCACTTGGGATGCTCCTGGGAAGGAGAAAGGGAAAGCAAGGAGAGGCAGAGAAAATGGGATGCTTGAAACCGAGTGCTACCCCTCCATGTTAACCGTTGGCCCACTCAAAAATTTATTCCCAGCTACAGTACTGAAACCTGGGTTATTTTTAGGAAATTATTTTCATATACAAATAACAGAGAAGTTGTAATATTTGTCATATCGCCTGCGCTGTTGTGCATACAAAGGCACACAAGCCAGGCAATGAGATTTAGGGGCCCTTTTGCCAAGCGGTGGTAAAAGGTGGCCAACGGTGGCCTCAGTGTGTGGAATTGCCATGCGCCAAGGCCACCTTTTACTGCAGCAGGTAAAAAGGCATTTTCCCAATACAGGCAGTAAATGGCCGTACACTACTTCAAAATTTGGTGCACGGCCATTTACTGTTGGAGCTCTTACCACCTCCTATTTAGGAGTCAATAAAGGCTCCAGTGATAACCTGGTAGTTATCGGGCAACACATTGTCTGATTACTGCTGGGCATGCCTACTCCCTGCCCACCAGTGCTATTTTCTAGAACTGGAAACAGCGCGTGGCAGAACGAGAACTACAGCCGGGCTCATTATGATGGGCCAGCTATATTAAAGATTCAGAATAAGTCTATAGTCTTCAGGTATATTACCAGATTAGTTGTGTAGCAAGGGATTGCTATGTTAGTGTTACTGTCTTTGCGTAATAGGGAGGCTATGAGCTATAATTGGTCAGCGGAGTTAAGGATGTTGTGAAGGAGTATCCATTTGTGATAGACTTCCGATTCATAGTGCTAAGAGTGAGCAAGATAATGGAAATGCTAGGAATGTCATTTTTTGGTTTGGTTGGTGCCTGGTCCTGTCTAGTGGTTGGGTTGTGTGCTCAGTTTTTGTCTTGTGAAGGTAAACATTTTTTTGAATAGGTAGGATTTCAGTATTTTGCAAAATGTAATATAGTTACTTAATTTTCTTAGGTTTCAGGGCAGGGCGTTCCATGATTGGGTAGCGAGGTAGGAGAATCTTGTGTAATGGATCGTTTGTAAGTTACACCTTTTCAGTTTGGGTAGCAGAGTAAAAAGTAGTTTCGAGTGTTCGTCAAGGCATTTTTGAGTGGGAGGTTGATCAATGTGGTCATGTAAGTAGGGGATAGACCCTGGAGGACTGTGAAGACGAGCATGAGGTTATGACTTTCCTCCAAGAAGTTATTCAAACCTTTTTTAAACCCAGCTACAATAATTGCTTTAAGCACATGATCTGGAAATAAGTTCCAGAGCTTAACTATACACTGACTGAAAAAATATTTTCTCCTATTTTTTTTACATATGCTACTACCAGGCTCATTTTCGAAAGAGAAGGACGCCCATCTTTCGACACAAATCGGAAGATGGGCGTCCTTCTCACAGGGTCGCCCAAATCAGCATAATCGAAAGTCGATTTTGGGCATCCCCAACTGCTTTCCGTCACAGGGATGACCAAAGTTCACGGGTATGTGTTGGAGGCGTAGCGAAGGCGGGACTTGGGCGTGCCTAACACATGGGCATCCTCGACCCATAATGGAAAAAAGGGCGTCCCTGACGAGCACTTGGATGACTTTACTTGGTCCTGTTTTTCTCATGACCAAGCAACAAAAAGGTGCCCAAACTGACCAGATGGCCACCGGAGAGAATCAGGGATCACCTACCCTTACTCCCCCAGTGGTCACTAACCCCCTCCCACCCTCAAAAAACATCTTTAAAAATATGTCGTGCCAGCCTCAAATGTCATACTCAGGTCCATCGCAGCAGTAAGCAGGTACCTGGAACAGTTTTAGTGGGTGCAGTGCACTTCAGGCACACGGACCCAGGCCCATTCCCCACTACCTGTTACACTTGTGGTGGTAAATTTGAGCCCTCCAAAACCCACCAGAAACCCACTGTACCCACATCTAGGTGCCCCCTTCACCCATAAGGGCTATGGTAGTGGTGTACAGTTGAGGGTAGTGAGTTTTGGGGGGCTCAGCATACAAGGTAAGGGAGCTATGTACCTGGGAGCAATTTATGAAGTCCACTGCAGTGCCCCGTAGGGTGCCCGGTTGGTGTCCTGGCATGTCAGGGGGACCAGTGCACTACAAATGCTGGCTCCTCCCATGACCAAAGGGCTTGCATTTGGTCGTTTCTGAGATGGGCGTCCTTGGTTTCCATTATTGCTGAAAAGCAGAAACGCCCAAGTCTAGGGACGACCATCTCTAAGGACGACCTAAATGTCAAGATTTGGGCGTCCCTGACCGTATTATCAAAACAAAAGATGGACGTCCATCTTGTTTCGATAATACGGGTTTCCCCGCCCCTTCGCCGGAACATTTTGTGAGGACGTCTTCAGCAAAACTTGGGCGTCCCTTTCGATCATGCCTCTCCACGTAACTTCATGAAGTGTTCCCTAGTCTTTGTACTTTTTGAAAGAATGAACAATCAATTTGTGTTTACCCATTCCACTCCATCCAGGTGTTTATAGATCTCTATCATATCTCCCCTCAGCCATCTCCAAGCTGAAGAGCCCTAACCTCTTTAGCTTTACCTCATAAGAGAGTCATTCCATGCCCTTTATCATTTTGGTCCTCCTTCTCGGTATCTTTTCGAATTCCATTATGTTGTTTTTGAGATGCAGTGACCAGAATTCCATGTAATATTCAAGGTGGGGGTCTCACCATGGAGCAATACAGAAGCGTTATAATGTTTAAAGTTTATTCTCTATTCCTTTCCTAATAAATCATTATATTCTGTTTTCTTTTTTGGCTACTGCTGCACACTGAGGAGATTTTAACAAATTGTCCACGATGACTCCTTTTCTCAGTGGTTGCTGCTAATGTGGAACTTAGCATCATGTAGCTATAACTTGAGTTATTCTTCCTATAATGTGGACAAATTTCATCTGTCATTTGGATGCCCAATCATCCAGCCTCCTGAGGTCCTCCTCCAATTTCACACAGTCTGCATGCAATTTCACAGCTTTGAATAGTTTTGTGTCATCTGCAAATTTGATTTCCTCACTCACCGTTCCCATTTCCAGATCATTTATAAATATGTTTAAAAAAAAACCACTGGTGTTGGAGCTGGAGCAGAGAGAGAAAGAAGGACTAAATTGGGGTTTAGAAATAGGTCATACTGGGATGGAGAGAAGAGGAAACTAGTGGTTCTGAAGGAGTGGAAGAGAAGAGGCTGCTGGGGCTGGAGTGGGGAGAGAGAGAGAGGACTGCTAGGTGATAATAACAAAAGAAAGAACTGTTGGAGATGGGGAAAAGAGAAGATAACTGCAGGGCTCAGGGTTAGAGGGAGGACGCTGTGCCAGACCAGTGGGTAGTTGTGTAATAGGTTGGGGGATTGCACAAGACTGAGGATTTGTCTAGGGCACCCAAAACTTTTGCATTGGTCTTGAATGTGGGCAGTTGTAAAAACACCTTCTTAGTGTTAAAATACAGGATAATCTCTGCATTTTTCCATTTGTTCTCATTATATTACAGGTGAACGCTCATTTTAAATAGATCATTTAGAGGCAAATTAAGACATCCGAGTCGGGATGTCCTCAGTTTCCCCTATATTTTGCAAAAGACTCTGCCAAGCCCAGATCCTTCTGTAAAATATCTAGAAAGATGTTATCAAATACACGGGTATTAGCCAGCATGTCCAATGAGAGCATCAATTTTACTAAACTGTGATCCAAGCAGTTCAAGTAATGTTGATGCAAACAGATAGCTGCGGGTTCCTGGCTGCAGTAGAACAGATAGTAGTTCTCAAGTCAGGCCTGCTCTCTGGTAAAGAAGCTGGTGGCAGGATCAAGTTACTCCCACCTGCTAAGCCCTCCCTCCTGACACCAGCCATTGCACTCCCACCCCTCCGGACTCCCTGGTGTCTAGTGGAGGCCAGGGAAAGTACTTGGATGCTCCTGCCTCATTGACTCTGGGTTCAAAATACTGCCTTTGATCTTCTTGTGGTAGTCATAAAATTATCTACGGTGAGGCCCCGGGATACATGACAGACCTCATCGACCTACCAATCAGAAATACAACCGGATCAACACGAACATATCTAAACCTCCACTACCCAAGCTGCAAAGGACTCAAATACAAATCAACTCATGCACCTCAAATGGGTGGCGGTAAGGGCTCTCCCCTGAAATGGCCATGAGGCAAGTGCTTTACTTACCGCATGGCCATTTCCTGCAGGAGAGACTTCCCTTTTACCCACTGCGGTAAAAGGAGGCCTTGGCGCATGTGAAAAACATGCATTGATGCCAGCGCAGGCCCCCATTTGCTGCAGCTTGGTAAAAGGAGCCCTTAATTAATTAATGCACATAGATTTGATTTATAGGGATATGAATTTGTCAGCATGCATTATGTTTGTTTCGATGACTACAAAATGTTTGTGTGCAAACCACTTGTAATGTATATACTTATGATATAACACAAGTACAACTGATTTGCACACATCCGAAAAATGAACGTGTAGAGAAACACAAAGAAAAGCATGAAAATCACACACACAAAAACAATCTGTTTAAAGTGAAGATTAACAACGTTTTGGCAGTACACACCCCTGTTGATTTATGCATGTTAAAAATCTTTTTTACAATAGGAAAAAGTAGAGGCTGACAAAGGACGAACCACCAACGGAGAGGTAAATCCAACAGTTTGTCCTTTGTCAGCCTCTACTTTTTCCTGTTGTGCTTTTCCACCGTAGAGGATTCTCCTGTTTCGCTTCTTTAAACATCTTTTTTTACCCATGAGTCAAGTTTTACATTAACTAATTGCTGTAACAAAACAGGAAAAGTCCAAAAATCATCCATAAAAATCCAAACAAACAAAAAAAAGTTTTAAAGCAAACAAAAATTGTTTTCATGCATTCTTCTACTATCAGCACTGGAAGTAAGTGGCAGCTTAGGTAGATTTTGAACAGTCTAGAATCCCAAGAGTCTGGGGAGAGTAACTTGTCAGCAAAAACTTGAGCATTACAAATAGAAGTCTGCCTTACTGCAGCCCGTTCCCTGACAAAACCCCTTATTACTTGACTACAACCCATCATTAGTCTTAACCTTGTATGTATACTATTATTATTCAGTGTATGGCTCATGCCGTCAGTCAGTTATGCTTTACCTGGGAGCGTCTCTATATTCTGTCCAGTTGCTTTTTTGGTGCCAACTTTCATACAGAGATTTTCCTTCAAAATTCTCATCAGGACTAGGTATCTACATGAACATTGAAAAGGAAATATCTTTCATTCTTATTATGTAATAAAATATTCAGGGGCCCTTTTACTAAGGAATGCCGAAAAATGGCCTGCTCTGGTGTAGGCGCCTGTATTGGACACGCACAGGTCCATTTTTCAGCATGCCTGCAAAAAAGGCCTTTTTTTGGGGGGGGGCCAAAAATGGATGCGCAGAAAATAAAAATTGGCGCGTGTCCATTTTGGGCCCGAGACCTTATCACCACCCATTGACTTAGCGGTAAGGTCTCACTTGTTAACCAGGCGGTAATTGTCAGTGCATGTACACTGCCGATTACCTCCCGGTTAGTGCCACGTGGTAGAAAATAGAAATGATTTTCTACCGCGTGTTTTGCACGTGCATCAAAATTAGAATTACCGCCTGGGTGGTAGTTCTAATTTGATGCACATTGTACGCACATAGGCTCCTATGAGCCTTAGTGAAAGGGCGCCTCAGTTTGAAATTAGTTTCAGACATTATCTACTTTGGTCATGCTGCCCTTGATTCAGCAATTCAAGTGACTCCATTAAGGCATCCATCACTCAGATGTGTCTTAGATTTTGTTCAATTTAAAAATAATAAAACCTTAATAGATCAGGCAGTAACAGGGGCAGAGGCATGGAATAATTCATACCCATCTGTTCAAGCAATTAAACACAATTGGGTCAATCTTCAAAGCGATTTAATTGGGTGACAGAGGCTCCTGTCCACTTAAATCATTTGGAGTTGGCTAACAACTGATATTCAATGGCACTTAACCGGCCATTTTGGAACTGGGCCGCACAAAGGTATTATGAGAGAGTTGGGGAGCAACCAGCAGATATGTGGGTGCCAACAATATTCAGTGCTGGTGCGTGTATGAATAAGCAGGCATACAGGACCTCACAAAAAGCAATCCTAACTATGCACACCTAGGTATGCGGGTGCCGGAACTGAATATCGGCTGGCACCTGCATAACTTCAGGGTGTTGAACTAAACCCCAGGGCCGCCGAGAGACTGGGCTGGGCCCGGGGCAAGGCCACCCCTGGGGCCCCGCTCCCCCCCTCCCGCCGCCACCCCCCTGAGGTTGTCGTCATTGTCGCCGCCCCCCTCCACCCGCCCCCCTCCGTCCACCACCAGGCCGGGCCCCCCTGAATTCAAATCATAGCGCCTCACCTCGACCTCACTCCGTGTGAAAGAAGCACAGCAGCATCAGTCTGCAGATTGCTTCCCTTTGGGCCTTTCCTCCCTGTGTCCCGCCCTCGCGCAAGTTACGTCAGACGAGGGTGGGACACAGGGAGGGAAGGCCTCAAGGGACGCGACCTGCAGACTGCCGCTGCTGTGCTTCTTTCACACGGAGCGAGCGAGGTCAAGGTGAGGCGCTATGATTTGAATTCAGGGGGGCCCAGCCCGGTGGTGGACGGAGGGGGGCAGGTGGAGCGGACTGCGGCACCGGGCCCCCCTGAATTCCCCCCTGCCCCCCCTCTCGGTGGCCCTGCTAATCCCCCCCCCCCCCCCCAGGATACCCTGGGCCTACCTATCTCTGGTAGTCTAGTGGAGAACAAGTAGCTGTGATGCCCACTCACTCCTGCCTGTCATGGCTGTCCCTACAAGTTGGCTGCCTCGATCGCTAGTAGCAGTCTTGTGTTAGTTCAATAGTATCATGAGCTGCTGTTAAGAGACTGCAGCAGCTATTTTGAAAGGGCAACTATGACGGTGAGGAGTGAGTGGACATCACTCCTGTCCACAGTCTGCTAGACCACCAGGGACTGAGCAGTTAGGCACAGGGGTATCCTGTGTGTGTGTGTGGGGGGGGGGGGGGGATGCAAGTATGTTGATGTTTTGGAGGGGTGGAAGGGATGGAGGGAGGGTTGAAACTTGGCCAATACTCTTGGGTGGGTCCCAGCCGATATTCAGCTGGAACTCGCTTACCCCCAGATATAGCGTGTCTAGAGATCATGCTGAAATCAGCACAGATTCTATACCAATGTGCGTAGCTTAACAAGCTAATGAGCACTGATAACAGCACTTAACAAGCAATAATGAGCATTAATTGGCATTGATTAGAATTTAGGCACACAACTCGCTAAGTGTATTCTGTAGCAATGTGCGCTAAACCTCTAATGTGCGCAAGCAAAAAGGGGCAGGGAAATGGGCATTTCGTCGGCACTCTGAAATTTACATGCCTAGTTATAGAATATGGCCCAGTGTGCCTAAATCTACGTGCTGTGATGTATGCCACATTTAGATTTAGGTACTGAAGTATCAACTAAGTGTATTCTATAATCGGTGCCTAAATAGAATACGGTTAGTCGGCACTGATTTCAGTGCTGATTTTTTAGGCACCATATATAGAATCTCTCACTTATCTGCTTATTTTTGAAGGAGAAGGGCGCCCATCTTCCGACACAAATCGGGAGATGGGCGTCCTTCTCCTAAGGCTGCCCAAATCGGCATAATCGAAAGTCGATTTTGGGCGCCCTCAACTGCTTTCTGTCGCAGGGATGACCAAAGTTCAAGGGGGCGTGTCGGCAGTGTACCAAAGGCAGGACGGGGGTGTGGTTAAGAGATGGGCGTCCTTGGCCGATAATGGAAAAAAGAAGGGCGTCCCTGAAGAACACTTGGCCGATTTTAATTGGTCCATTTGTTTTCACGACCAAGCCTCAAAAAGGTACCCGAACTAACCAGGTGACCACTGGAGGGAATTGCGGATCACCTCCCCTGACTCCCCCAGAGGTCACTAACCCCCTCCCACCGTCAAAAAAACAACTTTAAAAACTTTTTTTGCCAGCCTCTATGCCAGCCTCAAATGCCATACTCAGGTCCATCGCAGCAGTGTACAGGTACCTGGAGCAGTTGTAGTGGGTGCAGTGTACTTCAGGTAGGCGGACCCAGGCCCATCCCCCCCTACCTGTTACACTTGTGGTGGTAAATGTGAGCCCTCCAAAACCCACCACAAACCCACTGTGCCCACATCTAGATGCCCCCCTTCATCCCTAAGGGCTATGGTAGTGGTGTACAGTTGTGGGGAGTGGGTTTTGGGGGGGCTCAGCACACAAGGTGAGCTATGCACCTGGGAGCCCTGGCATGTGAGGGGGGACCAATGCACTACGAATGCTGGCTCCTCCCATGACCAAAGGACTTGGATTTGGTCGTTTTTGAGATGGGCGTCCTCGGTTTCCATTATCGGTGAAAACTGAGGTCGCCCATCTCTAAGGTCGGCGATCTCAACATTTAGGTCGACCTAAATGTTGAGATTTGGACGTCCTCGACTGTATTATCGAAATGAAAGATGGACGCCCATCTTGTTTCGATAATACGGGATGCCCCGCCTCTTCGCCGGAACGTCCTTAGAGTTGGGCGCCCTTAAAGATGGGCCCAGTTCGATTATGCCCCACTTAGTGTCTTATATGTGTCATAGATGAATATCAGCCAGGACACATATAAGCTCCAGTGGCACATACTGAATTATCCCCTGACATTCAATACCAGTGCCCAGATATGGCTCAGCATTGACTATCCAGGGCTAATTCTGCCCACCACAGGTGGAATACTGACCAGAATGTCTCCTTTTGTTGTTGATTTTGTAGGGAATATAATCATACTGTCAAGAGGACATAGCTCCTTGTTTACAAAAGCAAGATACTATAAATAGATTGTAAATTCATACAACAACCATGATTAAAATGGTGAGGTAAGTAGCAGGGATGCAAGATTATTGTGCGATGATTGGACTGACTGATCGGTGATGTCAATGCAGACACTTATTTAGCACTGTTAAAGCATCAGAACTACTACTAGATAAAAATAATTTACAAAATATTTACCTCTTTGGTCAGGTTATATACCAGTGAATACATCAGTGGTGTACAGTCAACTCTGAGGGTATAGTTTCCTGAAAGAAATAGACTTCAACATTTAGAAAATCAACACAGACCACAATATAAAAGACAAAAATCTTTCCTAACAAAAATCAGTCAGTCATTCATTTGCTTCCCATTGTCCTCACTTTAATTTTATCTATACTGTGAAAGTTTCTAGCTGAAAATTTACAATGGAAACAAACCACTGTGAGGACTTTAAAACTCCAATCACTTTCCAGGCTTGATTCCAAGAAAACATAAGTAAAATTTAGTATTAATTTTAACCTGTAGGAACTTTTTTGAAATTGGATAATTCATTGAAATTTAAATTAAAAAAAAAAAGATAACTATTGTAATGATCTTATGGTACAACTCAATATCGTTTATTCATTTACTAGTAAGTCAGAACGAACGGTTTACAATATAATATAACATAACATTAAAATACTATAAAACATACTCTGAAATCCATTTATGATAGGAAAGCACAGCAAACCAGACAGTCAATTAAACAATTCATACGAATTACTTAAACTATAATCATAATCATAAAAACGTTTAATAAAATCTAAAATGAAATAAAAAGGGGGTTAGTAATAAAGGTACAGTAAAAGTAAAATTGATGATAGCCCAGTACCACAGGCTACTGACTCCCATGGTAAAGGAATAATACAGCTTGTGAGTCACCTTGCAAACAGTGCTATTCTACCGACCCAGGAGCATTGGGCCACAAAACTGTGGCCGGATGCTCCCAAGTTGTATCTTAAAGGGGCTTCCATAGAGAATGGAAGATGCCCTCTGAGTGCCCTCCCAGTCACACATCCCCATTCGAAAAGACACCCCACATCTGTTATAACCCCTCCCAAAGCAGACTCCATATAAATATCCCCCCAGTGGAAGCCCCCCCCCCCAGTTCAAGGCCCCCTTTGGGCTTGCCACCATTCTGAAGGAACCCCCTAGAAGTAATTCCATAGGTGACCAACATAGCCAAGGACCCCCTGCCACCTGGACTCAAAAGAAGTGAGATGCAAAGAGAGGTGCCAAGAGCCAAGCAATACCCCCAGTACATCATATATTAATCACAGGGGGTAGAAGGAAGGCCAGAGGACTGTCATGCCTCCTCCCCTCCAAAAGCAACCTTTAAATGCACTTGGGAGGAAAAAAGAGTAACACTGTTGACCAAGAAGAATGTTAGAATTTCAGCCCCATTTTCAATCAACACAAAGCACCTGAATGTGGAATGCTGTGTCCAGTTCTGGAGGCTAATAGGGGAAGAGACATAGAAAGAGGGGAGAGATCTACTATCATAAACCTTGGGGAGATAGCTAAAGGAAAGATGTTAAATCCTAGATAGCCTTATTTTCCCTCCTCAGAAGTTTGCTGTCTTTTCTCATAGTTTGAGGAAACATATTTATGTTTTTTAGTATATGCCTTGTAGCGCTATAGAAATGCTAAATAGTAGTAGTAGTAGTAGTTTAGGATTTTGTTTTATGTTTTATTCATAATGATGTACAAAATCAGCTCTGAAAAAGGAGTAGAAGCCCACTGTTGTAAGTACTGAAAGTGGAATAAACTGGCTTGTTTAAATACCTGGTATCAATATTACTGTAGATATGGAGACCCTCATTGGAAACTGCTGAACCATATTTAAAAATTATAAAAAATGAGACATTTACCTTCTACAGAAGAGTCTGCATTGATATAAGCCACCCCGCGTGCCTGGAGTATTTTGACATTCTCCTAAAATAAAGCATGATAGCCAGTGAAAGGAAATAATGAAGGTTCAAATTAGAGCATTCAAAATGATATCTTCTTTATATTCCCATGAGGACACCATCATTCTTTTTGATCATTATTAAATTTTGGGGTTTTGCCAGGTTCTTCGGGCCTGGATTGGCCGCTGTCGGAGACAGAGTGCTGGGCTTGATGGACCTTTGGTCTTTTCCCAGAGTGGCGGTGCTTATGTACTTATGTAATCATGGGTATAATGCAGTTATAAATTACTACAATAACCATGCTTGGAAAATGTCCAAGGACGGCATCAAAGTTCCATACAGCCAAAAAGAAAGCCTAACTGTATACCATAATAGTGAGAAAGTAACTTTCTTTTCCTTGAGTACCAACTCTCTTAAAATGATACAAAATAGTTGAAGCCTATCATGACCTCCATTCTTCTATCCTGTCACTCGGACATCCATTTTAGGTCCATAATTTTAGCGTTTATCATGGCTATAACATCTGTAAATCTTCCTTTTATTACCCATATTGTATTACTCATATTAGCTACTTTCTTGTTGAGATCTCTCTTTATGCCTTTGCAGTTTGTATATGAATTGCCACAATTATATTTTCATCTCATTTCATTTATTCCACTTGATTACACACCTTAATGTAAGTTCATTCTAAGTATGGTAAAATAAAATAAAACAAAACACAAATACAGTAAAAACCTAAAACATAACAGAAATAGAATACAATAGGAAACCAACAAAATCATAGGAGAACAACATCTTCACACCCCACACTCACAATTACCAAAAATCACAGGCTCAACACTAATAAACTTGTTTGTCAGATTTTAAGTTAAACTCCAAATAGACGCCTACATTTTATACAAATGTATTCACCTAAAAAAGGAACACCCGTTTTAGTTTCTAGAACTTCAGCTCTTCAAGAGAACCAGGCACATTCGGATTTGTTAGGGTTTAGTCTACCCCCCCCCCCCCATGTTAACTAAGCTGCGCAAAGGGGCTGCGGTGTTCACTTTGAATGGGCTCTGTTGGCATTGCCACATGGCAGTCACTAGTACAGCTTAGTAAACAGGGGAGTAAGATTATTATTAATAATCAATTTGTCTAACTTTTCTATCCACACATTAACACCTTGAAATGGCACACTGTGGGACACGCTCAGGTGTCCTTTGATAAGAACCAAACAGGGGCGTAGCTACGGGGTGCCACGGGGGCCTGGGCCCCCGCAAATGTCATCCGGGCCCCAGATTTGGCTGGCGGGGGTCCCCAACCCCCACCAGCTGAAGCCTTCTTCAGCGCCGGTCTCTGGCACAGCCACGTTCTCTGCCTGCCCCCTGCTCTTCTTTCTTCTTGTTCCTCCTGTGCATGCTGACGCTGAGCATCAGCGTGCACAGGAAGAGCAAGAAGAAAAAAGAGCAGGGGGCAGGTAGCGAACGCGGCTGCACCGGAGACCGAAGCTGAAGAAGGCTTCGGCTACCAGGGGTTGGGGACCCCCGCCAGCAAAGGTATTTGTTTGTGAGGGAGTGAGGTGAGGCGGTGGGTGGGTGGGCGAGGAGGCGAGGTGAGGCGGTGGGGAGGCGAGGGGGGGTGGCGGGGTGGCACTCAAAATGTGCCCCCAACCTCGGGCTCTGCCCCCCTCCCACCGTGAGGTCTGGCTATGCCCCTGGTACCAAATGTGTGTGTGTTAACTGCGTGCTAAAAAAATATTTTGCATTTTTGAGGGGGCGTGTCTGGGGGGGGCGGAGAGTGGGCATTTCCGTGCTAATCAGTTAGGGGTCATTTTACAAAGGCGAGGTAGCATTTTTAGCACACAGTAATCATTAGAGTGCACTAGATGCCCATAGGAATATATGGGCATCTCTAGTGTTTAGTGCATGCTTATTTTTAGCGTGCGCTAAAAACACTAGTGCACCTTAGTAAAAGGACCCCTTAATGCAGCTTAGTCCAGGTATAGCGCATGAGCCCTTATTGCCTACAAAATGGATATTTTTTAATGGCCGCATGCTAATGGCAACATTACTGCATGGCCATTAATAGAGAAAATGGAAAAAGGCCATTTTTACTGTTCAGTAAGAGTGGCCTAAGCATGTGGGAAAAACCCATGCAAGGATGCACAAAGGCCACTTTTTAGTGAAGGTTATTGAAAGGACCTCTAAGTAAATTCCAGATAGTGAGAGTTACACAATAAAGGCTAACTTCTGATATTCAGCCAGTGGCGATCAGAGTGTTTTTAAACACATCATCGCCAGCTAAATTATTCCCCAATATTCAGTGCCGGGCTCTGTTTGGGCACCAGCACTGAATATTGGGGGATAATTTGGGGCGGGCAGGCTGCCGGAACTTATGCGGGCTTGGCTGATATTCAGCTGGAGCTGCATAAGAGTTATGCAGCCCCAGCTGAATATCAGGCCGGGGCCCGCATAACTTTTGCTTTTTGTAAAAAAAAAAAGCCCCTGTGCCCCCTCCTGCCACCCTGACAATGGTCCTTTTCCCTTCCCCTGCCCATGGCAAGAACCCCTCCTGGAGGGCCCCCTATCCTCCCAGCTATCCAGGTAGGCCCTCCAACCCCCCGGGCCTGGTGGTCTGTGGTGGTCATTGGGGGCAGGAGCGCAGGCCTCTCGCTCTTGCCTCTTTAGGCCACTGAAGGAAAATGGCTTACTACTACTACTACTTAACATTTCTAGAGCGCTACTAGGGTTACGCAGCGCTGTACAATTTAACAAAGAGAGACAGTCCCTGCTCAAAGAGCTTACAATCTAATAGACAAGTGAACGGTCGGTCCGATAGGGGCAGTCAAATTGGGGCAGTCTGGATTCACTGAACGGTAAGGGTTAGGTGCCGAAGGCAGCATTGAAGAGGTGGGCTTTAAGCAAAGACTTGAAGACGGGCAGGGAGGGGGCTTGGCGTAAGGGTTCAGGAAGGTTGTTCCAAGCATAGGGTGAGGCGAGGCAGAATGAGCGGAGCCTGGAGTTGGCGGTGGTGGAGAAGGGTACGCGACCTCTAGCGGCAGTTGACGTACTACATAGTACTACCCAGTACCGGGAGCATCCACAAGAGGCTGTGGCAGACATTTTCCTTCAGCAGCTGCAATGGACAGTCACAAGGAGCCTGTGCTCCTGCCCCCAACAACCACCACGAACCACCAGGTTTTGTTTTGTGTTTTATCATTATTTTTGCCTGTTCCTTTTTGAGTTTCATCAGCAAACCTAAGCCACTTGGAGACACTGAGTATTGTAATGGAATGAGTGTGATGGCACCAAAAGCAACCCATTCCTACCCATTTCCTTTTCATATCTTCAGAAACGTATTTTGGTTGTAACCGTCTGAAGGCATTTAAAACTAATGAGACATTCCAAAATTCTTCATTAGCTGAATAAAATTAATCTCTGCTGTAGGTATGACATAGCTCAGGAAAATATACACTGAAATATAGACACAAATTTTTAAAAAAATGAAATAAATATGATTTTCTGAAGCAGGACCTAGTGGGAGTGAAGGTAGTAAAGATACTTGCATTATTGACTTACTTCAGCCCACTCAGTAGAACCCAAGAGCCCAAATTCTTCAGCATCCCAGCTTGCAAATATCATAGTCCTTCTGGGTCTCCATCCTACAGCCATCAATAACAGCACAAAGACAGATCCATAAGTATTAAATCTATTTTACTGCAGAAAGATATTAAAGCATGTGATAAACACATACTTTGATGAAAAGATCATGAAAACCAAGAAAGCAATATTTCTGCATGGTTGACTCCAAGTCCTCAAGAGAAAAGTGCTTTTGGCCATGCTCAATAGTTTTCAAGGGAGTATAGCATTTTAAAACAGAAACATATTTGTTTCCTAATAGCTGACCTTTGACAGGTGCTAAAAATTGTTATTCTTGTTAGAGAGGTGACGAGATATTCAAAAGCTGAAATACCTAACCAGTTTACCTTTTACAAATTTAGATGGGTAGATGGAATTTACTATATAATTTGTACCTCAACGTTCTATGGCTGGCTGGCTGGGTTCGTAACATCCTGACATCAGCAAGCCTCCAGCGTTCCCTTCCCTCTCACTGTCCTGCCCTCACGTAAAGACGAAATGGCATCAGAGGAGGGCGGAACAGTGAGAGGGAAAGGAACACTGGAGGCGAGCTGACGACAGGATGTTATGAATGCAAGCAAGTGAAGGCAACGGAACGATGGAGGGGAGGGGACTCAAGCCCAACCTGCCTGCAGGGAACGCTGGATGGGAGGGGAGGGAAGGGCAGAGGAGAATCGCGGGACACAGATGGGAGGGCAGGGCACAGGACAATTGCAGGACATGGAGGGGAGGACAGAATCGAGGGACATCGAGGGGAGGGGATGGCAAGGCAGAGGAGAATCGATGGACATGAAGGGAATGGGAGGCGAGGGGAAAATCGCGGGACACAGAGGGGAGAGTTGTGGGACATGGATGGGAGGGTAGGGCACAGGACAATCGCTGGACATGGAGGGGAGGACAGAATCGCGGGACATCGAGGGGAGGGGAGGGCAGGGCAGAGGAGAATCACTGGACATGGAGGGGAGGTCAGAATCGTGGGACCTGGAGGTGACGGCAGGGCAGAGGAGAATCGCTGCACATGAAGGGGAGGTCAGAATTGCAGAACACAGAGGGGATGGGAGGGGTGAGAGGCGCTGTGATTTCAATGCAGGGGGCCCGGCCCAGTGGAAGACGGTAGACAACGGAGGGCGGGTGGGACTATGGCACCGGGCTCCCCTTGGAGGCCCGGGCCCGGGGAATTTTGTCCCCCCTGCCCTCCCTCTTGGCAGCCATGGCTGTAGTGTAGGTGGGAATCAAACACTAAATAGAACATTTTTACAGCTAAGTTATACCTGAATTGGCTTTATTTTAAACACTAATATTTCATCAAAATTTCATTTGTTTGAAAATTTATTTATTCATTAGGATTTATTCATCACCTTTTTGAAGGAATTCACTCAAGGTGGTGTACAGCAAGAATAAGTCAAATATAAGCAATAGACAATTACAGCAGTAAAAATATTCAAATGACAAAACAAAGTATGATACAGTATGCTACATTACAATATCAACACAATACACAAGAAAACATTTTATTAGACAGCATAGGGTGTAAGCAAAGATGGAACATATAGATAGATAAGATAGAGTAAAAGGAGTTAGAAAATAAGGGACTAATTTAAAGAAAGTTGCACACAAGGTCAGAAAGGTGCTTGAATATTATCTTAGCTAGGGTAGGAGTGGACAAACATGTCCTTCTAAACTAGCAAGTTAGTTACTTCTTCTACTAGACGCCTGGGTGAAGAACCAAGCTTTCACCTGATTCCTGAAGTAGAGATAGTCTTGTGTTAAGCAAAGCCTTTCGGATAGAACATTCCAGAGTGTGGGAGCTACTCCAGAGAAGGTTCGCTGGCGGGTATCACATTGTGTGATTTCTTTTGGAGAAGGTGTGGTTAGGGATACTCCTTGGGAGGACCTTTGTGACCATGGAGGTGTGTAGAGGGAGATCCTGTTCTTCAAGTACTCTGGGACACTTCCTTTGAGTGCCTTGAAAGTCAGAGTTGTAAATTTAGCCCTGTATTGCACTGGTAGCCAGTGACGTTTTTGCAAAAATGGTGTGATGTGGTCACATTGTCGCTTAAAACCTTCTGTTAGTCTTGCTGCAGCATTTTGAATCAGTTGGAGCTGGGGCAGACCCTTTGTAGTCAGACCAGTGCAAATTGCATTATAGTAATCCAATCTTGATGTTATTATGGTATGTACAACCGTGACAAGACTTGACTTTTCAACGTAAGGAGAGAGGCAGTGTAGCTGTCACAAGTAATAGAAGTAGCTCTTGAAGGTTACTTGGATTTGCGGGATCAGCATAATGAAATGACAAAAGACTTTTGTTGTGTTTTTCATTTCATTTTCAAACAAATGCACATACGTAATGCATACTCAGCATTCTCTCCATAGACAAAATATTGAAAAAATCCTTTAGAAAATCAGGCCTGATATAGCCCAGACCCTAATGGGGTCTTCACATTCTGAAGCCCTTTTACTAAACTGCCTAACACAGATTAAAATGGCGTCCTGCAGAATACGATCAGGCATCCTGCAGTAAGTGATAGTACGCACTATTCCACAAGCTAAAATGTTTCTATGTTTTGGAAGGGGCATGTCAGGGAGGACCATTCATGCGTTAATCAATGTCGCTGGGGGGGGGGATTCGGGTTGGGGTTCTGCGGGGGTGGGGGCTGCTGCATTGGGGGGAGGAATTGGGGGACCTGCTAGCATGCAAATGCATGCTGGACAGGTCTCACCATTCCTCCCCAATGGTCTGCAAACCCTAACGCCAGCTCTGAGCTGGCATAGGGTTTCCCGCAGACAGAGTGCCAATGATTGGCACGCTGCAAGTTGATCATTGGGGAGGAATACATTTAGCATGCATTTGCAGGCTACTTGCGCTAATAGCCCTGTTTTGCATGCGCTCGGGGACTCTGATCATGGGGCGGCAGCAAACGCAGGTGCTAGTATGGCGTTAACAGCTTCTGGCGCCTGCGTTTGCTTCTGATCATTGGCCCATAAGTGAATAGTGCAGGATTAACCATGTGATACCTTACCTCCTATAAATTAGGTGGCAGTAAGTGCTCACATAGTAATTTTATTTAATGGCCACACGCTAATGGCAACACAAAAAAATAGAAAATCGGCCATTTAATGGCTGCAGTAAAAAATGGTCTTAGCACAAAGGAAAAACCCAAGCAAGGGTACATTAAAGCCACTTTTTACTGCCCTTTGCAGGGGCGTAGCTACGTGGGGCCACGGGGGCATGGGCCCCCTCAGATTACGCCCTGCACGGGGCTACATGCACGGTGCAGGACGTAAGGCGTCAGAAACAGATGATCACACCACGAAAGTGCCGGAGTCGACCGGCGCTGAAGAAGACTCTTTGGCTGGCGGGGATTGGGGAACCTCGCCAGCAAACAAGGAACCTGATGTGGTGGTGGGGGGAGGCAGCTAAACAGTGCCCCCCCACCTCGGGCTCTGGCCCCCCCTCCCGCCGAGGTCTGGCTACGCCCCTGGCCCTTTGTATTTAATGGAAACAAGCGAATGGTGAAAACCTATTAGTATATCTGGATCTTTGTTTATACAGGGACCCTTTTACTAAGCTGTGGTAAAAAGTAGCCTGCACTAGTATGGGCATGTGAAATTGGCACACGCTGGACCACTTTTTACCGCGGCGTGCCAATAGGCCTTTTTAAAATGGGGACAGTAAATGGCCATGCGCTAAAATTAAAAGTAGCGCACGGCTATTTACCTCCTGAGCCCTTACCGCCACCTGTTTACTCGGCGGTGAGGGCTCATGTGGTGCCGATTACCACCAGGAACACCCCCTGTGGTAGAAAATTATTCTCTACAGTGGGGAAACAGCAAGCACCAAATTCAGCATTACCGCCAGGTGCCTGCGCTACCCCAGTGCCGATTTGGCACATGCTACCTGTGCATTAGCCAACTGCTGCTTAGTAAAAGGGGCCAACAATGATTTGGGGTTCCCTTTAGAGTCGTTACCTTCCTTCATTAGCTTCCCGGCACTCCTGACAATCTCATGGACAACAGCTGCCCCACTTTGCGGATCGATGCCACCAAACACCCATGAATCACGATGACCTCCCAGGATAACGTATCTGTCTGGGAAATCAGACATGCAAGAATAAAAAAGAAAAACAGATATCATTCTTGTAATGGAAATGGGACTTGATATACCACCTTTCTGTGGTATTTTGCAACTACATTCAAAGCAGTTTACATATATTCAGGTACAAAATAAAGTACCTGTATATATGTAAACCGCTTTGAATGTAGTTGCAAAATACCACAGAAAGGTGGTATATCAAGTCCCATTTCCCTTACATTCAAAGCAATTTACATGTATTCAGGTACTTATTTTGTACCAGGGGCAATGGAGGGTTAAGTGACTTGCCCAGAGTCACAAGCAGCTGCAGGGGGAATTGAACTGAGTTCCCCTGGATCAAAGTCCACTGCACTAACCACTAGGCTACTCCATAACAGCATTATCAATTGTAGTATCTCAAAAATTGTTTCATGCCAACGGTGTCCCTTTTTTTGCAGTGTGCAATTAGATACAGTATATATATTGTGCTACTGAAACAACCCATCATAGTGCAATTCTTAAGGGTGTCAAATAGTGTAAAACAAACTTTTTATTGTTCTAGGAATTTTGAAACCGCAAAAGCGGTACATAGGTTAGGATGCAAGTCAACGACATGCAGTTCAATTTTAAAAGGTATTTTTTCTTGAACTAACAACTCTGCTTTAAAAAATAGGGTTCCATAATAGGGGGGCAGGCACAAATGCATGTTTGCCCAGGGTCCAATATAGTTTGAATCCAGCCCTGGTGATAGGGAGGTAGGAGCTAGGTATGTGATAGTTAATTAGGGTGGGGGTATATAGGCAGGGACAAAGCTAAAGGTTTGCGTAGGGCACCTGTCATGGAGCTCACTTCAGGTCCAGGGAAAACAAAGACCAAAGGAAGGGAAGGAGAATATCCCAGAAGTATTTGGTAGAAAAGCCTTGCCTCCCAGATTAGGTGGGATGCCTGGTATGGGCATTAATTAAATATACATATTGCATACTTCAATGAAACTATAGTTTTCCAAAGGTGAATACTCTAAAACATTGCTAACCAATCTCTCTTTTATCTTTTCAATTACTATTGGCATGGAGGAGTGGCCTAGTGGTTAGCGCACTGGTCTTGCAATCTAGAGGTGGCCAGTTCAAATCCTATATAGGTACATAAGTAATGCCATACTGGGAAAAGACCAAGGGTCCATCAAGCCCAGCATCCTGTCCACAACAGCAGCCAATCCAGGCCAAGGGCACCTGGCAAGCTTCCCAAACATTCTGTACATGTTATTCCTGGAATTGTGGATTTTTCCCAAGTCCATTTAGTAGCGGTTTATGGACTTGTCCTTTAGGAAACCGTCTAAACCCTTTTTAAACTCTGCCAAGCTAACCGCCTTCACCACGTTCTCTGGCAATGAATTCCAGAGTTTAATTACGCGTTGGGTGAAGAAAACTTTCTCCGATTTGTTTTAAATTTATTACACTGTAGTTTCATCGCATGCCCCCTAGTCCTAGTATTTTTGGAAAGCGTGAACAGACGCTTCACATCCACCTGTTCCACTCCACTCATTATTTTATATACCTCTATCATGTCTCCCCTCAGCCGTCTCTTCTCCAAGCTGAAAAGCCCTAGCCTCCTTAGTCTTTCTTCATAGGGAAGTCGTCCCATCCCCGCTATCATTTTAGTCGCCCTTCGCTGCACCTTTTCCAATTCCACTATATCTTTCTTGAGATGCGGCGACCAGAATTGAACACAATACTCAAGGTACGGTCGCACCATGGAGCGATATAATGGCATTATAACATCCTCACACCTGTTTTCCATATCTTTCCTAATAATACCCAACATTCTATTCGCTTTCCGAGCTGCAGCAGCACACTGAGCAGAAGGTTTCAGTGTATTATCGATGACGACTCCCAGATCCCTTTCTTGGTCCGTAACTCCTAACGTGGAACCTTGCATGACGTAGCTATAATACTGCTGCTGCTTGTGACCTTGGGCAAGTCACTTAACCCTCCATTGCCTCAGGTACAAACTTAGATTGTGAGTCCTCCTGAGACAGAGAAATATCCAGTGTACCTGAATGTAACTCACCTTGAGCTACTACTGAAAAAGGTGTGAGCAAAATCTAAATAAATAATTATTTTTATTAGTTACAACCTCTGATTTTACTAGACATACAGCATTACCTGGTTCTATTGCTCCTTTTATGGTGCCAATCACATTGTAAATTCTTGTTACTTTATTGATGGTACGGATGTGCATTTTGACTTTCCTAAAACAATAAAGGTTAGCTTGTAAAAAAAAGATTTTTCAAAAACATTTTTACCAGCAAAAGGAGTAGTGTGACCAGCAGGGCTCTCCCGTGAAAAAACAGCAGGATGAGAAATACAGTAAATAAAGGGAAAGGAAAGGGAAATGGGACTTGATATACTGCCTTTCTGAGGTTTTCGCAACTTTCTGAGGATTTTGGAGGAGTAGCCTAGTGGTTAGTGCAGCAGACTTTGATCCTGGGGAACTGGGTTCAATTCCCACTGTGGGCAAGTCACTTAACCCTCCATTGCCCCAGGTACAAAATAAAGTACCTGTATATATGTAAACCGCTTTGAATGTAGTTGCAAAATACCACAGAAAGGTGGTATATCAAGTCCCATTTCCCTTACATTCAAAGCAATTTACATGTATTCAGGTCACAAGGAGCTGCAGTGGGAATTGAACTCAGTTCCCCAGGATCAAGGTCCACTGCACTAACCACTAGGCTACTCCTCCACTCCAGCTTTACTCTTCAGGACCCAACACAGCACTGTGTTTCGGCATAAAGCCTACATCAGGGGTCTATACACAAGGTTTCTAGTGCACTGGTCCCCTCTCACATGCCATGACACCAACTGGGCACCCTAGGGGGCACTGCAGTGGACTTCAGAAATTGCTCCCAGGTACATAGCTCCCTTACCGTTTGTGCTGAGCCCCCCCAAAACCCACTCCCCATAACTGTACACCCACTACCATAGCCCATATGGGTGAAGGGGGGCACCTAGATGTGGGTACAGTGGGTTTCGGATGGGTTTTGGAGGGCTCATATCTACCACTACAAGTGTAACAGGTGGGGGGGGGGGGGATGGGCCTGAGTCCGCCTGCCTGAAGTGCACTGCAGTACCCACTAAAAATTGCTCCAGGGACCTGCATATTGCTGTGATGGAGCTGGGTATGACATTTGAGGCTGGCATAGAGGCTGGAAAAAATTTTAAAAAAAATTTTTTTGGGGGGTGGGAGGGGGTTGGTGACCACTGGGGGAGTAAGGGGAGGTGATCCCCGATTCCCTCCGGTGGTCATCTGGTCAGTTTGGGCACCTTTTTGAGGCTTGGTCGTGAACAAAAATGGACCAAGTAAATTCGGCCAAATGCTCGTCAAGGACAGCCTTCTTTTGTCCATTATCGGCCGAGGACGGCCATCTCTTAACCCTGCCCCTGTCCCGCCTTTGGTACACTGATGACATGCCCCCTTGAACTTTGGCCGTCCCCGTGACAGAAAGCAGTTGAGGGCGGTCAAAATCGGCTTTCGTTTATGCTGATTTGGCCGGCCCTGAGAGAAGGACGCCCATCTCCCGATTTGTGTCAGAAGATGGGCGCCCTTCTCTATCGAAAATGAGCTGGATAGTGATTCTTCACTCAGTATTCCTCGAAACAGACCCCAATCCCGTTTCCAAAGCTCAACCCAAACCCTCCAATCAGATGCTGACACCTCAGAGCACAATCCTGACCCCCCCGATCAGACTATGACGTTCCTCAAGAGCACAATCCTGACCCCCCTGATCAGACTATGACACTCCTCAAGAGCACAGTCCTGATCCCTCAATCAGAACTCAACTCTTTCTCTAAGCACAATCCTGACCCTACGATCAGACTCGGACTTCCCCCCATGCACAATCCTAGCCCCTCCCCAAACACAACCTCTCTGATCAGACACCGACCCCTTGAGCACAATCCCATCCCTCAATGCCAAATCCCCAACCCCTGATTTTATATTGGCACACTTTCAGATTGTTTTCCTGTTTGCCTGCATTTTTAGATGCTGTACCTTTGGATTTTTTTTAGCCCATATCTGTTTGACTCCTGAAGCAGGTGCTTCGGGCGCCAAAACACAGGACTGCGTCGAGTCCATTTTTAATAAACCTACTGTTTTCGAAATACATATGACTACCTCCTTCTTGTTTGTTGTTTATGGTTTGTTGTTAAGGGGACACTTCTGCTTTTTGTTTGTTATTAATAAATAAAAATTGAGACGCGTAAAACAGTTGAGTATGAGCTTCTATGATGATGATCCGTATGTGCTAAAATGATTTTGTATGCTTAATAAATGAAAGTGTGAGGGATATGTTGATGGGCCTTCATAAAATAGGCTTAAAATAGGTGGGCTGGATCTTCAAAAACATTTAACCTCTTTCAAGGAAGCCGCTATCACCCAGATTCTCAATAGGTCACCCACAGTTAGGCACATAGGGCCCCTTTTATTAAGCTGTGGCAAAAGGGGGCCTGCGCTGGCATCAGCGCATGTTTTTCACGCATGTCGAGGCCCCCTTTTACTGCAGCAAGTAAAAGGGAAGTCTCTCTTTCCTGCAGCAAATGGCCATACGGCAAGTAAAGCACTTGCCAAGCGGTCATTTCAGGGGGGAGCCCTTACCGCCACCCTTTGAGGTGACGGTAAGGGCTCCCATGCTAACCCAATGGTACCCGAGAAGTACGTGGCACTGCCCGATTACCCCAGGTACACTCCGGTGCTACAAAAATAAATATATTTTTGAAGCGCCGGATATGATGACACGCTAGGGGTGGGAAGTACTGCCGGGCTGCTACGACAGCCTGGCGGTACATCCAGTTTAGCGAGCAGTAAGCCCGCGTTGGACTTACTGCCACTTAGTAAAAGGGTCCCTCAATTTTGGGCATGGATTACAGATCCACAAACAAATTAATTGGCTAAATTGGCACTAACAAGCATTTAATTGGCATTAATTAGGAGTTATGTGTGGATCTGCCCTGCACACTATTCTATAACATATGCACCTAAATTTCATAGCACACAACTCCAATGGGGGTGCAGCCATGGGAAGGGCATGGTCGGATAAGGGACATTCCCAGAATTTAGGTGCGTTGTTATAGAATAGCTGCATTTCTGTACCTGCCATTAGTTGGGCGTGAGCATTTACTCCAGCCTTTGGCAGGCGTAAATAATCACACGCAAAGTTAGGTATGAAGGGGCTACATTCTATATATGATGCTTGAAAAATCCATGTGGGAAAAAATTACACCTAGGCATATTCTCTAAAGTTCACCTAAATTTTATAGACTAGGCTTAAACTTCTGTGCGGCATATAGAATATGGGAGTGGCTCTCCACTTGACAAAGTTTGGTTGCATCCATTTAGGCCCCATTTTACTTGGTGTAAATCCTGAAGCCTAAATTAGATGCAGAGGGGGTGTAGTCTATAATGATGTGCATGGTTTATAGAAACACCCACGCCCTGTCCATGGCCATTCCCTCTTTTCAATTATACAACTTAGAATTTAGGTGCACCATGTTATAGAATACACTTAGCAAGTTGTGTGCGTATACCTCAATTAATGCCAATTAGTGCTGATAATTGCTTGTTAACATCCAACAGCACTGATTACCTAGTTAACCAATTAAGTTATGCACATTCTTATAAAATACGATGTGATTTCCATGCGGAATTTCAGGCACCATATATAGAATCAAAGGGAAAATGCGCACAAAGGGAGTCTTTTACTAATGCTTAGCTCGCATTATCTGCAGCAGGGCCCATAGAAATAAAATGGGCCCTGCTACAGACAGTGGCGTAGCTAGGGTATTTGACACCCAGGGCCGGTCATTTTTTAACACCCCCCCCCCCTCCAAAATCCAGTACTAGGTATACCAAGAATACAAAACACTCAGGACCTATAGAGCAATTCTACCATACCATAAGCAGTAATTTCTTTGAGTCACACAAGGGTGTACCTAGGAAAAGGAAGCATCTTAAACACTGCAGTGAGCACTAGAATATCAATTCACCTATTGTAAAATGAAGATCATCGATCCTGCACAGTCAATGCCAATTGAAATCCATGTTTTTTTCAAAGACACGGATACACCCTAATCCACTATAGAATAAGTAACCATAAACTTTCTATTTAGACAAAAATTAAACTGAACCCCCAAGAAGCCAGATTCTGCAATGCACCACAGAAACAGAAAATGTCCCCTACTACTCTGCAAAATATAAAGACAGCAGATGTAAATTTCACCACTTTACAAATTAACAAACAGAAATAAAACAAATATAGAAAATAAAATAATACCGTTTTATTGGACTAATACATTTAGCTTTCCGAAGCCAAAACCTCCTTCCTCAGGTCATTACAGTATACTGTCGTTACAGTATCCTATCCTGACCTGAGGAGGGGGTTTTGTTCTCCAAAAAGTTGTCAAAATGTTTTAAAATTAGTCCAATAAAAAGATATTATTGCCATATAAACATTTATTAACACAGCTACAATACTACTTTATCCTAAAGCAAAAAAAAAGAAAAAGAAATTTTATTTACAGTTTGTTGTCTCTGGTTTCTGCTTTCCTCATCTTCTCTTCACTCTCTCCCTTCCATCCAGCACCTGCCTTCTCTCTCTTCCTGCCATCCAGTGTCTGCCCTCTCTCTCCTGTCCTCTCCATCCACCGTTTGCCCTCTCTCTCCCTTCCGTCCACCATCTGCCCTCTCTCTCCCTCTGCCCCTTCCAACCACTATCTGCCCTCTCTCTCTTCATTCCATCTAACAAAAGAAGCAGTTTTAGACATTGACACATACAACTAACTTACTGTGCAGAATAGTTTGCTGTAAACCCAGGTCCAATGTTATAAGACACATTAAGATTTCCTTTCCAAGTGTTTGGTGGTGCGGGTCCTCCCATGTTCCTGTTTAAAAAAATTCAAGACTCTTCAAATATGAAAACCATAAAATCATACCATATGTTGTCAAATCTACAGATTACTGGGATATATTATCCCAGAAAGAGGAAACTGATTGGATTCTATACTGGAAAGAGCAAGAAGAAATATTAGGGAAAGAATAAGTTCTCTGAAGTTTTGCTGAAAAAAAGGATACTTCTAAAGAACAATGGTACTTGTTGGTGAACACTCTTCCAATGTTAATAATTGCAAGTATGAAGTCCCCTATGCTGTTATATAATATTGAGGAAAAGACTTCAGTTGCTCTGCTTTTTTTGTGTATTGTTACACTTTATCTTCCGGGCAAGCTTCCTCATTAGTCCAGGTTCAGCAGTCATCGCATGGAGGAGACCGAGACCAGAAACGAATCCAAACAGAACAACGATGGCTATACAAATTACAGTCCACTATTCCAAAAGGTCTAAATAACAAAATCGAAAGGAAAATTTTTCTATAAGTAATAACAATCCATTCTTTTTGATTCCAAACAAGTAAGTTGGTTGACTCTTATTAAGTATGTTAATTATCAATCATCTGATTCTCAGCCCCTATTGGGAGCATGTAGGGGCATCGTTTTAAAAGTCAGCCGCCTTTTTAGATTCCTCCCCTGTCACAAACGAACGAACTTCGGACAAAACGGGTAGGCTGTGAGCTTCTACACGCTGTCAAAAATATGCAGTTTAGTGATTCTTTCAACTGTGGACTAACATGATTTGGACTCAGCTTTATTGTGTGTTGTGCATTTTATTCTGTTGTGTTACCTTTTGAATTTGTTGTATAATTAAAATCTAATAAAAATAAAATAAAATAAAAATATGCAGTTTAGAATCATGAAATGCTGATGAGTCCTCATATAACCAAATTTTCCCCTGTCTTTTAGGGCTACTTCTAATTGGCTAGTGGTTCGTCTCCTGATGAAGCTATTGAGAAACGGAGGCTCTCTGCAGAGCGAACCACAGAGTAAAAGTGCCCGTTTTTCATAGAGTTCTTTCACATAATTACAAAAAGTAGCAGAGCAGAATAGCAGAGATAAAATAACTGCTACCAATAATTATTGCACCATCACAGGGATCAAATTATTGACTAATGAGGAAGCTCGCCCGGCAGATAAAGTGTAAGAATACACAAAAAAAGCCGAGCAACTGAAGTCTTTTCCTCCAATATTATATAACAACATAGGGGACTCCATACTTGCAATTATTAACAGTGAACATAAGATACACAATAATAATTTTGCTGAAAAAAAGATACACAAAAAGCTAACACAGGAGAGATTAGAGGTACTTAAACTAGGTACTTGCACATTTGCACCTCACTGTTCCAAAAGCAACCCCAGGAAACCAACCAAGACCTTTATTGACAACACTGGTCGCAGCTTTATTACTTATTAAGAAAACAACCACAGATTATAATTCAACCCTTCCAATTCTCTGCATTAAATACATAGCATAACTCAACACTTGTAGTTAGTCAGTAATGAACTAACAATAAACTTTGAATAATAGCATTTTTCCTTCCATGGCAGAATCCGCGGTACTGCAAGACCCAGCCTTTGTTCCCCCCACCCTTGTTCCATGATGATGCCACACATGAATCATTCCGTCAACCCCATCCCATTTTCTTCTTCACAGACTACCCCAATCATTTCTGCAAATTACAGTTTGGTAATGCACCCACTGCAACAACTGCCCAAACCACCTCTTATACCATCAAAGATAAAACCCCTCCAACTAGTATTAAACCCAGAGGGGTTGGCAGGTGACACGCTACTCACACCCAGGCTCCCACTCAAAATGTCTCATGTCAAGCCTCCCTCCGTTACCGCTATTCCCTAGCATGCCCCTATGCCTCTGCTCCAATCAACTTCTCTCCAAACTATCTCTACCTTCCAATTTAGGCTCTAATATCTACCCCTTTTTTTCAGTGGACCTATACTTAGCTCTTTCTGTCCTCTACGTCCTTACTTACCCTGTGTCCCCTTCCTACCTCTACCCATCCTCACTCTTAATTATAGGTGCCATGGCTCGGCCATGATAAGGTGTCCCTGGTCCACGCCACAGGGCACTCTCCAACTATGGGTCTTTTTTTTTTTTAATCACAGAGAAAATTACATTTGTATTCTGTTCACCTATTGCATTAGCCAGGGATTAAATACTGGGAATTTGTGATCTCTGTTAAGGACTATAAATGATAATTTTACCAGCTTTTTTTATAGCACTGTCATAACAATACTCATTACATTTCAGAAAGCAGTTAATTACAGGTCTGGCTTCCATCAGCACATCTTGTGCTTACCGTAGGAGTTTCTCAGCATCATGGTAACAAATAGGGTGAACTGGGATTTTTGGAAGCCCTACGCCTTCTGCTGCGCTATATCTGAAGGTGTACTCTGAAAATAAGACAAACACTCACTTTTAGGGGAGGGGGATTTGAGAATCTGAAACAGTTTGAATTAACCTCTGAAGATCTCTTAAATTTTAGCATCTTTGTTTATTCATCGTTTAGTTGATAGCGCTACAAAGAACATTAGTTGTTGTTTTTTTTACTTGAACCAAGGTATTTATTTCATTTATTTACATTTAGTAACCACTTTTAAAGACTACAAAATCAAAATAATGTTCACAATGTATGAAACGCATTACCTACAAAGTATGAACACTTTAGCAGTCCCATGAGGGCAACATAACAATATATTAATAAAATAAAAATAATATATTACACAACTGATTCTACAATGCAATCTTGCAGACAGCAGTGAATTAAGCACTAGATTTTGGTTGAATACGCACACAGAAACAATATCACAAGATTGTAGGTCTGGCAGATCTACTAGTTCGCACTCCTCTCACCACAAATATTAGGTACAATAACAACCACAAGGAGCTGGAAGAAGAAAGCATCTTTCACACAATTATTCATATGTTAATAACGAGGTGGATTTTCAAAAGGCAAACAGATCAGAATTGAGATGTCCAGGCTGGGACGTGTCGAGTTCTGCTAGTATTGCCGAACAGGATCCGCCGACATAGACGTTCTTCTAAAATACCCCCCAAAATGTGTGCGTATGCGCTGGTTGCGTGAGGCAGGAACATTCATTTTACAAGCATCAATGTCTAAAATATCAAAGGGGTATGTGTATTTGCTGGCACATACACATGTATGTTTGCATTTCAGCAAAAGAAGGAAGTGGAAAACACAACTTCAAGAGAACAATCCGAGACAAGGGGTGAGATGCTCCAGGGAAGCTTTATTAGGACCCTACACGGTCCGTGTTTCAGCTTTTAAAAAAGCCTTCATCAGGGGTCGATCAGTGGATGCACAAAATATATACTGATTGACAATGGAGCACATGAAATGTCGTCTCTGAATAAAAGCCGAAACACGGACTGTGTAGGGTCCTAATAAAGCTTCCCTGGAGCATCTCACCCCTTGTCTCGGATTGATCTCTTGAAGTTGTGTTTTCCACTTCCTTCTTTTGTTGAATTTTTGTGGAAACTGCGAACCCCTTTTGTTTCTGCTTTCTTTCTGCATGTTTGCATTTCAGAACACACATGTGTATATGTTCACCATTTTAGAAACCTATGGTACATGTCTATGTTTCACTAAGCTGTCACAGTGCCCAATAACATTTGCCTGTATCAGTTTTGGGAGATGGGGACAAAAACATCTGGGAGGTTAAGGGGGCAACCTTCCTTAATCCCTCCTTTGGAGAACTACATAAAATGAACAGTTGTTCTCTAACTTAGCTGGAAGAGGTAAAAATCCAGATGTTGATGTCCACGGACAGTTGGTTAGAGAAAGCTGTTAATTTGTTATCTTATTTATGCTACTCTGTCTTTTACCGTATTTTATTTATGGTATTGTAAACCATGCCTGTTGTTTTACTTATTGTAATCCACATTGAACTTGAGTATGTTTCGGATAATGTGGGGTATAAATGTCAAACTAAATAAATGAAAGGAATAGAGGAAGGGTTTCTGCAGAAACCCAGATGAATAGGAACAGTGGTAATGATAAAGAAAGGAATGATGAACACCTTCCGTGCAAGAGACACAAAAACAGCAAAGGTGGTCTGGGAAGGAGGAACAACCAATTGAATGGGCTTCCTCTCATTTGCCGCACCGGGAATCAGTAGTTCGGCTTTGAAAAAGAGGTCCTTAATGTTTTATTGGAGAATGACACGACTTGGCCAAGTTTTGACAATAGCCTTCATCAGGGGTTATCAGATTCTTTAATAAAAAAAACGCTATGAACACACGGTGACATGCAAGTTTCTGCTGAAGCAAAAGTATTTCCTTCACTGAGACAGTTAAGGAAAAATTCATATTTTTCATGTTGATGATTGAAAGAAAAGGGAACAGGAAAAAACACGAAATGTATTAAGTTTTATAATTAATGAGAGACATACATATATTTATATGTTATTTATTAACTTACTTTTTAAAATCAAATACATCAAATAAAGGAGATTATAAATTGTACTAGCATTTTCAGGAAGGCTGCAAGATATACAACCAACAAGAAATTCCGTATATCTATCTATCTATTGAGAAGCAGGCTCTCTAGCTGGAAGGCATGGCGGAGAGCGGGATCATTGGCAATTCCAGGTCCAGGGCTCGGGTGCTTCCTAGGGATTGTTAATGTGCTTTGATGTGTTTACAATAAAGCTGTGGCCATTTATTCCCAAAGAAAATCCTGTTTCACGCTTGGTCTGTGGGCATGACGGGTTAAGATGAGGGAGGGGGCGTGAGCGAGTGCAGCCTGCCCATGTTAAAGGAGGCCGGCGATGTAATTAAGGAGCAGCCGAACCTAACATGGCGGCTGCCTCGTGTTAGCTCCCGGCTTGAATCGTGCCCGCTTCCAGCTTCCCCGCTCTCTTAGGTGACGCAGTAGGAAGACCTGCAGCGTCATTGGCGGGAAGACCGGAAGTGGGCGGGACCTCAGCGGGCGGGCTCCGTGCGCTGCTTAAATGTTCGCCGGCGAGACGGAGAGAGTCTCTCGGCGGCAGGCGGGCAGTGCACGGGTTTCCCCTCCTCTCCCTCCCCCTAGAGGAGTGGCCTAGCAGTTAGTGCAGCGGACTTGGGGAACTGGGATCGATTCCCGCTGCAGCTCCTTGTGACTCTGGGTAAAGTCACTTAACCCTCCGTTGCCCCAGGTAAATTGCTTTAGATGTGGTTGCAAAAACTGTAGAAAAAAAAGCGGTATCTATCTATCTAGGGATAAGCAGTATAAAATATTTTGTACATTTTTGGGATCTTGCCAGGTATTTGTGACCTGGATTGGCCACCGTTGGAAACAGGATGCTGGGCTCGATGGACCTTTGGTCTTTCCCAGTATGGCAATACTTATGTACTTATCTATCTTTCTATCTAGATAGCAATAGTAACAGAGACAGAAAAGAACAAATAGAAGAGATATGCTCTAAATAAGAGAGCTAGAGTCAGGAAGGGAAGTACAATTCACAAAACCTTAATGCTCCTATTGAATGCATTTCTCATCCGTTATCAATCTTTGAAGAGGTTCTTTTGAACGTCCCTCCCTTAAAACTTTATATTGTGTTTTTTTAAAAGCACCTTTCTGACTCTTCAACCCTGATGTTTTTGCTACATGGACCTATAGGTAACGCTTGTAGAAAAACTGTCTATTGAGAACTTCTAGACTCCGGTATGGTCTTATTTTTTCCACTCATCTATCTTACTGACACTTACTAATACTCAACTGAGAGTTCTCTACTCTACTTATTTCACTCCACATTGCATGCATAAGTGGCAGGTGAAGTCCTCTCTTTTATGCTGGAGGGGATGCCCCATCCAGGGAGATATGACGCATATGTGGTGGATGTGTCCACATGTTGAATCTTTTTGGAAAATGGCACCTACTTACATTGCCAATTTACTTCAGATTGAAATTCCACTAGACCCAGCTTTCATCCTTCTTAGAATGCATCCACAACATTTAGCTTTTCACAAGCATTTAGATCTCATCAGACAGTTGCTACTTATAGCCAAAGTTTGCATGGCATTGGCACAGAAATGGAAAGACGTTTTTGGTTAGATTCATTTTGGAGAATTGATGGAATGGAAAGATTAGTCTGGCTACAGAAACACAAACCCTGGAGCTACTCTCTTTTTTTGGGCCCCTCTTTTTCAGGCTTCTACACCCCCTTAACTTAGCCCATTGATAGATTCAACTGTTATGATTTTTATAAAGGTTTTCCTTTTTGCTGCACAATACCAGAATTTACACGTCTAACTGCCTACAGTTAGTGCAAACATTTATTTATTTGGATTTTGCTCACACCTTTTCAGCAGTAGTTCAAGGTGAGTTACATTCAGGTACACTGGGTATTTTCTCACCAAAATGTCCAAATCAGTATTTTCAAAACCTATTTTCAGACGTTTTTCTATGCTGTTAGCCTGCAGTGCATCCAAATCTCAAAGGGTCGTGTCAGGGGTATGTTAAGGGCAGGATTTGGGCGTTCCTAAGGCACTGACATTTTTGGGTGTTCCTAGGCACTGACATTTTTCAGCCATAATGGAACAAAACAAAACTGAAACTAAGAAGTTTTGAGCTAGACCTGTTTTTATAACGAATAAGGCACAAAAGGTGCCCTAGATGACCACTGGAGGGAATCAGATGACCCCCCCCCAATACCCCCCAGTGGTCACTGACCTCCTCCCACCTCCCAAAAATGTGAATAAAAATATGGATTACCAGCCTCTATGACAGCTTCAGATGTTATAACCAGGTCTATTAGAGCAGCATACAGGTCCCTGGAGTAGTGTAATGGTCAGTTCAGTGAAGGGTGGAGGACCCAGATCCCTACCTCCCTCTACCTGTCACACTTATGGTGGAAACTGTGACCCCTCCGAAAGTCACCAAAACCCACACCCTACTGTACCCACATATAGGTGCTCCCTTCACCCATAAGGGCTATTGTAGTGGGGGACAGTGGGAGAAAGTGGATTTTGGGTGGGCTCAGAGGGACAAGATAAGGGAGCAAAGGTGAGATGTGTATCTGGGAGCATTTTTATGAAATGCATAGAAGTGCCCTCTAGGGTGCCCCATTGCTCTGTGATATCTGGAGGACCAATCTGCTAAAAATGCTGGGTCCTCCTACATATCAATGGCTTGATTTTCTACATTTTACACTTATTCATTTTTTTTTTTTTTTCGAAAATGGACCGAAAAACAAAACGCCCAAAGCACAAAACCTTGCTCGAAACAGTATTTTGTAAAAAAAAAAAAGAGTGATGTTTTTCTTTTTTGAGAATGACCTTCTTTCCTATTTTGTGCAAAATGTCCAAAGTCGGACTTAGATGTCATACTGAAAATGCCCCTCCACATGTTACTATGTTACCCCCTTAAAGGAGATCAATTTGAGAACCTTTTCTTGATCATTACAGCTCACCTTTTGCAGGATAGCCTGGAGTCAAAGGATCTCCTGCACCATTCAGGTTTAACACATTACCACGCTGAACTCCATCTCCAGGAAGGTTCCAGCCAGCAGGATAAGGATCTACCCCAGGGGCAGAGTAATCAGCTGGGTCTGAGTAAAGGATGAGTCCCTTGGCACCTGCCAACTGTGCATTCTTAACCTGCAAATACAAGTTTTCTTTTTAAGAAGGCTGAAGTTTGATTCGGATCCTCAATATTAACTACATGTTTTCATTCAACTTGGAAGATAAACAACCCCACTCATGAAAAGGTGTAGATGAGGTACACCTAGTATGTAAGATGTGGAACTGGGAGCAAAAGAACTACTGGAATATGATAATATGAATCTGAAAGTAGTAAAAACCAGTAGCGTAGCCGCAGGTGGGCCTGGGTGGGCTGGGGCCCACCCACTTAGGGCTCAGGCCCACCCAATATTAGCACACGTTTAGCGGTAGCCAGTGGGGGATCCCAAGCTCCGCCAGCTGAAGACTTCCCCCAGATGGTAACGAAAACGCTACTGTCCACAATACCGGCACCTGCGCATGCTCAGCTTTCGGCGCATGCCTGCTACAGACTGCCAAGATGGAAAGGAGCGTTTTTTCACCAGCTGAGATAATTTTGTTTTGATGGGGGGGGGGGGGGGGGTGAAGGGAATACTTTGAGGCATATTTTCAAAGCACTTAGCCTTCCAAAGTTCCATAGGTTTCTATGGAACTTTGGAAGGCTAAGTGCTTTGAAAATATGCCTCTTTGTGCCCACCCACTTCTTGCCTAGGCCCACCCAAAATCTGTTGTCTGGCTACGCCTCTGGTAAAAACAAGAATAAGACAAGGACGCATTTCTCCACAGGAAGTGTGGTGGATACATGGGATAGCAGTAGAGGTGGTATAAGCAAAACTAGAACTGCAAATATTTCCCAAGCACGTTCTCTGTGAATGTCCTGAAAACTAAAGTGGATCGGGCATTCTCTAATGACATGATTATTATAATCATGTCACCCAAGATCTGTCTGTAATACTAAATATCTATCTTATCATGTATTTCCATTATTCATGATGTATTGTAAGCCACATTGAGCCTGCAAAGAGGTGGGAAAATGTGGGATACAAATGCAATAAATAATAATACTGATTTAAGAAGAACTGTGTAGGATATCTGTAACATAATTAAGCTTCCAGCAGTCATTACTCTCTAAGGGGTCCTTTTACTACTAAGGTGCGCTAAAAGTGGCTTGCGGTAGTGTAGGCGCGGGTCTTGGGTGCGCGCCGATCCATTTTTTAGCATGCCTGTAAAAAAGGCCTGTCTTTTTTTTTTGCCAAAAATGGACTTGCGGCAAATCAAAATTGCCGCGCGTCCATTTTGGGTCTGAGACCTTATCGCCAGCCATTGACCTAGGGGTAAAGAATCCGGGCGGTAATGACCTACGCACATCAAATGCCACTTGGCACGCGTCCGTTACACGCGCCTGAAAATAAAAAATATTTTTCAGTTGCGCGTATCGAACGGGCACCAAAATAAAATTACCACAAGAGCCATGTGGTAGTCGGGCGGTAACTCCATTTTGGTGCGCATTGGGCGTGCGGAGACGCTTATGCGGCCCCTAAATTTCTTTAACTTCATCATCCTAGGATTTCTAGCACTGCAATCGGTGTTGGCAAAAGCAAATTCCAGAAAGGTAAGAGAATGAAATTAAGATGCAAAACTTTAGCAAGAAAGTTTTCTTATTGCTTGGAGTCCCATTGGAAGGTTTCCTCTGTTACCACAACACAAATATTGAACCCTCTAGCATACTACTACTACTACTACTATTACTACTATTTAGCATTTCTATAGCGCTACAAGGCGTACGCAGCACTGCAGAAACATAGAAGAAAGACAGTCCCTGCTCAAAGAGCTTACAATCTAATAGACAAAAAATAAAGTAAGCTAAGCAAATCAAATCAATTAATGTGTACAGGAAGGAGAGGAGGGTAGGTGGAGGCGAGTGGTTACAAGTGGTTACGAGTCAAAAGCAATGTTAAAGAGGTGGGCTTTCAGTCTAGATTTAAAGGTGGCCAAGGATGGGGCAAGACGTAGGGGCTCAGGAAGTTTATTCCAGGCGTAGGGTGCAGTGAGACAGAAGGCGCGAAGTCTGGAGTTGGCAGTAGTGGAGAAGGGAACAGATAAGAAGGATTTATCCATGGAGCGGAGTGCACGGGAAGGGGTGTAGGGAAGGAGGAAGGGGTGTAAGGAAGCATAGAAAATCTTAGAATAAGCAAGATTTTGGTTTACTTGTTACACAACTAGATCTGTGTGAACATAGGGGGCCGATATTAAGCCTGCAGGAGACAGAAGTTTTTAAACCACTCCTTTCTTTGGCTATTAAGAAGTTGAATGGCTACAAAAAACTGTGGCTGATCTTTACCCTATACTGATCATGAGGAGAAGTATATTAGAAAACGATATGATCAAGAGCCAAGCTGGTAAGTTGTAGATCCAAGCAGCATTTTGAGATTTTGCCAGCTATTGCATATTCAATTCACAGTAAAAGCAAATTGGAGCTTCTTTGAATTCCAGACAGATGAAGTCCCCTGAACACTTTCACTATTCTTTTTTGAACTTGGAAGTCCATCTTGACTAAACATAATGTGTTAAAATTAGTGCATGCCTTTATCACTAGTAGGTTAGGTTATTGCAATTCATTATTAATTGGCTCCAGCAAGGTGAGTTTACAGAGATTACAACTTGTACAAAATACAGCTGTGCAGCTCATTACGGGGGCTAAAAAAATTGAGCACATTATTCCTATCAGTGGCGTAGCTATGGGTGGGCCTGGGTGGGCACAGGCCCACCCAGTGTGGCCTTCAAAATAGTTCAGCAGTGGTTGCCTCACTCCTCTCTCTCCCTCTCCATCACCCCCAGATCTGGCATTTGCCTCCCACCTGCAGCTCCACAACATACCCTTTCCCTGTTCTACATCAGCACCTTCCTCAGCAGCTTCCCTTTGCCATGCCCTGCCCTCACTGACATCACTTCCCGTTTCCTCCCTGGCAGGATGCGGCAGAGGAAAGCCTGCGGGGCTGGCCAGGCAGTGGCTGTACATAGCTGCTTTTGAAAGTACTGAGGTATGGGCATAGTTTCAGAGAGGTGGGAGATGTTTGGCCTCAGGGAGGGAGGAATGCTGGATCTGGAGGGAGAGGAGGGGAGAAAGATGCAGGACAAAGGAAGGAGGGATTTTAGAAGGCCCACCCATCCAAACTCTGGGCCCACCCAAAATGAAAGGTCTGGCTACGCCCCTGATTCCTATTTTACATGAATTGCATTGGTCGCCTGTGTCAAAGTGCGTTGAATTTAAGATATTGTGTTTTGTATTTAAAGTCTTGTATTTGAATCATCCAACTTATCTTTCTAGAAAGATATCTAAGTATTCCCCATCGAGGGCGTTACGTACTTCACAAAAAGGACTGCTTCAATGTCCTGGTCTTGACGTTCTAATGTTGTCTTCAACAAGAAAGTATGAATTTTCTTATATTGCGTCATTGTTATGGCTGATCTTCAGGAAATGTCTTCTTCTTATTCTTTTCATAAATTTTTGAAGACTCTATTGTTTCAGCAATATTTTACATGAAGAACTATACACAGGGCATTATACTTTTAAATTCTGGTTACTGATAATTTTGCAGAGTTTTCTCAATGAATTCAAGAATGTATTATTATTTGATGTATTCTGATTTTTCTATTATTGTTTAGGTTATTGTAAACTGCTTAGGCACTGATGTATTTAGCGGTACATCAAATTGTTAAATCCAATCCAATCCAATCCAAAAGTATTGCAGCCTCCTTATTTTAAGATAGCCAACAACTTATGCAAATGGAAGCTCTCTAGGTGCTAGCCAATATTCAGACCAGTGCCTGGATAATTGGCTGGATAAGGTTAGGACATCCTTTTTCCTGTTCTAACTTTACCTGGGCACTTACCCTGACAATACCCTGACAGCTATTAAGGAACCCTCCTATCTGTTCATCCTAATTACATCCTCACGACTGAATATTATATCTTGTCCTGATATCATTATGTTATGTTGATCTTTCAATCCACTTCCAATCCAATATGATTTACTTACGCACTCTTATCTGTAACAATTGTAAAATTATTATTACGTTAATATGATTGCTTTGATATTCTATGTACCCATCTGTATCTATATTTTGAAATTCTTATCCTATAATGTGTACATGTTGCTATAACATTTTGTAAGCCACATTGAGCCTGCAAATAGGTGGGAAAATGTGGGATACAAGTGCAGCAAATAAATAAATAAATAAATATCTGAAAATCACCACTAACAGTTAATTCCTGGCTCTGCCGTGACTCTGCCCTTGGACCACTCCAGCACTAACAGGATAGTTCAGCAGTGGTCTGTGCATGAGATAGATCTGCATAGAATGGAGGTAGTGCATGCAAATTTATCTCATGCATATTCATTGTGGATATCCCAAAAACCTGACTGGCTAGGTGTGCCCGAGGATTGGGTTGAGAACTCCTGTGCTAGACCCATGCAAACATAAGAGTTGTTCTGTACTCAGTAGTTTTGCCAGGAACTGATTAAATTAAATGATTAAGGGGCCCTTTTACTAAGCCTGGTAGGCACCTACGCGTGCCCAACGAGCGTCAATTTGGAGTTACCACCTGGCTACTGCATGGCCCATGTAGTAATTTCATTTTTGACGCAAGTCCACTACGTGCACCAGAAAATATATTTTATTTTCTGGCGCACTGCGAAAATCGAGCGGTAACTCCAACTTGACGCGCTTAGGCAATTACCACACGGTTAACGCGAGAGACACCTTACTGCTAAGTCAATGGCTGGCGGTAAGGTCTCAGACTCAAAATGGACGCGTGGCAATTTTAATTTTGCTGCACATCCATTTTCGGCAAAAATCTTAAAAAGGCATTTTTTACAGGCGCGCTGAAAAATTGATCTGCGCACACCCACAACACGCGCCTGCACTAGAGCAGTCCATTTTTCAGCACACCTTAGTAAAAGGACCCCTAAATAGGATAATAGTGGCTTGATGGGACAACGTAGCTGGCTCTAAGCTTGTACCATCTCAAGAGTCATCATATTTGATTTAGCTTCTTGGACACATTAAGGGAGAGAGTGGAACTTTACTAATATTTCTTCCATAAACAGACTTCTAGGTGCTCTGCTTAAATCATGGTCCAAATTAGAGTGCTGTCAAATTCTTTGACATGTATAGGGCAAGGTCAATGGAAACAGAACTCAGTACTTGGCAAGGGTGTTACATTACCTTGTTTCCTCTGAAGATTTTACCATATCTGGCAATGACAATTTTCCCAGTACAGTTGACTTGCAGCTCTTGCTCTAACTGTGAAAAGTCTTCTGTCCTTGCATAATTGACGTATACTATCTCCCCCTAATGGAGACAAGATGCAGAATTTAAGCAAGACTCTAACCCTCCAGTAGCTCAAAACCCTTTGAACATCAGTTGAAAAGCATTAACATTTTCTTTAATATATTTACAACCGTTATATATTAAATAAAGCAATTAACCCTCTCAATTTATATGATGCTGGATTGTTGAGGAAGAAAAGACTTCATATGCTCAACCTTCTTTGTTAATTATTAAATTAACTTTGCGTGGTTGATGCCTACAATAGCCATTATTAAAGGAAATACCCTGGTTTTTAAAAAATGGATATTGGCCGGCTCCTCATCCTCATATTCACCAGACTAAGAGTTTTCAGGAGGTTTTCGACTGATGAGGAGCCGGCCCAATAGCCATTTTAAAAAACCTGGGGTATTTCCTTAAATAATGGATATTGTAGGCATCAACCATGCAAAGTTAATTTAATAATTAACAAAGAAGGTTGAGCATCTGAAGTCTTTTCCTCCTCAACAATCCAGCATCACATAAATTGAGAGGGTTAATTGCTTTATTTAATATATAACGGTTGTTAACAAGCAATTTTCCATCGGTTATTTAAATTAAACTTTAATATGCTTAGCAATGAGTATTCTCATCAAAAGAATAAGTGAGACCATCAACCAAAATAAACACGTTAAATAATATGATATTAGGTAATGCGTTCTTGAATCAGTATGTAGGACACAAAGAGCCAGATGTACTAGTGATTTTCTCTCATTTTGAGGTCAACGTACTTAGGCATTTTAGCTTTCCCTGTGCTGTGTTTGTGCCATCCAAACAATTCCATCACAGCAGTGAAACACTATCCTCTAGATTCTATATAGCACACCTAGAGATCCGCGCCAAAATTGGTACAGATTCTATAACAATACGCGTAATATTAACAAGCTAATGAGTGCTAACAGCGCTTAATAAGCAATAATGAGCACTAATTGGCACTGATTTGAATTTATTTATTTAATTTGTTGCATTTGTATCCCACATTTTCCCACCAATTTGCAGGCTCAATGTGGCTTACATTATGCCGTGATGCGATCGCCATTTCCGGCTAGAGAAATACAAGTGATATTGCAATAAGGTGTATAAATGGTAAAGTAGAATACACAGTGGTAATACATTGAAGTTCCTAATGATAAAGCAAATTATTGAATAAGTTAAACAGTTAAATAAATAAAGTTTGTTTCCAGTGTGTGAAATAAAATGGTAGTGCACGTTGCGTAACTTTCATTAGTATCACATAAGTCATCAGTCTGGTGCGGTGATTTCGGTTTTGTCTAGTTCATTTAGAGACTAAACAGTCTAGTATTTAGGGTGGATCATTATGGTATACCTTTTTGAACAGGTTGGTTTGCAGTAGTTTTTGGAAGATTGCTAGGTCGTGCATCGTTTTTATTGCCTTTGGTAGTGCGTTCCACAGTTGCACGCTTATGTAGGAGAAGCTGGATGAATATGTGGATTTATATTAAAGTCCTTTGCAGCTGGGGTAGTGGAGATTCAAGAATGTGCGTGCTGAACTTTTTGTGTTTCTAGTTGGCAAGTCTATGAGGTCTGACATATAGACCGGGGCTTCGCCGTAAATAATTTACATGCACAACTCGCTGAGCATATTCTGTAACAAAGTGCACTGATCTTCTAACGTGTGCAGGCAAAAAGGGGCATGGTTATGTGCGGAGAAATGGCCGTTTCATGGGCATTCCAAAATTTACATGTGTAGTTATAGAATAGGGCCCAGTCTTCATAAATCTAATCACCAGGATTTACGCCATATTTGCGTTGGTGTAAATCGATGCGCATAGTTTTAGGCATTGAAATATCAACTAAGATTATTCTATAATTGGCGCTGATTATAGAGTATTTATTTATTTATTTGTTGCATTTATACCCCACATTTTCCCACCTATTTGCAGGCTCAACGTGGCTTACATAGTACCGTCAAAGACGTTTGCCCAGTCGGTGGATAACAAATACAAAGTTGTACAGTGATCGTATGAGGTATAAGTGGAATGTCGGAATGGATGAAGATTGCGTGTTGTCCTGTTCGATCATAGTCATGCTGTGTTGGTAGGTGAAGAGGGTTACGTGGGGTCGTTGGGGTAAGCCTTTTTGAAGAGGTTGGTTTTTAGTGATTTCCTGAAGTTCAAGTGGTCGTAGATTGATTTCACAGCTTTTGGGAGCCCATTCCATAGTTGTACGCTTATGTAGGAGAAGCCGGCTGCGTATGCTTAGTCGGCACTGATTTCAGCGTAGATTTTGTTTTAGGCACCATATATAGAATCTCCCCCTATGTGCTAAAAATACGTGCGATACACAACCCAACACCACACCATGTTGCACGACATTGACAGACTGCAACCGACTGGAATCAGAGAGGACAAAGAGACCTCAGTGCATGTGGCTTTTAAAGTCATTTCTTGGCCTACTGGCAGCGGTAATTTTCTTCAATAATCTTCTTTAAAAATCCTTGCGCTTTTTGGTTGCAACATGAATAAATAATCAGAAATGACGTAAGTGAGTCATCTGGTTTATATAATGCTTTGGCATCTGATGTCAGGAGAGCCATTTTTGAGATTATGTATGAAGAAATCTGCATGTAAGTAATCCATAGCCATAAAATTATTGAACAGATGGATTAGGATTGGGATTGACCAAAATTATTTTTTGTTTTGCAGATCTGAACTTGTTAAAACATGAGCACGAATCACAGGGATATTTAAATCCCCGAGGAAGCCAGTTATACTGTGTGAAATGGAGTCTCCCTTATTAATGTTAAAATAAAGTTTGTAACTTGAATGGAAGAGATCAGCACACACTGAATAACGAGAGAGGTTTGTTAAGAAGATCAATGAAAGAAAATGACTGCTGGCAGTAAGCCAAGAAAGGGCTTTGAAAGCTGCGAGCACTGAGGTCTCTTTTACCTTTCTGATTGCAGTCTGTTACAATCTGTTTCAATGTTGTGCAACACAGTGTGGTGTTGGGTTTTGTTTGTACCATCCCCTTCCCACAAATACTATAATTGAGTGTTCTGTCCACACCTAATTTTTAGTATGTACATACCTGAAAAATAAGGCCCATTAGTTCTGTGTGGAATTTTTTTTTCCTCAGCTTTCTTTACTGATGTACAACCCACAGTCTGCTTACATATACCGTATTTTTCGGACTATAAGTCACACTTTTTCCTCCCAAATTTGGGAGGAAAATGGGGGATGCGTCTTATAGTCCGAAGGATTCGGACAAGACGCACCGGAGCACCTAGGTTTTAGAGTTGGGAAAAAGAAAAAAAAAATGTTTCCTATTTCCCTCCTCTAAAACCTAGGTGCGTCTTATGGTCCGGTGCGTCTTATAGTCCGAAAAATACGGTATATTACTATCCAATATCATATATTGTAGTAGCTAGCACTTAACTCTTAAGTAACTGCTATCTCCCAATCAGTATTATATAATTGGTGTTTACCAACTATCAAAAACATCAACTCGCACATCAGCACTTTTTGAAACCACCATATCATAGTCCATGGGTGCATCTAGCTAGTACTGCAAGGCTTCTGCTAGAGGTCATGGCAGCCATGATGGGCAGGAGAAAGTGGGCAACACTCCTGCTCTTTGGACCCCACTAGACCAATAGACATCTATGAAGTAGGCCAGGGGGGAGCCTACAGGGGAGGAAAGGGTGGGGGCGGGTTTGGCAGCAGGGGCTTGGTTGGCCCTTTTGCACTTCAGGAGTGAAAGGGAGGGGGCACCAGGAAGACTGAAGCCATAAGTTAACCGGGCAATGGCCAATGTTTAGACCAGTGCCCCAAGTTAGGACAGCCTTTTTGCTGTTCTATCTTTAGCTACTTACTTAACCAGTTAGCAGTCTGAATATGGCCGCAAACCAGTCAAGTCTCAGCTCCTCCCAGGTTCTGCCTAAGCTCCGCCCATGGACTGTCCCAGCACTAACTGGAGTGGTCTGTGGTGAATTCAGTGGCACTATCCAGTTAATTGCCACTGAATATCACAACTTAAGTGGTTAGAAGTCAATTAACTGGCAGGAGTCTCTCTTGCCTGGTTAAATTGCTTTGAATATCAGTGAATAGTTATTTGTATAAATATTATCCAAACTTTGAGTCTCTCCAATAGTAGTAATATGAATAGAGATGGTAAAGCTTCTACTTGGAAATGAGGTTCTATGCAGAAAGTTCTTCGCAGATGTTTCCCTTTCCACAAAGGGCTGAGTTGAGGTCGATGGTAACACAGGGAGCTGGGTTCCTTGAACCTGAAGGTACACAGTCCTGGTAGCTAGTCTCTTCTCTATGGAGTTCACTTCAGGGGTTCACAGTTGTGATGCTTTTCCCATATAGATGGTTTTCATTGCTTCCCATCCAGATCCACCTAAGAATCAGTGCAGCAACTTAATTGTTCTGTTCCTGTTTCTTTCAGTGTTTCCATTTCCAGTGCACTGGCTTTTAGTTATAAACTTTCCTTGCGTAATAGTGCAGTGGCCAGGGAATACAGCCAATGGCATGGCCACTCCCCTGGACTAGGGTTTTATAGTGCCTCACGCAGGGGTGTCTTATCCTACTGTTGCAAGAAAGAAGCATCGGCCCTGGGTTCTAGAAACTGCAAGAGCTTTCCAATTCAAAGGTTACCTAAGTACATTAGTATTGTCATACTGGGACAGACAAAAGGTCCATCAAGCCCAGCATCCTGTTTCCAACAGTGGCCAATCCAGGTCACAAATACCTGGCAAGATCCCAAAAAAGTACAAAACATTTTATGCTGCTTATCCCAGAAATAGTGGATTTTCCCCAAGTCCAATTTAATAATGGTCTATGGACTTTTCCTTTAGGAAGCTTTCCAAACCTTTTTAAAACTCTGCTAAGCTAACCGACTTTACCAACAAATTCCAGAGTTTAACTACACGTCGAGTGAAGAAAAGTTTTCTCTGATTTGTTTTAAATTTACTACTTTGTAGCTTCATCGCATGCCCCCTAGTCCTAGTATTTTTGGAAAGCGTAAACAGATGCTTCACTTCTACCCGTTCCACTCCACTAATTATTTTATAGACCTCTATCATATCTCCCCTCAGCCGTCTTTTCTCCAAGCTGAAGAGCCCTAGATGTTCTAGCCTTTCTTCATAGGGAAGTCGTCCCATCACCTTTATCATTTTCGTCGCACATTAGTAGAAGCAGTAGAGATCACCGGCCAGCTGTAGCTGAGAGGCAGATTCTATATGCCCTCCATACACACACACACTCGCACTCTATGCTCACCCTTCTCTCCATCCCCCTTCCTTCCCACCCCTTCTTCTTTCCTGTGCTTTCATACTTCCCCCACCCACTTGTTCTTTTCTTTGCCCACCAGCCCTAGGATGGGCCACACCAACCTACATATTAAGATTTACATCAAAACCATTTGTTTTCCAGGGCTTCACAGTCTACATAACCATAGATTGTTAAAATAATGATCATCAATACAAACAGTATAATCATCAAAACAAGCAGCAAGATCTGAAACTCAGTACTAACTTTGTACCCACTATGGGCTAGATGCTATATATGGTGCCTTAAAAATCGGCGCCGAAAAAAGAAACATCTAGGCGTATTCTATAAACTATACCTAAAGTATTCTATAAATACATCTAGGGCCTGTCCATGTGACTAAATCTAGTCACAGGAATTTATGTCAAATAAAACTTGGTGTAAATGCCAGCGACTAACTTAGGCTTGGAGAAGGTGTATTTTATAACAGTATGTATCATTTGTAGAAACGTCCGTGATCCACCCATTCCACTCTCACGGCCGAAACTCCTTTTTTGGCAGCACGCATTTGAACTTACATGCATTGCTTTATAGAATAAGCTTAGCAAGTTGTGCATGTAAATTCTAATTAAAGCCAATTAGTGTTAATAATTGCTTATTAATTGGCAATTATCGGCTTGTTAAGATAGTTGCATGTGTAATACAGAATATGAACTGAATTGCGTGTGCTACTCAAGCTGCACTATATAGAATCTGGCAGTATATATGTACACATGGTTCATTCTGCTGAAATGAGATAAAAAGGTATTTCACAAAACAAAACAAAAACATTGTTTTAAAAACTTCTGAATTCAGATCTCAGTGTAATATGGGACGTAGTTCATCCAAGAGTCACTGGTCAAAAATGCCCCATATGTTGGTCAGATTTATCTGCAAGTCCTCTCATTTGTTTAGTTCACTCTTTTTTTGGTCTTCCTGGTCCAGGGCTCAAAACCAATTCTGCTTTCTGCATATTATTCCACACAGATCTAAAGTCTAGCCAAACACATTAATCCTTATTTGTAACGCTTGATCATTAGCGTGATCAGATTCTCCATGATCGAACTGATAGTTTTTCTCATGAGCAACCCATTTAATTCATGGGTCACCCAAACTGTGCTACACACTCCATTCTTGCCAGTTTGAGTCCCTTGCCCACTAACTATCCAGCTTATTTTTGAAAGAGAAGGGCGGCCATCTTCCGACACAAATCGGGAGATGACCGCCCATCTCTCAAGGCCGGCAAAATAGAAAACCGATTTTCGCCAGCCTAACTGCAGTCCGTCGCAGGGGCGGCTAAAATGAAAGGGGGGGTGTCAGAGGCATAGCGAAGGCAGGACAGGGGCATGCTTAACACATGGCCGCCCTCGGCCGATAATGAAAAAAAAGGCCGGTTCTGATGAGCATTTGGCTGACTTTACTTGGTCCCTTTTTTTTTTTTAGGTCCAAGTCCAAAAAAAGTGCCCGAACTGCCCAGATGACCACCGGAGGGAATTGGGGATGACCTCCCCTGACTCCCCCAGTGGTCACTAACCCCCTCCCATCCTCAAAAAAACTTAAAAAAACTTTTTTTGCCAGCCTCTATGCCAGCCTCAAATGTCATACTCCAGTCCATCGCAGCAGTATGTAGGTCCCTGGAGCAGTTTTAGTGGCTGCAGTAGACTTCAGGCAGGGGGACCCAGGCCCATCCCCCCTACCTGACACTTGTGGTGGAAAATGGGAGCCCTTCAAAACCCACCCGAAACCCACTGTACCCACATGTAGGTGGCCCCCTTCACCCCTTAGGGCTATGGTAGTGGTAGATAGTTGTGGGGAATAGTTTTTTTTTTGGGGGGGGGGTTGGGGGGGGCTCTGTACCCAAGGTAAGGGAGCTATGTACCTTGGAGCAATTTGTGAAGTCCACTGCAGTGCCCCCTAGGGTGCCCGGTTGGTGTCCTGGCATGTGAGGGGGACCAGTGCACTATGAATCCTGGCCCCTCCCATGACCAAATGCCTTGAATTTGGATGGGTTTGAGATGGCCGCACTCAGTTTGCATTATGGCCGAAAACCGGGGGTGCCCATCTCAAACCTGGCCAAATCCAAGGCATTTGGCCGGCCCCAACCGTATTATCGAAACAAAAGATGGCCGCCCATCTCATTTTGAAAATATGGTCAGCCCCACCCCTTCGCGGCGCCGTCCTCGGAAATGGGCGCCCTTAGACAAGGCTGGCCAGGTTTGAAAATGCCCCTCCACGTATACCAGCTTCAATCTACATTATTCTTTGTTTAGCTGTTCCAACATCCCTAAATCATAGTGTCCACATGACAAGTTTCTAGCAGAGTCAAGATGTCTGTAGAAATATGGCATTTTTGATCCAAATTCTCCAAATTTTCCCATCTTTCAGATGTTACCTATTGTCACTCATTTTCCCACAGGCTTATTCTAGCTATCAAGCCTCCCCACATGATTGCTACCATTTTTATCTCCCAGTGACCTCACTCTGCTCTCCCTTCAGGGCCTAAAGACTCTACAAATTCAATTAAGACTGTACACATAGTTCCATAAGGATGAAAGATCAGCCGAGAGCAGAGGAATTACGTTGCTCTTCTGTACATAAGTATATAAGCATAAGTAAATAAGCACTGCCACGCTGGGAAAAGACCAAAGGTCCATCAAGCCCAGCACTCCGTCTCCGACACCGGCCAATCCAGGCCCCAAGAACCTGGCAAAATCCCAAAATTTAATAACAATCAATGGGCTTTTCCTTCAGGAATCTGTCCAGACCCCCTTAAACTCAGCAAGGCCAGCTGCCGTCACTACCTTCTCCGGCAATGAGTTCCAGAGTCTAACTATGCGCTGAGTAAAGAAAAACTTTCTCCAATTTGTTTTAAACCTACCACATTCTAATTTCATCTTCTGTCCCCTAGTTCTATTATTGTTTGAAAGCGTAAACAAACGACTCCCTTAATAAACTGCCACACACATTCTCCTAGTGCTCCTTGCAGCGTACCCTCTCTTATCTGGTGACATTGCTCTCTGGCAATTTGTCCAGAAAATATTTCAGCTTGTTTGGATTCTCAAATGTTACTGTCTTATACTTGCAGATGAGATGCTCTCTTGCTGGGAACTGTAAAGCAAATTTTAGTCTTCTGTGATAGAGTTTGGTGTGCTATGGAGACAGGGTGCACCATCTGGCCATCACTTGTGCCAAAAAGCTGGTAAGACAAGAATCTTTGATCCCTCATATAGCAGCTCTCACTTCCGCGTGTACCACGCCATGATCTGATCTTTGTCAGCAAAATTGAGTATCCATCCTATAATGGCTCTTGACTTTCAATCATCTTCCCTACATGCCTATTTATTTTTACTGTATTTATAAAACAGTTTATAGACCACACTATTTTAATTTTTAGGCGGTTTACAATAAAATATTCGTAATATAAATCTCCAGTCAAAAAACAATACTTTCAATACAAAAACAATCACAATAAAATCTCAAGTCCAATAAAATAAACAAAACAGTATACAAATTAAAATAAATATATCATTAACAATAAGTCTGAGAAAACAAAATAAGAATTGAGCAGTTTTTTAAGTTGAAGATAATTCTCAGTCTTTCATAATTCCACAGGTAGATTTTTCCACAAGATGGCTCCTTCAACTTAAAACATTTGTGACTTAATGTCACCCAACCTAATCTCTTTATAAGAAGGAGCATTTAATAACATTTTTTCAGCAGATCTAAGAGGACGTGATGGACAATAAATTCTTAAAACAGTGGCTAGAGGAACAGGGACTTTACAGCTGTACAGATCAAACTCAAAACTTTGAACCGTACTCTCCATTTTACTGGTAACCTATGAAGGGTCTCTTTTATCAAGCGGCACTAGCGGTTTCCGCATGGCAATGCCAACAAAGCCCATTCAAAGTGAATGAGCTTTGTCGGCATTACTGCACCGGGGATCGCTGGCGCAGTTTGATAAAAGAGGCCTGAGTTTTTGTACAATCGGAGAAATATGATCAAATCTGGATGCTCCTGAAATAAGGTGAGCTGATGCATTTTGGGCCATCTGCAAAGGTTTCAACAAATATAACAAGCAGACCCCCCCCCCCCAAAAAAAAAAGTTACAATAGTCAAACAAAGGAGTCACAAGTGACTGTACCACTGTCCTAAAATTTACATTAGAAAACAAATCCTTCAATCTGAGTACCATTTTCAGCTTGAAAAAGATCTTTTTCACCAACATTTTTTTATCTGTGATTGAAATGACAAGGTTGAATCTACTATAACCCCCCCAAATACCTAATCTCAAGGTGAATTTGAATAGTATCCTCACCTAATTTGAATTCAGCAAGGAAACTTCAATAAGGAGGACTGAGAAAGAACCAGCACCTTTGTTTCTGAGACATTCAATTTCAATCTATTAGCACGCATTCAAGAATTAATAGCTTGCAAACATAGTTGCAAAAAAATCCAGAGGTTTCTCAAAAGACCCGGAAATTGGAATACAAAATTGAACGTCGTCAGCATAGATCTTATAAGATAATCCTATTCCTGCCAACAGTTTACAAAGGGAAAGCATATAGATATTAAAAAGCACCGGGGACAATGCAGACCATTCAGGAACCCCTGAAACTATCTTAAACCAAGAAGAAACTTCCTGCTCTACCTCAATCTGAAAGAACCTATCACTAAGAAAGGAAGAAAACCAATTTAGAACCTGTCCATGAATTCCCAAAGATTCCGGCCTCTGAATCAAAAGTCCATGATGGACAGTATCAAAGCTGATGAAATATCGAAGCATCCAAAAGACAGGACTCACCCCTTACGAAATCAGCTCTATGCATACTCTGTTAACAATAGTTTATCCACAGAGAGTCAGTCTTGACTCTTATCAATAACCATAGTCTGGAATACTTTATAGTCTTAGAAAAACCAATAAATTGCAGGCTATTTCCCTGCCTCCCTCTCCTCCCCAACCATTTCTTGATTATGGCTGGTCTTCATGTCCTTGTCTCCTCCTCAGAGCTAGAAGATGAAGCACAATGGCCAGCATCTCACATAGTGTCAGCTTCCTGAGCTGAATGGGGCCAGTCTTGCAGTATTTGCCACAAAGTCCATAGGAACCCATACAGCCCAAACGTTGAGATTAGCCCCACAGGACTCAGGAATCTGACTCTGTGCAAAGAGCACCACTGAAGGCTGCATGATGAAGTATCTGTCACTTGTCCTTGTTAACTCAGCTGCCTCTGCTTGCTTGCTCATTCACTTGACAGGGAGCTATATTACCTCTGTGAAAGCACTGCAGGAGGACACATTCCATCAATCAATGTTTGGGCACAGCTGATTGGAATGGTAAAGGGATGGCAGAGCAAAAAGTCACAGCGAAGGAGACAAGATAGAAGATGAACAAAAAACTTTTACTGCACTCAAACAGTTCACAGCAAAAGTTTTTTACTAAAACCTGGGGCCAGATGCATTAAACAATCGCTAGAGCCCTTCCCTTACCAATTCCCTTAGCGAATCGGTAAGGAACGGGCATGCATTAAGGAAAGGGAATGCAAATGAGCTGCTCATTGGAGCTTACTTGCATTCTCTATTCCATCGTTAAACAGTCGGCAAATTGGCCGGTCAAGCATGCGCAGAGCAGCAAAGCGTTATGCTGGCTGCTCTGCACATGCCAAATACGCCTCTCTGTGCCGCCCGAAGACGCCGCGCTGCTCACCCCCTCCGATGTGGCTCGATCCAGAGGACAGTGCAGTTCAGGACGCCAATCCCCCCAAAAATGTCCATTTTGGCCGTCATTCCCCCCCGCAATAATAAAAACGTCTTTTCTGGCAGTGCTTCACTCAGCTGAGAGACCTGGAAGTCTCTGAGCCAATCATAGCACGTTTAGCTCAACTAAACGCGTTGTGATTGGCTCAGGGACTTCCAGGTCTCAGCTGAGTGAAGCACTGCCAAAAAAGACGTTTTTATTATTGCAGGGGGGAATGACGGCCAAAATGGACTTTTTTTTTGGATAGGCGTCCATTTTGGCCATCATTCCTCCCTGCAAAAATAAAAATGTCTTCATTCAGCTGAGACCTGGAAGTCCCTGAGCCAATCACAACGCGTTTAGCCGAGCTAAACGTATTGTGATTGGCTCAGAGACTTCCAGGTCTCTCAGCTGAGTGAAGCACTGCAAAAAAGGCGTTTTTATTATAGCGGGGGGAGGGGGGTGATGAGCAGGGAAACCTCTTCTTCTTCAGGGTTCAGCAGCAGGGTTAAAGACTGCGGGGGGGGGGGGACGGGGGGAATGATGTTTTTTAATTTTTTTTTGTTACTTTGGGCCAAGTTTTATACTGTGCAGCCCCAATGAGAGGTACAGACCTCTCGTTAGATTTTCCAGTGTTAAGGCAATCGGAAAAGGTTAGTGCATCTCATTACAATAGGGTTTCTACACAATTTGCTCACCTGCATTCCGTTTTCGTTAGCTGCTACCGTCGTCAGAAAAAAGTCTTTAGTGCATGCCAGGGTTTACTACTTGCTCGTTAAGTTTAGTGCATCTGGCCCCTAGACTCAAAGGGATGGCAGATCGTTTCTTTTGAGGGTAGCAATATCTATTGTGATTATTGATTTAAGCGAGTTACCCAGACACCGGGAGGCTCAGCAGAAAACTCTTGTCAAAGAAGGAGACCTGTGTGGAAAGTGAGTGGTTATATGGTCGGGGTAGCTAGAGGGGCTACACTTAAATTACATGATCCATGTTTTTTGTTACACTCACTTGACCGCCAGTTATCTTCTTCAAGCAACCTTTCAACTATAAATAATAAAGAAAACATTAATTGGGTCAATTTTAGCCCACGGTAATCAGCATTTCTTTAAGCGCTGACTGCTGCTAGCTAAGTTAGAGCCAAATATTTAGCGCAGGGTCACGTCAGGGCAACAGTGTTAAACATCTGGGCTTTTGCTGAACCCATAAGTCATGTGGGTGTGGTTGATATCAGTGCCGGTACCTACGGTACATACCCAACCGGGCAAATATAGGACTGCATTGTATGCGGCCCTATCTGCCCGATTAGGAATGTGGGCACTGGCAATAAATATAGCTGGTGCCATTATAACTTCCAGGACTACTCCGACTCTGCAACCAGACCACCCTGGCACTTTCTAGAATGTCCAAAAAAATAGAAACCTACAAATATTTCACTTGCGCTAATCACATATTAACTATACAGCACACATTAAATAAGGTGAGCCACACACAGTAAGAACTCAAATTGCAGCTAAATTCAATTAAAACTAATTAGTGTAAACAGTGCTCAGAACTGGGTAATACAGGTCACGCTGTCAAACAGTGCACTTGCCACCACAGCCAACATCATAGCACTGTCAGCCCTCCCTTCCTACTTGGTTAACTGCTGTTGAATATCAGTGACTGGCCAACTCAGCATGGTTTAAATGGGCATGAACCACTCCTGCCTGTTTAAACCATAAATAAAATAGTAGTAAAGTAAATAAATACATAAATACTTAAAACTAATCAGTCAATATTCAGTCCACATTGGTTGGTATTTTATTAAATGCTAGCTGCCGCAGGTTGATTTTAAAACTAGATATTCAGTGCCAGGCCATACCCAGATACAGGTGAGGAACAGGGCCGCCGAGAGGGGGGGATAGGGGGGACAAACGTCCCCGGGCCTGGGCCTCCGGAGGGGGCCCGGCGCCACCGCGCCGTCGCTCCCGAACTAACTATCCTTAAACGCCTCCTTCCTTTCTTTTCACCACCTTCGCGGCAAGCAGCAGCAGGGCAGGCCACTCCTTCCTTCCGTGTCCCGCCCTCGCCTGATGTAACGTCCGCGAGGGCGGAGCACGGAAGGAAGGAGAGGTCTGCCCTGCTGCTGCTTGCCGCGAAGGTGGTGAAAGGAAAGGAAGGAGGCGTTTAAGGTTAGTTCAGGGCCCGGTAGCAGGTGGAGGGGGGCCCAGCGACCTCGGGTGGGGGGGGGGCCCGGGGGCGGCCTTGTCCCGGGCCCGGCTCTGGCTCTCGGCGGCCCTGGTGAGGAATAGCCACTAGAAGGGTGTTTTATTTAAATTATTTATTTATGAAATTTCTAATTATATGCATTACAACACATGCACAAAACAATAACATAGGCAAAAGTGTTATTTCAGTCAAAATAAATAATAGTCCATAATTACAGATCCAAGATTAATGAACACAACTAACAGCAGCATTCAAGAGAGTTCAAAGTAACCAGCCAGACAGATAACATTCCTAATTAGCTTTGACATTATCACTCCAGGCACTTTCCCTGGAAAGCAAATAAATCAAGCAGTTGCTTATGTAAAGGGGTCTCCTCCTCCACTCTGAGTTGGGGCCCCGGCAGCCCTGTTAGGCTCACAGGTCTCCAGCAAAGAACCAGACTGCCATACGGACTTAAGACCAAAGTGCTTTATTCTCAATTCAGTTCCTCTCTCACAATTGAAATGCAGTTCACAAACAGGTTTCAGGCCCGGTTCCAAACTCCAGCCAATATTCAGTTCCTTAACAGTTCAGGCCCACTTCTTTTGCACTACCTTCCCCTCTCCATCAGAAGGGCTCAGTCACAGTTCAGCCTGCTGTTCTATACAGTGCAATTTTTCTAGCAAAAAAGGTGCTGGTACTCAAATGCCAGGCCACCCTTCAGGGGTGGGGTGATCACTGAGGGACTCACCCCACAATAGCCAGGCCCCCTGCAACCAATCACAGAATCTATGACAAGGCAGAATTTGTGTGTTGAGCTTGAGCTCTTTCATTAAAACTTGTGGTCCATGGGTCAATTTTAGCAGACACTGGAAAAGGTGCCGGTACTCAGTACCCCCGAGTACCCCCTCAAAAAAAGCCCTGGTTCTATACATCCCAATAATTCAACCCTTTCACAAACAGTCTCTTCAAAGGAAACCACTACTTAATGCCCCTGCCCTTTTCACAGCACCCAGGAGGACCCTGTACCAAACAGGGCTGGCAGCTTTCCTCCTACCTCACAGCACCACACCCCTGTGGCCTCTCACACTGCCTTCATATGCTGGACAGGGCTACAATTACATTCTCCCACTCCATGGCAGCTTACTCTTCCCCCCCCCCCCCCCCCCCAGTAAAGCTTCAATGGCAGGCCCTTTCCATCCTCCACCTACTCCATGGCAGCTTCTCTCTCAATCAGTTTCCTCTCCCTCCTGGTGGCTGGGAGCCACCCAGAAATCTCCCCCCTCTCATAGCTGGAGGGAATTATATACTGGCGATGCAGCTAAGGGACTGAGCTTCACCTCCCCTTCTCCTACTAGTGGGGAAGGGAGTAACTGGCTCCCCTAGCACTGAGCCACTGCTCCCCCTGCTGGGGATGGAAATCCATTCCACCCTTTTGGGGCTACCCTCCTCTCTCCTGCTTGCAAGCGCTTCTGGGAACCGTAGTTCGGGGATTAGCTGCTTCTCTGTGGGGCCCCGAGTGCTAGCTTTGTCACCCTTAGGCTCAAAAAATAGGAAAGTCACTGAACCAGAAATTACAAAACATATACAAAAAAAATGCACTTGAGGGTGCTAGAAATTGAATTTTACATATTACTGCAGAAAAATTGACATGTTTTCTTAGGCTCTAAAATAAGAGTTTTTCCTGATTTAGGGGCCCTTTTACTAAGGTGAGAAGTCAAATTGGAACTACCGCCCCGCTACCACATGCCCCGGGAGGTAATTCCATTTTTGGCACGCTTACAAAACACGTGGTAGAAAGTTTTTACCACATGGTGCTTATCCGGTGGTAATCGGCAGTGTATGCGTGCTGATGATTACCGCGTGTGACCTTACCACTAAGTCAATGGGTGGCGGTTAAGGTCTCATGCCGAAAATGGATGTGCACTGGTTTTAATTTTGCCACACGTCCATTTTCGGCCACAAAAAAGGGCCTTTTTATTAGGCGCGCTGAAAAAAGGACCTGCGCATGTCCAAAATACACGTGCAGGCCATTTTTTGGCATGCCTTAGTAAAAGGACCCCTTAAGTAGCGAGACCCACAAGAGGAGTCTTGGCTCTAGCAGCTCCTTGGTAGTTATCCAGGCACCACCAAAATTCATAGCCAGTATATGGATAGTTATCCGGGCAACTTAGGACAGCATTTTGTCTGATTCAACTTGCCCAGATAGCTGGCACTGAATATCAATAACATCCGGTCTGCCCAGGCTCTGCTCCCAGGTTGTTGTGCCATTGCCATGGCAGATCATCAGCTCTCTCCAATACTATTTGTACAGAACCCAGTCAGTGGAAGTTAATTGGGTAAGAGTGGCGCTCAACTGGTTAACTTCCTCTGAATATCGAACAATAAATTTAATTTTTCTGCTCAGTTTTAAAGATTTCAAGTAACACAGACCTTACCAACAGATTTTCAAAGGGGAACTCTCTGTGGCTTTTTGGGGATTTTTTCTTAGCCTACACCATGGGGGTAAACAATGTATGGGATCCTTACACGTTCACTCCCAGCCCTGTACTCACCCTGTGCCCTTTTCCCCAGAAAGGAAATGTGTTCATGTTTTGGTCAGCACTCACACTTTACTTTGCCCTGGGGGGAAGGGCCCCACTTCTCATTCACTCACTTACTCCCTTCACCCCTCTCAGCTTGACGCCTGGATTTATCCTCACTCTATCCCTACAGATTGTGGCAAAGATTATCCACCTAGGAGCCCTTTGAAAGCTGTTCCCTCTGTTCTTATTCTAATACCTCTATGATTTTGAAAAAAACTAGATTCTCAAAGCTTTTGTCAAATAACAACCCTTAATGAACGAGACCTGATTTATGCAGAAGGTAAATTCAAAGGTTCTCTGGTACAGGAGAAACATCCAAAAAAAGCACTCTCGTCATAGGAAAAATTGATTTATTTTGTGATGTCCAACTCCCGAGTCTGCTGACATTAATGGCAATCATTTTTCTCTCGGGGAGTTTATTAGTGCTATCTCTGTAGGTCGACCCTTTTAAAACACTAGACTGTTTACATACACATAGGATGACCTCTGACAAACTCTCTCACATATTACTGCGACTCCTCTGTTTTCCCCTCCACACATTCTCCGCATTCCCCCCAGTGCCAGTTGAAAGCTTTATTTTGCTCTTATTCTTCTGTTGATGTTAGGACTGGGTAATATGTTCTTAAAAAATTCCTACAACACAGAGATTAAAGACAAACTCCCTAATTATGTACAGTGTGCCAAAAGGTAAGCGACAATTCAATGCGTTGCTTCCACACTACAATTGCAGTTAGACATCAAAAGAGGGTAAAACGGCATGTAGGCATATAAGTTTCAAGGTTTTGTTTATTTGATTGTCCACTTAGGGTCAGACCATCAAAGTGGATTACACAGATCAAATATGTCGCGCCTTGCTGGCTCCTCGCTGCACTCGCTCCTTGCCTCCGCCGTCACGAGGGGGAGCGTCGGCCATGCTGGCAGCACTGACGCTCCGACTCCTCCTGTGTCCGCCGCTGCTGCCACGCTCCTCTCTGGCTCACCCCCGCTCCCGCAGTGTGGTGCGCCGGTGCTGCCAAGATGGCCGGCGCTCTGAGTGTGGGCTGGCTCTCCACTTTCGGGCCCGGGGCCCGGGAACGCTCGCTCCACCTCCTGATGCCGGATTGGCCTCCTGCAGCCAGACTCCACCTCCTCTAGTTAGCGAGCCAACCAGGAGATCCCCTTGCCAGCTGATTCCTCTTGTTCTTGATGAAGGGGGCTACTTCAGGAGTGTCTATTCTCCACTCCAGTGCTTCGGCTTCTACTTCTGTAGATCTGTTGGTATGTCTGTGTGACTTGCCCTGTTACTATTTGCTGCTTGATCTGATCTGACCTTTGCCTGGACCTGACTACTGCTTTTGCTTGCCGCCTGCCTAGAGACTTTGCCTGGACCCGACTACTGCTCTTGCTTGCCACCTGCCCTGAGACTTTGTTTGAACCTGACTATCGCTTTTGCCTGCTACTTGCCTTGAGATTCTGCCAATACCTGACTTCTGCTTTTGCTTACTATCGTCCGGTGGTGGTTCCAGTGCCCTGCTCTTCATGTTCTACTGCAGGTAAGGCCAGGGTTGTTCGGCCGCCAAACATTGTTTGGCACAGAGACTCACTATTTTGCAGCAGGCCTGACAAAATATAATAAAAATAGAGCTACAATCCAAAGAGTAATGGTAAAAGGTAAACAACACAAAATAACACAAATCTACTATGAGGCCCTTTTACTAAGGCACACTCAAGAGTGGCCTGCACTGGTGTAGGCGCGTGTTTTGGATGCACGCAGGTCTATTTTTCAGTGCACCTAGAAAAAAAAGTGCTTTTTTTGTGGCCGAAAATGGACGTGCGGCAAAATTAAAACCAGGGTGCGTCCATTTTTGGCCTAAGACCTTACCGCCACCCATTGACTTAGTGGTAAGGTCTCACGCGCTAACTGGGCAGTAAGCAGCCAGGACGTGTAAACTGCTGACTACCACCGGGTAAGCGCCACGTGGTAGAAAATATTTTCTACTGTGTGTTTTAGGCGTGCGTCAAAAATGGAATTACCGCCCAGGGCACGCGGTAGCCTGGCAGTAGTTCCAATTGGGTGCATGTTGGATGCACGTAGGTGCCTACGGGCCTTAGTAAAAGGGCCCCTATGTTCCATAAGACACCAGTGCTAAAGCAGGCCACTCTCACATATGAAGCCAGATCATACATGAAAAGCGAAACGAAATAGATATGTCTTCAACATGGCCTTAAACCTGGCCAAGGTATCCTCTATAGATAATGATAGAGGGAGGGCATTTCAAAAATAAAGGGAAGCCTGAGTGGAGGATCTTATGAATTAATAGCAGGTTCTTATAAACAATTCATTGTTCCACTGGGAGCCAATGTTCAAATTGCAACAGTGGGGTCAAGTGATCAAATCTTTTGGCATTATAAAGCAGTTTGACAGCAGTATTATGTATGAGCTACAGCTGCTTGATCTCGCTGACTGACCCCCTTCAAAGAAGTGCATTATAATAACCAATATACGTGATTACAAATGCGTGAATAGGAATGCACAATGCAGCTGGATCAAACAGATAATGAACTGACCTGATTTGTCTCAGATTTAAAAAAGAAAACAAGTTTTAACCACAGAGGCACATGCTTTCAAAAAGAAAGGTCAGAATCCAATGTAACACCTAAATATCTTGGGCATCATTTGCCTGAAAGGTTACCGTACCTCAGTTAACAGTTAGAATTGTAGAAGGTAAAAAGGTCTTCTGAAATATGAAATTTACAAGACTGCCTGTTCGAGAGAGGGTATCCTAAAAAAGTTGTTAAATCCGCATATAAAAGGGCGAAATACCTCGATAGACAGTTGTTATTACAACCTAGGAATCGTGATGATAACCAAGATGGAATGGTATACACATATGTGTTAAAACACACTACACAAGCAAACAGTGTGTCCAACATCATAAGGAGACATTGGAATATCGTTCAAACTTTACCCCAATTTGCAAATTCTGTAGTAAGATTGGCTTATAGTAGGGGTAAAAATTTAAAGGAGATGTTGTGTCAAACAGGATCAAACCCCCAAGAAGACATCGTTTATAATGGACATAGTAGGTGTGGTAACTTCCAGATGTGTCCTATCATGATTGAAACGAAGGAATTTGTCAGCTTTACCACAGGGCAGAAATTCGTTTTGTTTACGAATACCACATGCAAATCTAAATGTGTAGTTTATTGTATTGAATGTCCCTGTGGCAAGATCTACGTTGGCCATACCACTCGACAATTATGTGTCAGGCTCACTGAACACAAAAGCGTTATTTCAACTAAAAAAACCACATCCCCATTGGCCATACATTGTACTGAATTTTCTCACAGCTTTAATTCACTTAAATGTTTGATTTTACAGCAAGCTGACTGGCATCTACAAGGGGAAGAAGTTCGTTTGTGGCTGTTAAGGAAAGAACAGCAGTGGATTTTCCGGTTAAGATCGATGGCTCCTGAGGGACTAAATGGAAAGATTGAATGGGTGCATTTTTTCTGATATTTTTCTGACATTTGTATTGATATGAGAAGTGTAGATTTTTTGAAATATTGACGCCCATTTTTTATCGAGGGCGTGTTTTGTTCAGGTGAAACTTTATGATTGGACCCTGAAGACAGCGTGTGACGTCACAACTTTTATATATGGCCGCCATGTTTAGAAATATCTGCCCTTCATGCAGCCGTCAGCATTATGAACGGTCTGTAAGCATAGACAGAATGTAGAAGAATGAATTGTTTAAGCAAAGGTTAGAAATTTAAGCTTTTTCCTTTCTGTGTTTTTAGGAAATAAGACCGTTGAATAGTCTGGTTGTTAAAGCTGTGGTCCTGAAGCAGCGGAGTGTGAAACGGGACCCGTTGACCACAGCCTAATCACGGTCCAGAAGGAGAAAGTTTTCAGCCTGCCGAGCTAAGTAATGTTTAGAGTTCATTTGGTAAAGCTATTAGTAAGGCAATTTTTTGTTTTGGTAGGAAAATATTTTTTCAAAAACATATATATATATAAAAAATAAGGAGGTTTTTTCGGCTGCCTAGGATGATGAAATTGTAATCCTTATCCCAGTTACACAAATGGTAGGGATTTTCTCTTGAGGCGTTTTTCCTCCTTTATGGAAAGGACTGTGTTATGCTTACACTTGAATGACTGTGTTCTGTATTTACTAGTAAAAAAGCCCCGTTTCTGATGCAAATGAAACGGGGGGGGGCTAGCAATGTTTTCTTCTGTGTGCATGTGGGAGTGTGTGTGTCCCTGCCCTCTGGCCTCTCTCCCCTCCCCCCTCTGAGTCCTTCACTGTTACAGAGCCAGCGATTTGATTTCGTGCTCTAAAAAGCTCCGTTTCTGATGCAAATGAAACGGGGGCTACCAATGTTTTCTTCTGTGTGCATGTGGGAGTGTGTGTGTCCCTGCCCTCTGGCCTCTCTCCCCTCCCCCCTCTGAGTCCTTCACTGTTACAGAGCCAGCGATTTGATTTCGTGCTCTGCTGTTTTCCTTCACTGACTGTGTTACAGAGAGGGCGGGGCAGACACTCATAGGGAAACCGGATATCTCGCCCCCCTTCACACTTCCGGCTGGAGGCTTCATAGAACGTTGGTGTTCCCTTTTATATAGAGAGATATGTATAGTTATTGGAAGGAACCAGTTCCCCTTTTGATACCTTTAGCACAAGAACATAAACATCTCTGTGGCAGCCATTTTAGAAACAGAGGATGCATCAGGCACATACAAATAACCTCTCACCAACTGAGAGATAATCATACATGAGACACTCAATGCAAAAGACTGGATAACACCCCTCTCACTGCTGAACTGTTGCCTCCATCTTAGTATTTTTTTAGTTTTTCAATAATTTAAAACTTGCTAAGGTACTAAGGATATTGGTCTAATACAGCTTATATGGTATACTGTGTGATTAATTTAGTGTTTTCATCTTAGAAAGTAATGAAATGTAATTAGAACTCTGTAAGAGGATTTCTCCCTTGTTATCCTAATTAGAATAACTGATTATAAATGAAGAGTTGTGCTAGGGGTGGTCGGGAGTTAGGGGAGGGTAGGTTGGATTGAAGACTAAGCGAGGCCCTGCTGTGCCTTCTAGAGGCTATCTGTTAATGCCGTAGGCTGTGGCAGAAAGTTCAACTTTTAAGGTTTTAAAACTATAGGGAAAGGGGTTTCATACTATGGAAACTAAGTTATGCTACAAAACTAAAGTTAAATCTCTAAACGGGGTTTCCAGTAACTAACAACTCTGTATTGCTTATTTGAACTGGCTAAGCTGTGCTGCAAAAACCTAAAATCAAAACTCCATACTGGGGTTTTCTGTGACTATCAGCCCTGCTCTACATTGATGCTTTGGTAAACTCTAGAATAGTCCCTTAACTGCTAGCCTATGAAACTCTAATAGAGACTTTAAATGCTAAACAAACAAAGAAAACCCTAAACTCCTTAAACTGCCTTTGCTAAATAAGTAGAGTAACTTAAACATAAAGACACTGAGATAATCTATTTAACTCTAAATCTACCTTTCCCAAGTTTAAAAGCAATTTCCCAGCAAATAACTTACCAGTGAAGATTTGTCCTGCTCTGGAAGTCCTCATTTCTGGACAGAGAAGAACTGAAAGTGTGGCTCTGTAAGTGCTTTGAGAATATGCCTGTATGTGTTTGTGACCCCTGAGGCAGATGGTTGCTGAAACATTTCCCATGTCGGGTCCCTCCTGTGATGCTTTCTGAATAAAAATGTGTGCTCTCATTTACCCATCTACTGGAAGTCAATGTGTCATCCCCTATTCCCGTTTGCATTATTTAGACTTTTTTCTAGGGGCTCTTTTCCTGTGTTGGGTCATTATCAGGCTTATTTTCGAAAGAGAAGGGCATCCATCTTTCGACACAAATTGGGAGATGGGCATCCTTCTCCCAGGGTCGCCCAAATCTGCATAATTGAAAGCCGATTTTGGGCGTCCTCAACTGCTTTCCGTCACGGGGACGACCAAAGTTCACGGGGGCGTGTCGGAAGCACAGCGAAGGCGAGACTGGGGCGTGCTTAACACATGGGCATCCTCGGCCGAAAATGGAAAAAAGAAGGGCGTCCCTGACGAACACTTGGCTGACTTTACTTGGTCCTTTTTTTTTATGACCAAGCAACAAAAAATGTGCTCTAAATGACCAGATGACCACCTGAAGGAATCGGGGATGACCTCCCCTTACTCCCCCAGTGGTCACTAACCCCCTCCCACCCTAAAAAATATACCGTATTTTTCGGACTATAAGACGCACCGGACCATAAGACGCACCTAGGTTTTAGAGGAGGGAAATAGGAAAAAAAAAATGTTCCTTTTTCCCTCCTCTAAAACCTAGGTGCTCCGGTGCGTCTTGTCCGAGTTCGGGATCGCCCTCCCCCCGGCCCTGTCACCACTTCTCCCCTACTCACGTCATGCGATGTTCCCTGGTGGTCTAGTGACGTTCGGGCAGGAAAGAGCCCCCTCTTTCCTGCCCAGCACGCTGCTCTCCGTCCTCCTGTATGCTGCCTGACGGTCTCGGTGAGATTCAAAATGGCAGCCGAGAATTGAAGTCTCGACGGCCATTTTGAATCTCGTCGAGACCGTCAGGCAGCATACAGGAGGACGGAGAGCAGCGCGCTGGGCAGGAAAGAGGGGGCTCTTTCCTGCCCCGACGTCACTAGACCACCAGGGAACATCACGTGACGTGAGTAGGGGAGAAGTGGTGACAGGGCCGGGGGGAGGGCGATCCCGAACTCGGGGGGAGGGGGGGGAGGGCGGGAGGGAGGGAACTCGCTACCTTTGGACTATAAGACGCACCCCCCATTTTCCTCCCAAATTTGGGGGGGAAAAAGTGCGTCTTATAGTCCGAAAAATACGGTATATATTTTTTCCAGCCTCTATGCCAGCCTTAAATATCATACCCAGCTCCATGACTGCAGTATGCAGGTCCCTGGAGCAGGTTTAGTGGGTGCAGTGCACTTCAGGCAGGCAGACCCAGGCCCACCATCCCCTACCTGTTATACTTGTGGTGATAAATGTGAGCCCTCCAAAGCCCACCACAAACCCACTGTACCCACATCTAGGTGCCCTCCTTCATCCCTAAGGGCTATAGTAGTGGTGTACAGTTGTGGGGAGTGGGTTTTTTTTGGGGGGGGCTCAGCACACAAGGTAAGGGAGCTATGCACCTGGGAGCTTTTACTGAAGTCCACTGCAGTGTCCCCTAGGGTGTCTGGTTGGTGTCTTGGCATGTGAGGGGGACCATTGCACTACGAATGCTGGCTCCTCCCACGACCAAATGGCTTGGATTTGGTCGTTTCTGAGGTGGGCGTCCTCGGTTTCCATTATCGCCGAAAATTGGGGACGACCATCTCTAAGGTTGACCTAAATGTTGAGATTTGGCATCCCCGACCGTATTATCGAAATGAAAGATGGCCGCCCATCTTGTTTTGATAATATGGGTTTCCCCACCCCTTCGCGGGGACGTCCTCGTGGGACGTCCTACGAGGACGTCCTCAGGAAAACTTGGGCGCCCTGTTCGATTATGCCCCTCCACGTTTTTGAGCTGAGCTGTGCCATCATCTACAATCACACTGACAAGAATAAACTTCTTCTTTTTTTTTTTACAAGCTCTGACATAGCTTGGATATTCTGGAATTAATAAAATGTCTGTTGCCAAGGTAGCAAAGTCGGGGCTGCTCACAGATTTCCACATATGGCACACACTTAACTGTTCAAACAATAAAGAGGATGAAAGAGTGCATATATAACAAGTCCCACCAAATCCTCTCCTATATAATCTGCAAAAGTACTTTTTAGACTATATTAACCCTCATGGAGTACAATAAATATGAGAGGGAAAAAGCATCAACCCCCTCGCCTCCACCTGTATTGAAAATCTTTCAGGATAAAAAGGACTTTACCAGGGTCAATTATCTTCACAGGCATAAAACTCCACTTGAGTTCAATTTCAACTGGATCCACCCAATAAATTTGACAAAAAAAAATCAGAAAATGTATGAAGAATTAAAAAAGAGAAGGTGCACTTTTGCTTCTGTGAATCAGTCAGAGTTTTGTTATTTGAGCTGTCTCTGTGTGTCTCTGTCTCAAGGCGTGAACAGACAGATTGTTTGTGCCATAATATGCTGATTGTCTGTTCACTCTTGAGACAGCTGAAATAGCGAAACTCTGGCCACAGTCAGTGTGACTGATTCACAGAAGCAAAAATGTACTGAGTCTATTCTGAGACTTAAACCTGGAGCGGCTAATTATCAAGAATTTACCCCAATCCTTAATCCTATATTTAATCTAGTTGATGACAAGGTAAAACAAATCACTTACAATTCCATTGGATTAGGGATTCTGTGCATTCAGAATTTATTTGGATTTTGCTCACACCTTTTCCAGTAGTAGCTCAAGGTGAGTTACATTCAGGTACTCTGGATATTTCTCTGTCCCAGGAGGGCTCACAATCAAAGCTTGTACCTGAGGCAATGGAGGGTTAAGTGACTTGCCCAAGATCACAAGGAGCAGCAGTGGGATTTAAACCAGCCACCTCTGGATTGCAAGACCAGTGCTCTAACCACTAGGCCACTCCTCCACTATATCTGTAATTAGCCTCTCTCCCTGAGAAGTAGAAATCTCAGTGCCTGGTCATTTGAATACTGAAGCACAGGACTAAGATAAATCACAGCAGCAGCATCACTAGTAACTGTACAGCTGTACAGGTAAAAAAAAAATCAATATCAATTATTAACCTGAGAGGAAAAAAAAAACAAGCAACGGTTTACTGCCTCAACAAGGAGTATTCAAGCCCTCTACACATTAGATCTATGATCTAGGTACAGCTACCATCTCTCTCAAGTTTGCTTAAGATAGCAATCAGAGGGAGGGGGAATTATATTCCTCTTAGCATGCTCTGAGGCATTGAGAGCAGAACACCGGTATTCATAAGGACTAATCACAGAGGACTGCCGAAATGCAGGGATCTAGTTCATATACATAGCTTAATAAATATACAGACATGTAACCTGTCACAAGTAGACAGCACAAGCTGCCCCATGCAATGGGGGCAGAACATTCCCCAAACCTTCCACTTTTGTGAGCAGGGTAACAACGTTCTTATCTACATTCTAAAATTTTAAGTTCTGATTCACCAGAATATCTGCACTGCTGAATGACAATATGATGAATCAGACAACTCTCCAAATATCCATTAACATAATCTCTAAAACCAAGTCAGAGGAGCAGGATAAATTCTTAAGCGGTGGCATAACCACTGTTTTGAGAACAAGAACAGGTACAGATAAAGCGAGAGGGGAAACAAACCAGATGCACCCACTTGATCCACAATGGACATCTCTGACGGGCTTGCCCAAATCGTCCAAAATTCCAAGGGCTAGAGGTGGAGACCTGCTTCTGGAGCTGAGAGAAGCCTCTTCAGCCACAGAAACTGCCCAACCTCCCTAAATAACATCCAGTACAAATACTGCAATGGCATGTTTATCCATAGGGCCAACAAGTTTAAGAGTAAAAGACATGGGAACTTTACTCTTGAGTTTACATTTGCCCATAACAGAAAAAACTTAAAATACTCACGTCATAAACAATCACTGTTTTGATCCTATAAGATGCACAATAGGGAAACTGGGAAGTGGGTAGCAGTCTCCAGTGCCACCATGGCATCAGGCCTGATAACTCCTTACCTCTGGTATTCCTTGTATTGAATAGGCATTAAATGGGGGCACCACATCAGTGATATTTTCATATCCTTCTGGGATAGGCTCAGATAAAGATGTTTTGAAAATCTTGGAAAAGAAATTAAAATTAAAATAGCGCAAATGAAAGAATATAAATGGAAATGTGTTGAGTATTAGTTGTTTCCATTTTTGGCCCTATTATTTTCCTCATTTCTGTGTCCATGGAAACCAGCTTTGTAAATGAGGCTTTCTGGAAGTTGCTGGTTAAGCAGCAATCTCATAGTGTTGGTTTAGGGGCTCATTTTCAAAACAGAAAAATGTTCAAAAAGTATCATAAAGCAGCATTTGGATGTACTCTCAAAAGATCCAAATCGCTAGTTTCAAAACCTATTTTGCAGATGTCTATCTATGCAATTCATCTGCAGTGTGTCCAAATCACAAACGGGCATGTTGGGGGCGGGATTAGGCATTCCTAACATATTCCTATGGATATGTTGCAGCCATAATGGAACAAAGCAAAAACGTCCAGGGCTACAATTTCAACATTTTGATCTAAACCTGTTTTTAGAATGAATAAGGCACAAAAAGGTGCCCTAAAACAGTGTTTCCCAAGTCCATTCCTGGAGTACCCCATGCCAGTCAGGTTTCCAGGACATCCACAATGAATATGCATGAACCAGATTTGCACATACTGCCTCCATTATATGCAAATTTTCTTCATGCATATTCATTGTGGATATCCTGAAAACCTGACTGGCAAGGGGTACTCCAGGACCAAACTTGGGGAAACACTGCCCTAAAAGACCCGATGACCATTAAAGGGATTCAGGCATGACCCCCCCTCCTTACTCCCCAGTACATACCCACTCTCCTTACTCCCCAGTACATACCCACCTCTATGACAGCCTTAGATGCTATGGCCAGTCCTATTAGAGCTGCAAGCAGGTCCCTGGAGTAACCTAGTGGTCGGTGCAGTGCACTCTAGAGAGGATGCCCCAGGCCCCATATCCCACTCTGTCTTTGATACTTGTGGTGGAAAGTGTGAGCTCTCCCACACTCACCAAAAATACAACTGTACCCACATATAGGTGACCCCGTTAGCCACAAGGGCTATTCTAGTGGTGCACAGTTGGGGACAGTAGGTTTTTGGTAAGTGTAGGAAGTGTATATAATATAAGGGGGTAACGGTGAAATGTGCACCTGGGATTTTTTATATGAAGACTACTGAAGCCTCATAGGATGCCCCACTGCTCTCCTGAGATGTCTGTGTGGCCCGTCTACTAAGAATGCTGGCTCCCCCTACATCCCAATGGTTTGATTTTGTGTGTTTTCCACTTGTAGATTTTTGTTTAGTTTTTTTTTTTTTTTTTCAAAAATGGACGACAAACTACTGAAGACTCATCTCTTTAACAAGGTATACCACAAAGATCAACAAATGTGAACTCCTACACATATATCCAGAACAGCCCTATGATAGTTACTTGCTATATTACTATCATGCTCTATCATGATTATGTACCCAAGATCCTGAAATACTAAATATCTATTTTCTTATGTACCTCCACTATATAATGTGAGCCACATTGAGCCTGCAAAGAGGTGGGAAAATGTGGGATACAAATGCAATAAATAAATATAAATGCACAGAGTACAAAAACATCTAGCATGTGACCATTTTTGGGAAAAAAAAAAAAAGATAGGCATTTTACTGTTTTGAAAATGGCCATATTTCCTATTCGAATTTAGGATATTTAGAGCAATGCATCCAAAGTCAGACTTAGATGTGATATTGAAAATGCCCCTCCACATCAAGTATTTCCGAGGTTTACAGAATAGCGCTAAGCAAGTCTTTTTCAACGACAATATTTTTGTCACCTTATATAGAATCTGTTCCTATGTGTAAAATTGTGCACACAACTTTATAGAATTAGGGGGAACTGTACACATATGTGCACATTTTGTAAAAGTACATGCATGTGCAAAATCTGTCCCAATCCAGCTATTCTTCACTGCTGGGAATACCTACAGGTATGTCATATAAAGGTAGGTGCTATAGGTTCTATGTACGCACATAGATCTCAGGCAGATTTATAACTCCTAATGAGTACCAAAACTTTTTTAATCTAGTTACACACAATACTAATTGTTATAAACAATAACTACTTTCAGTTTTACCTTCTTTTCTTTATTAGAAATATTATTACAACCAAAATTTTTAATTCAAAATTTGTTTCCCTTTGCCCTATAGCCCAAAAATGTAAAACTCAAACACACTCATACGCTTGCATACCAGTCACATTCAACCCAAACATAATATTCCTACTTCTATCTGGAGATGTGAAGAAAACCCAGTGAAGCCATTATGTTGATAATGAAGGATTTATAGACTGGGTATATTTACAAGATTATGGTGTAAATATTAACAGCAATTGACGGTAATAGCATCCATCTTACCAACAGCCTTATGGTGTTGAATACTATTATTACTAATTTGGATTTTGCTCACCCCTTTTTCAGTAGAAGCTCAAGGTAAGTTACAGTCAGGTACACTGGATATTTCTCTGTCCCAGGTGGGCTCACAATCTAAGCTTGTACCTGAGGCAATAGAGGGTTAAGTGACTTTCCCAAGGTCACAAGGAGCAGTACTGGGATTTGAACTGGCCACCACCGGAGCTCAAGACTGGTGCTCTAACCACTAGGCCACTCCTCCACTCCATATAGATTGTAAAATCTATATGGAGTGAATGAGACATTAAAAGTCAATATCACCTTTTGAGGTCTCCATATAGAAGTGGGACTATTATGTTTGGGTTGAATGTGACTGGTATGCAAGTGTATGAGTGTGTTTGAGTTTTAAATTTTTGGGATATAGGGCAAAGGGAAACAGATTTTGTATATAAAAAATGTGGTTGCAATAATCTATATATATAAAACTCACCCTCAACGTTCTGAAGACAGTGACGTCAGTGAAGCCAAGCCCTGACTTCCTTCAAAAAGGTTCGAAGGTTCGTGGTGGTGAAGCCACCAAAATCGCTCCGGGCCCCGCCCTCGAGGGCGGAGCAATGGCAGAACAATGAAGGGGTTCACAGGGAGGGAGGCGGGGGGTTGCGAAATCACTCCGGGCCCCGCCCTCGCGTCAAACGTCATGATGTTGAGGGCGGGGCAATGGCAGAACAACGAAGCGGTTAGCCAGGGAGGGGGGGGGGGTGTTGGCGACGAAAACCTTGCTAGTGCCCGTTTCATTTGCTCAGAAACGGGCCTCTTTTACTAGTATTTCTAATAAAGAAAAGAAGTAAAAACTGAAAGTAGTTACTGTTTATAGCAACAAGCAGACATATTTATAACAGATGTAGAAATGAATTCTCCCCATTTGAGGCACTGACTGAAAATGATTTACCTCAGTCCCATGCTCATCCATGATTGAGATGTAGTTGGGGTCACTTTCATTAGGATAAGACAAAAGGACATCGTAATGAACCAATTCAGCTGAATCCAGTCCAAATTCCTTCCACTGAGCTTGGATTTGCTTTGCGAGGAGAAGATTCTGTTCCGTTCCCGCTAGATGAGGCAGTCGTGTGAAATTACTTGAAAGAAAGAGCACAAACTCACAATTAATTTAAAACAAGACTGAACAATCAAAATTCATTTGTCTGCCTTTGTAAACTCAGACAAACTTAAAAGTATCTTCCCAGTTTTCCATGCTCATCTTTAAATGATATAATTGTACTTGTAGTTAAATAGAATTTTAAAACTTTGCTAAGACTTCCATATTATTCTAATTTATTATTAGACACTTCTCTAGAGAGGCATTGAAAAGTGAAGATGGATTAAGCATGCCAGGCTCATCTAGTTTGCCTATTAACACTACCTATTGCATTATTATTAACCCTGCTTGAATTCTGCTCTCACTTTCTCACGGACCATTATGTCTGTTTCATGGCTTTCTGAATTACAATGCCATTTTCATCTCTTTCATTGGGATCCTGTTTCATGCTTCCACCACTGAGTCTATACTCTAGCATCTTCCTAGCATGAACCCTTGCTCTATATAAGTATTTCTCAGTTCTGATGCTCATTACTTCCAAACAGATGAGGTTTTCAGGATAACCATAAGACATAAGCATCGCCACACTGGGACAGACCAAAGGTCCATCTAGCCCAACACCCTGTCTCCGACAGTGGCCAATCCAGGTCACAATCTCCTGACAAGATCCATGGAGCAAGGCATTTTGTACTGCTTGTCCCAGGAATAGTGGATTTTTCCCTACGCCCATTTAATAACATTCTATGGCCTTTTCCTTCAGGAAGCCATCCAAACCTTTCTTAAACTCTGCTAAGCTAACTGCCTTAACTATAAGCAGCACTTAAAAGACGTACAAATCAGAATTGAGACATTCAGTTTGGGGCATCATAAGTTCTGTTAGTATTTTAGAATAGGATCCGCCGACATACAGTCTATTCTAAAATGCATGGAAAAGTGGATGTTTATGAGCCAGTTACAAGCAGAATAAACATCTATTTAAGGGGGAGGGGGGAGTTATTAACTTGGGTTCTCCTTAAGTTTAAGAATTGTTAGCCCCAGCTATTAGTAAAGAGGTCACATTGCATAAAATTGGACCTGTGCTAAAATACTAAACGCTATCGGTAAAAATAACACATTTTAATGGTAGCCCACGTTGATAACTACACCCCTAGGTGAGGAAGTTATCAACACAGATTACCATTAAGATGTTATTATTTTGTTAACCCCAGTTATTACTAATGGGGGGGGGGGAGTTATCAAGCTGTGTTAAGGTTCAAAGTCACGTTATTTGCCTCAACGCATGTTAAAGGGCACAAATGCAACTTAATTTACTGTAATGTAGTATTATAGCAACCTTCGAAAGCTAATCAAGAAATGTATTAAGTTATGTCCAATAAAAAAGGTATCATCTTATTTTCTTTTCCATGTTTTATTTTGTTTGATTTCTATTGATAACCTTAAGAGTGGACTAACACGGCTACCACACTCCTCTACTGTAATGTAGTAAAAACTAAGTCACCATGGGCTATATAGTAATGAGATGCACAACAAGCAAATACATACAAAGCAACTCATTATTATGTAAAATATATTAGATGACTTCCAAGTCATATCTTAAAGAGGCTGCAGTGCTGTTCTCCACCACCCTGGTCAGCATCCATACCCCCTCTCAATCAGGGCCGTGCCGATGCGGTCAGCGGGGTAAGCGCCGCAGGGGGGCGCCCACCTCTGGAGGGCGCCGCCGCGGTGCTTACTCTCGCCCCGCGAGGCCTTTAAATCTTTTACCTGGTCGCAGCAGCGTCAGTGAAAGCGCTGCTGACGTCTCCCTTCCCTTGCACTCATTGGTTCTCTGTGTCCCGCCTTCTTCTGACGTCAGAAAGAAGGCGGACACTGAGGAACCAAGAGCGCGAAGGGAAGGTAGATGTCGGCAGCGCTCCGCTTTCACTGACGCTCATAGGCGCCCCGTATAAGAGGCTTGGGGAGGCTTAGTGACCTTTCCCGCCCATGCTGCATTGCCTCCCCCCCCCCCCAAACGTAGCCACTTTCCCTCGAGGCCCGCTCATCCAGACCTGCCAAGTCCGGAGTCTCCCGCACTCCCGAGTCTGGGCCGGCAAAGTGGGAATTAAAGTCTCCTCTTCAGCGCGAGTCGCGCGATAAAACAAAAAAAAAAAAGAAGCGGGGCCGTGGCAGCCTTCAAGCATGGGCTGTCTGCGCTGCAGCCGCTCCTCTCTCTTCCCCTGGAGGAGCAGGAAGGAAGTTGACATCGACTTCCTGCTCTGCTCCGGGGACAGAGAGGAGCGGCTGCAGTGCCGATAGCCCATGCTGAAAGCTGCTACGGTACAGCCCCGCGCTTGTTCCAGCAGCCAACTGTTGCTCCTGGGGGCTCCAAAGCGGTTGAAGCTGCGTGTGGTGTCGGTCCTCCCAGCTGATTCCTGCACTTTGGGTGCGTGTAACGTGTGTTACCTTTGTTTTTTTTGTCTGGACTCGGGGCGCTGCTGCTGAAGAGGAGAAGCAGCAGCAGTGGCCAACAAATTAATGCCAGGTGGAAGGGGGAGCGAGAGGCACTAGGCAGGTATAATGGAGAGAGTGGGAAGATGGGGAGAGAAGGAGGGGACATGGAGAAGGGCTGGAGTCCTGGAGAAAGGGAGAAGCTGCTTAAAATGAGGAGAAAATGGGAGGGGGGGTGAAAGAGGGAAGACACTGGAAGGAAGAGTAGGGAGAGAGAAACTAACAGGAGGAGAAACATTGAAGGATGGGGAGAGAGAGGGGGGCATGATGAATGGCAAAGGGTAGAGAGAGAGACACTGGATGGAAAAGGGGATAGAGAGAGAGAGAGAGACACTGGATGGAAGGATTGGGAGAGAGGGGGTAGATGTTGGATGGCAGGATCGGGAGAGGGGGTAGACGAATGGAAGGACATGGAGAGAAAGAGGGAAGAGGAAGACAGAAGGATGGGGAGATAAAGAGGGAAAACGGATGGAAGGATGAGGAGAGGGGGGGTAGACGGGACGGGAGAGAAGAGAAATCACTGGACTGGACATGTAGGGGAGGGCAGGGGAGAGAGGAGGATTGCTGGCTATGGATGGAGGAGGGAAGGGCAGAGAGGGACAAGAATGGACATGGATGGGAGGGCAGGACCCAGGGAGAGAGGAGAAATTGCTGGAAATGGATATAGAGCAAGAAATGAAGAAGAAAGGAGAAAAGTAAAGAAATAAATGGAAAGGAAGCCCTGGAAATTGAGTTAAGAGGACAGATAGCAGCAGACTCAGATACTGGCCAGCATGATTGGAAAAAGAAAGTCACCAGACAACAAAGGTAAAAAAAAATCATTTTATTTTCATTTTAGCGTTTGGAATATGTCTACTTTGAGAATTTACATCTGCTATCTTATTTTGCAATGTATAGCAATTTGTTTCTAAGAATATTGCTGACAATTCCTGTCACTGTAGCAAGTGGTGAGCGATCATTTTCACCGGGGGGGGGGGGGCGTGATCATTTTCACCGGGGGGGGGGCGCCAACTGATAGTTTGCAGGGGGGCGCCAGAGACCCTAGGCACGGCCCTGCTCTCAATCATGGCCCCCGCCTGAATAGAACCAGCACCTGTACTCAATCAAAGCCCAACCCCCTTATTAGCAACAGAACTCATACCTGATCAAAGCCCCCTGAATAGCACAAGGCCCCCCCCAAGCAGAACCCCACCATGAGACCGCCACCCACAATCAAACCTCTCTTTTCCTGATGAGACTTACAAAACCTGATCAAAGCCCCCCTCCCTCAATGAAACCCTCACCCCCAATCAAAGCCCCCTCTTTCTAATGAGACCCCCATCCTCCCCCCCAAAAAAAAGACACCTCCCAAACTCCTGGGGCCTATCAGTCCTTACCTGGTGATCTAGTGGATTCTAGGGCAGGAGTAATCCTCAGTTACTCCTGCCCTTGCTGTCACCATCACTCAAAATGGCACACCTTAGCAGTAGTCTTTTGGTACTACCTCTAAGGAGTAACATGAGACTTCCACTAGGGGCAGCATTTTGAGTGATGATACCGACGAGAGCAGGAGCAACTGGGGATTACTCCTGTCCACGAATCCAGTACACCATCAGGTAGGGGCTAATGCTTCTCAACCCAATACCAAGGAGGCAGTGCATAGAAATCTCTCTCATGTATATTCATTGCGGATATCCTGACTGGCTAGGTGTACTCCTAGGACTGGGTTGAGAACCAATGCCTTAGACAAACATGGGGGAATGTTATTAACATGGTCTACCGTTAAGACATATTACTTTACTGTTAATCCCAGTTATTAGTAACTAGATCTCATCAAATAAAATGGGACCTATGATAAAATAGCACAAGTTAATGGTAAAATAATGTATCTTAACGGTAACCTATACTATGCCCTTAAGTGGCTAGCACAGAGTTACATAAGTACATAAGTATTGCCATACTGGGACAGACCAAAGGTCCATCAAGCCCAGCATCCTGTTTCCAACAGTGGCCAATCCAGGTCACAAGTACCTGGCAGAAACCTAAACAATAGCAGCATTCCATGTAGAACCCCAAAGAGTAGCAACATTCCATTCAGATTCTCAACTAGTAGCAACATTCCATGTAGAACCCCAAAGATTAGCAAGATTCCATTCAGATTCTCAAATAGTAGCATAAGTACATAAGTATTGCCATACTGGGACAGACCAAAGGTCCATCAAGCCCAGCATCCTGTTTCCAACAGTGGCCAATCCAGGTCACAAATACCTGGCAAGATCCCCCCAAAAAGAACAATATATTTTATGCTGCTTATCCCAGAAATAAGCAGTTGATTTTCCCCAAGTTAACATGGGATTACTTACTGTATTCCTAAATACTCTTTTGGGATCTTGCCAGGTACTTGTCACCCGGATTGGCCACTGTTGGAAACAGGATAATGGGCTTGATGGACCTTCAGTGTTTCCCAGTATGGCAATGCTTATGTTCTTATGTTAAGGGGTCCTGTATTAACTCTCAGTAGGTGCCTTACACAAATGGGAACATTAGCACATAACCTGCAATAAAAGTAGTGGGAATACTCCCAAAAGTAGCCGCATAAAATTTGCGGCTACCACACGGTAAAATCTCTCATCAAGCTGTACTAACTGCAAATTTTAACACAGTAAAAGGGCCTCTATTATATTCAGATACAGTAAAGTCTCGATTATCTGACATAAACAGGACCAACCCATTGTCGGATAAGTGAAAAGTCAGATAAAACGGAAAACAATGGTAACCCCTCAAACAATGCATAAACAAAGGCTGAAAAAGCAGGAAGCAGGGTCCCAGGTCACAAACAAATTGTCTCAGGTGTGACACTTTCCTCTGCACTATGCTGGAAAACGAAAGAGATGCGATGACTACACCGGGGGGGGGGGGGGGGGGGGGGGGGGGGGTCTGTCGGATATGCTAGATGGTCGGATTAGCCAAGGTCGGATAATCAAGACTGTACTGTATTATACTTTTGGTCAAGTACTTACTAGAGAAACTCTTTGATATTTTCAGCTTTCATTTCAGCCCAAAATGCCTTCCTTGCATTTGGATACGAATTATATTGTGTCACCACTACTGTGGGTCTTGAAAACCAGCCTGCAGAGTGCAAGAAATATGTCAGTCACACACGTAAGTATAAACATGCCACAAGGTTCAGGGCAAAGCAGTTGTCTTTAGCTTGACAAGATTATCTGAAGTCAAATATGGTTTTGTTTCCTGGGTGGATCAGTGGTGGAGGAAAGGGACTGTGGAACCTTAGCTTCGTGGGACATTCATTTCTAACTTTTTCTAATCATCTATCCTTTTCTATCTCTTCTCCTTCACCCAAGTAAGTAGGGACTCATGAGTTACTCTTATGCCAGATGATGCTTCCATGTCGATGCAGGGGCGTAGGTACGGGTGGGCCTGGACGGGCCCAGGCCCACCCACTTTTGCTCTAGGCCCGCCCCAACCCAACAACATCGCTGCTGGGAGTGTTGCCTGCCTGAAATTCTTCTCCCCGCTGCTGCCTCGGTCCCTGCAGCATTCTTTTTTTTCGCCCGTCGCCAGCAGCGCTACGATTCACAGAGGCCGCTCCGTTCCCCCCTGCAGCGTCCATTCGGCCCTACGAAAACAGGAAGTGCAGCAGAGAGGGCCGGATGGACGCTGCAGGGGGGAGCGGAGCGGCCTCTGTGAATCGTAGCGCTGCCGGCGACGGGCGAAAAAAAGAATGCTGCAGAGACCGGGAAAAGACCACAAGTGTAACAGGTAGACCTCTTTGTTTGCTTGGAATCATTCTGAATAGCCAGTGGCTCCCAAATGCCAGTCAAGAAATGTATTAATTTGAAGGTTTCACTATCTAATACGTTTTTGTTGTTATCCTTCACTTCCGTGCGTGCAGCTGGACTAACACAGCATCCACATTGCTTCTTCCAGTTTAATAAGCGTAAAGATGCCTGAAATCACCTTGCTTCTCCCTTCAAAATAAGTCAAATAAAATCAGGGCACTGTAAATGTTCCAGAAAATTGAAAAGCGATCTGATACCTGCGGCACAGATCCAAACCTGTCATTCTGAGGATTTCAATGAGCTGAGACTTCTAGAAATAGCAAACTGGAGGCGCAGGATAGGAAAGGAAATTGAGCTCATTTATGTCAGGAAGTCACAAAAGTGTCACACTGCAAGAACTGCTTTTAAGATGCGGACCTATACTGTGATAGCACACCAGCAACGGGGAGAAGAATTTCAGGCAGACGTTCTTCGAGAGTTGCTGCACAGTGGGGTAAGGAGTGAGGGAGAAAGTTGGACATGGGATGGGAGGGAGAGATGCAGAAGAAGAGAGAGAGAGAGAGAAAAAAATGTTGGACATAGAAGTAGGAGAGAGGGTGACATGTGGGAGTAGGACAGGGGCAGAAAAAAATGTTGTGCCCATCCAATTTGGGCTCAGGCCCACCCAAAATTGGCTGTCTGGCTACGCTACTGATGTCGAGTCTATGTGTAGTTTGTTATTTAATAATATGACAGAACATTGGGGGGGGGGGGGGGGTTAAGCCTGTAAAACTGCCTTATTTCCTGAAGTGCATTTCTTCTAGTGGCCAGCAGGCGGTGCATGTTTTATGTTAAAGCTGTTATAGAAAAGTGAATGCTCCCTCTTTTAGTTTCACTCAGTAAAGAAGCAAGGTTGCCAATTGGGTGGTTTTACCGCCCAATTGGGCGGTTTTCCGCAACCCGCGGCAGGAAATTTTTGCCCGCCACGGGCCACGGATTTTTGGGCTGGTTTTTGGGGTTTTTGGGTGGTTTTTCAGGCCAGTTTGGGCGGGGCTAGTGACGTTTTGGGCAGGGCTAGTGACGTTTTGGGTGGGGCCAGTGACGGAGGAGGCGGGGCCAGCAACGGAGGAGGTGGGGCCAATGACGGCGGGGTCGATGACGGCGGAGGCGGAGTCGATGACGGCGGGGGCAGGGTTGATGACGGCGGAAGTGGGGGTGTGAACTTTTTGGGCGGATTTCGGGGCCGAGTACCTGGCAACACTGTAAAGAAGTGATCTACAGTACTTTCAGCACTATACGTTTAAAACCTGTTGACTGGACTCTGATTGACCCAGAAGCTCAATTTCATTTGGATTGTACTGGATTTTTCCCCAGTTTCAGCCCGGGAAAGAGATAGCTCTTTACTGAAGCCCTTAAAAACACTTATATTTGATAACTGGTGAGGAGCTATATTTCCTGATCTCCCCAGGTACTTTTTAGAAAGTAAACAAACTTTGCTTGAACCCAAGTAAAACTGAGCTTCTATGGGTCCCTAAGACAAGTGGGAACATACAGCTCGATTCAACACTTACTCTGATCCCCCAAATCCAAGCAACCTTCAAGAGCAGCATCTATCACTTGTGACAACTACGCTGCCTGTCTCCTTGTATTGAGAAAGCAAGCCTTGTTTCAGTTGTGCATACTATGATAACATCAAGACTGGATTATTGTAATGCACACTACACTTGTTTTTATTGGTTGACCTACGTCCCTTCCCCACTACTTTGGCAACCTTTTGTTTTGTGGGAAATTTTCCTTTTTTGGTGTGGTGCATTGATGCTTCTTACTAGCATTTGTGAGGGCTCTCTGAGTTTTCAGCGTCAGGCCATACCTGGATATCAGCACTGAACACTGGGATATGAAGCATCCAACAGAAGTTATCCAGATAGTTTGCTGTCCTAACTTGTTCAGTTTTCTTGGTAATGGCATTGAATATTGGAAGTACTTGGATAACTTTTAGATCTGCCTTGGTTTTGCCCCCAGACCACCCTGGCATTATCCAGATAGTGCCAAAGTGATCAATGAAGATTTTCAGTGGTCTGGTCTGGATAATGGCACTGAAAATTAGTGTCTGGCCCCAATGAGTGGCACATCTGGGGAGGAGCTGTTCCTATACAAATAAGTGCTGATGAGTATCAGACCCTAACATTTTATTTTCACAAAATGGTTTCATGAATATTCTACAGAATTTACATATTTGGAAAAAAAAATCCCAGAATCAAGTCCATAGAAACAATCCAGGTTTTTGAGTAATGGCTTAGGAAAAGGCACCGGGTTACTGCTTACAGACTTTATTACATCCCAGGTTCTCATAAAATGTTATTTATTTTTATTTTATTTACAGTAACTAACAAGTAGACCCTAGGCGGTTTACAATCTGGAACAATAAGATAACAGGCAAAAGAAAGGAACTACAATGTTCTGATAGGAAAGTAGTCAACACACATATAGCTGGAGCCAGCACAAAGCCATACAGAGATAAGACAGAGAAAGGGGGAGGGTAGAGAAGGGAGGAGGAAGAGGGGGTTCAACCCAGCAGCATTAACCTACAAGCAACTGTTAATTCATCCTGTATTCAAGTTTGATAGAAACATACTTGTTTTAATGTACACACTTCCATGCTGTATTCACTTCCTGTATCACAACTGTGCTCGACTTAGACTGCACCCAAGCAACGTGATGAACAATAATAGTTCCTACTTATTGTTAACCACTCTAAATGTTAGTGGTACAAGAAACAGCTATATCTAAAATTCTATAAATAAATAAATGGCACCACTGGCACAATTGATTCTGATTTGATTGAATGCAGCTCCTGAAAGCTAGTCAAGAATGTCGTTTTAGAAGGATTATGTGGAGGAGTGGCCTAGTGGTTAGGGTGGTGGACGCTGGAACTGGGGAACTGAGTTCAATTCCCACTTCAGGCACAGGCAGCTCCTTGTGACTCTGGGCAAGTCACTTAACCCTCCATTGCCCCATGTAAGCCACATTGAGCCTGCCATGAGTGGAAAAGCGTGGGGTACAAATGTAACAACAACATGGAATGTTGCTACTATTGGAGATTCTGTTGCTACTATTTGAGATTCTACATGGAATGTTAATGTTGCTATTCCACCAGCAACATTCCATGTAGAAGCCTGCCCTTGCAGCCGCGCAGGCTTCTGTTTCTGTGAGTCTGACGTCCTGCACGGGACGTCAGACTCACAGAAACAGAAGCCTGCACGGCTGCAAGGGCAGGCTTCTACATAGAATATTAAGGAGTGGCCTAGTGGTTAGAGTGGTGGACTTTGGTCCTGGGGAACTGGGTTCGATTCCCACTGCAGGCACAGGCAGCTCCTTGTGACTCTGGGCAAGTCACTTAACCCTCCATTGCCCCATGTAAGCCACATTGAGCCTGCCATGAGTGGAAAAGCGTGGGGTACAAATATAACAACAACATGGAATGTTGCTACTATTGGAGATTCTGTTGCTACTATTTGAGATTCTACATGGAATGTTAATGTTGCTATTCCACCAGCAACATTCCATGTAGAAGCCTGCCCTTGCAGCCGCGCAGGCTTCTGTTTCTGTGAGTCTGACGTCCTGCACGTATGTGCAGGACGTCAGACTCACAGAAACAGAAGCCTGCACGGCTGCAAGGGCAGGCTTCTACAAAGAATGTTAAGGAGTGGCCTAGTGGTTAGAGTGGTGGACTTTGGTCCTGGAGAACTGGGTTCGATTCCCACTGCAGGCACAGGCAGCTCCTTGTGACTCTGGGCAAGTCACTTAACCCTCCATTGCCCCATGTAAGCCACATTGAGCCTGCCATGAGTGGAAAAGCGTGGGGTACAAATGTAACAACAACATGGAATGTTGCTACTATTGGAGATTCTAGATGGAATGTTGCTACTATTGGAGATTCTGTTGCTACTATTTGAGATTCTACATGGAATGTTAATGTTGCTATTCCACCAGCAACATTCCATGTAGAAGCCTGCCCTTGCAGCCGCGCAGGCTTCTGTTTCTGTGAGTCTGACGTCCTGCACGTATGTGCAGGACGTCAGACTCACAGAAACAGAAGCCTGCACGGCTGCAAGGGCAGGCTTCTACATAGAATGTTAAGGAGTGGCCTAGTGGTTAGAGTGGTGGACTTTGGTCCTGGGGAACTGGGTTCGATTCCCACTGCAGGCACAGGCAGCTCCTTCTGACTCTGGGCAAGTCACTTAACCCTCCATTGCCCCAGGTACAAATAAGTACCTGTATATGTAAGCCACATTGAGCCTGCCATGAGTGGGAAAGCACAGGGTACAAATGTAACAAAAAATAAATTATGGGGCATTGACACATGTAAATAGTGACATTTACATATGTAAAGTCTTTAGCATATAAAATGAATTTTCAAAAAATCCTTGTTTTGCATATTTCATCAGTAGCATACGCAGTTTTGAAGAGGGCATGTTCCAGGCACAGTTTGGGTGGGCTAGAAGTATGCATGTATTTTAAATTTTGTAATGGCAGCACACAAATACCTGTAATAAACCTAGATATCAGTGTTTACATCTGCTCTGAGGCAGATATAATTATTAGCCAGCAGCTCGCTTAGACCTGGAGTGTGCACCAGAGATTACGGCTGTACCGAATATTCGTATTCAATTTGATTCGGCCCTGAATACATTATTTGTATTCGGCCAAAAAGTGGTTTCAATTCAAATATGAATCATCTGGGGCTCTACATCCTACCGAAATAAACATTTGATCTCTGCTTTCACATTTTTTCTTTTATTATTTGTTAAGTTTAAAGCTCAATACCAATTATTAGTATTCAGCCAAATAATATTTTTCATTCCCTGTATTCGCCCGAATAGTAAAATATGCTATTCAGTACAGCTCTATTAGAGCTTGAAGGGAAAATTGTGCTTGCTAGTATTTAAAATGTAAATGTATTTTTGATTGAATCCTTAATTAGCTGTTTCTGTACATCCAGTTTTGTAAAATCTAAAACTTTTGGAAGTGCTGAGACTTACAGGTACAATTGTTGCCGCTTTTTTTTTATTTTTTTTATTTGTACCCCACACTTTCCCACTCATGGCAGGCTCAATGTGGCTTAGGTACTTATTTGTACCTGGGGCAGTGGAGGGTTAAGTGACTTGCCCAGAGTCACAAGGAGCTGCCTGTGCCTGCAGTGGCAATTGAACCCAGTTCCCCAGGACCAAAGTCCACCACTCTAACCACTAGGCCACTCCTTAACATTCTATGTAGAAGCCTGCCCTTGCAGCCGCGCAGGCTTCTGTTTCTGTGAGTCTGACGTCCTGCACGTATGTGCAGGACGTCAGACTCACAGAAACGGAAGCCTGCACGGGCAGGCTTCTACATGGAATGTTGCTGGTGGAATAGCAACATTAACATTCCATGTAGAATCTCAAATAGTAGCAACAGAATCTCCAATAGTAGCAACATTCCATGTTGTTGTTACATTTGTACCCCACGCTTTCCCACTCATAGCAGGTTCAATGCGGCTTACATATTATATACAGGTACTTATTTGTACATGGGGCAATGGAGGGTTAAGTGACTTGCCCAGAGTCACAAGGAGCTGCCCGTGCCTGCAGTGGGAATCGAACCCAGTTCCCCAGGACCAAAGTCCACCACTCTAACCGCTAGGCCACTCCTCCACATGTATAAGTTAGAAAATATATAAGTGTCAAACGTCTTCTGCTTCTGACGACTAAGTAAGCAGACAGTGCATAAACCACATGAAAAAATTTTATATGTGAAAGCGATAACTCAATAAATGTTGCCGTGGTGGTGGCTCACACACCCTTGGCTATAAGGGCTATGTAGGGCTATGTAGACTTGAATAAATGAGCCCTAATGAGCTATCATGCAAAAGCCCAAATACATCCTCGAGTAAACCACAATTTTTTTGTGGCCAATTTAAACAAGTGAAAAACATTAAAGTGAAAGCATTCTAACTGCAAACCAAAATTTGTCATAAAGTGTCAAGTCAAACAAGGTAGAAACTGTTTTCTTACAATAAACGACCATCTTCTCTTATGCATAAAGAATAAGCACCTCTGAAAAATGGTTCCAATTGTATGATCCAGATTCTACAGAGTTCCATTGCGGATACAAATCCTTTTTCAGAAACCTCAACAAAGTTCTTGACAAAGAGAACTATGCACTAGATCATCCATCATCTTCTAAAATGTCAAGACTGATGAGGGGACGTTTTATGACAATTTTTGGTTTGCAGTTAGAGTGCTGTCACTTTATGTATAAATATTTATTATATTAAACATTGAACCACATACAAGACGATCAAGAAAATACAATGGAATATATTAAAGTAAGGAGGAAGACATCATCCCACAATTCCCAACCCTCTCCTCCCCTGAGGGTGAAATACCACAACTGCAAAATGACTCTCATACAAGAAATAAGGCTAAAAGTTTAGAAGGCGACTACAAGCCTGATGAGACAGAGATAACCAAAAGGACTCCCAAGAGGTTTGAAAATCTTGACCCTGAGAGCTCAGAAAATTGGTCACTGGTACCCTCTCAAGCAGGGGCATAGCCAGACACACAATTTTGGGTGGGCCTGGGCCCAAGATGGGTGGGCAGAAGAACCCTGCTCCATCCAACAGGTGATTTTCACCTGCATGCCATATGGTCTCTCAAACAGCCCCCCTCTCCTGCATACCTCTTAAATAATATTTTTCCACTGGCAGCGAGCAGCAACTAATACGCGCCCCATAGCCTTCTCACTGATGCAACTTCCTGTTTCCGCATAGATGGGAACACGTCAGAGGGAAGGTTGTGGGGCCGGTTCGAGCAGTATGTATCAGCTGCTGCTTGCTGCAGGCGAAGATCTGCTATTTACAAGGTATGCAGCAGGGACAGTTGTTGGGAGTTTTCAGCTGGTGGAGCTTGGGAATCCCTGCCAGCCACATCATAGGTGTGCTGCTACTGGGTGGGCCTGAACCCAAAGTGGGTGGGCCTGGGCCCACCCGGGCCCATCCTTGGCTACGCCACTGCTCTCAAGTCACATCTGTTCAATAAGATAGGTCCTCCAGTGCTAAGAAGACAGAGGGTTTGAGGGGAGCCAAGAAAGCAGGATGGCTTTGATGCCAAACAGAATGGCCTGACGTAGAAAAAGATAAAAGCCTGATGGGACAGGATCACTCAGGACAAATTGCCCAAACAAAGTTAAAAGGTCCATTGTAACAGTATATGACCACCAACAGTGGAGACTATCTAGTATATGCTGCCCAAACCAGTAGATTTCCAGGCATACCCAAACCATATGCCCCAAGGATACCATACTAAAGGTACAATTAGGATACTGACTACTACTTGTATATCCTGCTCGACATGTATGGCGGGGGAGATGGTCCCAAAAAACAACAAGGCAAACGATCTGCAAAATCCAATATGGGAAAGAAAGCCAGCAGATCAATGTCACAACAAAAAGATTTTATTGAAGATACCGTGTATGATTTGTTCATACACGGTATCGTCAATAAAATCTTTTTGTTGTGACATTGATCTGCTGGCTTTCTTTCCCACCACGGCGGGGGAGATGTACATGTGCAAAACAAATTTATACAGAGTTTCTCGATGAAGAACATTCATAAACTGCTTGTTCAGCCTCACCACATAAGACTGTAGTAGACTTTGCGGCTCAACCGTGCATAATAAATCCTGTGACCAAACCCTTGCTAGGTGTGCATGGTTGAGGTCTGGTATTGTGTCCTTAAAAAAGCAATGATGAAAGATCAAGAGGACATGCAATTGGGAGCCTAAGGTGAAGGCCTCCGCCAAAGTCTCCTGCACACCCTCCATTACATCTGTGCAGGTCAATGAAGAAACATAATGATGAAGCTGTAAATATCCGTAGTAATCCGATGGTAATAAACCATATTCCTGCTGTAGAATGTGAAAGGATTTCATTTCCCCTTCCTCAGTCACTGCCTGCAACACATATTTCAACCCTTTAACGACCCAGGACTCAAACACAGTAGAACCCTGACCTGGAAGAAATGAAGGATTAGAACATATGGATAAATAAGGAGTAACATTGGAAGAAAAATCATGGTGCTTACAGAGCCAAAGCCAGATCTTTCTACCTGTGGCAAAGATATGATGGTGTTTAAAGACTCCTGAAGGCAAGGGGCGAGTAGCATGCAGAAGAAGACTGAAATGTATCTGTGGTAGCAATTCAGTCTCCAAGCTAGTGACCGAAAAATGAGCTGTACCACGATATCAATCGTTCATATGATGCATACCATTGGCTATAGATAAATAGCCTATGCTCAACAACCCCATGCCTCCATGTTCTCTTGACCTATGCAGCACCGCCAAGGAGACATGAGGTTTCTATCCAGAGGAAGCTCTGCACATACCAATTAAGTAATTTCTCATCACAAAGGCAGATATAAAGGCAATAGCTGAAACAAACAGAGCGACCTGGGAGCAAACATCATATTAAACAAAAGTGATATGGGTCCCACAATGATAAGGGGTAGACTTTCCACTAGTATAATCGACGAGAAGTGTTGTCTAATAAGCGCTGGATGTTGTGGTGATATAATGTATTAAGGTCTAAAGGCAAATACACTCCCAAGTTTTTCAGCATTTTATCTTTCCAAGTTATCAATAGAAATCAAACAAAATAAAACATGGAAAAGAAAATAAGATGATACCTTTTTTATTGGACATAACTTAATACATTTCTTGATTAGCTTTCGAAGGTCGCCCTTCTTCCTCAGATCGGAAATAAGCAAATGTGCTAGCTGACAGTGTATATAAGTGAAAACATTCAAGCATTACTATGACAGTAAAATAGATACCATTGGAGATTCTACGTGGAATGTTGCTACTATTGGAGATTCTACATGGAATGTTGCTATTCCACTAGCAACATTCCATGTAGAAGGCTGCGCAGGCTTCTGTTTCTGTGAGTCTGACGTCCTGCACGTACAGACTCACAGAAGCAGAAGCCTGCGCGGCCACATTGGTGATCTACAAGGGCTGACTTCTACATGGAATGTTGCTAGTGGAATAGCAACATTCCATGTAGAATCTATAGAAATCAAACAAAATAAAACATGGAAAAGAAAATAAGATGATACCTTTTTTATTGGACATAACTTAATACATTTCTTGATTGGCTTTCGAAGGTTGCCCTTCTTCGTCAGATTGGAAATAAGCAAATGTACTAGCTGACAGTGTATATAAGTGAAAACATTCAAGCATTGCTATGATAGTCTGACAGGGTGGGAGGATGGGGGTGGGTCGGAGGTATGCATGGGGACATCAAAGCATATCATTGATATTCTAACAGGATGGGTGAAAGCTAATCAAGAAATGTATTAAGTTATGTCCAATAAAAAAGGTATCATCTTATTTTCTTTTCCATGTTTTATTTTGTTTGATTTCTATTGATAACCTTAAGAGTGGACTAACACGGCTACCACACTCCTCTATCTTTCCAAGTGAAAGGAAAGGCTCCCCTCCAGTCAGTTTGCACCTCAGGTAGCACTGGAAGAGCCCTAGATTTAGTGAGATTCAGGGTGAAACCGGAAACTCACTCAAAGTCCCCTATTAAGGACAAGAGCCACTCCAAGGAAGCCTGAGGGTCAATTAACAATAGAAATGGGTCTTGAGTTCGTGAGCCGAGGCCCGCACTCCAGGAATGGCACGATCAGAACTAATTCTCCCCAGCAAGGGTTCTAAGTACAATACAAATAACAGTGGGTTCAGTGGGCAACCCTGTCATGTTCCCTGCCCTATGGAAAATGACAGGTGCGGGTCCCATTAACTATAAGTTGGGACTTGTGGATTAGCATATAAAGTAGCGATCACATCCAAAAACCATCCCCGAATCCCAACCTGAGAGAGAACAGCAAACAGTGAACTTTATTGAAAGCCTTTTCTGCATCAAGGCTGTTAAGGCTGAAACATTGTGAGTCCCCCTCTGCTCCTCTTTCCACTCCTCCCTGCTCACAAACCCTAAAGATTTCCTCCTCCTCCTCCTCCTCAAGCAGCATGCACTCTTCCAAACGGCAGCCAGCAGCATTTGCCTCAAACTAATGCTGCTGTTGACGGCAGGCCGTGCATGCTCAGTGCTTCTGCGTGTGCGAAAACTGGGCATTTGCAGAAGGGTCAGTCTCAGCCTCAGCTCAAGGCAAGTGCTGCTGGCTGGCATTTGGAAGAGCAAGGTCTTCCCAAAGAGAGTAAATTTCAGCTGGCAAGGTTTGGGGATCCCCACCAGCCACAGCAAGAGTATCACAATTTTGGGTGGGCCTGAGTCCAAAGTAGGTGGGCCCCGATCCACCGAGGCCCATCTGTGGCTACGTCACTGATGCAACTGATGCAAGTCTACAGGAAACTCTGGATATTCTAGACGTCAGAGGGATAAGGAAGATAATGCATGGAAACCTATTATCAAGAGTTCATGCCTCTGTATTTATAAGACATAGTCATCGTTTTCATTTCCCCAAACCCGAACTCGGGTGTCCAGGGAAGGGAATCCACCTATTCATTTGTAACATAGTAACATAGTAGATGACGACAGAAAAAGACCTGCATGGTCCATCCAGTCTGCCCAAGACAAACTCATATGTGTATACCTTACCTTGAATTTGTACCTGTCCCTTTCAGGGCACAGACCATATAAGTCTGCCCAGCAGTATTTCCCGCCTCCCAACCACCAGTCCCGCCTCCCATCAGCGGCTCTGGTACAGACCGTATAAGTCTGCCCTCCCCTATCCTCGCCTCCCAATCAATATCATGTTCCAGTGACAAATGAGACTTTTCCCCCCTTTTGAATAGTTTCAGAGTGAACACAATCAGACTCATTTTCGAAAGAGAAGGACGCCCATCTTTCGACACAAATCGGAAGATGGGCGTCCTTCTCCCAGGGTCGTCCAAATCGGTATAATCGAGAGCTGATTTTGGACATCCACAACTGCTTTCTGTCGCAGGGACAGCCAAAGCTCAAGGGGGCATATCGGAGGCGTAGCGATGGCAGGACTTGGGCGTGCCTAACACATGGACGTCCTCAACCCATAATGGAAAAAAAAGGGCGTCCCTGATGAGCATTTGGATGACTTTACCTAGTCCTGTTTTTCTTATGATCAAGCAACAAAAAGGTGCCCGAAATGACCAGATGATCACCGGAGAGAATTGGGGATGACTTCCGCTTTCTCCCCCAATGGTCACTAACCCCCTCCCACCCTCAAAAACATCTTCTAAAATATTTTTTGCCAGCCTCTATGCCAGCCTCAGATGTCATACTCAGGTCCATCACAGCAGTATGCAGGTACCTGGAGCAGTTTTAGAGCGTGCAGTGCACTTCAGGCAGGCGGACCCAGGCCCATGCCCCTCCCTACCTGTTACGTTTGTGGAGGAAACAGCAAGCCCTCCAAAACCTACCACAAACCCACTGTACCCGGATCTAGGTAACATAACATAGTAACATAACATAGTAATATAGTAGATGATGGCAGAAAAAGACCTGCACGGTCCTGCCCCCTTCATCTGTAAGGGCTATGGTAGTGGTGTACAGTTGTGGGTAGTAGGTTTTAGGGGGATTTGGTGGGGGGGGGCTCAGCACACAAGATAAGGGAGCTATGTTCCTGGGATCATTTTATGAAGTCCACTGCAGTGCCCCCTAGGGTGTCCTGGCATATCAGGGGGACCAGTGCACTAGAAATGCTGGCTCCTCCCATGACCAAAGGGCTTGCATTTGGTCGTTTCTGAGATGGGCGCCTTGGTTTCCATTATCACCGAAAATCAGAAACGACCAGGTCTAGGGATGACCATCTTTGAGGACGACCTAAATTTCAAGATTTGGGCGTCCCCGACCGTATTATCGAAACGAAAGATGGACGTCCATCTTGTATCGATAATACGGGTTTCCCCGCCCCTCCATCAGGACGTTTTGGGAGGACATCCTCAACAAAACTTGGGCGTCCCTTTCAATTATGCCCCTCCACGTCTACTGTTTGAGGGGTTTATTATTTTTGAGCCAGTAGACGGTTGGAGAGCCATTATATTTCTTTAAGGTTATTTTACTGCCTTGGCTTAGTGTGCAGGAAGCCCATTTTTTTGCAGTAGCTTAGTAAAAGCGACCCTAAGTTATTATTGATGCTATCTCAGTCATTGTTTTAAAGACTGAGATCGAACAAGAGTCCAATGGGTAATGTGTATTATTTAAGCTAGAAATGGCAAATGACTTGTTCAGAAGTTACAGTTACAAAATCAGTGTGATCCGTATCTTGTAACAATAATTTAGTTGTACTTTTTGGAATTGGTATAGAAGAAGAATAAATTATTTGTGGGCAACTGAAGACAATGCTGTAGATAAAAGTTTTCCTCCCCAAATCCACATGACCGGAGAACAATGTGTTTCCTGGGTAGATTTTAATGCTCTTTCATTTCTTGTACAATTTAATTGCATAAGACTTCTTAATCTGGTTGTTTTTGCCACTGACACTTAAGAATATAGATAAAGTGTAAATTACAATGATCTGATTGAGAAGATTATTGATTTTTTATTGCATGGCGGTTTCGAGAGCTGAAATGTGAGGCTCCTATGTGCCAGATTGCTCCTTTTTGTTTTCGCACTTAAAAAACCAGATATAAAAAGTTAACGTTAACACACTTCTGCTGCTCTGATTCAACAAACAAGAAAGATTACAGTACTGCAAGTTTAACTTGTTACTGGGGAATTCAGCTACTAAACCTGTTACCCAGTGGCGTACCTAGGGTAGTTGACACCCGGGGCTGGTCATTTTTTAACACCCCCCACCCCAAATCCAGTACTAGGCATACCGAGAATACAAAACACTCAGGACCTATAGAGCAATTCTACCATACCATAAGCAGTCAATTCTACGAGTCACACAAGGAAAAGGAAAGCATCTTAAACACTACAGTGAGCACTAGAACATCAATTCACCTATTGTAAAACGAAAACAGCCAGATTAGTACAGATCGTCGATCCTGCACAGTCAATGCCAACCGAAAGCCATGTCTTTTTCACAAACACAGATACACCCTAATCCACTATAGAATAAGTAATCATAAACTTTCTATTTAGACAAAAATTAAACTGAACCCCCGATGCCAGACTCTGCATACAATGCAACACCACAGAAACAGAAAATGTCCCCTAGTACTGTGCTAAATATAAAGACAGCAGATGTAAATTTGAAAAAACTAACAAATACCAATCACCACTTTACAAATTAACAAATAGAAATAAAACAAATACAGAAAATAAAATAATACAATTTTACTGGACTAATACATTTAGCTTCCAGAGGCCAAAATCTCCTTCCTCAGGTCAGTACAGTATAGTGCTGTTACAGTATCTTATCCTGACCTGAGGAAGGGGGTTTTTGTTCTCTGAAAGTTAAGTCAAAATGTATTAAAATTAGTCCAATAAAAGATTTCCCCCCACCCCTCCCCAGTTCCCTTCAACCCTCTGCGAACCCCTCTGAGCTCCCCCACCCCTCCCCAGTTTCCTTCTCCCTTCTGCGAACCCCTCTGAGCTCCCCTCACCCCTCCCCAATTCCCTTCTCCCCTCTGAGCCCCCCCCCCCCCGTGGAGAGCGACAGAGCCCTCTTCTCCTGCCACCATCCTGCGTTTTTTTTAAAAATCCGTGCAGCGACGCAGGCAGCGCCTCGTGTCTGCCCTGCTGTGTGCTGTCAAAAAAGAAAATCGCTTCGCCGGCGTCGGGCCTTCTCTCGCTATGTCCCACCCACTTTTGAGGTAACTTCCTATTTCCTCGAGGGCGGGACATAGCGAGAGAAGGCCCGACGCCGGCGAAGCGATTTTCTTTTTTGACAGCACACAGCAGGGCAGACACGAGGCGCTGCCTGCGTCGCTCGCTGAATGGATTTAAAAAACGCAGGGTCGTGGCAGGAAACGACGGAGCACCCCCCCCCACTCGCCGACACCTGGGGCGGACCGCCCCCACCCCCTTGGTACGCCACTGCTGTTACCTGTTCTGATTGTATGCAAAAGCTAAAAAGCTAGAGCAGGGCTTGCACATTTTGAATTGCCCTGCTATTTGGTTACTTGCCCACAGACAAGTGAGCTGAATGTTGCAATTTGCTGGAAGGTTTCATACTGCATACATACAAGCCAAAGAACATGCGTAGCAGTAGCACACAGGAAAAGAGCAGTTTGAAACTTTCTGTCAGGGTGTGTGCTCTAATTACAGAAAGCTGATCTTGGCAGGAACTAAAAGGGTGTCCAGAGCTTGTAGGAGACAGTTGTTTACTGCTATGAAATGCCCAGAACCCCATTCAAGAGAAGGCTTAAGCATTATGTCACATCACTTAGAATGCTTGAAATATTAATTTGTCTCTCAAATTACTGTTACAGCTCTCTTGCTTCTCCAAAGAAAGCTGAGCTCTAAAAATATAATGCAATTAGCTGTGATATGCCCCTATTTATATAGTATATAGGATACAGAATGAGAATTGTGACAGTTTTTGAACGAGTTACACTTCAGGCAAAAGAAAATAAAAACTGCAGCAAAGTTAGGGGGTCTGAGAGCGTATAAAGACAGGAAGCAAAAAAAAAAAAATGCATTCAAAACAGTGCATACCTATGATGAATCCCAGAAGAAGAAACGTGGCTGCCACCAAGACCACAGCAAACAGTCTGCGTGAACTGAAGCTCTTACTAGCCATGGTTGCTTCGGGTTCTTCACTCTGAAGGGAGCTCCACATCTTGTTTTCTTTACTTTCCTTAACGATCAAGGGGAGGAAAGCCAAGGAAGGAGGAGAGAGAGAGAGAGAGCTAGCTCATGGAATGCATGGGATCTGATGCCAGTCTTCACAGTGCTTAAGTTTTCTAAGCCTTCTCTCTCTCGTCTTCCGCCCTTCATGGAAGGCAGGCTGGGTCAAAGGTCCCCTCGTTTCATTCACTTATTAAGGAGCTAATTGGCTTGAAAAGCTGTTAAAACAGACCTCCGGCTTATCTCTTGAAACATGTTTGTGTTAAGATAATGGTAAGCTTGCGTTAGAACCACGTGCTATCATTTCGTGCATATCTTCCTATCCTATGCTATCCTAATGCAAAATTTAGCCCCCCAGTGCAGTAACCCAATAGTATCTACATAAGCCCAATGCAAAAGATATGCACTAAAAGGTGGAGTGTGCCAGATGCACACATGCATTGATCTGTCTTAGTGTCAACTAGAAATCTTGTGCATGACTTGCAGTTGATATTAGTGTAGACCTGACTCCCCAATCTTCCCCTCCTAGCACTCCTAACCCTCAAAATGCCCCCCTGGTGATTCTTAAGCCAGCAGACCCTCTGACCTAAAATATGTACTTGGTAGCCCAATGGACCCCTGGTCCCTGATTCACTCACCTCACACTCCAAAGATTCCATGATATCCCTAGGGCTCCCAGCCCATCGGCTGATTGAACTTTGTCACAGTTTACAGAAGAGGGGATGGGTCCTTCAGCTTCCTACAAGCAAATAGGGATAAGCAGACAGGTCGATGAGGGCATTTTCACACATTTTGAGAGGATTAATTCACATAGGGTAATAAAGCTTGTGGGTAAAACTATGTATAAATACCTAGGCAGTTGGTGGCTCAGCTGTTTGGGGAGGCTACAGTGGGCATGGCCAGGCATGGAGCCTGAGTCTCTAAATATATATCAAATGCAAAAAAGTAAAGTGACAAGAAAATAAAACAGTGTAACCTTCAATAGATATACAGTATATAAGTCTTTTAGGGCCCCTTTTGCTAAGTGGTGGTAAGGGGCTGATGGCACTTGCACACGACAGAACAGTGTCAAGGCATACTTCATATAACAGACAATGCATTTGTGCACTATATTTGTCATGGTAACACCTATTTTTACCAATATTTTCACTGTTTATCGAATCTGGATTTCTTGGGTGTGGGGTCAAGGTGACTGTATGAAAGGATGCAATGCAGTGCGGTCATCAAAAATAAAATGATTATTATTTATGGCAATATTCATTAATGCAACCAGAAACTCTATAAGAACTTTCCAGGGACTTGGACGATCATGTAAGACCTCTGTTATACTGTCTATAGCTTCGTTTTGAGGAATAGATGTGTACAAAGATTGAACATCCATAGTAGCTATAATGGTAACATCTTCACAATTAGTGATTTGAGTCTACACAGCAAAAAAATGCGTAGTACTGTATCTTTTAAATAAGACAAAATTTGTACTACCAAACGACGGAGAAAACTATCTATGTATTTGCAGATTCTTTCTAATAGAAAATCCCTCGATGAAACAATTGGACGTACAGGAGAATCAATCTTGGGAGTAAGATGCACTAAAAACTTTCACCTTCTGTAAGAAAACCCATTTTCTTAGCTTCTGTAGTCAGTTTTTGAACTTGTAACAACAGATCATATGTGGGATTGTCCTCCAATTTTCAATACGTGGATTCATCTGCAAGTTGTCTATGTACCTCATGGAAATAATCCGTTGTATTCAAAACAACTTTGCACCACCTTTGTCTGCATGACGTGTAACTATAGAAGCCTCACTGGACAATTTTGTAAGTGCCTGGTGTTCCTACTTTGGCCATAGAGACAAAGGCGGTCGGTGGCCCAACTGTTTGGGGAGGCTAAAGGGGGCGGGGTTAGGGGTGGCACCAGGGGTGGAGCTTAAATCCATAATTCTCTAAAAACACACAGAAAAAAATAAATAAAAATAAAAGTCACAATTAATACCTTTTATTAGATATTAGATATGTATCATATGTCAAAGAATAAAGTGGTTGCTCAAAGCATATACTAACCACAATCGCTCAACTGCAAAACACTATGCACAACTTTGTGCAAAAACACACTCAGAACCTTACTGTACCATAAATATTACACTGGGTAGACCTAATACACCGATATACCACCCATACGGAAAATGCAGACTGTCAACAATATGAAACAAGGGATCATAATATTACAATTATCATGTAGAGCCACAAAATACCCTAATTCATGTTTAATGTGGGATAAAATGCCATAAATCAGTAAATAAATATAAACTTTGAATGTTGAGCACCTGATTCTCAAAGTGGACATATTCCAAACACTATAATGAAAATAAAATGATCTTTTCTACCTTTGTCTGATCATGCTGGCCCACTGTAACATCTTCCAAGATCAGGATGTTCTCCTTGTTGGTCTGGATAGCCTGTGTTGTCCAATTAAGAGAGCCCGTGATGAGAACAGTTTTGTCAACCACTGCAAATTTGTGATGCATGTACCCCGTGTGCTGGTCATGCCGCACTGCGATACCTGCTTTCCGCAACACTCTGACCTGCGAGCCTTTCACCGCCATGCAATCAGAGTCGGCGATGAGGCGGACCCGCACGCCCCGCCGGTGCAGCAGCAGCACGGTCCGCACCAGCTGTGGGTTGGAGAAGGAGAAGATGCAGAGCTCGAGGCTGCGGCGGGCTGACAACAGGCGCAGCATGAGGCGGCTCAGCGAGCTCTCGGCGTGCGGCAGGCCGCAGGTGCAGCGCAGGGGCCGGCTTGGCCGCAGCAGCGCTTCGGTGCACGTGGGTGGCGCCGGGAAGAAGAGCACTTCGGATGCCAAGCGCCGCTCTTGCCGCCCCCACAGTACGAACAGCAGGAGCCAAGTGACGCTCTCCAGCCCCGGCACCAGCAATGCCAGGCCCAGCGCCTTCCACGAGGCCGCAGTAGCCCACATGATCAAGATTGGGCTGGGGAGGCTTAGCCTCCCCAAGCCTCTTATACGGGGCGCCTATGCATAGAGAGACTGAATGAATTCTTTGCTTCGGTCTTTATGGAAGAAGATGTAAAAGATCTACCAGTACCAGAAATGGTTTTCAAGGGCATCAATGTGGAGGAAATAAAAGAACTTGGCAAATTTAAGAGTAGAAACCAAACAGAGAGGGTGAACAGCATACATAAAAAGTATACAAACAAAAAAAGCAACACTGAGCCTCCAAGAATGAGACAACAGGAGTATTTTATTGATGAATGACCCGACACGGGCTGTGTTTCGGCGTTAAAAAATGCCTGCCTCAGGGGTCAGAGTTTGATTGTGAATTTTGTAAGTGGTTTTATATATCCAATGCCTCCAAAATTTGATAGGAAAAATCTTTGTAACCAAGCGTGCCTGTCAGAAAAGACAGCCGCGATGTAGGTAGAAAAACACCTGTGTTAGCCGTATCTTCTGCCGTTAGTGATCTATAACCTGTAATTAAATTTGTCCATAGTACCTGAAGATTGGAGGGTGGCCAATATAACATCAATTTTTTTTAAAGGGTTCTGTGGTGATCCAGGACATTACAGTCTGGTAAGCCTGACTTCAGTGCTAGGCAAAATAATGGAAACTATTATAAAGAAAAAAATTACAGAACACATAGACAAACGTGGTTTAATGGGACAGAGCCAGCATGGATTTAGCCAAGGGAATCACCAATTTGCTTCATTTCATTCAAGAATTACAGATACAAGTATATTTGTTCTAAGCGCATAGTGATCCACTCTTTCAACCAATGTGCAGGGCACATTCATAACAAACAGCAGCTACAGTCCAGATCCACACACACATTGCCTTAGAGTCCTTGCCCCCATCTCCAACTCCAAGAGATCAGTCCAAATACCAGAATAAGATGCTCCAAAGCACAGCTTTATTAGGACCCCTTCTTGTTCTTGCGATTCTATGTTCTAGGACATCAATGTACTTGGGGGAGGGCTTCTGTATGGGCTTCAGAATCCTATGCCAGGGTCCTATACAAGATGTCCTTTGCCAAACACACGATCTTCAAAAAGATTAGGAAATATATTCCCTGTTTACAAAGCTGTACTAGTGCCTGGCACGTGGCATTGCCGACACAGCCCATTTCAGGAAGATAAGAAGGCGGGTGGGGGCATCAGCTCAAAAATATGGGGGGCTTGGTTTGGTGGCCCAGGGGGGATGGCAGCAGTGACCCAGGTGGGGGGGGGGGGGTAGTGGCGGTGGCCAAGGTGGGGGTGGCAGTGGTGGCCCAGGTGGGGTGGGGAGCAGACCAGGGGGGCAGCGAGGTGGCAGGGGTCCTGCCCTGGGCCCGACTGTGTCTCTCGGCAGCTCTGTACAGGGGCATCATCACCTCTTTTTTCCTACTAGCCATTCCTCTCCATATGTATCCAAGCATCCTTCTAGCTGTCACCATCGTGTTTTCTACCTGTTTGGCCACCTTAAGATCATCACAGAAGATCACACCCAAGTCCATCTCCTCTTTCATGCACAAAAGTTCTCTATATGACACTCAGAAACCATATCATTCCTATGCATTGAGATTGATACTAATCTTATGTTGACCAGACTGCTACAGGTTAATCTAACAAATTAAAAACTAAGGATTTTAGTAGCCACGTCAGCTAAAAAAATTAACATTGTACTAGTTTACATCATTGACTGGTTCCCTGAGTTTCACATGCAGGGTTATACTTATAAAGTAAGAATTTCCTGTGCTGCTTGTCAGTGGCAATTGTGAGTATAACCAACCAGTAAGCATTACCACATTAGGGTAACTAGGGACATCAAATACCATTTAGAAATATGGCAAAATATTTCTCCATGAGTTCAATGGAACCTCCTTGTGGAAGTACAATTCAGTTCCCAATAAGGATTTAGATTTATTTACTCAGGCGTCAATGGGCCTTTGGCTTTGGTACCTACTTCCAAAGTGTATGGTATGCTGCTCCTAAGTGGCACTCTACATTTGAGGTCTTAAATTGGAGAACATAAGGGTGGCTTTCTTATCAGACAATCAAACAAAATAAAACATGGAAAAGAAAATAAGATGATACCTTTTTTATTGGACATAACTTAATACATTTCTTGATTAGCTTTCGAAGGTTGCCCTTCTTCGTCAGACTGTCATAGTAATGCTTGAATGTTTTCACTTATATACACTGTCAGCTAGCACATTTGCTTATTTCCGATCTGATGAAGAAGGGCAACCTTCGAAAGCTAATCAAGAAATGTATTAAGTTATGTCCAATAAAAAAGGTATCATCTTATTTTTTTTCCCATGTTTTATTTTGTTTGATTTCTATTGATAACCTTAAGAGTGGACTAACATGGCTACCACACTCCTCTACTTATCAGATAATGAAACAGTGCTGGCAGTAGTAAATACCCTGCCTGTAAATGATCCCAAGGTTGCAGAGCTGCTAAGACTTTTTGCATTGGGCTGTTTACAGCTTAATATCACAACCTAAGTACCCAGACTCCAGAACAGTGTTGCCAATGCCCTTTCAAGCTTTAAGTGGTTCAATTTTTACAGCTGGCCCTGAGGCTGGAAGAAGCTGACACAATTCCTGATGAGTTATGGCAGCTTGGAACCCTGCCATGAGTGACCTCATCTGGTGAGGGCTCATTTCAGCAATCTGGGAGACATAGTTGGCATACTATGAGGTGACCCAATTCCTAATGGCAAAGGGCTGGCAGCCAGGTCTGATCCCAGAGACTTGGCTTGCATAATGCATGATTAGAGTGTGGTATCAAAGGTTATCCTGTGCCGCTGTGACTCGTCACATGGTTGGCTTCACTTTCTTTGCTGTATTGGGTTGTGGAGTAAACCTACCAACTGTTTCATGGTCAGGACACTCCTGAAAGGCTGGGTCTGTAGCAAACCCAGAGCACATGATAGGTGAAAGCTGGTGACAAACCCAACCCTGGCACAGTTACAATATGGGATTCTTTAGCTTACATATGCAAGCTTCCAAGTTTATTAGAAATTTACTATCCTCTCCATCAAACAAAGTTATCTGAGCATATTACAATCCAGCTAGAGAGGTTGAAATAGAGACTGACAGGGCAGAATAAGGAGAATAGGGAGATTTGAACTACAAAGTTTAATAGGAAAGTAAGGGGGTTAATTCAAAAGAAGAGAAGCTGTGCCATTCAGGCCAACCTCGTGCAGTCTGATGAGATAAAGGAGTCTTTATCAAGTGTATGCATCACTGAATAAAAATATGACAACAAATATTGAAAACATAGAAACAGACAAATGAGACAGATAAAGACCATTATAGCCTATCCAGTCTGCACATCCATGCCATTTACTTTACTTTTCTCTCCCTTAGAGATCCAATGTACTTGACCCAAGCTTTCTTGAAATCAGATACAGTTTTCGTCTCCACCCATTCCACTGGGAGGCCATTCCATTAATTCACCACCTTTTTGTGATGAAGTATATCCTCAGATTACTTCTAAGTCTGTCCCCTTTCACCTTCATCCTATGCCCTTTCATTCCAAAGCTTTTTTTCATTTCCTGTGCATTTATACCATGGAGGCATTTGAACGTCTCTATCACATCTCCTTCCTCTCTCCTGCCTTTCTTCCAAAGTATATATATTGAGATCTTTCAGTCTGTCCCTATACATTTTATGACATATACCACTGACCATTTTAGAAGCCACCCTAACTGACTCCATCCTATTCGTATCTTTTCGAAGGTGTGATCCCCAGAATTGCACGCAATACAATACTCTAAATGAAGTCTCACCAGAAATTATCATCTCCTTTTTCCTGCTGGCCATTCCTCTCCCTATGCACCCATACATCCTTCTAGCTTTCACCATCACCTTGTTTACTTGTTTGGCCACCTTAAAATCATCACATATGATCAAACTGAAGTCCTGAAGTATAAAGAGGAGAAGTCCTTCTCCTCTTTAATGCAGAAAATTTCTTCACCCCCTAAACTATACTGTTCCCTTGGGTTTTTGCAGCTCACATGCATGACCCACATTTTTTAGCATTAAATTTTAGCTGCCAAATTCTGGAAGACTCTTCAAGTTTCCCTAGGTCCCTCTTCATGTTATCCAAACCATATTGCAGATTTTGGTATCATCCACAAAGAGGCAAACCTTACCAGACAGCCCTTCAGTAATATCACTTACAAAAATGTTAAAAAGAACCAGCCGAAGAACCAAACCTTGAGGCATACCACTGGTAACATCCCTTTCCTCAGAATGAGCCACATTTATTACCACTACCCTCTGTCACCTTCCACTCAACTAGTTCTTAATCCAGTCAGCCAGTTTAGGACCCATATCAAGGGTACTCAGTTTATTTATTAGTTGTCAATGCAGAACCATGACAAAGACTGTCCACCTTATAATCGAAAGAGAAAAACGCCTAGATTTCGACCCAAATCGGGAGATAGACGTTTATCTCACAAAAACGAATAAATCGGTATAATCGAAAGCCGATTTTGGACTTTTTCAACTGCACTCCGTCGCGGATGCAGACAAAGTTGATGGGGGCATGTCAGAGGTGTGGCAAAGGTGGAACTGGGGTGTGGTTATCGGCCGAGGAGAGATGTACGCGTTAGGGCGATAATCGAAAAAATAAAGGCGTTTTTAGCGAACATTTAGGACACTTTTGTTGGACCCTTTTTTCACATGAACAGGTCCCAAAAAAGTGCTCTAAATGACCAGATGACCATCGGAGGGAATCGGGGATGACCTCCCCTGACTCCCCCAGTGGTCACTAACCCCCTCCCACCACAAAAAATGATGTTTCACAACTTTTTATTTTCACCATCAAATGTCATACCCACCTCCCTGGCAGCAGTATGCAGGTCCCTGGAGCAGCTGTTAGGGGGTGCAGTGGACTTCAGGCAGGTGGACCCAGGCCCATCCCCCCCTACCTGTTACAATTGTGCTGCTTAATGCTTATTAGTCGTCCAACCCCCCCAAACCCACTGTACCCACATGTAGGTGCCCCCCTTCACCCCTTAGGGCTATAATAATGGTGTAGACTTGTGGGCAGTGGGTTTTGAGGGGGATTTGGGGGGCTCAACACACAAGGGAAGGGTGCTATGCACCTGGGAGCTCTTTTACCTTTTTCTTTGTTTTTGTAAAAGTGCCCCCTAGGGTGCCCGGGTTGGTGTCCTGGCATGTGAGGGGGACCAGTGCACTACGAATCCTGGCCCCTCCCACGAACAAATGCCTTGGATTTATTCGTTTTTGAGCTGGGCGCTTTCATTTTCCATTATCGCTGAAAAACAAAAACGCCCAGCTCACAAATTGTCGAATAAAACATGGACGTCTATTTTTTGCAAAAATACGGTTCGGTCCGCCCCTTCATGGACCCGTTCTTGGAGATAAACGCCCATGGACATAGACGTTTTCGTTCGATTATGCCCCTCCATATCATTCAGAGCTTCTTCTTCTGAGGGTGGGAGTGTTTGTCTGTCAGTCCAAGAAAGATGCAACCTCTGGTGGTTTGAAATTGGCCAATGTACTGTCACTATCAAGGCACCATTAGCTAGAATTGATCAGACGTTCAAAAACCATCCAGATGGGAAACAGCCAAATCATAATCCTACATGCAGTCCACACTTTCAGACGGTTCATGGCCAATTTGCACAACCTAAGATTTGATTCCCCTAACAAGATATCAATTTGCCATATTCTTCAAGTGAACCCTCACTGTGTCATACCTTAACCCTTTCTACTTCAGGACATACTTCTTCCATATGGTACTGCAACAGCTGCAGAACAGACCAGAATGACTACTAGAATTATTCAAAACTGAGGGAGATGGCAGTCAGCAGCATTTTCAAGGATATTAGCTGATTGCATAATCCACTCATGTCTCTGTAGGCTTGCCCTGATGGCAAAGGACATCCTGGGTCATGGGATACTCCTTCATCTGTTGGACATGCAGAAGGGCAGCACAATACCTCCAAGGTCCCCATCTCAGCATGGCAGCAAAGCAAGTGTGACTCCAATGATGGGGAAGGGAGGAATGTGCTGGCACCAGCTAATCCCACTCATCCAAGAGCATCTGACCTACAAACTGCACCTGGAAGCAATAATATTGGGGACAACCTAGGGCATATATCCTGTAAGCAATTGATCATAAATGCTAAGAAGGACTTGGCTGAGTTGACAACTGGTTTACCACATTCCCAGCTGATTTGGTCTGTCATTGTTCCCAAGATGCTCTGGGAGGGATCCAAGTTACGAAACAGGGTTTTACAGAAAGTTAACCATCAGATCAATATATGGTCCCAAGGCATGGGTGGGGACTCAAGGTGTAGCATGAGTAGGCCACACTCAACACACTTCGGCTTTTCAGGATGGATAAGACCCATCTTGAAACTTCAACTTGAAATTATCAGATATAGGTCAGGACCCATTGTTGAACAACTTTCAGGAAGTCATGGAGTGCCTATTCTCTAACTAAGCTCACATGGGAGGATATGCCGGACTACTCTGGGTCTATGGCAGAGCACATGAACCAAAATAGGACAGTGTCATCTGAATTTATAACAGCACAATATTGATAGCAAAGAATTTCTGGATGTATGCATGCAGCGGCATTTAGCTGGGGACCAGGAAAAGTGTGCACCAAACACAAGGCAGTGTGGCAGAATTGGGACCTATCAAGTGTTGGGTAATAATAATTTAAGTAACATATTACTGGCAATATATTACATTTAAAAGCAATGAGTAACTGTTACAATTACTTTTGTGGAAATGTAATGAAATAACTGTAATATATTACATTTTTCAATAATGAGCAATATAGGACTAGATTCTATATTTGGTGCTGAAAAAATTGGTGTTAATTGAAAAGACACTTAGGTGTATTCTATAAACTGCTCCCAAATTTAGGCCCGGTTTACAGAATATGCCTAGAATTTAAGCTCAGGCAATTATGCCAATGAAAACCTTATGTAAATGCCCATGCTTAACTTTAAAATCAAATCTAGTGTCCCAAACACTCATCAGTAAAGTGCTCTTATCCATAAACAATGCTTGTCATATCCAAAGCTACATTACAGTGTTAATTCACATACATATAGGTTTTTTTCTAAAGGTGATCATCAGAGTATCCTGCCTCACACACCATATGGGAATTGAATCCATTTATGATAATGGTGTGGCGCAAATTGTCATAGATCCACTTAGTATATTTTGTTATTACTTTTTTGTATATATTTTTTGTTTTTATTTTTTTAGAAATTTGCTTTGCATCTTAATTATATCTTTAGCCTTCATACTTCTAAAGCCAATAATGGAATTGAGAATAAGTAGCACTAAACTGGCAGCGATTTTCACCAGGGGAGAGCCACCGCCAACATGGTCAGGTTTCGATTTCCTTCTTCAGGGAAGAGGTTCACTTGAGAGAAAGACGAGATGAAGTGCAAAATTATAATACTATCCCCTAATAAACAAAAGTCTGCAACACTCACAAGTACATATCACACAGCACTCCTGCATAGGGGAAAAAAATGGCCATGGTGTCTATGCGCGGGGTTATAGAATATATTTTAGCGAGTAGTGCATGTAAATTAGTGCCGATAATTGCTTGTTAACATCCAATTATCGGCGCTGATTGGCTCATTACTCAATTAACTTATGCGTTCAAATTGGCTACGTGTGCTGATTTGTGAGTGTAACTCTAGGCACGATATATATATAGAATCAGGTGGATAATGCTTAGTTACGTTATATAGTTACTTTTTAATGACACCCATCTGATTTTCTTTGTGTGAAGAGGCTCCTTTTTGGGCTGCTTCCAGTTTCGAATGAAATTGTTCAAGTGTGCAGCATTAGGTGATAAAGATGACTAGGTGTTCAACGTTTAAGCATTTCTGTTTATGTCAACGTTTTTGATTTACTAAGCAAAAAATATAACAATAGGTTCAGTTGAGTGCAAGTTAAGCCACAAACCTGAGAGTTATGAAGTAGTGTCAATGCTAGCAAAGAAATAAAATCATGTTCAAATTTTGCAGACTCATATTGATGACCTCATCACGAACTTTGTCCTAGAAGATATGCAGGCATTCAGCCAACTATTTTCACGTTTTCCCCCCTTATTTGTATTGGATCCCTATATTTGAGGACTTTAATATTTTCTGTTTAGATGCTTTCTCTGATAATGGATGGATTTCCAATCGTTAGGATTAAATTTATGTAATATTGAATCAACTGCTTATATCCAAGAATTAAAAAGTAACTAAAAGTAACATTACTTTCATTAAACAAGTATCTAGTAACTGTGATATATTACTTTTTCCTTGCAGTAACATGGAGGGGCATAATCGAACGGGGCCGGCCATCTATAAGGGTGGCCATCTGCAATGACGGCCCCAAGTGGCATACCCGACTGTATTATCAAAACAAGATGGCCGGCCATCTTTCGTTTCGATAATACGGTCGGGGCCAGCCAAATCTCAACATTTGGGCCGCCCTTAGAGATTGCCGGCATTAGAGATGACCGCCATTGGTTTTCACCGATAATGGAAACTAATGGCGGCCATCTCAAACCCAGCCAAATCCAAGCCATTTGGTCACGGGAGGAGCCAGCATTTGTAGTGCACTGGTCCCCCTCACATGCCAGGACACCACCCGGGCACCCTAAGGGGCACTGCAGTGGACATCACAAATTGCTCCCAGCTGCATAGCTCCCTTACCTTGGGTGCTGAGCCCCCCAAATCCCCCCAAAACACACTCCCCACAACTGTACAACACTACCATAGCCCTAAGGGGTGAAGGGGGGCACCTACATGTGGGTACAGTGGGTTTTTTTTTTTGGGGGGGGGGGGGGGGTTTGGAGGGCTCACATTTACAACCACAAGTGTAACAGGTAGGGGGGATGGGCCTGGGTCTGCCTGCCTAAAGTGCACTGCACCCACTAAAAACTGCTCTAGGGACCTGCATACTGCTGTGATGGAGCTGGGTATGACATTTGAGGCTGGCATAGAGGCTGGCAAAAAAATGGATTTATATATTTTTTGGGGGTGGAAGGGGGTTGGTGACCACTGGGGGAGTAAGGGGAGGTGATACCTGATTCCCTCCGGTGGTCATCTGGTCAGTTCGAGCACCTTTCCAAGGCTTGGTCGTGAACAAAAAGGGACCAAGTAAAGTCGGCCAAACGCTCGTCAGGGCCGGCCTTCTTTTTTCCATTATCGGCCGAGGCCAGCCATTTGTTAACCACGCCCCTGTCCCGCCTCCAGTACACTGCTGACACGCCCCCTTGAACTTTGGCCGGCCCTGCGACAGAAAGCAGTTGAAGCCGGGCAAAATCGGCTTTCGATTATACCGATTTGGCTGGCCTTCTCCTAAGGCCGGCCATCTCCTGATTTGTGTTGGAAGATGGCCGGCCTTCTCCTTCAAAAATAAGCAGGAAAGTAACTTTAATATATTATTTTTACAAAGTAACTTGCTCCACACTGGACTCAGCTCAGATAGGGGTCCTTTTCCAAGCTGTGGGAAAAAGGGTCCTGGTCTAGTGGTGGGGGCCATTTTCCCCATGCGCCAGGGATCTTTTTATCACAGCAGGTAAAAAAGCCCCCAGCACACATGGCTATTGGTAAGAGAACTCTTACCGCATGACTATGCGGGAGGGAGCCCATACCGACCTCATATAATTCGCTATGCATGAATGTTAAAGGCACACCCTGCTGATGTGTTATTTGACCTATGAGTGATCCTGCCTCTCTACTTTCATGTAGTACATTTTTTTCTTCAAAGCCACTGTCAAATACATTTTGCTGCAATAATAACGGTAGGGTCAATGATATATAGTAACATAGTAGATGACAGCAGAAAAAGACCTGCACGGTCCATCCAGTCTGCCCAACAAGATAAACTCACTTTTTGTGTATACCTTACCTTGATTTGTACCTGTCCTTTTCCGGGCACAGACCGTATAAGTCTGCCCAGCACTATCCCCGCCTCCAAACCACCAGTCCCGCCTCCCACCACCGGCTCTGGCACAGACCGTATAAGTCTGCCCAGCACCATCTCTGTCTCCCGCCACCGGCTTTGCCACCCAATCTCGTCTAAGCTCCTTAGGATTACAGTGTTTGCCTCTGGATGCTATAAAGAAAAGGAACATATTATTTCTATTGTATTTATTTTAAATATACAAGGGTTAAATTGCCACTAAACAAATTTGCGGCATACAGAACATGTTATTGTCTCTTGTCAGCTCTGACGACCCATGGAAATAATAAACCATAAAACAAATGGCAGGCTGAGAGCCAGGGTAAAGTAATATTTCTCTGGATTTCACACACTGTACGGCTGAAACATCGCTTGGTGTGGCTTTATAACATGTCTTGTGCTCTCAGGGATTGTGGTTCATGGTGCATTGCATGGGCTTTCTTTCTTTTACTAAACAGTGCCTGATTCATCCAGATTCAGGGGGACTTAGACAAACTTTTGTTGGGAAAATTATGCATCAACATGAGTGAATTCAGATAATTGCATGTTGCCTATAAAAAGAAAAGCTGAGGCCCGGCTTATTTTAAGAAGATCAAATAAGCCTCTTATACACAAGTATTAGGTTGGCCTCTGCTCTAACACATGTAAAACATCAACTTCATTATAATATGAATTTAGGCTCATTAGCCATTTTAGGATATGCAGAGTCATACTCCTGAAGCCACCAGCATCTGGAAGAAACTGCAATGAGCAGCTCCAACAGATGTCAGCTCAAACATGCTTATCTATGCTTTAGTAACCAGGCTGCTTCATTTAATCTATGCTCCAAACCTCTGCAAGCTTTGAAGAAACAGAAATCTAAAATTCTTTCACTACAGTTAGAATAAATTCTGTTATGTAAAAAAGTGCAATTATGAGTATTTGAAGTATGGGAATGAGAGAGAAAGTAAAACTGTAAAAGTAAGAAAAATGAGAATTCGATGAGACCAGGGGTGTAGCTGCTATGGGGCCACGGGGGCCTGGGCCCCCATAGATTTGGCCCTGGACCCCCCTGTCGGTGACCCTCTCAACCCCCCCTCCCGCCGCCAACCTGCCGCCTGCTACCTTTGCTGGCGGGGGACCCCAACCCCCGCCAGGCGCTAGCCGAAGTCTTCTTCCTTTGTTTGGTTTCTGACTGAGTCTGACATCCTGCACATATAACGTGCAGGACGTCAGACTCACAGAAACAGAACGAAGCCTTGCGATCTGCAGGGTTTCGTTCTGTTTCTGTGAGTCTGACGTCCTGCACGTTGTACGTACAGGACGTCAGACTCAGTCAGAAACCAAACGAAGGAAGAAGACTTTGGCTGGTGGGGGTTGGGGTCCCCCGCCAGCAAAGGTAGGCGACAGCGACGGTGGGTGGGGGGTCGAGAGGGTCATCGGCGGGGGGGGGGGGTCAAAGTTGTTGGAGGTGTCGGCAATGGCGGGCAGGCAGGGGGGAGTTGTCGGCAATGGGGGAGGGGGCAGCAGCACTGGGGGGGCTAAAATGTGCCCAATCACCTCGGCTCTGGACCCCTCTACTGTTGAAGTCTGGCTACGCCCCTGGATGAGACCAGCAGAGATGATATGCAAGCTATAGATGAGATTCCAATTATAAGATTATGCCATATCAGGTGTCAAAAGAGCAGACACAATCTCTGGTGTGAAAAACATTGGCCCTTTATAAACAACTTTTGCTCTGGCACAGGGCCATAGCTAGCTATGTGGGCTTTTTAAAAAGGTGTGCTATCTTTTATAGCATGCACTAAAAATAAACATGTGCTAAATGCTAGAGAAACCCATATATTTCTGTGGGCATCTCTAGCGTTTAATGTGCACTAAAAACACTACCACCTTGTAAGGCACTGCCTACCCAACAAAAACAGTGCTAGACTTGTTAAAGATGGACCAACAATAAAGAACGACAACGTGGATGCAGGCAGCAGCTCACAGGCTTGCTTGCTTTGTTTTGAGTGAATGGCGACGGATGCGCGGGGGAGTGAAAACAGAGATTTTCCAAACGGCTTCCTTCTTTCTCTAGTCGCAGAAAGCAGGCAGGCTCGCCTCGACTGCGTCCTTCGCTTCCCTGCCTTCTCAGCGTCCTGCCCGACCGAAAGGAAATGACATCATAGGAAGGTGGGACACAGAGAGGGCAGGGAAGCGAAGGACGGAGTCGAGCCTGCCTGCTTGCTGCTTTTACTACTGGCGCCCCGCCGCCCGCCAGTTCGCCACTGCGACTTCGGGTAAGAAGACTACGTGACTAAGTCATTTGGGGGCAATGCCCCCCCTCGCCCCCCCCCCAATCTACGCCCATGTATGTGTATCTGGTATGGTCAAATAGGGCAGAAGGAAAGCCCGGGGCACCAAAATCATGCTTCATCCATTGGCTTCCATTGTTGACATCATGAAAGTGGGCAGGGAAGGAGTGCAACAGCAGCACTTGGGGGCATGTCACACACAGGACGCAGTTGTGGCTTGCGATGCTCCTACACTGACACAGGGGCTGATACAGTAACCTTGCAGTAGAACCATGAGCTAATGCTCAACCAACAGATTTCTAATGCAAGGCTAATGAAAAATGTTGCTCCCCAAAGAAGCAACCAAATAGTGCATAAAAGACCCTAGTAGAACAAAAGGAAAAAACAAAACAAAACTGTGCTAACACTGCCAATCCCATCAGATGCATGTACATATGGATCTGCATCACTGTTGACTGGAGGTGTTGCTCAATGGATATCTGGATTGAGGTTAAAGGTTAAAGACATAGAGGGTAATATTCAGCCTGTAGCAGTCGGTGTTCTTTAAGCCATTGACAATGACAGACTAATGGCCCCATTGTTTACTAAGATGCGTTAGCATTTTTAATGTGCCTACAATTAGCGTGCACGCTACCCATGTAGGTGACTATAGAGATATTGTAGGCGTATGCACAGTTAACTCGCGTACATGGTTAACACGCGTTAAAGACGCTAATGCGCCTATAACGCAGCCTAGGAAACAGGGCCCTAAATTAGGTCTGGATATCCAATAATCAGAGCTCAGGCGAGCTGAGACAGAACGTTTCGAATATATTTGCGCTACCAAGACCCTGAAGCAGTTTTACAAAACACTGGCCACCGCTGGCTTGGAGCGGCAGAGAGAAACGATCTGAACTTCCCCAGTGTGAAAGATAAGTGTTCTTTCAACTGTATGGTTGGCAATGCCTTGCAGGTCACATCTATAAGAAAATAGGATCCTGCAGATGTGAATAGCTATAGACTCTGTAGATGCACACAGAATTCAAGGCTAGTACACATGAGAGTGATTTTTCATAATCGATCACTGATCATCACACCACATAGAGAAGGTTTTTTGGGGGCCAATGATGAACAGAGGATAGCATCGCATCCGTTTAAGCTCCAAAAGATAATTTAAAATCTAGGAGCTCTGCGAGTCTCTTTTTTCCTTCTCATTTACACTTACTTATAGGTGACCTGTTACAGAATGAGGGGTTCACTCAGTGGTGTGCTGGAGCAGGCTCTCACAGGCTCGCAAGAGCCGGTTGTTAAGTTTTTAAGAATTTTGGGAGCCGGTTGTTAAAGTAGGGCCCTCCATGGCTACTTTAACAACTGGCTCCCAAAATGTGGGCTTGGGACCCCTGCTGAATTATCTTTTACTTTGCTGGTGGGGATGCTGAGCTCTGCCAGCCAAGTAAATAGACTACTGTTGCTCCCCGCTCCTTGTTTCCAGCTCTGGGCAGCAGGCTGGGACTTCTCCATTCTCCAGCATGTGTGAGAAGTTTCAGCATGCTGCTCAGAGCAAGACGTTGGGATTGGTGGCAGTCCATTTATTGGCTGCCAGCAAAGGTATGCCTAGCGTGCCCGCACTAAGGGAGGGAGGAGAGAGAGGCAAGTGTTGCTCCCCCCCCCCCCCCCCCCCCGGCCACCCCTGGCCCTTCCAACTGCAGAGCTAGCTATGTCCGGAGAAAGAGCCTGTTGTTAAAAATTTACCGGCACACCCCTGGGTTCACTGCATACCATGGGCTCTGGAGACTAGGGTTAAACCATCAAGTGCACAAGACAAAGTAGGAAGGTCCCACATCCAGAATAATTCTAACTGTATCAAGGGGTGAAAGCCTTTGTTGCACTATTATTTTGGTGTGGACAGAAGCATCAGGAGAGAGTTCCATGTGTTTCACACCCAGTGTGTTTTTTTCTAGCAAAAAAGGTGCCAGTACTAGGTCACCCTTCAGGGGTGGGGAGATCACTGAGGGATCCACCCCACAACGGCCAGGCCCCCTGACACCAGTCACAGAATCTATGACAAGGCAGAATTGTTGTGTAGAGCCTGAGCTCATTCATTAAAACCTGAGGTCCATAGGTCAATTTTAGCAATCAATGGAAAAAATGCCAGTACTCAGTACCCCCAAGTACCCCCTCAAAAAAAGCTCTGATCACACCACTTAAAAGATCTGTTCACAGTCTGGTGCTTTAATCTCTATGCTTGACTACTCGGAGAGCTGACTTATTCTCTACCTTGACACTTTGTGACAGCCCTATATGTTACTCATTTCATCTGTATAGTTTGACTCGAGAAATGCAAGGTCATTGTGGTAGCGTGAATGAGGTCAGGCACAGAGCCTGGATAAAATGGAGCCATACAGCAGATTATGGTGAACAGAAATAATATTTATTAAAGGTGTCAGGTAGGGGGTCCTGTTCAATTCACAGGTAGGGGAGAAAGTAAACAAAAAACTAGACCTTAGATGTGAGACTGTCCTCCCGTGGGCTGCTCCTGTAGGGCCACGGTGTGCACTACTGTCTCTCAGCAAAACAGCACACACTGCTTGACTCTAGTCTGAATCCCCAGAGTTACTAGTACAGTCTTTAGCAAATAACATAGGCTGGACTGCATCTGGCCGGGTCAAAGATACAGGTCTGCAAGGTCCCACGTTGAACTTGACCTACTTGACTGTCACAGTTGCAGTTCAAAGATATGTGATGGAGACATATGCAGTTGGGTGCCATTGTTTCCCCTCTGGGCCTTCTTAACCTAGCTGTGTCTTGAGTCTTTATACTTCCTGGACCATGCCTTCCTGTGTCACTTTTCCCTGGGCGGGATTGTGAGTTTTAAGGTGATTCTAACACTATGAGGAAGTATAATTAAGGACAAATGGCAGCATCCCCAATAGACTGCCTCACAACCAGAAATACCATGGACTGGTGAGTTTTGGAGGGCTCACAGTTTTCTCCACAAGTGTAACAGGAAGGGGGAGGTAGGAGCCTGGGTCCACCTATCTGAAGTGCACAGCACCACTACTAAACTACTCCAGAGACCTGCATGCTGCTGTAATGGACCTGAGTATGACATCTGACGCTGGCATAGAGGCTGGCAAGTAATGTTCTTAATCACAATTTTTGGGGGTGGGAGGGGGTTAGTGACAACTGGGGGAGTAAGGGGAGGTTATCCCTGATTCCCTCCAGTGGTCATCTGGTCATTTGGGGCACATTTTTGTGAACTCTGCTGCGTGTCTTATCTTCTGCCTAGACCGATATGCTCATATCACCCCTCTCCTCAAGTCACTTCACTGGCTTCCGATCAGGTACCGCATACAGTTCAAGCTTCTCCTACTAACCTACAAATGTACTCAATCTGCAGCCCCTCATTACCTCTCTACCCTCATCTTCCCTTACATTCCCACCCGAAACCTCCGCTCATAGGACAAATCCCTCCTCTCAGTACCCTTCTCCACCACCGCCAACTCCAGACTTCGCCCTTTCTGCTTCGCCTCACCCTATGCTTGGAATAAACTCCCTGAGCCCATACGCCAAGCCCCCTACCTACCCATCTTATACGGTCTGTGCCCTGAAGAGGACAGGTACAAATCAAGGTAGGGTATACAGAAAAAGTAGCACATATCTTGTTGGGCAGACTGGATGGACCGTGCAGGTTTTTGTCTGCCGTCATCTACTATGTTACTATGTTATTCGTAATAAAAACAGGTCTAGCTCAAAACGTCTAAGTTTTAGTCTTGGACGTTTTTGTTTTGTTCCATTATGGCTGAAAAACATCTAAGTCTTATCATTGCCCAAGTCCCACCTTGAACACGCCCTTGGCACGCCCCCTTGAGATTTAGACATCCTTCTGTTGGATTTCAGAGAAAAACATCTAAAAAGAGGTTTTGAAAATACTGATTTGGACGTTTTTGTGAGATAAACGTCCAAATGCAGAATTATGTCACTTTTTGGATATTTTTCTCTTTTGAAAATGAGCTCCGTGATAGGCACCTACATATGCCCAACGTGCGTCAATTTTGACTTACCACCCGGCTACAGTGTGGCCCTTGCGGTAATTTCATTTTTTATGCGTCTGCTAGGCGCACCAGAAAATATTTTTATTTTCTGGCACATGGGCAGTAATCGGGTGGTAATTGGCATTTTACGCGTGTAGACCATTACCACCTGGTTTCCGCGTGAGACCTTACTGCTAGGTCAATGACTGGTGGTAAGGTCTCAGACCCAAAACGGACACGCAGCAATTTTCATTTTGCCACATGTCCATTTACAGCACAAAATTTTAAAAAGGAATTTTTTTACAGGTGCACTGGAAAATGATTCTACGCACTCCCAAAACATGTGTCTACACTACCGCAGGACAGTTTTCAGTGCGCCTTTGAAAAAGGGCCCCATAGGATGTAGATATATCAAAACCTACGTATATGCATCCAAAAATAAGCAAGTTTTAAGTTCTGATTTGAACATTTGTAAGGTCATCTGAGAGCGAAGTGATTGTGGTAATTTATTGTAATGTTCTGGAGCTTGAGCTGAGAAAATCTTCTCTCTCTGGTGTGCACATGGACAATGTCTCAAAATGACGGTATCACTAATCTGTTTTGACAGGATAAGCGTAAAGTTTGTGATGAAGAGTAGGGTATCAACAAACGAGAGAGATAAAGTGGCTTGCCTGGATAATGCCACACCAGGAACCTCTAGCATGGCTTGATAAAAGAGGCCCTTAATGGCTATGTTTTTGCTGGCTTTGTACACCTGGAAATTCAATGCTGGAGTCTGGACATGGCCTGGCATTGAATTTCCAGGGATAATGCTGGCAGCTGAATAATGAGCTCTATATGAAGGTTTCTGTACGTTCTGTAACAAACTCATGAAATTCTCAAAAAAGAATCTTAAAACAATGATGGTCAAATAATGAATGGAGTTACAAAAACTGCATTTGAATCCCTGAGTACTTCACGCCAACATACGGAAATTCGGGAGGGAAGGTTATTGTGAAAAAGAAAAGGTATAGGGATGCTGGGGACTTCAAGAGACAGAGAGGAGACTGGAGACCAGCTGGTTGTCGTAACATCGTTAGCCAAATGTCTTAAATTCTGCCTTCTGAAATGCAAGATGATCCCCAGCCTGGCATGTCCTGAGAAATATTCAGAAAACGATTGCACAGTCTATTTCACTTCATGTTCTGCTGTCCCTGCAGACTCACTGACAATGAATATGTTAGTGAGGATGAAATTAAGTATAAAGCTTGGGTACACAGCACTAGTCCAGAGGCCCTCAGGAAATATTCCTTTCTGCTTTTTCTTTGGATGAATATTTTTTTTATCCCTTTTGTGAATGCATATCATCATCATTTTTATTTCTTGCCTTTGCATAACAACAAAAAAAAAATGCCGAGAGCGAGTTAACACCACAATGTACATCATAACAAAATAAAGGCCCATTTTACCTAGAATGCTGAAGTCAGAATTGAGATGTCCAGGTCAGGACTTGCTCAATTGCAGGTCAGCAGTGCATATGTATTTGCCTGCGTTGGCAGTGAAAGTAGCCATTTCACAAATATACACTGGGGCTCATTTTCAAAAGAGAAAAATGTCCAAAAAGTGGCATAAATCTGCATTTGGACCAGGGGCGTATCTGGAATCCGGCGGTAGGGGGGGCCAGAGCCAGAGAGGGGGGGCACATTTTTGCCTCCCCCCCCCCCCCGCCGCCGCCGCCGCCTCTCTCCACCCCCTCCCCGCCGTCAACCCTCCCCCGCTGCTTACTTTTGCTGGCGGGGTCCGACCCGCAATCTTCATATTTCGGCTTCCTCCGTGGCCATGTGCTTCCAGGAAGTAACGCTGCAGCGCTGATTCGTTGAATCTAGTTCGGCGTCTGACGTGCTGGGACGTCAGACGCCGAACTAGATTCAACGAATCAGCGCTGCAGCGTTACTTCCTGGAAGCACATGGCCACGGAGGAAGCCGAAATATGAAGATTGCGGGTCGGACCCCGCCAGCAAAAGTAAGCAGCGGGGGAGGGTTGACGGCGGGGAGGGGGGCCAGGGCGAAATCTGCGGGGGCCCAGGCCCCTGTGGCCCCACGCAGATACGCCCCTGATTTGGACGTTTTCATCACAAAAAACATTCGAATTGGTATTTTTGAAACCAAATTTTAGACGTTTTTCTGTGAAGTCCACCAGAAGTGCATTCAAATCGTTAGGGGTGTGTGTCAGGGGTGTGTTAAGGGTGGGATTCGGGCGTTCCTAAGACTGAGACATTCTTCTGCCATAATGGAACAAAACAAAGACATCCAGGGCTATAAGTTGGACATTTTGGTCTAGACCTGTTTTATTAACAAAGAAGCCACAAAAAGTGCCCGATATGACCAGAGGACCACTAACCCCACCCCCCCCAAAAAAAAAAAAATGTCATCAGCGAGTAGGTATGTCATTAACTGGGGCATTTTCGAAAGAGAAGGACGCCCATCTTTTGACACAAATTGGGAGATGGGCGTCCTTCTCTCAGGGCCGCCCAAATCGGCATAATCGAAAGCCGGTTTTGGGCATCCCCAACTGCAGTCTGTCGCGAGGACGACCAAAGTTCCTGGGGGCGTATCGGAGGCGTAGCGAAGGTGGGACTGGGGCATGCTTAAGAGATGGGCGTCCTCGGCCAATACAAATGCAATAAATAAATAAAGGAAAAAAGAAGGGCATCCCTGACGAGCATTTGGTTGACTTTACTTGGTCCATTTTGTTTCATGACCAAGCCTCAAAAAGGTGCCCACACTGACCAGATGGCCACCGGAGGGAATCGGGGATGACCTCCCCTTTCTCAGCCAGTGGTCACCAACCCCTCCCACCCTAAAAAAAAACCATTAAATTTTTTTTTTTTTGCCAGCCTCTATGCCAGCCTCAAATGTCATACCCAGCTCCATGACAGCAGTATGCAGGTCCCTGGAGCAGTTTTAGTGGGTCCCAGAAAGCAACAAGGCAAACGATCTGCAAATTCCAACGTGGAAAAAGGCAAACGATCTGCAAAATCCAACGTGGAAACACGGCCTGTGTCGGGCATTTGTTTCATACACGGTATCCTCAATAAAGTCTTTTTGGATATTATACTGATCTGCTGGTTTGTTTTCCACGCAGTTTTAGTGGGTACAGTGCACTTCAGGCAGGCGGACCCAGGCCCATCCCCCCCTACCTGTTACACGTGCTAGTAAATGTAAGCCCTTCAAAACCCACCAGAAACCCACTGTACCCACATGTAGGTGCCCCCCTTCACCCCTTAGGGCTATGGTAGTGGTGTACAGTTGTGGGGAGTGGGTTTTGGGGGGGAGTTGGGGGGCTCAGCACCGAAGGTAAGGGAGCTATGCATATGGTAGCAATTTAGTCCACTGCAGTGCCCCCTAGGGTGCCCGGTTGGTGTCCTGGCATGTGAGGGGGACCAGTGCACTACGAATGCTGGCTCCTCCCATGACCAAATGCCTTGGATTTGGTCATTTTTGAGATGGGCGTCCTCGGTTTCCATTATCGCCGAAAACCGGGGACGACCATCTCAAAAACGACCTAAGGACGACCATCTCTTAGGTTGACCTAAATTTCATGATTTGGGCGTCCCCACCCGTATTATCGAAACAAAAGATGGACGTCCATCTTGTTTCGATAATACGGGTTGCCCCGCCACTTTACAGGGCCGTCCTGCGAGGACGCCCTCATGAATAACTTGAGTGCCCTGTTCGATTATGCCCCTCCACATCATTTCGTAAACTGAGATTTATGACAGCAGTTTGTAAAATTCATAAATCTCTTAAACAAGAAGAGGGATTCCTATGTAATTTGGCACCGGTGACACAAATAGATGTCACTTTGTGCACATAAAATTTTAATTAAATCAGTGCAGGCTTGAAGTTGTTATTGCAAAATATTTAGGGGGCTCACTTTTTTCTGGACACAGTGAATATGTTTGAAAATATGAGCTGCATGAATGCAGCAGTTTTCATGTGGAAGGGCCGTTAGTTCCACGTGGAGGCAGGGACTTTGCTCCTTCAACATGTAGCCTCTGCTCATTTACCAACCTATACATACAAGTGCCATCAATTGAGTTCTGAGGCCACAATTTTTTTGTTTTTCATGCTAGAGGCAGAAATAAATAAAAGGAGATGAAGGAAAACAATTCCCTTAATAAAGGGGTTCTCAATTCAGTCCTCAGGACATAACCTAACCAGTTAGGTTACCTACAATAAATATGCATGAGATACATTTGCGTGCACTGCTCCCATTGTATGGAAATCTATCTCATGCATATTGATTGTAGGTATCCTGAAAATTTGACTGGTTAGCTGTGTCCTGAGGACTGAGTTAAGAACCCCTGCCTTAATCCCTTGTGTAGAGAGGTGTGGTAGCCGTGTTAGTTCACTCTTAAAGGTTATCAATACAAATCAAACAAAATAAAACATGGAAAAGGAAATAAGATGATACCTTTTTTATTGGACATAACTTAATACATTTCTTGATTAGCTTTCGAAGGTTGCCCTTCTTCGTCAGATCGGAAATAAGCAAATGTGGTAGCAGATAGTATATATAAGAGAAACATCAAAGCATTACCTTGACAGTCTGACAGAGTGGGAGGGTGGGGGTATGCATGGGGACATCAAAGCATTTCATTGAAATTCTAACAGGATGGGCGTTGGTAGGGGTGAGGAGGGAAATAAACAGAGAAATACAACTTTATGGTTTATAATGGGCTAGAAAACCCAGATCCTTGTTAAGTCCTGTCTGTTGGGTGTCAAAATATTCAATCATTCTGACTTCAAAGGTCTTACATTCCTGTATTGTTTTAAAGTTACCTTTCAGGATTCTTACTGTGAAATCACTGGTGCAGTGTCCTGGTCCTGTAAAGTGTTGGCCCACAGGGGTGGGAATCTGACTGGCACCAGCTTTCTTCACGTTGTGTCTATGTAAGTTGAATCTTGTCTTAAGCATCTGGCTTGTTTCTCCAATATAGCATCCTTCGTTACATTTTTTACACTGAATGATATATACCACATTGGAAGATGAGCATGTGAAAGATTCCTTTATGTTGAATGTTTTTCCTTTGTGAATGACTGTGGGGTCCTGTGAAATGTTTTGGCATAGCTTGCAGGGAAACGTGCCCTTTTCTTTTTCAGTCTGTGTTGGGAGTTTACTTCTGATTAGCTTGTGTTTTAAGTTGGGTGGCTGTCAGAAGGCCAGCACTGGTGGGGATGGGAATATCCCTTGTGTAAAAACCTTGACTGAAATATCAAATTTTAAATCTGTGAGCATTTGAGCCAGTACAGAACTTGATAGAGACAGTTTTTTTTCCCATAAATGTGTGTTTTTTCCATTATTAATTGCGAAATTCACATGCAGATTTTTCTTCTGCAGAAGCCATGCTAAAACCATGCCCCCTTCAAATCTCTATATAGTGTGGCTCTCTCGGTGGGGTCCTTTTACTAAGCTGCAGTAAAAAGTGGCTTGTGGTAGTGTAGGCGCAGGTTTTGGGCACGCGCAGAAAAATGGCTTTTTAAAATTTTTGCCGAAAACGGACGTGCAGCAAAATCAAAATTGCCGCGTGTCCATTTTGGGTGTCTGACCTTACCACCTGCCATAGACCTAGCGGTATAGAATCTGCACGATAACGACCTACGCACATCAGATGCCACTTGACGTGCGTCCGCTACGCCCGTCCGAAAATAAAAAATATTTTGCAGACGTGTGCCAAAGATGAAATTACCGCAAAAGGCAAGCGGTAATTGGGTGGTAAGTTAATTTTGGCACACGTTGGGTGATTGTAGACGCTTGCGTGGCTTAGTAAAGGGGGCCCTATGTAAATGGCAGGTCTCTGAATTGACAAAGAATAAACGCCCCTGTTTATACGAGGTGATGTTTCTAAAATAAAGGCTATCAAATCAATTCTGTATAGTATAATACATAAAATAAAGTAATAAAATTTATCACCATCATTTTTAATTCTTCATTTCATTGCATATTTGCTATATGAAAGAAAGAAGCACAGAACATACAGAAGATACAGAACACAGAAGATTAAGTAAGGGGTACCCTGAACATAAAAATCACTCATGGAAATTTATTTCAGATAATCTCTCAGAGGAAAAAAAGGACATTTTCCCCTCAGTTAATCCTCTCTAGATCAGTCAGAATTTGAAAGCTAGTTTTGCAGAAATATCTTAGGGCTATAATAACTGTCGGAGACCAGGAATAAAATCTGTTGTATTGGTCCTCTCTGCCCTGTGGTGTTTCTTTATTGCTTCATGAAAAATACATGCTATCTCCACTCTAGAAGGCTAGTCTGTCCACGGCATTCTTCCTCTTCCTCCCACTCCCTCCAGTTGTACATCAGTGTACTCTTTTCATGCATCCTGGTGGTGCAATTAGTTTGTCGTAACTTTTCTTTGTTCTCTCACTCTTTTGATCTTTTCTTTCCTGTTGAATTCTCCTTATTCTCTTCCTTATTTTTCAATTCACATTTCTTTAGGGGCCCTTTTACAAAGTGGCAGTAGCGCTACCGTCTCTTTGTCGTACGCCGTTCTGGCAATACTGCCAGCTCACCGTGGGAGTCAGCAGTAGTCCTGCCCCCACTGCGCGCTGGAAATTATTTCCTATTTTTTCCTGCCAGGGGCTTACCCGTCAGTAATCAGGCAGCTCTGCACACTGCCCGGTTACTGCCGAGTTACCGCAGGAGCCCCTATCACCTCCTAAATAGGAAGCGGGAAAGGCTTTCCCAGGAACTGGCCACACAACAAGCTGGGGCGGCCTGACCATTAGGCCACCTGAGGTGGGTGCTTCACGTGACACTTTTCAGGTGCGGCATCTCGGGGGGGGGGGAGTGGCTTCATGGCGTTTTACCTCATCACGGTGACTTTCCAAACCCAGCAGTGGCAGTGATTCCCATACGCTGCCCTGCCGCTGCCGGCACCCACCTCTTTCCTTTACTGCAGCTGCCTGAAGTAACTTCCTGTTTCACTCAGGCAGCCGCAGTAAAGGGAAGAAGCGGATGCCAGTGGCGGCAGGGCAGCGTATGGTAAAACGCTCAGGGGGGAGGCAGCATCTCGGCCTGGGGGCAGCATGTAAGCTCTGCCTCAGGCGGTATCTTGCCTTGAGCCGGCTCTGATGGCAAGTATATACTTACCACACAGTCATTTCCTTTTTTTTTCCCCACAAAAACCCTGCTGCAGTAAAAGGGGCCCTTGGCATCTTATTCAGAGAAGAAGCTAGCCAAGGCACCCCCAAGTACAGCAACTGTAATTTGAACCTCACGTACTGATTTCGATCCTTTGACAGCCTCACACAGCACAGCACAGGGGTGTTGCAAAGACTCACTCCTGGACCAAAGCAAGTACCTTGCTCAAACTCTGTGGAGACAGAGCACTGCCATCTATGAAAAAAAAAAAAAAAAAAAGCAATGATGAATATTTCAACCTTGATCTCCAATATATTCTTTCTTGTACACTCACAGAGTTTAATTTTATAATTAACTGTGACAGGGTGGCTGGAGGACAGATTAGGAACGCCACAGACACAGTCAGGGTGCAGTGTAAATCAAAAGGAAACTTTATTGCTGAACAGGCAACCGAAATAGCAATGTTTCTATCACTGACTAACAGCTTAACATAATATAACCCCAGACACACCTCTGGTTCAGATCTACTCTGGGGTTTCTCTCATACCACCCGGAACCAGGGTCACACAAATGGAATACTTCTGTACACATGCAGCTCCAACTGGCTGGATCACTCGAGCTGGGTGCAGGCCAGGAATAGATTTGGTAGGCCAAGGGTACTCTTTCTCTGGGCACTTTCACTCAAAAGATCCGTCAGAGGTCTCAGTTGCAAAACCTTCAACTTGCTTTACTAACAGTAACTTGAAAAAAAACAGTTCATAAGGTCAACTTGGCCTGTACAGTTCAGGGAGTTTTTCTTCAGATGGTCAGCACAATGGAAAAAAAACATAGTCGGCACATGATATCAGGGCTTTCAAACTCACAGTTCAGTTCTGTCTTAAATCTCCTCCATTTGCAACCAGAACTCATCCATCTCTCCTATTTGGAACCAGGGTATAAGCCAGGGGCGTATCTGCGTGGGGCCACAGGGGCCTGGGCCCCCCGCAGATTTTGGCCTGGACCCCCCCTACCGCCGCCAACCCGTCGCCGATCTTTGCTGGCGGGGGACCCCAACCCCCGCCAGCCGAGGTCCTCTCTTCCGTTGCAGCAGGCTGCAAGTTGCAAAGCTTCCTGTTCTTCTGAGTCTGACGTCCTGCGCCTTGTACGTGCAGGACGTCAGATTCAGAAGAACAGGAAGCTTTGCAACTTGCAGCCTGCAACGGAAGAGAGGACCTCGGCTGGCGGGGGGGGGGGGGGGTTGGGGTCCCCCGCCAGCAAAGGTAAGCGACGGCAGCGGAGGAGGGTTGGCGGCGGGAAGGGGGGGGTGGAGAGAGTCATTGGTGGCGGGGGGATCTGGCAATGGCAGGGGGGGTCTGGCAATGGCGGCGGGGGGATCGGTGGTGGTGGTGCCGGGGGGGGGGGGCTAAAATGTGCCCCCTCCCTCTGGCTCTGGCCCCCCTACCGCCGGAGTCCAGATATGCCTCTGGTATCAGCAACTGTTATTCTCCGCACTGATCCCTATCAATCTTCAATCATCTCCACATAATCTCTTTAGTTTCTTTCTCTCTGTCCCAGAATAGGGGCCATTCACACAATGAAAGTCCTGCTAGAAGTGAGGCAGGCCCACTCCCACTTCGCCTACCTGGGGTGTGTATTCCCCCAAGAATTTCTTCTTTGTTCCCAAGGTAACGCTCTGCAGGCACCCGCTGTTGTGTAGCAGAGGTTTCCAATCACCACACACTGCAACCTTCTGCTTTGGTACCTAGGACTTCCTCCTCAGTATTATGGGTCTTAACTCTTTGTCTTTCCCCCTAGGGCTGGGCTTTACTCTGATTTTTATCACCAGGCTGTCAATACCAGCTCTGTCTTCTTAGTGACCCCCAGAAAATCCTCCCACTTCCAGCCCTCTGCTAGAACCCGTTTTCGAGGGAGGGGGTTCACAATAGCAACAGTCACATTAACAGTGGTTTCTCCTTTCTTCAGCAGTCCTCAGTGGCGTACCAAGGGGGGGGGGAACGGTGGGGGCGGTCCGCCCCGGGTGTACGCCGCTGGGGGGTGCCGCGCAGGTTACTTCCTGTTCCGGGGCAGAGGGAGCATGGAAAAAACGAAGCCAACAGGCGCGCGGCACCCCCTCCCCCCAGCAGGTAAAAACACACCCAGGGGGGTGTCCTTTTGCCGGGGGGGGGGCATCGGCGACCCGCCCCGGGTGTCAGCCACCCTAGGAATGCCACTGGCACTCCTATTTTGTCAAGCTCCTACTGTATAGTTCAAGCCACTCATGCATAAATCCGGGCCTGGGTCTAGTTAGGACACTCAAATATGAGTCTTCACCAATAAAGAAATGCACTGTGTTACCTACGCAATCTTCTATTCCTTCACTTATAATCCTTGGGTATTTACTCTTTACCTGCAGGTGCAAAGCTTGGAAAAAGGGCCACTCCTTGCTTCCCTGGGTCTTCCTCACAGGTACTGCAGCCCAGTCAACACCTTGGAAGGATTTCTTCACTCCCAGTCCTCCTCCAGGAGGCCTCTGCACTCAGGTTCTCGCTCCTGGAGACCTCTTCCCTCAGGGTCTCTCTTATCTATTGTGAGCTCATTAGAGACAGTGCAAAGTACCTGTAATAGAAATTGTAAACCGCATAGTCATCTCTGGGATCACATGCAGTATATCAAGTGCCTGAAATAAATGAATATTTAAATCTACTCTGTTCTAGGCATTCAACCGTCTCCCAGCTTCATTCTCACCCTTCTGAATCAGCCTCTGACATAGCAGATTAGTATCAACTGCTGTAAGGTGGCTTAACTGCAACATCAGTGAGGGCGTATTCTCAGCAAACTTGGGGGTCTTTTTACTAAGGTGCGCTGAAAAATGGCCTGCGGTAGTGTAGACGCGTGTTTTGGGTGAGAGCAGAATTATTTTTTAGCGCTCCTACAAAAGTATGCCTTTTTTTTTTTTTTTTTGCTGAAAATGGACGTGCGGCAAAATGAAAATTGCTGACAGTCCATTTTGGGTCTGATACCTTACCGCAAGCCATTGACCTAGCGGCAACATCTCACATGGTAACCGGGCGGTAATGGTTTGCGGGAGTCAAATTCCACTTGACACGTGTAGCTGCCGTGTGTCAGAAAATAAAAAATATTTTTCAGGCGCGCATAGCGGACGCGCACCAAGATTTAAATTACTGCAAGAGCCACGCACTAACCAGGCGGTAACTCCAATTTTGCGCGTGTTGGGTGCGCGTAGGTGCCTATGCGGCTTAGTAAAAGGGCCCCTTGCTGTATATCACTCCCTCCCTCACAGAAGCCCAGTGGCATAAGCAGAAATTTTTAACAGGGGATGCGCTCCCCATGGTACCTTAAAATCACTTTGCTCTGCTCTAGTGGGGGGGGGGGGGGGGGGGGGAGGGTCTGACCAGAGGTACGTAAGCAACACACGCACCTGGAATAAATATACCACTGCAGAAGCCTATTTTTAAAAATGCCTATTTTATAAAGGAATAAAACCAGTGTGTTTTTTCTTTCAAAAAAGGTGCCGGTACTCAAATGCCAGGCCACCCTTCAGGGTTGGGGTGATCACTGAGGGACCCACCCCACAATAGCCAGGCCCCCTGCAACCAGTTACAGAATCTATGACAAGGCAGAATTGGTGTGTAGAGCCTGAGCTCTTTCATTAAAACGTGGGGTCCTTGGGTCAATTTTAGCAGACAATGGAAAAGGTGCAGGTACTCAGTACTCCCAAGTACCGCCTCAAAAAGAGCCCTGAATAAAACAATCACTGGAGATGTGTGCACAACTGGATGAAATTGTTTATACTGACCATCAGATTGCAATAGGGCAGTTTATCATGGAGGAGTGACCTAGTGGTTAGGGTGGTGGACTTTGGTCCTGGGGAACTGAGGAACTGAGTTCGATTCCCACTTCAGGCACAGGCAGCTCCTTGTGACTCTGGGCAAGTCACTTAACCCTCCATTGCCCCATGTAAGCCACATTGAGCCTGCCATGAGTGGGGAAAGCGCAGGGTACAAATGTAACAAAAATAAAATAGATACTATTGGAGATTCTACATGGAATGTTGCTACTATTGGAGATTCTACGTGGAATGTTGCTACTATTGGAGATTCTACGTGGAATGTTGCTACTATTGGAGATTCTACAGGGAATGTTGCTATTCCACTAGCAACATTCCATGTAGAAGGCTGCGCAGGCTTCTGTTTCTGCGAGTCTGACGTCCTGCACGTACGTGCAGGACGTCAGACTCACAGAAGCAGAAGCCTGCGCGGCCACATTGGTGTGACTCTGGGCAAGTCACTTAACCCTCCATTGCCCCATGTAAGCCGCATTGAGCCTGCCACGAGTGGGAAAGCGCGGGGTACAAATGTAATCAAAAATATAAATGGCGAGTGTCGTACTCACTCACAAATGCGCAGTAGAGACCCTCTCTGCCCCGCCCCCGCGTCAATACGTGATGATGGGGGCAGAACAGAGAGGGTCTGTACTGCGCATCTGCGAGGGATGAAACCGCCGTCACTAACGCTCACCCGGCCGGGCCCTCGCTCCGCTATTGAAACAGCGAGGGAACGCAGCACACAGCTCTGCTGAGCTGCCGTCCTTCCTTCTTCTTTTCTGCCTGTGTCCCGCCCTCGATGACGTTACATCACACGAGGGCGGGACACAGGCAGAGAAGAAGGAGGAAGGACGGCAGCTCAGCAGAGCTGTGTGCTGCGTTCCCTCGCTGTTTCAATAGCGGAGTGAGGGCCCGGGCCGGATGGAGGGGTGGCGGCGACTCGGGGGGGGGGGCGAGCTCGGCGGCGGGAAGGGGCTTTCAACCCCCCCTTTCCTATACTAGCCCGTTTTTACGGGCTCAACTGCTAGTATAAAATAAACAGCTCCACAAAGCTTCCAGTCTTCATCAGTCCAAGTTTTAACTTTAGTTTTTTAACCTTAAAAAAACAACAACTTTACAGTAATGAATAGTTAAAATGTTTCAAAAATGAACACTTAGCTTTAAAATCAGGCAGCCTCTCTCCCTGAACCTCTCTGCAAGACCTCTCCTGCCTGGTTAAATCTCTTTGAATATTGATCCTCTTGTTTTCCTCCTATTTTAATATCTGATTAAAAGGATGTACAATTATTTACTACATCTATGTTGTATTCACATAAGACCCATTCAAAATATATGTTGCTGGATGAGTGGACAAAAGTTGTATCTGATCAAGGATAAATTCTGTGATGTGCTATTTATTTCTTAACATGGAATCTCCCTGCAGGAAATTTCACATCAACAGGCTCTTTCAAGCTCAGCTCCACTGGGTGTGATGTTCCAATACAATTAATTGATGTGCATCTCCTGGGTAGGAATGTGCAAACCACTTTCCCCACTTCTCTTTGATGACCCAGTTGTCCATGGAGCTGCTCTTGCAGCACGGTTCTGGTACTGTTTCAGATGCATTGACCGCTACCAGACGTGCATTTTGAATAGCCCCTTGGCTCAGTGGCGTTCCTAGGGGGGCAGCGCCCCGCCCCCCGGGTGCAATGCCCCGCCCCCGGGTGCAGCGCAGACCCCCCCGGTGAAAGACCCCCCCCCCCGCGAAAGAGCCCCCCGGGTGCATGCCGCTGCGGGGGGGGGGGGGGGTGCCGCAGCGCGCGCCTGCTGCGAGTTTACTAACTTTGCTCGTTCGCTGCAGCTCCCTCTGCCAATGAGAGAAGTTAGCAAACTCTTGCAGCAGGCGCGCGCCGCAGCACCCCCCAGCGGCGTGCACCCGGGGTGGACCGCCCCCACCACCCCCCCCTTGGTACGCCACTGCCTTGGCTTGAATCCAACACATTACTTAGCTTTGAAGCCTGCAGAACAATCTCTTGATTGCAGAAATCAAGTCCATCAGCCTCTACTTGGGTGCTCGTCAGAAGCAATGTGGTCTCTGATAGTCCGGGCTGTTCAGGCAACCCTGCTGCCAGATGCCTGCGTCTGGAAGGACGTTGAACTGTTGCTCATTGGGTTGTTTTGGAATGGGAACGGATGTTCCAGAAACCAGCGTGGGAAAATTTACTGGTAAAAATTATGACTCGGCAGTGAAATGTTCTCTGCTGACTGAAGATGCATCTTCAGGAATTGGGTAGCTTATTGATGAGACCAGCAATAATCATTTCAGGTTCTATGTGGACCAGTATTGGGGCGTAGCCAGACACCCAATTTTGGGTGGGCCTGGGCCCAAGATGGGTGGGCAGAACTCCGCCCTGTCCCACAAGTGATTTGGTCTCTCCCTCTCTCGGCTGTATGCCATATGGTCTCTCAAACATCCCCCCTCCGCTGCATACCTTTTAAATAGCAGAATTTCACTGGCAGCGAGCAGCAACTAATACACACTGCTCATGTTGGCCCCACAGCCTTCCCTCTGATACAACTTCCTGTTTCCTCATAGGCGGGAATACATTAGAGGGAAGACTGATATGCAGGAAGGACAGCTGTTGGGAATTTTCGGCTGGTGGGGCTTGGGGATCCCTGCCAGACACTTCATAGGTGTGCTGAAACCAGGGCCGGTCTTAGGCAGAGGCGACCAAGGCGGCCGCATAGGGCCCCGCGCCTAAGGGGGCCCCGCACGGAGCGCCTCAACTCTGCCTCGCTTGTGCCTTCACTCCGACCTCCGCCGCTGCTCACCTTAGTTGCCTGAGATGATCCCCATTCCCGCGGTTCAGCCGCTCCGCTCCCGCCACCATCAGTGCGGCGCCCACCCCCGGCCTTCTGATGTATTTCCTGTTTCAAGACGCGGGGGCGGGGCTAGGATGGGCCCCCACCAAATTGGCCTGCATAGGGCCCCGCACTTGCTAAGACCGGCCCTGGCTGCAACTGGATGGGCCTAAGCCCAAAGTGGGTGGGCCTGGGCCCACATGGGCCCATCCTTGACTACGCCACTGGTATTGCAGTGCTGGGGGGGGGGGGGGGGGGGGTCTTTCTTCAGACATATTCAGAAAGTATCCTCAGTCAGCAGGAGGTGGTGAAATTGCAGACTACAGTAGGTCACATTGTGGATGTTCAATAAAATATGGCCCTAATTCATGAGAAAATAACTGCCCCTCACAGTTAGGAAAACTGGGAATAGACAATACAGTTAAGGCTTATAGGCCGCACATAGCATAAAATAGTTCAGCGTTGCTTAGAAAAGAATAAGGGAGAGCAAACTACCAAATTGACACAGACACAGATAATAAAATATTAATATAATTAAAATGTTGGAAACAACCAGGTTTTATGAAAAATCCTCTAACTAGATTAAAAATGAATATGTAATAAATTCATCATTTTGCAGCCTGAACCTTAACGAAACTACAGTCTTATCGCATACCAAGACTAGGGGACACTCGAGGAAGCTACATGGAAATACTTTTAAACATAGGCGTAGTTTGACTGTTTCATTTGGGGGGGCAAAGGAAGGGGCGGGGCATATTAGCATATTCATTTGCATATATGTATATGCAAATTATGCTAATATGGAGGAAGGAAGGGAGCAAGAGCTGGCTTTTTTGGGAATAACCAGTGTTCGTTTGCCAATGGATAGCCACTGAATCAGAGAGGCAGCGGGTTTGGCGACAGGCAGTGGTGTGCTGGCAAATGTTTAACAACAGGCTCTCCCCCCAGTCCCCCTCTGCGCCCCCCCCAAATTGCAGAGCTGGCTATAGCCGGGGAGAGAGCCTGGGGGGGGGGGGGGGGGGTATAAATAAGTAAATATAAACTTTTAATGTTGAGCACCTGATTCTCAAAGTGAACATATTGCAAACACTATAATGAAAATAAAATGATTTTTTTCTACCTTTGTTGTCTGGTGACTGTTTTTCTGATCATGCTGGCTCAGTATCCGATTCTGCTGCTATCTGTCCTCTTAACTCTGTTTCCAGGGCTTCCTTTCCTTTCCTTTCCTTTCCTCCTTTCTTCTTCATTTCTGGTCCTCAGCTTCTGCCTATTTTCTTCATCCATGTGCAGTTTTTCTCCTCTCTTCCTTTTCCCTCATCTCATCTCCTTCCTCACTCTTTCCTCCCCTCCATCCATGTCCAGCATTTCTTTTCTCTCCCCTGCCCTCCATCCACCCAGTGGCCCTCCTTTCCCCTGCCCTCCATCCACTCAGTCCAGTAGTGACCCTCCTCTCCCCTGCCCCCATGCCCAGTGGCCCTCCTTTCCCCTGCCCTCCATCCACCCAGTCCAGCAGTGACCCTCCTCTCCCCTGCCCCCATACCCAGTGGCCCTCTTTTCCCCTGCCCTCCATCCACTCAGTCCAGCAGTGACCCTCCTCTCCCCTGCCCCCATACCCAGTGGCCCTCCTTTCCCCTGCCCTCCATCCACTTAGTCCAGTAGTGACCCTCCTCTCCCCTGCCCAGTGGCCCTCCTTTCCCCTGCCCTCCATCCACCCAGTCCAGCAGTGACCCTCCTCTCCCCTGCCCCCATACCCAGTGGCCCTCCTTTCCCCTGCCCTCCATCCACTTAGTCCAGTATGACCCTCCTCTCCCCTGCCCAGTGGCCCTCCTTTCCCCTGCCCTCCATCCACCCAGTCCAGCAGTGACCCTCCTCTCCCCTGCCCCCATACCCAGTGGCCCTCCTTTCCCCTGCCCTCCATCCACTTAGTCCAGCAGTGACCCTCCTCTCCCCTCCCTTCATTCCGCCCTCTCCCCGTTCCTTCTCCCCCCCCCCTCCCAGCGAGCCAGTTCTCCTCCCTCCCTCCGGATCCGTCCCTCACCAACGATCTTCGAATTTTTCACCTGCCCGGCCCGCTAGCGCTGACTCTCCACTGCCGGTTCACGCTTCAAAATGGCCGCCGAGACTTCTCGCGAGGCAGCCTCTGAAAGTCTCGGCGGCCATTTTTAAAGCGCGAATCAGCAGGGGAGAGAGCGCTAGCGCCTAGCGGGCAGGCAAAGGATTCGAAGATCAGGTCGGTGAGGGACGGATACGGAGGGAGGGAGGAGAGCCGGCTCACAGGGGGGCCAAGGGGGGAGGAGAAGGAACGGGGAGAGGGTGGGGTGAAGGGAGAGCTGCCTGTTGCCGGCCCTGCGTTTGGGGGGGCATTGCCCCCCCTCGCCCCCCCCAGTCTACGCCCATGCTTTTAAAATAAATAGGAGGAAATATTTTTTCATTCAATGAATAGTTGTTACGCCATGAATCTCTTTGCCAGAGGAGGTGGTAACAGCGGTTAGCGTATCTGGATTTAAAAAAGGTTTGGACAAATTCCTGGAGGAAAAGTCCATAGTCTGCTATTGAGACAGACATGGGAAGCAACTGCTTGCCCTGGGATTTGTAGTATGGAGTGTTGCCACGATTGGAGTTTCTGACAGGTACTTGTGACCAGGCTTGGCCACCAGGATACTGGGCTAGATGGAAGGCAGCTTGAAAGGTGCAATTCCTTAATCACAAGGTTACAGTCAATCAGTGTATTCATGTTGCAGTTGTTGGAACTGGTTCTTCCATAGATATGTATTGGGACATTCTTTAGGTAAGGGGGGGGGTTTCTTTTCTCTTCAACCCCACCCCCCTCCCAGAGTTGCCTTCTAGCGCTCTGCCACCGGTTCCTTGTCCTTGGTTGGATCTTATCCACAGTCTGTAATACTAATTGTATTGTACTCAGGCAGTCGAGGTTCAAACACACAGCGGGGGAGGGGGAAGGAGAGTTAGCAACCTGCAGACAGAAGATTTATGGGTCGATATTCATAGCAACATAGAAACATGAAGGCAGATAAAGACCATATGGCCAATCCAGTTTGCCCAACCATGCCATCTACTCTCCTTTTCACTCCCTGTGTACTTGTCTCAAGCTTTGTTGAATTCAGATTCAGTTTTTGTCTCCACCACATCCACTGGGAGGCTGTTCCAAGTACTGACTCTGTCCCCAGATCACCCCCAACATAGCATTAGGCACTAACCGCGAATTTCAGCAGCACTTAGGGGTCCTTTTACTAAGGTGCACTGAAAAATGGCCTGCGCTAGTGTAGGCACAGGTTTTGGGCGCGCGCAGATTCATTTTTCGGTGCCTGTAAAAATGCTTTTTTTTAAACTTTAGCCGAAAATGGACGTTGCGGCAAAATCAACATTGGCATGCGTCCATTTTGGTTCTGAGACCTTACCGCAAGCCATTGACTTAGTAGTAAGGTCTCACGCGTTAACTGGGCGGTAATGACCTACGCGCGTAGAAAGCCATTTGACGAGCATCCACTACGCACGCCAGAAAATAAAACTTTTCGGACATGCACCAAAAATGAATTTACTACAAGGGTCACATGGTAGCTGGGTGGTAACTCCATTTTGGCACGCGTTGGGCGCGTAGGCGCCCATGTGGCTTAGTAAAAGGGCCGCTTAGGCAGTTAAATGCTGCTGAAAATTAATGGCAAGCCCTGACAAGCATTTTAACTGGTCATCGGCTGGCTCCCCAAAGCAAAAAGCAAGTACTGGCCGGTATAATTCCATCATGTCTGCATCCAACAATGTGCTAAGTTTCCAGCTGGTGAATATAAAATCTGCATACAAGGTATTGACAAAGGGTAAGATAGTAGTCTATGGTTTTCTGAATAAAGTAGTGTTTAGTAACCTGAGAAAAGGAGTCTAACTCCAAAAAGCTAGTCAAAAATGTATTTGGTCAAATAAACAAGATTATCAGCTTGTATGCTTTCTCTTGTTTTGTTTCTATTTATTTACCTATGTGTTCCTGTCATACTTATATTAGCCATTAGATGGCACCATTGAACCATTTTGTTTGTCTGGTTAGACAAAGACCTATAAAATTTGCCCAGAAAACACGAAAGAAAAAAAGAGAACCATGTCAATCAATCTGGTGGGATTAAACACATCTAAAGAAGGAATCCTGTGAGTCAATGCCTCTTCAGTATTCAGTTATACTATCCAGCTATCTTGTTGGCTTTCTTTAAAAGCACTGAAAATTCCAGTAATAAATATTGTCTGGAAATTGTAATATTTTGTAGGACTTGATTTGCGTTGATGATAGCCCCTGTCTTTCCATACATAGAGGTCGGTTTGGCTATTTGGGTGCTGTTTGTCTACTTCATTGTACCTTCTGTACATGTGCAGTTAGATGGCATGTAACCCTGCTAATGGGGAGCCCAGACCCTGCTGGCAAAAGATACTGCAATGCCAGAGTGGTCTCCTGGCACCTCCCTTATACACACACACCTGTCTTATGCACACATGTTCTTGAATTCTACAGGTAACTCAAAGCGGGGCGTGCAAATTTGGGAGTGGGAGACTTACCCAGAGGCAAGCGGGATCCAGTTAGTGGGAGGAGGATGTCAGAATAGAGCACGTGCACAGGTGTAAGTGGGCCTGAGCAGTGCTGGGGACAGATCCTCCAGGTAGCTGCAGGGTTAACCCCAGGTGGGTACTAGGCATTCCGTGACACAGACTATAAACTTTTCCTCCAGGAACTTGTACCTTGAGCAATGGATTGTTACACCTAGATACACTAACTGCTGATACCACATTCTCTGGCAACAAGTTCCAGAGCTTAACTATTCATTGAGTGAAAAAATATTTCCTTCCATTCGTTTTAAAAGTAGAACTATATAAGTTCATTGACTGTCCCCTAGTCTTTGTACTTTTTGAAAGAGTTAAAACATCGATTTACGTTTACTCTATCTACATCATTCAGTATTTTGTAGACCTCAATTGTATCCCCCCCTACCCTCAGCAGTCTCTTTTACTAAATTGTGCTAAGTGCTAATGTGAACTTAATGCAAGAAAAGAAAAAGCTTACCACATAAGTACATAAGTAATGCCACATTCTATACATGTTATTCCTGGAATTGTGGATTTTCCCAAGTCCATTTAGTAGTGGTTTATGGGCTTGTCCTTTAGGAAACCGTCTAACCCCTTTTTAAACTCTGCTAAGCTAATCACCTTCACCATGTTCTCTGGCAATGAAATCCAGAGGTTAATTATGCGTTGGGTGAAGAAACATTTTCTCCGATTTGTTTTAAATTTACTACACTGTAGTTTCATCGCATGTCCCCTAGTCCTAGTATTTTTGGAAAGTGTGAACAGACGCTTCACATCCACCTGTTCCACTCTACTCTTTATTTTATATACCTCTATCATGTCTCCCCTCAGCCGTCTCTTCTCCAAGCTGAAAAGCCTCCTTAGGCTAATCGTGCAAAATTTATTTTTGTGGAAATTTTTGTGGGAGGTGGCATGTCATGGGCTGAGAAGTGTTATCCAGCTAGCACATTCGTATTAGTGTGCACTAACTGGTTAATATGGAAGGTGAGAAGCGGCGGAAGCCTGTGTAGGCAGCGAAGATGAATTGCTGCGGCCACCAGGCCACCTCTGAAGTACACTGGGGAGAGGGGGCAGATGCCAAGTCACTGGAGGAGGAGAAGAAGAGAGGAAAGTGAGGCACCACCGTTGGACGGGTCTGAGCCAAGAATGGATTGGCCTATGCCCACCCAGGCCCACTCAAAACTACGCCACTGTGATAAGGCTGCAATCTAGAACAGTTTAGTAAAAGGGCCCCTTGATGAAAATTGTCCTTATTCCTCCAAATTCTATAAATGGCACCTAACGTTGGGCGCACAAATGCACACCCAGTTATAGAATAGGGCTATTCATGCACACAATATAATTAGCTAATTGGCACTAAAGTGGTAAAAGGCGATGCCCCGGGATACATGACCGACCTCATAGACCTGCCAACCAGAAATACAACAAGATCAGCACGAACATACCTAAATCTTCACTACCCAAGCTGCAAAGGACTCAAATATAAATCAATGTATGCATCCAGCTTCTCCTATTTAAGCGCTCAACTATGGAAACGCACTGCCAAAAATAGTAAAAACAACGTACGACCACCTAAAATTCCGGAAACACCTAAAAACAAACCTGTTCAGAAAGGCATACCCCACCGACCCAGCATAAGAACCTAAGCACCTGCAACCCAACAAAACCAAAGTTCATAATGGACACAACCCAACTCTCCCTCTTCCTCTCCTATGTTCCCCCAATATATCTACCATACATGAACCTTATCCTACCACCATTACACCTTGTATTTGTTATACCGGAACCGGCGAATGCCGTTACGGTCATATGTAAGCCACATTGAGCCTGCAAATAGGTGGGAAAATGTGGGATACAAATGTAACAAATAAATAAATAAATAATTGGGGGAAAGTGCCAATAATTGATACTAAGAAGCACCGCTTGGCGCTAATTAGCATTTGCACACATAACTGACTCCTGTAAACTGAGGCCCAGATGCACTAAACGTTTTTCATCATAGATAACTGACGTCAGAGGAGGGCGGACGCAGGAAGAAGAAGGAGACATCGGAGGAGACAGAAGAGCTCAAGAACAGCTGATCCATCCTGTGCAGCGCCTTCAAACATAGGTGAGAGGCGCTGCACCGGCCATTATGGTGGGGGGGGGGGGGGGTCCGGTGGGGGGGGGAGCGGCGGGGATGAAATTGGGGGGGGCGGGGCACGGAGGTGGAGGAGGGCAGGAGGCGGAGCATTGCCGACTGAAGAAGAGAGAGAGACAGGAAGGGAGGGGGAGCCCAGCAACTGCAAAGGTTTCATTTTTAAAAGCTTTTATTTCACAAACGGAGCAGCGGGGAGCAGCGGGGACTTCGGGGGGGGGGGGAGGCAAGGCAAGGCCGTCCATACAGGATGCTGCTGATGAGCGCCTTTGCCCCCTCCTGATCCTTTAATGTTTGTGGAGACATGCAGGGGAAAAGTGGGGAGCCACGTGTTTGTGTTTCCTTTTTTTTCTTACGTTTCTGGCATGCGCAGAGCAGCCAGCATAACGCTTGGCTGCTCTGCGCATGCTTTACGAGCCGATTACCGATGGGGATTAGTGCATCGTTCTTTACAATACCGCACCGAACTTGTGCGACTTGTTTTTTTGGAGCATTGGTCGTTTTTTTAAATTCGGTAATGGCTTTAACGATTTTGCTTTTTTTTACGTTTGGTTGATGCATCTGGGCCTGAGTGCCTAACTTCTCTCCTGTGCAATTGCTAAGAGGGCATGGTCATAGGAGGGGCAGGGGCATTCCCAGAAATTAGGTGTGATGTTATGGAATACCTGCATTTTTACACCTAATTGCCATCAGTTGGACACAAACAGTTATGCCAGCTCTTGGCTGGCCTAAGTACTGACACCCAAAATTAGGTGTAGAAATCGCACCCAGTTACTATTCTGTAAAGAGCGCCCTGCGTAGAGTGCAGACTGTCTTAGCGCGGATCATAATGGCAGAACAGTACTGAATTTTTACACTAAACACCATTACACATTTTGATGTGATTTTATACATAAGTATTTTTAAAAATGGCCCTGTAATTAGAACTATAGATGGAGGAGAAAAACGTGACAATTCTTTTTAATCTATGATGATACAAAATATTTGATCTAGAAAGGATGTTAAATTTTGTGTGGGCTCTATAATATAAAGTGTGGCATATTTTATTCTGATCGCCCCTCTTGTTTGGTATTTTATAAAGCAACATTTATGCTTATATAAATCTATACAATTATTCCAGGGAGCACAGGCTCACAAACTTACTTATGACTATCTCCAAGGCAGGTGCAAAATTATGCGGATATCTTATAAATTATGGAGTCCACATTTATCTGGTTTTGGCAAAGTGCAATGGAAACAACACATAGAGCCAACTTTACGAGACTGGATGCTTTGAGTAAATATTCCAGCAGAGATGGAACGAGTTACAGACAAAAGAAAGGGTCATTATATTAGAAACAAGGGGTTGTTATATTAGAAGCAAACCAATTAGTGATGATAATTGGGTGCTAATAATCAATTATTGGTGCTAATTGGCATTCATTTAAATGTACATGCATATCTTTAGGTGCCAGGATACATACTTCTGCAAAGGGGGCATGGGAGGATCAGGGGCGTTTCTGGAATTTGCATGCAGTGTTACAGAGTAAAGGAGTTCTACGACTAATTTAAGCATTAGAGGTCCTATTTACTAAGATGTGCTAGTGTTTTTAGTGTGCGCTAAATGCTAGAGATGCCCATATATTCCTATGGGTGTCTCTAGGGTTAGCACCTGCTAAAAACACTAGTGTGCCTATAGCACAGCTAAGTAAACAGGGCTCTAGGTTTCAGTTGGTGTAAATCCTTGCACCTAAAAGTTAGGTACAGATCCCAGCCCTAAGTGTTATTCTATAAATGGCATCCAACTGTAATGGAAGATGTAAAGGATTGCTTTTCAACCCTGCTTTGATCGATAATGAACTCTGAAATCTTCTGTCTTTGACCGAAAGTAACTTTTCTTGTAAATACAAAAACAAGTTGGAATGCAGAAGATAAGACACAGCTCTAATTAATTTGTTATGTGAAGGGAAAGATGGAGCTTGTTTTCGGGTTCAGACTGGCCACCTGGACTAGGAAATATGTGACCATGTTCCCACAGTATGGCTTGTTTACCTAAACAGAGAAGCATTCTGTAATTTTCCCTAGCTCTGAACATGAGTTGTGAGCCTAATAAAAAGGGAAGTTTCTTTCAGTGAAATCTGGAGCTCATCTGTGAGTAACGTACGTATTGCGCAGATGACTTGTTCCTGGTCTAAAAAGCTCCTGGCTTTCGCTGTAACGGCCCCCCCCCCCCCAACTGATGATAAGAGCCTTGATGATGTAAGGACCAGTGATGATTGTATGTATAGTGTATTATTGCTTCTTTTTCTGGTCTAAGAACTCTTAGCATTGCTTAGATGTAGAGACCAGTGATGTAATGATTGTTTATATAGCTAATCATTATATATACCTTAATCATTGTAGAATTTAGTGCCTCTAATAAAGGTTTCATTTATCTAATACGAATCCAAAAGAATCCACAGCAATTACTGAGTAGTCTGGGTCAGTGAGACAGGCTGTAAATCCATAGCAGTACACCAACTTGGAACGTACAGACAAAATCCACCATGGTAGAGGAACACTGAAATCTCTCAAAGAATGCAAAGAGAAACCATGGGAAGTGGACCAAGGCATTCCAAGGACAAATCGAGAAAACCTCAGATGCTCAATGAAACAATATTTATTGTTGATAGAAGACTCGATTCAGCACTGTGTTTCTGCCCAAGGCCTGTCTCAGGAGTCTCTGTACTGTATCTGGCATGGAGGAGTGGCTTAATGGTTAGTGTAGTGGGTTGCAGATCGCGGGAACTAGGTTCAATTACCGCTGCTGCTTAATGGTCAGCAGTGGGTTGAGATCCTGGGGAACCAGGTTCAATTCCCTCTGCAGCTCCATGTGACCCTGGGCAAGTCACTTAACTCTCCATTGCCCCAGGTACAACAGTAGTACAATGTAATACTTAAATTGTGAGCCCACTAGGGACAGACCCAGTACCTGTAAAATGGAACTGTAAACCACTTAGGTCTAAGCAGTATGTAAATACTTAAATGAATGAATGGAGAATGAAACCATCCAAAGGTTAATATGTCAATGGGCACCCAGCTGGGAAGCACCATTTACAGAACAGAACTTATTTTTTCATTTCCGATTTTTCAACACCATTTATAGAGTTTGGTCTTATCTGTCTGTGCACCTCTTTTACACCTGATTATATATCTATCCTAGTTCACACTTGCCCAGCGAGCGCCATCCATAACAAACTACTATCAACTACTATCAAGTCACTGCTAAAAGCTAAGTTTTAATATTGAACCATTTAGTGAACTAAAGAATAAATGTTATGGAAGGAAGGTTGAGTGGACCGATGAGGAGCCAATGATATACTAAGAGTTGGGAGCATTCGGGTCTCTTGACAGATGAAACGCCGCTATTGCATTCATTGTGCTACTGAGGTCCTTTAGTTACTTCAGTTAATGTATTTAGCTGAAGGTTAAGCAAATCTTTAAAGTTGTTGGAAATCCAAAAGGTTATATATATATATATATATATATATATATATATATATAGATAGATATATATAGATATATATATATATAAAGAGAGAGAGAGAGAGAGAGAGAGACAAATGACATAAGGGAAGATATCATAATATAAATATAAAGGTTGGAGGATTGGATAGCGCTGGGCAAGTGTCAAGTTGATTAGATGAAGCTCTATAGCCTCCGCCTTTTAAAGTGATGGTAAAAGCAGATTGAGTCCACTTAACAGATTTATACGCCTATCCTGGAAATTTTATAAGATCCGACCTGAGTTTGATTTTTAGGTTTTTTTTAAATTTAGTTTTGCTGTTATATTCCCATTTGCTTGTAAATTTTATTACTTATGGTTTTTTATTCTGTACACGGCAATTGTTAAAATGTATTCTTCTTTATATTGTGCCCTGCTCTGAACCTAATGATAATGGCAGAATATAAATGCCAGGAATTAAATTAAAATAAATTCAATCTATTTGTAATTTTCAAAGAAAAGAAAAGAAAACCAGGAGCCCTAATTGCTGTTACAGCAGAACATTATATTAAGTTCATTTATAAAGCTCCTATTCAGCTGTGGACTTCCCAGAGAATAAAGCTTTCTACTTTGATTCATGCATAGATAGTAGAATTGTAGGGAATGTACGTGCCCAAGAACCTTAAATTGTCAAATTCAAGTTGCCAGTTTGGAACTGATGGGAACACAGGGGCAATCTGTCTACATGACCCAATAGCTCTGTCTTTGTTAGTAAATAATGCATTGATTGAACTGCATTTTCAAAGAAGCTCAATAGGTAATTATCCCAGGTCATGAGCTCAAGATTTCAACTTGATTAAAGCTGATAGTACATTTCCTCTACCATAGGCACAGTATAGGGCTGTTAATTTTTTTTTTTCATGGAAATCGGAATATGGCCTTTTCTTGTCTAAAATATCCAGTTTCACAAAATTAAAAAATGCAGATACTATAAAAAGTAGTAAAAAAAAAAAACAACACAAAAAAGAAACCCAGAAAAAAAACATCAAAACATTCCTGTTTGTAAATCTTTTCCCAAATCCTTCATTTCTCATTGTTAGCCAGGCTGCTATTTTTTTTTTAACACATTGATGATTATGGGGGCAATAAATAGAAGATTTTCTGTGTGTAATTTTTGGTGTGACATGAAGTGCATGCCAGCAGGATATTCAAAGGTGGAGGAGTGGCCTAGTGGTTAGAGTGGTGGACTTTGTTCCTGAGGAACTGAGTTCAATTCCCACTTCAGGCACAGGCAGCTCCTTGTGACTCTGGGCAAGTCACTTAACCCTCCATTGCCCCATGTAAGCAGCATTGAGCCTGCCATGAGTGGGAAAGCGCAGGGTACAAATGTAACAAAAATCAAATAGATTCTATTGGAGATTCTACATGGAATGTTGCTACTATTGGAGATTCTACATGGAATGTTGCTATTCCACTAGCAACATTCCATGTAGAAGGCTGCGCAGGCTTCTGTTTCTGTGAGTCTGACGTCCTGCACGTACGTGCAGGACGTCAGACTCACAGAAGCAGAAGCCTGCGCGGCCACATTGGTGATCTGCAAGGGCCGACTTCTACATGGAATGTAGTGGAATAGCAACATTCCATGTAGAATCTCAAATAGTAGCAACAGTGGAGGAGTGGCCTAGTGGTTAGGGTGGTGGACTTTGTTCCTGAGGAACTGAGTTCGATTCCCACTTCAGGCACAGGCAGCTCCATGTGACTCTGGGCAAGTCACTTAACCCTCCATTGCCCCATGTAAGCAGCATTGAGCCTGCCATGAGTGGGAAAGCATAGGGTACAAATGTAACAAAAATAAAATAGATACTATTGGAGATTCTACATGGAATCTTGCTACTATTGGAGATTCTACATGGAATGTTGCTATTCCACTAGCCTGAAACCACTAATATCTCCAATCCACAAATCTTTGGAAACTGCTATCTCGCTCTTCACTCATCCAAAGATAAGAACTAAGAGTATGCTCACCACAATTATAAAAATACCACTGTAAATATGTGTTTATATATATGCAGATTTCACATGTTTTATATATTTATTGGGAACCCTCGGACGATACCACTTAACGGCAATTTCATTAATTTTTTGCCTAGTGGCTAGGTCTCTCTTCATAGGGCATTCCCTTTTGTTAAACCATAAATAATTGCAGTTGCAAACACTTTTCACTCGTGCCCAAAAGTATACGTGCTCAAAATATAATAATTCAAAAAGGAAAAAAGGAAAAAACTTATCTTGAACATTACTACATGTCTCTCTGTTGAAGTCCACTTTGGCTTCCCCTAAATTACGCCCGACGCCGCGGGTTTCAATATTTTCATCAGGGACTCGGGTTAATCTTGCCCGCCTTGAATCCTCAACAGTCCATGCACGCAGACTCTCGCTGTGCACTAGATTGTTCTTCCTTGGCGCTATTTAATGACAATGAAGTACTGACGCTTCAGTAAGACGTCACTGTGGGAACAAAATTTAAAGTTGGTAAAAAGCCCCCCCATCAACGTAGTTTGTTACAAAGTACCAAAGATATCTTGTTCGTAATGCATTTAATACTTGAAATTTATGCTTAAAGCATTACACTCATCCAACTTACTAGAACAAAGTAAATTTTTTGAAAAAATATATACATGTATTTAAGCTGATTAGGAAAGTGACATATTCACTAAAATTGAGATCAAATCATAGAATTCCATTCAACCGATTCATTTAATCCATAAGGACTGACTGTGTGTAACCTATGTATCCACCATTGTTCTCTTCGTGTCAAAACTGTAGCTCGATCCCGTCCCGCGATGGTCTCTGGGACTTGCTCTATGATAAACCATTTTAAATCCGCAAAAGTGTGATGGTACTGTAAACAGTGTGGTACCAGAGGGGCTGTCAACGTTTTTGTTTTTAATTTACTTTTATGTTCTATGAGTCTAATTCTCATAGTCCTTATAGTACGACCAACATATTGCAAAGAGCACGGACAATATATAATGTACACCACATAAGATGATAAACAGGTAGTCTGTTGTTCCATATTGTATGTGCGTCGGGTGCTGGCATGAGTCCACTGAGACATAGTGCTTGTTTGGGCACAGAATTGGCACTGACCACATGGCTGATGGCATCCTGCTATAGCAGTAGAAGGTTCGGAAAGAAAATGAGTGTGAACTAATTGATCTTTTAAATTTCTGCCCCTCGTGTAGGCTATACATGGATATTCCTGAAATGTTGGATGCAATGTAAGTACCTGCCAATGTTTAAAGATTAAATGGGCCACCTTAGGGGCCAAAGTGGAAAACCCCAGTACACATATCATTTTGTCCATCTGTTTTGTCCATCAGCGTTTGCTACGCTGATACTTAAGAACAATTATTTTGAATTCGATCACACTTTTTACTTACAAAAGAAAGGAGTGGCAATGGGTACTGCAGCCACCCCAAGCATCGCCAATCTCTACGTCAGTCAATTTGAGGAAGACAACTTATACCAATCATCTTGGTATAAGGATTATATCACCCATTGGGTACGTTTCATCGATGATGTATTCTTTTTATGGACAGGTACTCAAGATCAATTGGAACATTTCTTAGGATGGTTAAATCATTTAGACAACAATTTAAAATTTACGTCTAATAGTAGTACCATTCATATTTCATTTCTAGATGCTTGGATTTATAAAACATCTGATAAACTACAGGTTACAGTATATCATAAATCCACTGATCGTAACACTCTTTTGTCATGGCATAGCCATCATCCACATAAATTGAAGTGGTCTCTCCCGATAGGTCAGTTCTTACGGTTACGTAGGATCTGCTCTACCGATGAAACATTTAAGGAGCAAGCCCGTATGCTCATGGTAAAGCTGCAAGCCAGGGGATATAATCAGAAGTGTATTCATCAAGCGTACAACAGAGCTTGGTATGCTCAGCGTTCTTTATTGCTGTTGAATAAAGAAAGAGAAAGAGACAAGGAACAGATGGACAAAATGATATGTGTACTGGGGTTTTCCACTTTGGCCCCTAAGGTGGCCCATTTAATCTTTAAACATTGGCAGGTACTTACATTGCATCCAACATTTCAGGAATATCCATGTATAGCCTACACGAGGGGCAGAAATTTAAAAGATCAATTAGTTCACACTCATTTTCTTTCCGAACCTTCTACTGCTATAGCAGGATGCCATCAGCCATGTGGTCAGTGCCAATTCTGTGCCCAAACAAGCACTATGTCTCAGTGGACTCATGCCAGCACCCGACGCACATACAATATGGAACAACAGACTACCTGTTTATCATCTTATGTGGTGTACATTATATATTGTCCGTGCTCTTTGCAATATGTTGGTCGTACTATAAGGACTATGAGAATTAGACTCATAGAACATAAAAGTAAATTAAAAACAAAAACGTTGACAGCCCCTCTGGTACCACACTGTTTACAGTACCATCACACTTTTGCGGATTTAAAATGGTTTATCATAGAGCAAGTCCCAGAGACCATCGCGGGACGGGATCGAGCTACAGTTTTGACACGAAGAGAACAATGGTGGATACATAGGTTACACACAGTCAGTCCTTATGGATTAAATGAATCGGTTGAATGGAATTCTATGATTTGATCTCAATTTTAGTGAATATGTCACTTTCCTAATCAGCTTAAATACATGTATATATTTTTTCAAAAAATTTACTTTGTTCTAGTAAGTTGGATGAGTGTAATGCTTTAAGCATAAATTTCAAGTATTAAATGCATTACGAACAAGATATCTTTGGTACTTTGTAACAAACTACGTTGATGGGGGGGCTTTTTACCAACTTTAAATTTTGTTCCCACAGTGACGTCTTACTGAAGCGTCAGTACTTCATTGTCATTAAATAGCGCCAAGGAAGAACAATCTAGTGCACAGCGAGAGTCTGCGTGCATGGACTGTTGAGGATTCAAGGCGGGCAAGATTAACCCGAGTCCCTGATGAAAATATTGAAACCCGCGGCGTCGGGCGTAATTTAGGGGAAGCCAAGTGGACTTCAACAGAGAGACATGTAGTAATGTTCAAGATAAGTTTTTTCCTTTTTCCTTTTTGAATTATTATATTTTGAGCACGTATACTTTTGGGCACGAGTGAAAAGTGTTTGCAACTGCAATTATTTATGGTTTAACAAAAGGGAATGCCCTATGAAGAGAGACCTAGCCACTAGGCAAAAAATTAATGAAATTGCCGTTAAGTGGTATCGTCCGAGGGTTCCCAATAAATATATAAAACATGTGAAATCTGCATATATATAAACACATATTTACAGTGGTATTTTTATAATTGTGGTGAGCATACACTTAGTTCTTATCTTTGGATGAGTGAAGAGCTATTCCACTAGCAACATTCCATGTAGAAGGCTGCGCAGGCATCTGTTTCTGTGAGTCTGACGTCCTGCACGTACGTGCAGGACGTCAGACTCACAGAAGCAGAAGCCTGCGCGGCCACATTGGTGATCTGCAAGGGCCGACTTCTACATGGAATGTTGCTAGTGGAATAGCAACATTCCATGTAGAATCTCAAATAGTAGCAACAGTGGAGGAGTGGCCTAGTGGTTAGGGTGGTGGACATTGGTCCTGGGGAACTGAGTTTGATTCCCACTTCAGGCACAGGCAGCTCCTTGTGACTCTGGGCAAGTCACTTAACCCGCCATTGCCCCATGTAAGCCGCATTGAGCCTGCCATGAGTGGGAAAGCGCAGGGTACAAGTGTAACAAAAAAAAGGTAAACTCACAGCTCTGCAAGATCAGCAGGGAGGCTCATTATTGCCTTCTGTGGTCATGCCTCTGGTTTTATGTTATTGAATATGCTATTCCAGAGTTCCATCACATGCATAAGTGACACTTTTAACATTGAAAAGTACTACATAGTAAGTTGTTACAGCTTGCAAGTTTACGCAGCTAATTTAATGTTTTGTTGATCGATTTTAACGCCACTGATAAGGGGGTGTTGACAAATCGCTGTTAATAATGGTTCAAGGGCTAGATTCAATAATAATGGAGATAAGGGACAACCCTGTCTAGTGCCCCTTGTTGGCGTAAAAGGCTTAGAAATTACATCATTAATTTGAATAAATGTAGTTGGGGAGGTATACAGGACTTTAATTATATTGATTGATTGTGCAGATAAACCATACCATTGTAGTACTTTGGACAAATATGGCCATTCTACACGATCAAATGTTTTTTCAGCATCTAATCCTATTGCAAACAAAGGATCTGATGTTTCTTGACCATGTATTAGTATGTTAGAGAAGGTTCTTGTGTTATCTGAGGAGGATCTCCCATTCATAAAACCCGTTTGATCCGGATGTATGATTTTTAGGTAGAAAAAGTTGTAATCTCTCGGCAACAATTTTGGCAAATATCTTGGCATCCAAGTTTATTAAAGGTAATGGTCTATAGTTTTGCACAGAACTGGGATCTTTATCAGGTTTCAATAGCACAATAATATTGGCTTCAGTAAAAGTGCCTTTTATATTACCAGTTTCTATCATGTAATTGTAATAATCACATAAAATTGGGGATAATATAGACTTAAAGGCTGAATAGAATTCAATTGGTAAACCATCCGGTCCAGGATCCTTTTTTGTCACCATGTTTAGGATAGTTATATTAATCTCGTCTATTGTGATTTTTTTTAGAAAACATCTTATTGTCTTCTTCTGTGATAGTTTGATGTTCTAGTGTTAGCATTAGATTGAACGTCATGGGTGTGGGTTCTGGGGGCATCCTGAGGGAGGGAGGGTGATGATGTAAGGGGGGAGTGGGTATGGGGGCTAGGAATTCCAGTACTGCTTACCTAGGAGGTAGCCTCTGGTGATCTCCCCTCAGCCAAACCTGTAGTAGATCCCAAAAAACAACAAGGCAAGCGATCTGCAAAATCCAATATGGAAAAAGAAGCCAGCAGATCAATATAACATCAGAAAGATTTTATTGAAGATACCGCATGTAAACAAATTGCCCGATACAGGCCGTGTTTCGCCCACCAAGGGCTGCGTCAGGGGCTAATTTGAAACCTTCTGAAAGGAGCAACTCTAAAAACGGAAAACTTACCAGCGCATACAGCAGATGCCTAAAATGATGCGACTCTTAACACAACGCAAGCAGATGCACTGCTGTCAAACCTGATGTTATATTGATCTGCTGGCTTCTTTTTCCAAACCTGTAGTAGATTCCAGAATGTTGCAGGTGGACCCCAGGTACCAAGCGCACACACATCCACAATCTACCCCTGGGCATCACCCATGACTTGCATGTTCATGGAATGATATGATTTTATTTTCCTATAGGTTTCCTTTTGTGCCTGGGGGGGGGGGGGGGGGGGGGCGGGGGATCTGAGTGCAATGTGTGTGCAATTCATGATGTCAATGACTGAGGGGAAGTGGTCTTTGACGTAGAAGTGAGCCTTGTTGTTCTGGAGGGTCTGTGTGGTAGTGGGGAAGGTAATATAGTGTGAGGTGTGGGTGAGGAAGGTATCGAGGAACTGGGCAAGACAGTTGGAGATAGTGAGCTGGGTGAGACTTGCATTCACTGCTGGCGCTGACTGAAAAGTGCTGGTAGCAAGAAAGGTGAAGGAGGCAGTGACCTTAAGGTGGAGTGGCACTGGATTATTTCTATGTGCCTCGGCCTAGAGGAGGTGTTGTAGTTGTTGAGAGAGGTGCTATATGGCAGCCCTATCAAAGCAGTACCTAACAAGATCAGTGAGGTCCAGGAAGCGGGTCTTGGGCTTAAATACGACGTTGATTTCAAAAAAAGTTGAAAATGGCAGAACAGATTATGAAATATGATTCAGCATGGCATGCCCACCTGGACAAACTAATTTCATTTAAAAACACTGGGAAAAATGCCAAAAAAAACTAAAAAAAATCATGCATTCTAGTGGCCATTTTGGATGTGTTCCAATGACATGAATGGCGTAATTGAATCCAGGAAGCACCACAAACAGTGTGGGATTGTTACTGTCCAGCTCAGAATGTATGTGGATACAGATTTGAGAACAGAAACATGTGGAAATTTGTATTATTGTCTCAAATGGGATATAAAAAGGGTTAAAAAAGGCAATGTACATGAATAAAAAATGAATGCATACGAGGATAAATAATGCATAAATAGTATGGATCTCATAAATAAATGGATAAAGAGGCAAATAAATAATTAAAAAAATGTGACTATATAAAAAATGGAGAAAGAAACATTATCCCCCTAATCCTATAAATGCAATGGAAAATTGCATGCTCAAATTTGGGTGTGCGACCAATTTGCATGCACAGTTTAATTGAACAGTGAACTAATTAGAGCCAATAATGGACTTTAACAATTATTGGCACTAATTAGATTTAATTGGCACGCACATAAATTTAGGTGCGAGATCCATGCCTAAATTTTACGCATGGGTAAAAAAAAGGGGCATAGAAATGGGAGAGTCATGGGCGGAATGGGGGAGTTTCTAACATTTATGAATGTTGTTATAGAATATGGGGGGATGCACACCCAATTTAGGTGTGTACACTTGCATCACATTTCAGTCGGTGCAAACGGCTGTGCCTAAAGTTAGACGTGGTTAGTGCAGTGGACTTGGATCCTGGGGAACTGAGTTCAATTCCCACTGCAGCTCCTTGTGACTCTGGGCAAGTCACTTAACCCTCCATTGCCCCTGGTACAAAGTAAGTACTTGAATATATGTAAACTGCTTTAAATGTAGTTGCAAAAACCTCAGACAGGCGGTCTATCAAGTCCCATTTCCCTTTCCCTATTTGAGATTCTAAATGGAATGTTGAGATTCTGTTGCTACTGTTGGAGATTCTACATGGAATGTTGCTATTCCACTAGCAACATTCCATGTAGAAGCCTGTCCTGGCAGATCAGCAACGCAGGCTTCTGTTTCTGAGTTTGACGGACGTCAGACTCATAGAAACAGAAGCCTGCGCGGCCGCATTGCTGATCTGCTAGGGCAGGCTTCTACATGGAATGTTGCTAGTGGAGGAGTAGCCTAGTGGTTAGTGCAGCGCACTCTTATCCTGGGGAACTGAGTTCAATTCCCATTGCAGCTCCTTGTGATTCTGGGCAAGTCACTTAACCCTCCATTGCCCCTGGCACAAAATAAGTACCTGAATATATGTAAACTGCTTTGAACATAGTTGCAAAAACCTCAGAAAGGCAGTATATCAAGTCCCATTATCAATGCAGTGTTTTTGTTCTTGTGTAGAGAAGGCTGCAGAGAACTGCTACTTCAAGTTTTAACAAGACACTGGAGCTTTTCATACTCGTCTCTTAAAAATACCTCTTTATCTTGGTTGGTGGACTATAAAGGTTCTGAGATATGAGTGCTGCTGCTGCTGCTAATCCAGGATTTCTCTAGAGCAGGAGTGGGCAACCTTGGTCCTTGAGGGCTGCATTCCCAGTGACGTTTTCTGGATTTCTATATTGAATATGCATGAGAACTATTTGCATACAATGGAGGCAGTTTATGTAAATAGATCTCATGCATATTACTTGTGAAAATCCGGAAAACCCGACTGGGTTGTGGTTCTTGAGAACCAAGGTTGCCCGCCCCTGCTTTAGAGCAGGGGTTCTAACCCAGGCCTCAGGATATGCCCAGCCAGTCAGGTTTTTAGGTTATTCCCAATGAATATGCATGAGATAAATTTGCATACAATTGAGGTAGCCTAAAAACCTGATTGGCTGGGTGTATCCCGAGGACTGGGTTAAGAATCTCCTACTCTAGAGGATCAACTAATTTTCTTCTTCTGCTTCCTCCACCATCTCAATGCCTACCTCTAGCAAACGTTGACATGTTTAAGTGAATGAGCAGGGATTTTACAATTAATGTACAATACAGTGCACATATAATACCCAGTATTAGAGCTGAGAAACAACAGGTATTGCATTGGAGCCAATCAATTTGCAGTTTGTATGGGCCCATGCAATATGCTCGACTTTTATAAGTGAGTGATCACCCCTGTTAACCTCTGTGCCTCATTCCTTTCTATGCAGTGTTTTTTTCAGATGTAGCAGGCTGTCAAAATATGCTTTCCTTCGCAGTTGCAGGAAAAACATTCTGGACTTCTGTACCAGAAAAAATGTCAAACAAATCTGAATGAGGGAAGGCCTCTTCAGGGAAACTAACCCAATAGAATTGAAGTCTTAAGTTTTAGAGGGAAGTATAAATCCCAGAGAAGGGAAGAGTTTATCTCTTCTTACCCCATAGGGTTCCAGCAATGAGGATCCTTTCCTTCCTAGATGGTATCCAGAAAAGAGATATAAGAACTATTATACCTGGAATAGACTTTCTGAGCCGGTACGTCAAGCTCCATCTCTGGCCGTCTTCAAATCTAAGCTAAAAGCCCACCTTTTTGATGCTGCTTTTAACTCCTAACCCTTATTCACTTGTTCAGAACCCTTATTTTATCATCCTCACTTTAATATTCCCTTATCTCTTATTTGTCCTGTTTGTCTGTCCTAATTAGATTGTAAGCTCTGTCGAGCAGGGACTGTCTCTTCATGTTCAAGTGTACACCGCTGTATGTCTAGTAGCGCTATAGAAATGATAAGTAGTAGTATTAGTAGTAGTTGGGGGGGGGGGGGGTCCACCTGTTCCTTGGCTTCTTGCTCCAGGGGCCAAAGGGAGAAAGTGAAGTCCACACTCCTGGTACATACAGTGGACTGGGGAACTGGGTTCAATTCCCACTGCAGCTCTTTGTGTCCCTGGGCAAGTCATTTAACCCTCTGTTGCCCTCAGGTTGAAAAAATAGATTGTGAGCCCAGTAGGGACAGAAAAAGTACCTTCATATAATATATGTAATGTAAACCACGTTGGTGGTATCTTCTGAAAGGCGTATATCAAATCCATGACCCTTTACAGATTAGAAGGAGGTCTGTTTTGAAAAGAAGACTATACTGATGATGAGTGGACAGAATTCCAGAGAAAAGGGAAGAGGTAGATCATTTGTGAGATTTCATCCTGAACCTCAGAGAAACAATGAAGCTTCTGCCAAAATACTGTCCTTAAGGGAGTAAGGATTTGGAAGCTGGGAAGCAATAGAGCTGGTGAATACGGAGACCCTGAAAAATATAGGAAGTAGGATCTGCCTGCTCTAAGAGAAAGGGAGCAGTGGCGAGTTTATGAAGAAAAAAGTTACTAGAGCACAGTGTGGAGGAGTGGCCTAGTGGTTAGGGTGGTGGACTTTGGTCCTGGGGAACTGAGGAACTGAGTTCAATTCCCGGCACAGGCAGCTCCTTGTGACTTTGGGCAAGTCACTTAACCCTCCATTGCCCCATGTAAGCTGCATTGAGCCTGCCATAAGTGGGAAAGCACAGGGTACAAATGTAACAAAAAAAAACCTGTTTGCCTACTAAGTAAGGAAGGGTCCAGTTTTCTATGGTTTCCCTTTTGATTCATGGAATACCTATTCTGTTAGTTACTTCATTCAAATATCTTGGTGTATGATCAACAGTTGAGTTTTGAAAAGCAAGTTGCCTCGGTGACTCGCATCTTGTGAAAAGCAAGTTGCCTCGGTGACTCGCATCTTGTTTCTTTGCTTTTCTCTTAGAAAGGTTTTGGTTTCTACTAGTTCAATGACTTTTCTTTACATCCCTAGTGATGATACGATTAGACTATTGTAATGTTGCCTATGCAGGCTTACCAAACTATCTTTTAATGCACCTTCAGTCTACTCAGAACACAGCAATTTGTATTTTTTCACATGCAAAGAGGAGCAGATCATATATCCCACCTCATGGTTCAATATCATTGGTTCCTAGCCCAGTTTAGGATACCATTCAAGATGTTAATTCTAACACATAAAAAGGGCTCATTTTCTAAACAGACAAATGACCACAAAACAGCACAATGTGACAGATGGATTTTTTTTCTCCAAATTGACCAAATCACTATTTTCAAAACTCATTTTTAAGATGGTTTTCTATGCAGTTCATCTGTAGTGTATTCAAATCACAAGGGGGCATGCCAAGGGTGCGTTGGGGCGGTATTTGGGCATTCCCAAAATGTGAATGTTTTTCTGCAATAATGGAACAAAGTGAAAACATCCAGGGCTAAAAAAATGTTTTGGTCTAGACCTGTTTCAATCACGACTAAGTCACAAAAAGGCGCCCTAAATAATCAGATGACCACTGGAAGGATTAAGACATAATCCCCATTACTCTCCCAGTGGTCACTGACACCCTCTCACCTCCTCAAAGATATGAAATAAATAGTACATAGCAGCCACTATGACAACTTCAGATGTTATGGCCAGTCCTATTAGAGGAGCAAGCAGGTCCCTGGAGTAGCTAGTGGTCAGTGCAGTACACTGTGGAGCAGGGGACCCAGACCCTTAACCCAGTCTAACTGCTACACTGCTGTGGTGGAAAGTGTGAGCCATCCCAAACCCAGCAAAAACCTACTGTACCCACATATACGTGACACCTGCAGCCATAAGGGCTATTGTCATGGTATATAGCTGGGTACAGTAGGTTTTAGAGGTCTCACCATACAATATAAAGGGGTAATGGTGAGATGTGTACCTGGGACCTTTTATGTTAAGTCTACTGCAGTGCCCTCTAGGCTGCCCCACTGCTCTGCTGGGATGTCTGTGTGGCCAGTCTACTAAGAATACTGGTTCCTCCTTGCATCCCAATGGCTTGTTTGTGTGTGTGTGTTTTCCCTTGGATGCTCTTTTTTTTTTTTTTTCAAAAATGGTCACAAAAGAAAAATGCGCAGAGCACAAAACATCTAGGAAAATGCCATTTTGAAAACAAAAAGATTGAATTTTTTCTGGTTCAAAAATCACTATTTTTGCCACTTGATTTTCAGACATTTTAGTAAAATGTCCAAAATCGGTTTTAGACATCATATCGAAAATGCCCCTCCACATTTACTATTCAACAGAACCTGCATATCTTTCTTCTTTGGCTGTACATTCAGGCTGTACATTCCTGCCTGATCTATTCACTCTGCGTAGGAATTATGCTTAACTAACTCTGACTCTAGAGAGAGCCAATAAGAGCCCTGGAACTAGACTCTGTATTCTCAGTCTCCAGCAGGTGGAAGGTGGTGAGCCCTTCAGTCTTTCTTCTCTTTTTTTTCCTGCTGTTTTTTAAATTAAACATATAAATGTTATTTTGTTCAGGGTAGGGAGTAACTTTATTCTGTGTCTCTTGCAGTGTCTTGAGGCTGAGGCCAGCGGGGGTCTCCCTAATCCTTGGGGGTGGGGGGGTGTCAAACTCAGGTGGCCAGGTTCCTCCGTCTACTCTTCCTATGGTCTCCCTGCACGGCTCTGCACTGCTGTAGATTGGTAGCCTGTCAACCTCATCAAGGGAAGAGCGTTTTGAGGTTTTGGGAGAGAGAACTGCTGAAAGGGGGAGACAAAAAAAGTAAATTGTGTCTTTATGCTTGGGCAGATTAGATGGACCATTCAGGTCTTTATCTGCCATCACTTATTATGTTATACCCTTGGCGTTTTCTTCCCAGTTTGCATCAACCAGACAATCAGATGCCACTGAATTTGCAAATCCACTTCTGGAGTATCTTTCAGGCTTTCTGATCCAAGAGGTCCTCTACATGGGTTATTTTCTATCATGCTTCTCATTATGGAATCTGTGTGCTTTGCATCACAGAGCCTGCCTTTTCTCTGACACAGAAACTCCATTAGTGCCTAGCCTCTCTGTACATGAGCCTTGTGTATGCTCTTTATTTTCTCTCTGTAAGATGCCGAGCGGGGTTTGGGCATGGCTAAGGCAATAATACAGAAAATCCACTAATATAAAAAAATGATCACTGCAAAAAAAAAATGGAAGGAAAAACCTAAAAAGGGAGCTCCAAAATCTTAAACGATCTGGCGAGCTAGAAGGATCCAAAACAACCTCTTACATTATTGGCATAAAAACCTCCCATAGAAAAATATTTCCAAAACACTTAAGTACGGTCACTTATGAATACTCATCAAATAGATATATCAACTTCTATAGAGTAAATTGACAGACACTTATCTTTAAAGGGTCCAGAGTTCACAATTAAAGCCCAGTTGAAAACCAGGCTGCTGCTGGACATTGACATGTCTGTTGGCTAAGCATGGATAGGTCTTCCTGGAAGTAGTGGTTGACAGATTTTTTTTCTTTGTTTTTTCTGGATCAGGCAGTTTATGACTCAGTAATAATTATCTAGAACATTAATGTCTAACATTTTCTGAGAAGTCTTTTAGCCACATTTCTTATATACTTTTTGTTACGTTATGCTTTACATCTTTCTAGAATCTTTGATGGTTGTCCATCTCCTCAGGAACCTTGCAGAAGAATGGCTCTGAGACAGATTTTATTATCTATTTTTAATTCTTCTTCTTCTTCAGCAGCAGCGATTTACGCATCTGTTCATTACATTCTTGACAGATATTTACTATGGAAGGGTCTTGGTGACAGAAATTCTTATGAGAATATAGTGTTTGAACTTTTAGATGTCATGCATTTTATTCTATTGTTTGATTCCTTTTCACAGTAGTGGTTTGCACTTTGATGTAGAAGCCTTTTAACCTATGCCAGCATCTGCCTGTAGTTGAGAAGGGAATTGTGTTTTTGAGAATCTTTTTTTTTAATCTCAAATCTATTTTGTCAAATGTTTTGACAAACTTATTTTTCCTTTCTTTTATTTTTAACTCCTTTTTCTTTACTTTTAGTTAGGCATTTCTAGGACTCATTCTGCTTACATCTTTGGCTGTTCAGTTTAGTATTTATCTTGTCATTGGTTTTAATCAATTTAAATTAAGAACATAAGTGTTGCTATACTGGGACAGACTGAAGGTCCACCAAGCCCAGCTTCCTGTTTCCAACAGTGGCCAATCCAGGTTACAAATACCTGGCAAGATTCTAAAACAGTACATTTTATGCTGCTTGCAGTGGATTTTCCCCAAGTCCATCTTAGTAATGGCTTATGGACTTTTCTTTTAGGAAGCTATCCAAACCTTTTTAAAATCCTGCTAAGCTAATTGCTTTTACTACATTCTCTGGAAAAGAATTTCAGAGTTTAATTACACGTTGAGTGAAGAAATATTTTCTCCAATTTGTTTTAAATTTACTACTTTGTAGCTTCATTGTGTGCCCCTAGTCCTATCATTTTTGGAAAGAAGTGATTCACGTCTACCCATTCCACTCCATTCGTTATTTTATAGACCTCGATCATATCTCCCTCCCCTCAACCATCTTTTCTCCAAGCTGAAGAGCCCTAGTCACTTTAACCTTTTCTCATAGGGAAGTCGTCCCATTCCCTTTATCATTTTCATCACCCTTCTCTGTACCTTTTCTAATTCCACTATATCTTTTTTGAGATGCGGTGACCAGAATTGTACACAGTATTCGAAGTGAGGTTGCACCACGGAGCAATACAAAGGCATTATAATGTCCTCATTTTTGTTTTCCATTCCTTTCCTAATAATACCTAACATTCTATTTGCTTTCTTAACCACCACCACGCAATGAGCAGAGGGTTTCAACATATCATCAACGATGACACCTAGATCCCTTTTCTGGTTGGCGACTCCTAATGTGAAACCTTGCATCAAGTAACTGTAGTTCAGGTTCCTCTTTCCCACATGAATCACTTTGCACTTGCTCACATTAAACATCATCTGCCATTTAGACGCCCAGTCTCATAAGATCCTCTTGTGATTTAACAACTTTGAATAACTATGTGTTGCCAGCAAATTTTATTACTTCACTAGTTATTCCCATATCTAGATAATTTATAAATATGTTAAAAAGCAGCAGTCCCAGTACCCTGGAAAACCCTACTGTCTACCATTCTTCATTGAAAATACTGACCAATTAACCCTATTCTCTGTTTTCTATCTTTTAACCAGTTTTTATTCCATAATAGAACACTATCTCCTATCCCACGACTCTCCAATTTCCTCTGTAGTTTTTCATGTGGTACTTTGTCAAATGCCTTTTGAAAATCCAGATACACAATATCAACTGGCTCACCTTTATTCACGTGTTTGTTCACCCCTTCAAAGAAATGTAGTAGATTGGTGAGGCAAGATTTCCCTTCACTAAATCCATGTTGACTTTGTCTCATTAATCCATACTTTTGAATATCTTATCACAACATCACTTTGTATTTGTTCTCACCGGAGTCTGCAAATGCCTCTCCGGTACTATGTAAGCCACATTGAGCCTACAAATAAGTGGGAAAATGGGATACAAATGTAACAAATAAATAAATATGTTCTGTAATTTTATCCCTTATAACAGTCTCTACAATTTTGCCCAGCACCAACGTCTTTGGACAGTTGGCATCAGAAGGACAGGAGCAACTGGAGATCATGCCTGCCCAGCGACTACTGGACCACCAGGACACACAGGCATGGCCACAGGAGTGGAGTTGGGTGGGGCAGGTTTTGGAGGTTGAGGACTACATTGAGAAAGGAGAGAGGTAGAAACTTGCATCTGAGAGTGGGAAGGTTGATCGGGGTGGAAACTTGCATCAGAGGATGGGGGCTTGATGGAGTCTTGGGGATTGCATCAAGGCAGTGGGAGCTTGATCATGGAGAACTTGGTTCAGGGGTGGGACATTGCTTGCGGGATGCCTCATAAGCAGCGTTATTCATTACCAATGGCAACCTGTCATTCCGCAGGTTGCTGACTTCCGTTGTAAATCAAGGTCCAGTAAAAGCTCGCCTTTTACCACACCTTGATAACTTCCACCCTAAATGCCACTGAAAACCGATCCCCTTCTTTATTAGTCCTCATGTGTTGACTTGCTTGATAAATAATTCAGTCGTCTGCTCGCCTTCCACACTATTGTGTTATTTTTGTTTTTAAATTGGAAACTCAAATTAGCTTATATAGCTCAGCCCCCTCCTCCCAGAAATGCAAATGGTAAGAAAAATAGCAACTGTGCATCATAATACAGCTCTGATAGAGGTATTATTCATTCTGTTATTAAGCTTGTTTGCAGTTAACTACTAAATCCTGAGCTATCCCATTAAAGACCAGGGACCCTGGATATTTCATCTTCCTTAACCATGAGAAATAATAAATCAGAAACTGGTTTATGTTTTTCTAGTTTATGAATCCTATAACTTTATCTTGGTTCGTTCTCTTTTTGAAAATGTTAACTCCGCCTGCCTCCAGTCTCTCACACAAAATACAACCTCCATTCTTATCTGTCTCATTCCACACAAATGAATTCACTTGTTACCTCTCTCTGCTATTTACCACAAATCCTTGAAGCTATTCAGCTGCCTAAATATGTTTTTTTTCTTATCCCTGCTTTTTCCATTTCCACTTGCATAGCGTGTTGCTCAGCCTCAGACACCTTGAGAAAGTCCAGATTGATGAGGCTATACCTTTTCTGTTGCCTAGCAATCCTGTGAATTTTGCAAAGGAAATGAATCGATTTGGCTGCTGTGACCATTCCTTTCTGAATCTGAGATGCTAGCTGTTACATAAGAACATAAGAAAATAACAACAGCCATACTGGGTCAGACCTATGTTCCATCCAGCCCAGTATCCTGTTTCCAGTAGTGGCCAATCCAGGTCACAAGTACCTGACAGAAACCCAAATAGTAGCAACATGCCATGCTTTCCCACGTGCAAAATGATGCATGTGGGAAAGAGGAACCCGAATTATAGCTACGTCATGCAAGATTCCACATTAGGGGCCAAGGACCAAGAAAGGGATCTAGGTGTCATCGTTGATGATACGTTGAAACCTTCTGCTCAGCATACTGCTGCAGCTAAGAAAGCAAATAGAATGTTAGGTATTATTAGGAAAGGAATGGAAAACAAAAATGAGGATGTTATAATGCCTTTGTATCGCTCTATGGTGCGACCGCACCTCAAATATTGTGTTCAATTCTGATTGCCGCATCTCAAAAAAGATATAGTGGAATTAGAAAAGGTGCAGAGAAAGGTGACGAAAATGATAAAGGGGATGGGACGACTTCTACTACTACTACTAATTATTTCTATAGCGCTACTAGACCCTATGAGGAAAAGCTAAAGCAGCTAGGGCTCTTCAGCTTGGAGAAAAGGCGGCTGAGGGGAGATATGATAGAGGTCTATAAAATAATGAGTGGAGTTGAACAGGTAGATGTGAAGCGTCTGTTTACACTTTCTAAAAATACTAGGACTAGGGGGCATGCGATAAAGCTACAATGTAGTAAATTGAAAACGAATAGGAGAAAAGGTTTTTTTCACTCAATGTGTAATTAAACTCTGCAATTCGTTGCCAGAGAATGTGGTAAAGGCGGTTAGCTTAGCAGAGTTTTAAAAAGTTTGGACAGCTTCCTAAAGGAAAAGTCCTTAGACCATTATTAAATGGACTTGGGGAAAATCCACTATTTCTGGGATACGCAGTATAAAATGTTTTGTACTTTTTTGGGATCTTGCCAGGTATTTGTGACCTGGATTGGCCCCTGTTGGAAACAGGATGCTGGGCTTGATGGACCTTTGGTCTTTCCCAGTATAGTAATACTTATGTACTTATGAACCAATCGCATGGCAAATAGTGGCTTCCCCATGTCTATTTCAATAGCAGAATATGGGCTTTTCCTCCAGGAACTTGTCTACACCTTTTTTTAAACCCAGATACACTAACCACTGTTACCAAATCCTCTGGCAATGAGTTCAAGAGCTTAACTATTCATTGAGGTGCCCATGAACTAAGCAGCAGAAAACCTAGCACTGGCTCAACGTGGGCACCAGCAATAGTTCCACCCGCAGCGTGCGGCATTTCTGGTGCTAGCGAAAATAGGTCCCAATTTTTTACTGCAACAGTTACTCGGCAGTAATCACTGCCCGATTACCACTGGATCAGTGCAGGAGCCCTTACCACCACCTCAATGGGTGTAGGTAAGTGCTTCCCCCGCATGGCCACACGGTAAGTGCAATGCATGGCCGTCTTTTTTTGACCTTTTTACATGCTGTGGTAAAAACGGCCTCAGTGAGCAGCAAAAGCAGCTGCCACTGCTAACACAGGGCCACTTTTACTGCAGCTTGGTAAAAGTGCCCCTGAATGAAAAAAATACTTACTCCTATTTGTTTTAAAGTACTTCTATGTAACTTCATTGAGGGGTCCTTTTACTAAGCCGCATCAGGGCCTACGCGCACCCAACACATGCCAATTCTGAGTTACCTCCCGGCTACTGCAAGTGCCGGGCGGTAATTTCATTTTTGGCGTGTGTCCCCTACACAAGCCGGAAAATATTTTTTATTTTCTGGCACGTGGCGCTACTGGGTGGTAAAAGGCATTTGACGCACATAGACCCTTACTGCCCGGTTAACATGTGAGACCTTACCACTAAGTCAATGGCTGGTGGTAAAGTCTCAGACCTAAAATGGACACCCATCAATTTTCATTTTGCCTCACGTCCATTTTTGGGCTTAAATAAAAAAAAAAAAGGCATTTTTACAGGGTTGCTGAAGAAAAGGATCTTCGTGTATCCATGACACTCGCCCACACTAGGACCACTGAGCATCCCCTAGTTTTTATACTTTCTGAAAGAGTAAAAAATAAATCACGTTTATTGGTTCTACTCCACGCTTTAACTCACTTCATTTTGTTTCCTTTCTAAAGGTATTATCCACTATTTACCACTGTAAACAGGCCCGCTGCTCCAGTATGGGGGAGGAAGCTGCCTCCCCTGAATAGCCAGAACTTCACAAAACTGCCACCAGGAAATACTTCAAAAACATTCCTTTATTTTCCAGATTCATAAACAAAACTTCCCTCCAGAGTAGAGACTTGCTTCTCAGGCAGGGCTGTTCTGCCTTGCTTAGTACATCAACCAATTACACAAAGACTTTGCCCCCTTCCCGGAGGGGAATGCAATAGTCCTTTGGAAATCCCTGCTTTTTTTGGTCCCAGTCAGTAGCAAACAAATAGTACTTGTCCCACAAGCAGGATTTCCCCTCAAGACCGTGTTAATCACCAAGCCTTTACTTTCAGGAGGTTCAATACTTTTGGGACTTCCTTCCACCCAAGGTATTTCAGCCTGCTTCAGTTCTTTAGGGACCTGTCTTGCCCAAGGATTTTCAGCCTGCATTGCTCCTCTCCTCCTGAACTGAACCCCTCTTCCCACCAGGCAGCCCTCCTTCATAAACAAGCCTTCCAACTTCAGAGGTTCTCACAATAATCAGGTTTCAAAACAGGTTAGTAATTCCCCCACCACTCAGGGTTTCCCCAAAAGAAAACCAGGCTTCTCTACTTAAGCAGGGTTTAAACCAAAATAAATTCCCAAAACCATGTAGGTTTCCAAACCTTCGGGGGATGCCTTCCTCAGCTCTCAAGCTCCCATTCCATTCTGCTTTCTTCCCCTGCTCAGGCTGATTAATTCCCTCTTCCATCCAATCCTCCTCCTGCTTCTCAGCCCACCCCTCCCTATTACAGGTGGGCAGCATGATATACTGATTGCTAGTCCCGGGAATTGGCTCCTTCATTCACCCTCCCTCTTGTGGTCAGAGATGGTATATGGCCAGCTTGCCTATCCCCTGGGATCTCCCTGCTAGGACTGAAAATGCATTCTGGGATATGTAGTTCATGGTTTTGCTGCTTCACTCTATACCTCGGGGATGTAGCCTTGTCACACCACACATGCACTGATGACACCGTATGCTGTTTTTTGTGCTCCTTGAGTACCATTATGGTATAGCCTGGCATTTAGCAGCTTCTCAAATGCAATTATTCTTCAAACAATAATTGAATTAAGGATTTAGCTGAATGGCAAGGCATATTCTGTTAGTTTACGTGGAGGGGCATCTAAGTCCAACATTGGTTCTCCATCTGTCAGCCCCTTGCAAAGTGGCATCCAACATCAAAGCTCCCCAATTCCAGGGACCTCCACCCTGAAGTGCCCCCCAATCAGATATGACTTTCATTTGGAAATTATCTCCTAAGTAAAACCTCCTGACCTTTTCTTGGTGTCTTGTGTCGCTCCTACCCTTGCAGGTGCCATAATCAAAACTGTGCTGGCATCTCACAGTGAAAGTCTTGTGGTACTACTGCTAGGTGTCAGGATGACACAGAGGCCCTTATACAGCATCTTGACACCTAGTGGGTCACCAGTGCTATTTGGATCCTGGTGCCGACAAAGACAAGAGCAACAGGGGATTGCTCCTGCCTGGAACCCAGAAGACACCAGAGAAATGTCAAGACAGGCCTAAGATGAGGCTTACCAGTGGGTGGGGGCCCTACCCAAGGAGGGGAATCTTCAACTTGGGGGAGTGGTTATATGTGGGAAGCCTTGATTTAAGTGGTAAGTTCTGGGTTCGTATCACATCTGAGTCGGGGGTAGTTCAGAGTGGGGATCACATCCAGGTGGGAGTCACTTCATGAAGGGGTTGACAGAGGGGAGGGCTTTACAAAGGGGGTTTGTGAGCATCGGGCTAAGGTCTTGAAACCTGATGCTCCTGGGAGGCTAAAATAACCCCAGACTTTACCTGTTTTTTCCCCCTGCTATAATGTGGCTATATTTTAGAATTTATACAGTAATGAGCTGCTCTACTTGCACTTACAAGTTTTTCATCTCATTACTATTTAACCCCTTGTGACTTAAATTTCATTGCGGTATAACACCACAACCTGTCTTAGTGTCCTTTAAGTCAAGCTAAGGGGCAAATAATACAGCCTAACTACCCCCCCCCCCCCCCCCCATGTCACTATTAGTGTGTTTCACTCCTCTTTTAGTGTTGTGGGTTCTTCATGCTACTATTGGTGTCTTGGAGTGCTGTTGCCTTTGACAGTTGCCTGCAAGCAAGCTTTAAGTAAGTTTCATTAAAACTAGAATGAAAACCCCCCATTGTTAAAGTGTAAGATTGATTCCTTCATTGACTAATGGAACCAAATGAAACAAGTATTTCATAAACTAAAAGCAAACTGATCTGAAAATGTTTCCTAGGCCATGTCCCTAAATTGAACACATGTTCTTTGACCCAATGCAACAAGTATGAAAATTGTTTCAAACTCCATCTACCCTGTGGTGGGCCATTTCTAATGAGGAGAGTTTACCCTGCATGTTTTGCCAGTGAAAAGTATGCTAGGTAAAGCAGTGAAAAGCAGGAGTAAAGATTTCAAAATGGCATCCCTTCTTCTGCTTGTTTGGGTCCTGTGAGATAAAGTAGGCATGTTCTTGGCAGTGCCTGCATTTTTGTCCATAGAGTGCCGGCAGCAATTTTCTAAATATCTTCTTTATGGGTCAACTTCCATCAACTCACATAGAATACTGTTGAAACTTCCCCCTTCATGCTTATCTATATATATATAATTCTCACCACCAACGTTCTATGAGCCTGCCTGCCTGTGTCCGTAACTTTATTCGCTGGGCTCCAAAGCCCCAGCTGACGTCACTGGACCCATTATGCCGTAATTCGCAGCGTGGACGAATGACGTGATCAAGTTGGAATCTGTTTGTGTGCGTGCGTCTGACGTCGGATGCACAAACACAAACTGATTCAAACTTAATCACAGCATTCGTCCACGGCTCCACGCTGCGTGGCCAAGAACAGGACTTTGGCTGGCGGGGGTTGGGGTCCCCCGCCAGCACAGGTACGCGACGGCGGCAGCGGGGGATGGTTGGCAGCAGGAAGGGGGGCTCGAAAGGGTCACGGCAGGGGGGGTCCAGGGGTCAGGAACTCCCAGGGGGGGGGTCTAGAAATCGGAGGGAGGGGGTCTGGAAATCGGTGGGAGGAAGGCAGGGAGGTGGGATCTGGAACTTGGAGAGAGGGAGGGGCCTGCAAATCGGAGGGAGGGAGGCTGGGAGGTGGGGTCTGGAACTCGGAGAGCGGAAGGGAGGGCTCTGGAATTTGGATGGAGTGAGGGGGGTCTGGAACTGGGGGACACGGGGGTCTGGAACTCAGAGGGGGGTCGAATTCAGAGGGAGGGGGGTCTGGAACTGGGGGGGAAGGGGCTCTATAATTCGGAGGAGGGGACGAGAGGGGAGGAGGGGGAATGCATCACCTGTACTAAAACTAAAAAAAAACCAACAAAAACAGGGGGACGACCCTGGAACTCAGAGGAACGGAGGGAGGGGGGACGACGACGACCCTGGAACACGGACGAAGGGGGGACACTGGAACTGGTTGGGAGGGGGGGGACACTGGAAGTGAGTGGGAGGGAGGGGCCCCAGGCACACACACTCTCTCTCACAGACACACACTCTCACACAGTCTCACTCAGTCTGTCACACGCACACACTCGCAAATTCACTCCCTCTCTCACACAGTCACTCTCACACACACTCTCTCAAACATACACACTCCGAGGAAAACCTTGCTAGTGCCCGTTTCATTTGTGTCTGAAACGGGCCTTTTCTACTAGTGATAAATATTAACAAGGTAATTCTATATATGGTGCTGAACATTAGGCGCTACTTCCGTGCCAAATATTTGGCATGGAAGAATGTTCTAATGGATGCAAGGTGCCAAAATAGGGCAGAAATGGCAGAACTGTGACAAAAGACACACGTCCATTTATAGAATAGTGTCTACCTGTTTCAGCATGGATCTGCAAAGAGAGCATGACTATGGGAGGAGCATGGGAGGGCCAAGGGTACGTTCTTAAAATGTGTGCAGTGTTATAGAATAATGTGGATCCAAGCTCAACACCCTTCCTGCAGAAACTACACTGGCTAGTAGTACCTTGCAGGGTTAAATTTAAAGTTCTGTGTTTGATTTTCAAGGCCCTCAGATAAAATGGGCTAGAGTACTTAAAGAATAAATTATCCCTCTATACACCTTTTAGACTTTGAGACCTCTAAGATCCTCTCACAGATCATCACTATCTGTCTCTTCATCAAAAGAAATTATACAATGTGATACCCGCCAATGAACCTTCTCAGGAGTAGCCCCCACGCTCTGGAATTCACTCCCAGAGGGACTACTCATAACTCAAGACTATCTCTAATTCAGGAAGCAGGTAAAAAGCCTGGTTCTTCTCCCAAGCCTTTAATACATAGGGTGACAGACTATACACCCATTCTACACCTGGACTAGCTTGCTATACGCACTGTAACTTAGACCAGTTCCTTATATCTTGATTAACTGTAGAAAGAACTTGCCTTTAGTTTAGCCACCCATTATTTATCCCAACTGACTCTGTACCACACATCTTGTCCCCATCTATATATCTGCATTTGGCCCCTCAGCTATATGGTAAGCTGTATTGTAGAAAAACATTACTACAGTATCATAGCAATGTTATTTGAATGTTCTAATTGTGTGCTTATTTCATATTCCATCACTATTACACTTGCATCATATTATAATTCTGTTATTTGATTTTCAGTGCTGTTAAATGTATATATTTTTGATCCTGTTTCATGGTAGTCTTATTATTAGGTTTCAATTTGCTGTTTTCAAGTTTCCTCTTTTATTGTATTTACTAGGAAAAAATGCCCGTTTCTGAGCGCAATGAAATGGACGCTAGCAAGGGGCCCCCTCCCTCCGTCCCTCCGAGCTACTTGCCTTGTTCGCTGTGGTGTTTCCGTTTCGGCCCTCGAGTGTCATAGCTCCGCCCTCGACGTCATGACGTTTTGACGCGAGGGCGGTGCAGACACTCCAGGGCACACCGAATATCTCGGGCGCCTCAACTTCCGTGGAGGCTTCAGAACGTTGGGGTTGCCTTTTATATAGAGAGATGTTTATACGTGTACATTTTACTATTGTTATGCTGCTAGCAGAATTGTAATTTTGATGTTAAATTGTACCCACTGTACACCACCTTGGGTGAATCTCTTCATAAAGACGGTTAATAAATCCCAATGAATAAAAATAAATAAAATAAACTTGCACACTGGGATTTACACCTGGTTTCAGCTGGTGTAACTTCTCGCGCCCCAAAGTTGAGCGTGGATCCCGACATGTTATTCTATAAACGGTGTCGATCCTGGAATGCCTGTTATAGAATTCTGCTTAGTACCAGTTATTTCAGCGCTGAATTTTGAAAGCCATTTACTGAATCCGGTTGTAACTGTGTTGTTTTCGATTCAGTCCCATGGAACCTGCAATTATTTTCTTTATCTTGGCTGCTTAGTACAATGTGGTGTCTGTGGTGTGGTCTCTGTGCTAACATGCTGCTGGGGCGTTGTTGTTTTCCTGTAGCTTCACTTGTGACAAGTGTCTTAGCTCCTACCAACTAGCATTTCCAAAGATGCTGGGGCGTTGTTGTTTTCCTGTAACTTCGCTTGTGACAAGTGTCTTAGCTCCTACCAACTAGCATTTCCAAAGATGCTGGGGCGTTGTTGTTTTCCTGTAACTTCGCTTGTGACAAGTGTCTTAGCTCCTACCAACTAGCATTTCCAAAGATGCTGGGGCGTTGTTGTTTTTCTGTAGCTTCGCTTGTGAGAAGTGTCTTAGCTCCTACTAACTAGCATTTCCAAAGATGCTGGGGCGTTGTTGTTTTCCTGTAGCTTCGCTTGTGACAAGTGTCTTAGCTCCTACCAACTAGCATTTCCAAAGATGCAGGGATGTTGTTGTTTTCCTGTAGCTTTGCTTGTGACAAGTGTCTTAGCTCCTACCAACTAGCATTTCCAAAGATGCTGGGGCGTTGTTGTTTTCCTGTAGCTTCGCTTGTGACAAGTGTCTTAGCTCCTACCAACTAGCATTTCCAAAGAGATTGCTATTCCCAGCGTTCTGAGCTTTGAAGTTTAGTCTCAAAACACAAACCTGCAGACTTTGAATGAAGTCTATTTATCCTTCTTTTACAAGCCTGCTGATAGATTCCCATTGAGATCATTCCAAATTCACTTACTCCTTTTTAAATTAAATGTTCCCTTACCTGCTGTTCTCCCGTCTGTCCTTTCAGACACTAGGTATGCTTGTATTGCTTCCATTTTTGTTGTTTCTTTTTGACAAGATCTTTTCTTGCCATATGCCCAGAATAACTAACTCTCCTTCATTATCTGAAAATATATCAGTATTCATAGTTGCTCTTCTGACATTCTGCTAATAAAGTATGGCTGATTGATGAACCATGGTGTTCTTTCCCCAGCTGCTGCCCTACGTTAGAATAATATCTTGGAGTGCTGTTGCCTTGTAATATCTGATTTGTGCCTTTCAGATACTTTAATATTAATGTCATATGTTTGAGTAAGAACCTTAGGAAGATCCTTAGGTAGGTCCAATGAAAGGTATCATTACCTGTAAAGGATCCAAGTAACTGAGATTTAGATACCTGGAGACTGGCATTGACACCAGAAATTGAAATTAAGCTGCGGAGTGCCTACCTTTTCAAAAACTTCAGCAGATTTCACTACTAACACTCACAGTCATGTTCATCTTACACCCATAGAAACAGAGAAAAAAGAAGGCAGATAGAGACCATATGTTCTATGTGGAGGGGGCATAATCGAAAGGGGCCCTCAAGTTTTCCTGAACACGTCCTTGCAGGACTTCCCAGCGAAGGGGCGGGGAAACCCGTATTATTGAAACATTGAAACAAGATGGGCGTCCAGCTTTCATTTCGATAATATGGTTGGGGATGCCCAAATCGCAAAATTTAGGTCGACCTTAGAGATGGTCGTCCCCGATTTTCGCCGATAATGGAAACCGAGGACGCTCATCTCAGAAACGACCAAATCCAAGCAATTTGGTCATGGGAGGAGCCAGCATTCGTAGTGCACTGGTCCCCCTGACATGCCAGGACACCAACCGGGCACCCTAGGGGGCACTGCAGTGGACTTCACATATTGCCCCCCAGGTGCATAGCTCCCTTAGCTTGTGTGCTGAGCCCCCCAACCCCAACCCAAAACCCACTACCCACAACTGTACACCACTGTAGCCCTAAGGGGTGAAGGGGGGGCACCTACATGTGGGTACAGTGGGTTTCTGGTGGGTTTTGAAGGGCTCACATTTACCACCACATGTGTAACAGGTAGGTGGGGGATGGGCCTGGGTCCGCCTGCCTGAAGTGCACTGCACCCACTAAAAATTGCTCCAGGGACCTGCATACTGCTGTCATGGAGCTGGGTATGACATTTGAGGCTGGCATAGAGGCTGGCAAAAAATATTTAAAATGTTTTTTTTAGGGTGGGAGGGGGTTGGTGACCACTGGGGGAGTAACGGGAGGTGATCCCTAATTCCCTCTGGTGGTCATCTGGTCAGTTCGGGCACCTTTTTGATGCTTGGTCGTGAAAAACAATGGACCAAGTAAAGTCGCCCAAGTGTTCGTCAGGGACGCCCTTCTTTTTTCCATTACAGGCCGAAGACGCCCAAGTCCTAAGCTCGCCCCAGTCCCGCCTTCACTACACTGCCGACACGCCCCCGTGAACTTTGGTCATCCCCACGACGGAAAGCAGTTGAGGGCGCCCAAAGTCAGCTTTTGATTATGCTGATTTGGGCGACCTTGCGAGAAGGACGCCCATCTCCCGATTTATGTCGGAAGATGGGCGCCCTTCTATTTCGAAAATTCACCTGAAAGTCATCCAAATTGCAATTTACTGTAAGCTTTTTACTTTGGCAAAAAAAAAAAATCTTTTTATTCAGTTTTTCAAAAGCAGACTTTAGTACTTACAAATTCGACAAAACTACAAAAGAAAAAGAGAAATAAGATCTACTAAATTGAGCATCTATTGCAGGTAGCCCAAATTTGGATGAGTTGAGCCAAAAGGTGTATTCTTCGGATTCAAGCATAGTAAAGTTGCAGTCAGAGATGATCTTCTCACCTCTTCAGCATGACTGGTTTATTATTTCTTCTTTTCATTGTTTTATTGACCTTAAATCAAGGATAGTGCTGGGCAGACTTATACGGTCTATGCCAGAGCCGGTGGTTGGGAGGCGGGGCTGGTGGTTGGGAGGCGGGGATAGTGCTGGGCAGACTTATACGTTCTGTGCCAGAGCCGGTGGTTGGGAGGCGGGGCTGGTGGTTGGGAGGCGGGGATAGTGCTGGGCAGACTTATACGGTCTGTGCCGGGGCTGGTGGTTGGGAGGCAGGAATAGTGCTGGGCAGACTTATACGGTCTGTGCCAGAGCCGGTGGTTGGGAGGCGGGGATAGTGCTGGGCAGACTCATACGGTCTGTGCTCTGAAGAGCATAGGTACAAATCAAAGTAGGGTATACACAAAAAGTAGCACACATGAGTTGTCTTGTTGGGCAGACTGGATGGACCGTGCAGGTCTTTTTCTGCCGTCATCTACTATGTTACTATGTTATGAAATATATTTAGTACATATTGATCGAAGTATTGCAAGTTCACTTGATACCTGTGATTAACATTTTTCCTCCTCCTTCCATCTCTTTATTCTTTCACCAAGGATCACACTCCAGTGACCTCATTATGACCCTGACTTATATAGGTGCTGTCCATGGCAGGCTGAAGAGTCATTGAAAGAACAGTTTTTAAGATAACTGAATCAAATGGGGATACGCAGAGGAGTTGATGAGATGAAGGCTGATTAATTTGTATCCATTCTGAAAAGGTTAGAAATATCTGTAGAGGAGCAATTCAGTACAAAGGTTAATTTTGGTGCAGAGAAAACGTATTATTGTGAGCCTTATTCCTTTATAATCTCTCTACAGTATGTAGGCATGCTCTTCTGAATATAATCTCTAGTTTGTACATGTCTTTTTCATCCAAACTTTGCATTCCTCTGAGTGTCTATTCTTTTCTTTTTCCAGGAATGGTGATAGTGTACTATAATTCTGCACAGTGCTTGCTAACTTCTTATTCAGCCCACACAGTTTTTCTTTTCTTTTTTTTTTTTTCCCCTAACATTTTTATTACATTCTTTTAAAGCGAAAAAAAAAGGGCACAAAACACCATGGTACAATGTACCAGAAATTTATCCCTATCTTTTGGTTGTTTAATATTTCAAAGTCTGTTCAGTAGCTAGCTCTGATGTGTTATCACATCACCCCTGGGGCTATGAAGGCTGATTAAAGGTATTCTTTACTGAAAGAAGGTTAGCCTTTTAGCAGCTGAGGCTCCTAGCTGACATACCATATTTTTTCAATAGGCTTGACTAACATTGATCCATCGGCACACTCTGAAATTTTAAAACAGGCTTGTTCAATTTCTGTCTTCAAGGACTGCAGACAGGATGTGCCCAGTGGAGTTTCTCAATCTTTTTTGGGCCGTGACCACATAATCACAGCTAAATAGAATAGTGCAACACCCTCCCCCTCCCCCCGGAAGGTACAGAATAATGATGCACCCATGGAAAGTTCTCCCAGGTTCCGACCCACAGCTTGGGAAGCTCTGCCCTAATAAATATGCACACATACTACCTCCACGGAATGCAAAGCTATTTCATGCATATTCATTAAGGGTATGATAAAATCTGACTTCTTTATGGTCCTTGAGGACTGAATTTAACAATCCTGGTCTAAATGGATGCAGGGATAGCTCAAATATCTGACTCTACCTAGCAGGGGTGTAGCTAGACCTCAATGGGAGGGGTGGCCAGAGTGCAGGGTGGTGGGGGGGATATTTTAGCCCGCCTCCCTGCCTCCGCCCTCCCGCCGCCACTTCCGCCCCCCCCCCCACAGCCACTACTGCCTCCCACCGTTGCCCTCCTGCCGCTGCTTCTACCCCCTGCCGCTCCCCCCCCCCCCCCCCACCGCCACTGCGAAGGTACCTTGGCTAGCAGGGGTCCCCATCCCCTGCCAGTTAAAGCATTTGTCCTGTGCTGGTCTCACATTGCCTGTCGCTCTGTCCTGTTTTCAGTCGCTGTGCACCAGGGGCGTAGCCAGACAACAGATTTTGGGTGGGCCTAGGCAAGAAGTGGGTGGGCACCAAGTGTTCTCCCCTTCACTCACCACCAAAACAAAATCTCTGCTGGCGGGAAAACGCTTCTTTCCACCTTAGCAGTCTGCAGTAGGCACGTGCTGAAACTGAAAAGTGAGCATGCGCAGGTGCTGGTATCCTGGAGAATAGTGTTTTCATTACCATCAGGGGGAAGTCTTCTGCTGGCGGAGCTTGGGATCCCCACCTGCTACCGCTAACACGTGTGCTGCTGTTGGGTAGGCCTGAGCCCTAATTGGGTGGGCCCACCCAGGCCCACCTGTGGCTACGCCACTGCTGTGCACGCTTGTTTTAATGAAACTGAGTTTGCGCGGCATGCTCAGTTTCATTAAAATGAGCGTGCACAGTGACTAAAAACAGGAAGAGTGTCAGGCTGTGAGACCAGCGCGGGACAAACACTTTAGATGCTGGGGGGTTGGGGACGCCAGCCAAACTGGGGGTCCCAGGCCCCCGTGGCTCCCTGTAGCTACGCCACTGCTACCTAGATCAGGTAAATTACAAAATTCAATTGACAACCTGAAGTAATACCACAATGCAATATTTCTCTACCTTCCCCTTTAGGCACGCCTAACTAGCTGGGTTTACAGGATTATCAAAATGAATATGTGTGAAATAAATTTGCATGTACTGGAGACTAATAGTTTATCTCATGCATATACACTGTTACAATCCTGAAAACCCAACCAGCTAGAGGTGTCTCCAGGAGAGGGTTGAGAAGCATTACCCTACATTCCTCTTCCCTCCAACGTGATCCTGTCTCATCTCCCAGTGCTTCTCTTAACTCCCCTCTCCTCTTCCAGTCCCGTACAGTTTCCCTCCTTGCCCTTTGTCCTTCTCAACGGGAACCAGAACTCAAAATATGAATTCAGTCGTGCTTTTTGCTTATTGTTAGCGGTTGGTACTGCTGTTTAAAGAACTAGCTGTGACTACAGGTGGCAGACAGCTACAGAATCTACTTATTTCTCCTTTCAGGATGAGGGGAAACGGTAGGAGACATGTTGGAGGTAATTTAATTCTATAAGTAGGGCCCTCCATTTATACTCTCCTAGGCTGTGGGGTGAGAACTTATTCTATAATGGCATCTAGCCACCCAGATACCATTATAGAATACTAGTAAAAAAGGCCCGTTTCGGTAGGCAATGAAACGGGCACTAGCAAGGTAATCCCCCACCCTCCCTCGCTGTCTCGCTCTGTCCCCTCCGAGATCCACGCCTCCCTCCCTTCCTTCCTTCCTTCCGAGTTCCCGACCCCCCTCCCTCCCTTCCAGTTCAAGGCCCCCTCACGCCCCTCCCACCGAGTTACAGACTCCCCCCTCCCTCTGATTTCAACCCCCCTCCGCGTTACTGACCCCTCTGCCGCAACCCTCTCGACCCCCCCCTTTCCACCAAAAACCCTCCTCCGCTGCTGTCGCGTACCTGTGCTGACGGGGGACCCCAACCCCCAACAGCCGAAGTCCTCTTCTCATCTGCGCCGGCGTTGCTTGCTGAATGGTCTGATCAAGTTTCTGTGCGTGCGTCTGATGTCAGACGCGCGCACAGAAACTTGATCAGATCATTCAGCAAGCAATGCCGCGGCAGACAAGAAGAGAATGCCGCGGCAGACGATAACAGGACTTCGGCTGTCGGGGGTTGGGGGTCCCCCTTCAGCACAGGTACACGACGGAGTTGGCTCGCGCTGCTATGTTGTGATTGGGCATAGTCGCTGCTGACGCACCCGGAAGTGGGAAACGTCATCATTTCAGGAGATGGATACAGAAGCACGAATGCCTCAAGGCTTATGTCCACGCAGTCAGCTTCAGAACGTTGGAGGTGTGTTTTATTATATAGGACTAGCATTACCTGATATTGGGGGTACCTAAAATCTAGGCGTCTAAAGTTATACCAGCTATAGACCTTATGTAGTTGTGGGCACCCAAATGTGGCAAAGGCACATGTAACTTATGGGATTCTATAAGTCGCACATGTCCATGCTCTGCCCCTTTGTACACCCCCCCCCCTCCCCTTTGCATTTAAGCACCATGCCAAATAGGCACACCCTTACAGAATAGCACTTAGGAGGAATATTGTCATTTAGATACATGTATGCATCATTATCAGTATTCTGTTCATTCACGAGGAATGACCTAGTAGTTAGAGCACCGGTCTTGACATCCAGAAGTGGCCGGTTCAAATCTCATTGCTGCTCCTTGTGATCTTAGGCAAGTCACTTAACCCTCCGTTGCCTCAAATACAAACTTAGATTGTAAGCCCTTCAGGGACAGGGAAATACCCAGTGCACCTGAATGTAACTCACCTTGAGTTACTACTGAAAAAGCTGTGAGCAAAATCCAAATAAATAAAATAATGCATGTATAAATGTAAGTGCCTCATTATAGCATTGCACCCACCCCTAGACTACTGCAGGGACCTGCTTGCTGCTCTAATAGACCTGAGTATAACATCTGAGTGTCATGGCTATAGCCATGCCCCCACGTACAGACTCGCCCTTTTCCAGTAATCTGGCTTTGTGGCTTCTCTAGACTACCTTTTTCCTACATTGCTGCTTCTGCTGCCTGTTTCCTTGTTATTCAAGCCTCGCTCTGGTGTTCCTGCATCCAAGCCTCACTCTAGTGTTCCTGCATCCAAGCCCCACTCCAGTCTTTCCAAGCCTCGGTCTGGTGTTCCTGCATCCAAGCTTCACTCCATTCTATTCAAGCCTCATTCCAAGTCTTGACATCATCAGCAAAGTCCTTTACAATGCACCTTGGAACTTTCATGCTTTGCCTTTGCAAGACGTCTCTTAACTCTTTGTGTTCCCTGATTAGATCCAGTTCCTGATTGGGTTTGCTCCTGCATGCCTTGATTCCTGCCTAGCTTTGTTCCTGTGAGTCATGTCCCTGAATTCTTGTTCCTGTGTGTCTTGTCTCTGAAACCATGTACCTGAAAGCCATGCTTCTGCAAACCTTGTTCCTGAAGCTTTACTCCTGTTCCTGCCTTTGTTTCTATTAGTCTTGCACCTGAAAGCTTTGTTTCTAAACCTATTCCTGAAAGCCTTGCTCTTACAAACCTTGTTCATGGAAGCCTCATTCCTGTATGCCTTGATTCCTGTGTGTCTTTTTCAATGAAGCCTCATTCCTGTATGCCTTGATCCCTGCCTGGCGTTATTCCTGTGAGTCTTGTCCCTGAATCCTTGTTCCTGTGTGCCTTGTTTCGGAACCTTGTCTGGCTCCTGCTTTAGTCTTGCTTTGCTCTTGACTCTTGCTACAGTCTAGTCTGCTCCTGGCTCTTGTTACAGTTAAAGTCTGTTCCTGCTTTCTGCTACTGCCAAACCCTGTTCCTGCTTTCTGCACAAGCCAAAGCTCCGTTCCTGGTTCCTGCTACAGCCAAAGCTCCATTCCTGGTTCTTGCTATAGCCAAAGCTCTGTTCCTGGTTCCTGATGCAGCCAAAGCTCCATTCCTGGTTCTTGCTATAGCCAAAGCTCTGTTCCTGGTTCCTGCTGTAGTCAAAGCTCCATTCCTGGTTCGTGTTCCTGTCAAGCCAAGTCCTATTCCTGATTCCTGTTCATGCCAAGCCAAGTTCTCTTCCTGGTTTCTGTTCCTGTCAAGCCAAGCCAAGTCCTGTTCCTGCCAAGCCAAGTCTTGTTCTCTGCCAAGTCCTGTTCCTGCCAAGCCAAGCCAAGTCCTATTCCTTGTTCCTGGTCCTGCCAAGCCAAGTCCTGTTCCTGCCTTGTCTAGAATCTTGCTTCTGTTTGTTCCTGTTGCTTAGCTAATGCCCTGCCTTGCCTGTGGTGTCTTATGCTTTGATTTGCTTAGCTCCTTCCCTGCCTTGTCTGCCGTGTCTTGCAACTTGACTTTTTTGCTCTGTCTCATGTCAGGATCCAGTTCTTGCCTGCTTAGCCTTGCTGTATCCGAACCCAGTTCTACAGTGCCGTAGCGATGGCTAACGGCACCCGGGGTGGGTCGCCGCTGCGCACCCCCCCCCCGGGTGCAGCACGGCGCGACCCCCCCCCCTCTGCGGTGCATCCCCCCGGAGTGCAACCCCCCCAGACTGCATTGTTACCTGCGGGAGGGCCGATCTGCCCCAAGTGCACGTCACTCGGAGCTGCGTCGGCCCCGCTGGTTCCCTGCTCTCTCTGCCCCGGAACAGGAAGTAACCTGTTCCGGGGCAGAGAGAGCAGGGAACCAGCGGGGCCGGCACCCCCCAAGCATGTGCACCCGGGGCAGACCGCCCCTCCCGCTCCCCCCTTCCTACGCCACTGCAGTTCTAGCCTTGTCCTTGTGTCTTGCTGTGTTCCTGTCTGGGTTCAGTTCTAGTCCTTTGCCTTGCTTTCTTGTCTTGATCCAGCTTCTGTCTTGCCTGTCTGCTCTGTCCAGTTGTGCCTAGCCTTGCCTTGTCTCATCCAGTCCTTGCCTTGTCCTTGTCTTGCCTTTTCTGGACCCAGTTTTAATCTAGTTCCATGTCTTTCCTTGTACTGCCTTGCCTTGTATTGCCTGTGTCCCAGTCCCAGTTTTAATCTAGTTCCGTGTTTTGCCTTGTCCTGTCTGAGTTCCAGTTCTAGCCCCTTTGACTTGCTTTCCTTACCTCATCTGGATCCGAGCCTTGTCTTGTCTTTTATACCTTGTTACCTCTGCCTTGCCTAGTCTCTTGGTTTATTCCAGCTTTGTCTAGTCTCGCCTAGTCCTGGCTTGTTCTGACTCCTGCCCTGTGCCAGCCCAGGTGACTTGTCTGCCACAGCTTCAGCTGCAGTCCAAGGGCTCACCATCCCTGAAACCATGACAGATTTCAAAGCCCCCCCCCCCCCCCCCGGGACCCTGACACTGAGGCTGACAATAGAAGTTGGTAACTAATGTTTTTAATCACATATTTTTGGGGGAGGGAGAGGGGGGTTAGTGACCACACCACTGGGAGAGTAAAGCGAGATCATTCCTGTTTCCCTCCAGTGGTCATCTGATCATTTAGGGCACTTTTTTGTGGCTTATTTATATATATATAAAGCAGACGTGTGTGTTTGTTTGTATGTCCTTCTCCAAACTCCTCTGGCCCCTGAAGAGCTATGGCCACCAAACCTGGCATGCAGACTCTACCTGCTGTTGCTGAAGTTATTGTGTAGTTTGAAGCAATTCGGTTCATGGGGGCACTCAGGGGAGGGGTAGCAATACCTCTATCCATTAAATGAATAGGCTGCAGGTTGGAAAGTTCTTTCTTGATGTTGCTAAGCACCAAACTGCTTGGGACAGGGTGAGGGCTCAGAGACTAGTGGGGAGAAACACACAGACAGCAGCTGTGCACTTGTCCCTCTCTCATTCTCTAATACGCTCTTCCCTAACAATTTCAGTACAAGGGAGGTTCAGAGACTGGTGGAAACAGGGTAGGGAAAAAGTGCTGGGGTCAGACTGGGAAGTGTGTGTGTGTGTGTGTGTGTGTGTGCATGAATTCACTACCCCACCAAGGGAACGTTCATCGAAAAGGGCAGGAAAATGAATTTCAATATGCCCTTGAATAGAAGGCTGTGTTTTGACAGGAAAACAGTGAAAGCCAAACACGGGTACTTGCTAGACTGAAAGAAACAACTAATCAAGAAAATCAACCTACAAAAATTGATCGGAAAAGAAAAGTTAGTGCTAGGTAGGGATCTATTCTCCACATTTTCTGATTTAAGGGAGTATTAAATTCAGTGTCAATGTCACCCTTTCTCACACACCTCTCAGCAAAACACTCCACTCACACAATCTCACACACCCCTCGGCAAAACAACATCCCCATTCTCACACATCTCTCAGCATAAACCCCCCACCCCTTCAAACCCTCTTCTCCAGTACACCCCCATTCACACATTCATTCTCACACTCGTCCTTCAGCAGTACACCCCCACTCACACATTCTCACCCCCCTCAGTACCACACCCCCATTCATACTCATCCATTCTTACACCTCCCCTCAACAGTATAACTCCTCAGTAGCACACCCTCACTCACACTCACCCATTCTAACATACCCATTGTAGCTGGGTTCCCCATCCAGGACCCAGCCAGGCTTGACCCTGCTTAGCTGCCTCTTCCTTCACACAACTGTTGCCTTCACTCCACAGCAATCTGGCTCCTCTGAGCCTTGGCTCCAGGCCCTGCGAACTCCCAGGACTTCCTCCTCCCTCCGTTCCTTTCACAGAGGCACATTCAAAGCCCAATGTTTATAAGTAAGAGCTTTTATTTTCTTGCTTCAAATCAAACAAAACATCCTTCACTCCAGGTTGTTTAGGCCAGCAGCCCAGAGCACAATTCAGGTTCAACACAGTCCATATAACTTCAAATTCAGGTTCAAAAGCAGTCCATATAATTTCACTTCACTTTAGCTCAGATTATGTCACTTAGGGAACAGTACATTATCAGAGGGAAAAACCCAATAGCTTAGTAGGCTGCAGCCCAGACCTTTTTAGTATGCAACAGTCTACACAGTCTTTCTTGCACCTTCTTACAGCATGGTTACACAGCTTTATTCCCACCTGGTTCAGGCTGGGGTTTCAATTGTGCCCAGCTCTCTTTCTCTCCCACAGACTGCACCTGTTTCCTCTTTAGTAGAGAGTTCCCCCAGTGCCTCAGCCTCTCTTCTCCGGTCTTCCACCAGTCTCTCCAAGGTACAGCTAGCCACCCTCTTACAGCAGCTTTTTGGGTTTGAGCCAAGGCTCCAATCTCCATCTGTTCCTCCCCTAGCCCTTCAGTAATCTCCATTTTATCCTCCTCTTCAACTTCCCCCGCCCCCAATCTCTCCAGCTGGCCCTCATCACCTTCCTCGGAGACCATTTCCCAATCTTCTATCTCCTTCCCTAACTCTTGCACAGCCGGGTGGGGAAGAGAAGGATTCTGGGACTGGTAGTTCCTCCCCTTCTTCCTTAACCCAGCCAACCTCTCTGCCTCCGGTAGCCCAGCTTTCTGAATGTGGGTGTTGTGCACATGAAATCTGCCCCGTTGGGATTCCCCGGCTCCCTGTACCCCCTTTCTTCGCGCCTTCCCGGATCCCCTTTCACCTGCACTCTCACACCATTCACACTCACTCTCAGCAGTACAACCCCACTCAGCCATTTTCACATACCGCTCAGCACTGTCAACATTGAAGGCTTGCTTAAAGTAGAATATATTTAAAGCAGAACATAGTTTTGGGGCCAGTCATGGATCCAGATACATTCCTTAATCTTCACTTCCCCAACTGTAAAGGTCTAAAATATAAACTAATGCATGCATCAACCTTTTCCTACCTGAACACACAATTCTTGATTGCGCTGCCGCGCAACTTAAAAACGATCTATGAATTAACCAACTTCCGCAAACTACTGAAGACCCATCTCTTTAACAAGGCATACCACAAAGATCAACAAATATGAACTCCTATACATATATCCAGAATTGCCTTACAGTATTTACTCTTCAAACTTCTATCATGTATTATCGTTATCATGTTACCCAAGATCCTTCGGTTATATTAAATGCATATTTTCTTATATATTTCCACTTTTCATGATGTATTGTAAGCCACATTGAGCCTGCAAAGAGGTGGGAAAATGTGGGATACAAATGCAATAAATAAATAAATAAATAAATAAATACATAGTTTGTTTTCTATCCAGGGCAGTTGAAACTACAATGGACAATTAAATATGGCTTGCAGATCAATGAGAAAGGCAGGCTAAACTAAGAGTTGATGAAACGCCAGTTGAAAATCAAAGGCAACTTGTGCACCAAAGGGAAAGGCAAGCTCAAATAGAGAGTATTGAAAACCAACAAGAAAATGAAATACGGCTTCAGTACCAAAGACAAACACAGGCTGCTATCAGAGCCCAAAAGACTGGACAGCAAAATGTTCAACGTTTAGAAAGTAATTGTAAAAAAGAAGCCAGAAGAAGACTATTAACGAAGTTCAGTTTACAAGGGCCAGCTTTGTTTTACAACTCAATGAACGAATATGAAAAGTCTCCTCAATTGAGCATTGGTAAAATGAACATTGTCTGTAAATCATGTACACTAAAATTTAAGGCAGAATCCCCTGGTATGTGTTGATCAGGAGGTAAAGTAAGGCTCCCTTTACTAAATCCTCCTCCAGAACCACTGAAATCCTTATCCAATGGCTGTACACCAGTTTTTATACCTGTGGAGGAGTGGCCTAGTGGTTAGGGTGGTGGGCTTTGGTCCTGAGGAACTGAGTTTGATTCCCACTTCAGGCACAGGCAGCTCCTTGTGACTCTGGGCAAGTCACTTAACCCTCCATTGCCCCAGGTACAAATAAGTACCTGTATACAATATGTAAGCCGCATTGAGCCTGCCATGAGTGAGAAAGCATGGGTTACAAATGTAATAAAAATTCCTCAGATACAGTTCAAAAGATAGCAGTTTCCAGTTCAACTAGTCTTTGGAATGTTGATAAATAAGGCTCAAGGTCAAATGTTAAAAGTCACAGGTGTCAACTTACAAAATCCATGTTTTTTACATGGCCAATTATATGTCACCTGTTCACGAGTTGGCTCAAATAAGTCTTTATACATGTATGCTCCAAATTGAAAAACAAAAAATATTGACTATCAAAATGCATTCGAATGAGAACTTATTACAAATTATATTAAACATATTATCTACTCCTGTGTTTTCTATTTCTGTTTGTACAAATAAAAATATTTCTATATACATCTATCTATACCTATTTTTTGTTTCATTTCTCGCATTAAAGACATCAAACAAAATGTAACAACCATCATAAACAAGTTTAAAATACATACTTACACAGTGTTATTACACACAAACAAACCTTGCTTTTCTCAATTACAAAGTACTAACCTATCACTGAGCAACACCAGCGGGAACAGCAGGTTCGTTAATAAAACAGGTCTAGATCAAAACGTCCATCTTATAGCCCTGAATGTTTTTGTTTTGTTCCATTATGGCAGAAAAACGTCCAAGGGTTAGGAACACTCAGATCCTGCCCCTGATATTTATTTATTATTTATTTGTTGCATTTGTATCCCGCATTTTCACACCAATTTGCAGGCTCAATGTGGCTTACATTATGCTGTAATGGCGATCGCCACTTCTGGATAGAGAATTACAAGTGGTATTGCATTAAGGCGCATAAGTGGTAAAGTAGAATACAAAGTAGTATTGCATTGAAGTTACTACTACTACTACTATTTAGCATTTCTATAGCACTACAAGGCATACGCAGCGCTGTACAAACATAGAAGAAAGACAGTCCCTGCTCAAAGAGATTACAATCTAATAGACAAAAAATAAATAAAGTAATCAAATCAATTAATGTGAACGGGAAGGAAGAGAGGAGGGTAGGTGGAGGCGAGTGGATACAAGTGGTTACGAGTCAAAAGCAATGTTAAAGAGGTGGGCTTTCAGTCTAGATTTAAAGTTGGCCAAGGATGGGGCGAGACGTAGGGGCTCAGGAAGTTTATTCCAGTCATAGGGTGCAGCGAGACAGAAGGCGCGAAGTCTGGAGTTGGCAGTAGTGGAGAAGGGAACAGATAAGAAGGATTTATCCATGGAGCGGAGTGCACAGGAAGGGGTGTAGGGAAGGACGAGTGTGGAGAGATACTGGGGAGCAGCAGAGTGAATACATTTATAGGTTAGTAGAAGAAGTTTGAACAGGATGCGAAAATGGATAGGGAGCCAGTGAAGGGTCTTGAGGAGAGGGGTAGTATGAGTAAAGCGACCCTGGCGGAAGATGAGACGGGCAGCAGAGTTTTGAACCGACTGGAGAGGGGAGAGGTGACTAAGTGGGAGGCCAGCAAGAAACAGATTGCAGTAGTCTAAACGAGATGTGACAAGGGTGTGGATGAGGGTTTTGGTAGAGTGCTCGGAAAGAAAGGGGCGGATTTTACGGATGTTGTAAAGAAAGAAACGACAGGTCTTGGCGGTCTGCTGGATATGAGCAGAGAAGGAGAGAGAAGAGTCAAAGAGGACCCCAAGGTTTCGAGCTGAGGAGACAGGGAGAATGAGAGAGCCATCAACAGAAATAGAAAACGTAGGGAGCGGGGAGGTGGGTTTGGGGGGGAATGATAGAGTTCCTGAATGATAGAGTGACTTATAAAATAAGTTAGATAATCAACTATAGAAAGTTAATTTCCGGCATGAGAAATAAAGTGGTAGTGCGTATTGCATAACTTTCATTAGTACTACTACTACTACTACTACTATTTAACATTTCTAGAAAGCTACAAAGTGTACGCAGCGCTGTACAAACACAGAAGAAAGACAGTCCCTGCTCAAAGAGCTTACAATCTAATAGACAAAAAGTAAAGCATTTAAATTTAAAATATTTAAGCAGTCAAGCACAAGAGAACAGTCACAGAAGGACTGAAGTAGCAATGAAGGTTATCAGTCTAGTGTACAGAGTTCGGTTTTGTCTAGTTCATGTAAAGTCTAGTTGTCTAGTATTTAGGATGGATCATTATGGTAGGCCTTCTTGAACAGGTTGGTTTTCAGTACTTCTGGACTTCATAGAAAATTGTCTAAAAATTGGTTTTGAAAATACCAATTAGGACGTTTTTGTGAGAAAAATATCCAACTGCTGATTTATGCTACTTTCTGGATGTTTTTCTCTTTTGAAAATGAGCTCCATTATGTCATATTATTGTTAATGTTACTGTGATTTACTTACCCTCAGATTCTATATATGGTGGTGATTAAAGTTGCACTTGCAAAGCAAATTGGCCTTGTGGCCAATCTGCATGCACAATTTAATTGTTTAACAAGCCAATCAGCACTGATAATTGGCCACTAACAAGCAATTATTGGCACTAGTGGCACTAGTTGGCACTAATTAGAATTTATGCATGCAACTTTCTAAGCGTATTCTGTAAAGTGGTGTGCGTAAATTCTAATATGTGGATCTCAAAAGGGGGCATAGTCATGGGAGGGTCATGGGCGTTCTTAAAAATTACATGCACTGTTAAAGAATACATTCGCTCCCAACCTAAGTTAAGCGCATTTATACCAGGTTTAGTTGGCGTAAATGGCTGCACCTAAAGTTTAATCATGGGGATGGGTGCTACACGTATTCTATAAACCACGCCTAACTTTAGGTGAGGTTTATAGAATAGTGCTAAATGCGTCTTATTGGTGCCGATTTTAAGGCACCATATATTGAATCTGGCCCATAGGGTGTAGTGATATGCAGACTATAAACATACATGAAATGAAACCATTCAACAAATTCTCCGATGTGGGAGTGAAGTCTGAATTCTATACATAATTGGATAGAATCTCAATATAGAGCCCACATACACTCCACATTCCCTCAACAATGGATCTAAACCTTTTAGCCTTACAAATAACCATTAAAAAAAAAAATTGTGGTGTCACCTCAGGAACAGGAAACACTCCTTTAACTGCAAGACATTATTGGGGGTTAATTCTATAAAATAGGCTGTAATTTTTGTGCCAAAATGCTGCCTAAGTACTATTCTATAACCATGTGCATGTCTCTGATAGCATACGGTTTGCAGGTGGGTTTGCTGGGGAAAGTGTGGATGGCATACACATTTATGCATCTATCATAGTGTGAACTGTAGTGGGGGAAGGGGAGAAAGGAGTTGCTCAATGTTTGGTTGGAGGAGGGATTAAGAGGAGCTGCTGGACTGTTAGTGGAACAAAGGAAAGAGAGAAGATACTGGATGGTTGGGAGAAGAGGGTTGAGAGAGAGATGCTGGGTGGTTGGAGGAAAGGGGAGAGTGAAGATGCTCGACCATTTGGGGGAAATGATAAACTTGGGGGACGGGAGGAGAAATAAGAGAGATGACGGCTATAGTGGAACCATGTGGAAAAAAAACGTGGTTTGTGTGTGTGGGGGGGGGAGGGGCAGATTGGCAAAGAAAGGAGTGTAGGATGAGCAGTAGCAACATATTTGAGAGACAGAGATCATACTCCATATACCATGGTTTTTGAGTCAGGTTCATTATAGGTACAAAAATTACTTATTTGGAGACATCTCTTGAGGTGACAATGTGGAGGAGTGGCCTAGTGGTTAGGGTGGTGGACTTTGGTCCTGAGGAACTGAGTTCGATTCCCACTTCAGGCACAGGCAGCTCTTTGTGACTCTGGGCAAGTCACTTAACCCTCCATTGCCCCAGGTACAAATAAGTACCTGTATACAATATGTAAGCTGCATTGAGCCTGCCATGAGTGGGAAAGCGTGGGGTACAAATGTAACAAAAATAAATAAAAATATAAGTATCTGCAATTTATTCAGCAGAAGAACTTACATTCTTTACTGACAAGGGATTCTGCATCAAGCAGTACAGGTATCAATATGGTGAAAACCTAGGGTGGGTCCCTTTCCCAGAGGGTACCTTTGCTAGAGAGTGGTTAGTGAAACCATTAGTATAAGCAGAATTTCCAGTGACTAGTCCAGAAACATGTGACAAGAGGGTGGGGCAGAAACTACAAAGGTATGACGACAATAGTAAAATGGAATAGTAATGAAAATATTGGTCTAAAGAAAACAATCTCTGCTAATTTCCTGCCCTGCTTAAAACATATCTACAGAATTGCCACCTCTATTTTTTTCCACAGCAAATAAAGTAGCAGAATGGAGGAGTAACCTAATGGTTAGTGCTGTGGGCTTTGATCCTGATGAACTGGGTTCAATTCCCACTGCAGCAGTGCCGTAGTGAGGGCGGCTGACACCCGGGGCGAGTCGCCGCTGCACACCCCCCCCCCCTGAGTGCAGCACGGCGCACCCCCCTCGGCGCGCGCACCCCCCCCCCGGAGCGCACTCTTACTACTCACGTAGGAAAGGGGACGGGTGGGAGGGCCGCTCCGCCCCGAGTACACGTCGCTGGGAGCTGCGTCGGCTCCGCTGGTTCCCTTGCTCTCTCTGTCCCAGAACAGGAAGTAACCTGTTCCGGGGCAGAGACAGCAGGGAAACCAGCGGAGCCGACACCCCCCCAGCGGCATGCACCCGAGGCGGACCGCCTCACCGCCCCCTTCCTACGCCACCGCACTGCAGCCCCTTGTGACTCTGGGCAAGTGACTTTAACCCTTCATTGCCCCAGGTACAAAATCTTAGATTGTAGTCTGCTAGGGACAAAGTGCCTGTATATAATAAATGTAAACCACTTTGGTTGTACCACAGAAAGGTGATATATCAAGTCCATGACCCTTTACTGATGCTAACCAGAAGAGTGGATATATTAGGTTGATTTCTGTAGGCAGAAGGAAAATAAATCTTTACTGAGTGGGCTGAGGAACCGTCTGGAAAAAAAAAGTAGACTCTGACACGAACAAAAGGAGGAAAGATGCCAAGGGTGCTAAACAGCTGCTCATGGACAGTGCCATAGGCTGTCAAATTTGGCAGTAGCCAAAAATGGCCCAAGGGATGTGTGGAATGTCCTATATCAAATGGCTTAGTTGGATGAGGCCAGTCCAAATTTTTTGTGAGTGATAGCCCAAACGTTAATAACCAGTTTGTTAATGAATACCAGAAAGCACTAGAAGCCTGCCTACAGCTTACATGAATGGAACACACACCATCCCTGCTGGGAGGTGAAGAGTACCATGGTGATTTGGGAATGAATAGTACCATCAGAGCTGGGACCAACCTTTTCTGAACCCAGGGAAGATATTTAGCATGTTCTCTCCCACACTTACCGAGGGCAGAGATCCAAGTTTTCAAGTTTAATCAATATTTGATTTTAGTTACATTTGTACCCCGCGCTTTCCCACTCATGGCAGGCTCAATGCGGCTTACGTGGGGCAATGGAGGGTTAAGTGACTTGCCCAGAGTCACACCAATGTGGCCGCGCAGGCTTCTGCTTCTGTGAGTCTGATGTCCTGCACGTACGTGCAGGATGTCACAGAAACAGAAGCCTGCGCGGCCACGTTGCTGATCTGCAAGGGCAGGCTTCTACATGGAATGTTGCTAGTGGAATAGCAACATTCCATGTAGAATCTCAAATAGTAGCAACAGAATCTCAACATTCCATGTAGAATCTCAAATAGTAGCAACATTCCAAAATCTCAAATAGTAGCAACAGCAACATTCCATGTTGAATCTCAAATAGGAAAATGGAAATGGGACTTGATATACCGCCTTTCTGAGGTTTTTGCAACTACATTCAAAGCGGTCTACATATATTCAGGTACTTATTTTGTAACAGGAGCAATGGAAGGTTAACTGACTTGCCCAGAGTCAAAAGGAGCTGTAGTGGGACTCAAACCCAGTTCCCCAGGATCAAAGTCTGCTACACTAACCACTAGGCTACTCCTCCACTCCACTCAAGCTGTAGATATTCTGAGCAGTGTACAGAATTACATAGCATTAAGGAAAAGGAAAGGAAATCCATCATCGACAGGGCATTAGAAGGATAAATAATGACAGTGATAGCTTAGTGCTGCCATCTACCCCAAGAGGTGCCCAGGAAATAAACCCAGGACCCCTGGTATCCACTAGATTATGCACCAAAAGCATCCCTGAATAAGAATGCATTCAGGCCTTCCTTAAATATTTGTAATAATTGTTATAGCCTGAGATGCAGGGGTAACATGTTCCAGAGAGTAGGGCCCATGACTCTTATAATCTGGGAATGTGTTGTATCGAGGCAGATGATGCAAAAGGACAGGTTAACAATGTGCTCTGTTGGGAAGGTTTGAGGGTCTTATTAGGGGTATAAGGAGCAAGAAGATTGGCTAGAGAAAGAGGGGTACCAGAATAGTGTACCTTATATACAAGTGTGAGTATTTTATAAGTAATTGTAAGGGTGATGGAGAGACAGGGTTCAGCTTGAAGCGGGGAGTCACATGATCAAATGCCCTTGAATTATACAGCAATTTCATAGTCGTGTGGAGCACCAGTGCTTGTTCTCAGTAGTTGTGGGGATGGAGAGACCAGAAGTTTTATTTATTTATTTAAAATGGTACCGTTTCATCTGACAAGGTAGAGCTAAGTGGTTCACAGGCTAAAACAAAAAAAAAAAAAGAAAGAAAGAAAGCAACTCCAAAAAAAACAATAGGACAGAGACTCAATCGATCTACAAGAGAAACTAAATAATAACAGATAGGAAGTGTTGCATCATGCAGCTGTTACCTACCGTAGGGGCAGAGATGGGAGTAGTTACTTTTTTAAAGTACTTAAGTAAAAAGTAAAAGTACTGCTTTCAAAAGTAGTGAAGTAAAAGTAGAAAGTCTTATCCAAAAATAATAATAATGCTGAAGTAAAAGTAATAAAATATTTATTTATTGCATTTGTATCCCACATTTTCTCACCTATTTGCAGGCTCAATGTGGCTTACAATATGTCGTTAAGGCAATTGCCTTACCAGATTAGATAACATTAGTATTGCATAGAGAACATGTCTTGCATAGTAAGATGAGATAGACAAATATGAGAGAGTCACAATTCCAAGTTATAGATAAGTGAGAAGTGTTACATTTACAGTTGTTGATCATTGTGTTATGCCTTGTTGAAGAGGTAGGTCTTTAGAGATTTCCGGAAGTTTGTTAGTTCGTAAATATTTTTTAGGTTAAGCAGTAGTGCATTCCATTACTGCGTGCACAGGTAGGAAAAACTGGACACATGCGTTAGTCTGTATTTTAGACCATTACAACTGGGGAAGTGAAGATTCAGGAATGTGCGGGATGATCTTTTAGCATTCCTGGGGGTATGTCTATTAGGTCTAACATGTAGGCTGGGGCATCTCCGTGAATGATTTTATGAGTGAGAGTGCATACCTTGAACGCAATACGTTCTTTGAGTGGGAGCTAGGGGTTTTGCGCTTTCATATTTTGTTTTTCCGAATATGAGTCTGGCTGCAGTATTCTGGGCTGTTTGAAGTTACAGCTCTTAACACTATTTTACTACAAAGTGTGACACTTGTGAGGGGTTAGGCAGATCTAGGAGCCAGAACTCCGGACCGGGGCGCTGGAAAGGCAGGCGTGGGTGGGAACAGTGGAGGGACTACCAATCCCAGCAGCCTCGGGAAGGATCACCTGAATCCTCTAGGAAGGCTAATCAGCGCTGCAATGCCCCTGACTCCCAGAGGAGGCCACTAGACTCCCTTAGAGAAGGTGAACCGGACTACAACTCCCAGGTTCCCGGGGGTAGGAGGCGGAGGCTTCAGAAACAGATGATCACACAACGAAGGCGCCGGAGTTGACCGGCGCTGAAGAAGACTCTTTGGCTGGCCGGGGTCCCCAACCCCCACCAGCAAACAAGGTACCTGATGCGGCGGCAGGGCGGGTGGTGGCGGCGGCGGTGTCTGTCAAATGTAGAGGGGGCCAGGGCATAATCTGTGGGGGCCCATGCCCCCGTGGCCCCACGTAGCTACGCCCCTGCCCTGCACAAGCTAGCCAATAATAAATTCACTCTTTTTAAATGCAGCTCAAAAATGTTTTGTTAAAGACTGCAGAAACTAGAGCATGAGTGAAAAACTGAACCATAAAGAAGTGAAATTAGCATGTTATATACAAGGTAATATAAGTCCACAAAGCTTAACAGGATAAACATTTTGGGAACTGCAATTACAAACTTTGTGCCTCCTGGGCTACCATACCACAGACTAAGATCCCTTAGGCTTGCCCTGTTGTGCACTACATTCATTCAGAAAAGTTAAGTAGCAAAGAGAGACTATAGGGGTTATAAGTTCTATGGAGTGTTGATTTCTTTTTCAGATTTTAATTTAATTAGTACAAATAAGGAGACTGAGTTACTTGTGTAACCTGCAATTCAGACTCTTTTTGGCACTAGTTCATAGTAAATTTAGTTATTTTTGAGAATTTTTTTGAGTGAAGAAAACTCTTAGCTTTCAGTTGTAGAATGTTTTAGGAAACGCTGCTGACTTGTGCAACCGTTTTGTTTTTTTTCTTTCTTTTAGTATGGTACTAACTGAGGACATTTCAAGGAGTACATGAGGAACTTTGCCTGTTAACCAAAGACTTTTACGAGTAAGCAAAATAGAGCGATAAAAAGTTTGTTCCAGTCTGATGCTCTTTGGGAGCTACGTTCTTTTCAGCCTGGAAAAACATTCGAAACAGAGAAATGTGTGGGATGGTGGATCAAACAAAGACCCTTTCCGGCTACTTTGTTCCGATCTGATTTGCATCGCAGAATTTTAGGAAACAGCTGTCTAGAGTTTTGGAGGAAGCAAAGTTATAGCCTGAGTCATCAGGGACTCAGCTGTGTATGGGAGCCTCCTGGGAGAAAACATCAAGTGAGACAAAGAAAGAAAGGCAGAGGGAACTTTTAAGCAAATGGCTGCGGGATGCAGAGGTAGTGGAACAAGCTCGGGGGAAATGCAAGCATGAAGGTCCAAAGGCAGCCGAAAGCCAGGGGTACCCCGTCCTTCGGTGAAAGGCATCGGAGGCGCTGAGTGAGTGGAGGAATTTGATTCCGCGTCTCAGACTGGAAAAAGTTGGAGAATTTCACTGTTGTCATGGCTTTGTATTGGAGAAGCTGGTTTTCCAATGAGGGGGCAAAACATCTCTTTCTGGTATGGTGCAGCTTAAATTCTTTTTCTACATTTTTCCCCCTAACGTGGTTCATGTGTATTTACGTTCATAAATATAATAGCATTGGTCAAATACAGCACTTTATCCATTCCTACTCTAGCTGGGATCATTTTCATGCACCTTTCTGACTCCACATACAACTTTCTTTGTTAGTCCCCTTAGTTTTCTATTGAACTTTATCTGTCTGGATGTTCTGTCTCGGCTTACACCCTATGCTGTTATGATTTTTTTTTTATTGTGTTGATATTGTAAGTAGCATTCTATGCCATAATGTGTACTGTTATTGGAATGATTTTTTTTTTCAGTTGGTATTGTCTATTACATACTTTCAGCTTGATCTCCCAGTAACATAGTAGATGACAGCAGAAAAAGACCTACACGGTCCATCCAGTCTGCCCAACAAGATAAACTCACATGTGCTACTTTTTGTGTATACCTTACCTTGATTTGTACCTGTCCTTTTCTGGGCACAGACCGTATAAGTCTGCCCAGCACTATCCCCGCCTCCCACCACCGGTTCTGGCACAGACCGTATAAGTCTGCCCAGCACTATCCCCGCCTCCAAACCACCAGTCCCGCCTCCCACCACCGGTTCTGGCACAGACCGTATAAGTCTGCCCAGCACTATCCCCGCCTCCAAACCACCAGTCCCGCCTCCCACCACTGGCTCTGGCACAGACCGTATAAGTCTGCCCAGCACCATCTCCGCCTCCCTCCACCGGCTTTGCCACCCAATCTCGTCTAAGCTCTTTAGGATCCATTCCTTCTGAGCAAACCCATGTACTTAAAATGTGTAGAATTGCTCAAAGTCTACTTTTCATATTAAGCACCCTGTTCAAAAGGTTGCACGGCACACTGCCTTGAGTGAATTTCTTCAAAAAGGTAGTAAATAAATCCTAATAAATAAAATCAAACACAAAACAGGTACATGCATAATAGCTTCACAAAATGTTTTGTTGTGAAGTATTATGTGGGCTTCTGAAAAGACTTGTTCATTGACCATCTTTTGTGTTTGCATTCACTGTGAGATAAGGACGCTCTCTGCAGCTGTAACTTTCGGATGTGATGAGTTTCTGTCCAAAAGGAGCTGCAACAAGGCCTGTTAATGGAGATTTCGTTTGGGGGCAGAACTATTGTTCCCCTTTGCTTTGAAACCTAACACTTGAGTAACTGAACTGAATAATTCTAAGCTAGGTGATACTGATGTGCGTCTATTTTTTTTCCCTCTTAATTAGCTTGCCTGGATGGTTATTAACGTGACACTTTTCTGGAAAACGTTTGAGGTTTACTACAATGGACCACAGTATTACTACTTGCATCGGATGTTAGGGGTGAGTGACTACCATGCTGTGAGTGCACCCTTTTTACTCTCGTATCTTCCCACCCTCCCCTCCCCCCCCCCCAAAAAAAGGTTAAAGCATTTTTAAACTGTTGGCAGCGCTGGCACACGGAGGTTCAATTAACAGAAGCTGGAAACTTGTAAGACTGATCCATTTACTTAAGACTTTTAGCCTCCCTGGCAATACATGAAAATGACCTGAGGGGAACCAGTGTAGAACACCACCCCCTGCCATAAGTACAAAAGTAATGCCACACTGGGAAAAGACCAAAGGTCCATCGAGCCCAGCATCCTGTCCACGACAGCGGCCAATCCAGGCCAAGGGCACCTGGCGAGCTTCCCAAACGTACAAACATTCTATACATGTTATTCCTGGAATTGTGGATTTTTCCCAAGTCCATTTAGTAGTGGTTTATGGACTTGTCCTTTAGGAAACCGTCTAGCCCCTTTTTAAACTCTGCTAAGCTAACCGCCTTCACCACGTTCTCCGGCAACGAATTCCAGAGTTTAATTATGTGTTGGGTGAAGAAATATTTTCTCCGATTTGTTTTAAATTTACTACACTGTAGTTTTATCACATGCCCCCTAGTCCTAGTATTTTTGAAAAGCGTGAACAGACGCTTCACATCCACCTGTTCCACTCCACTCATTATTTTATATACCTCTATCATGTCTCCCCTCAGCCGTCTCTTCTCCAAACTGAAAAGCCCTAGCCTCCGTAGTCTTTCTTCATAGGAAAGTCTTTCTTCCAATAGGAAGGCACATTTTATTTATTTGGATTTTGCTCACACCTTTTTCAGTAGTAGCTCAAGGTGAGTTACATTCAGGTACACTGGGTACCGTATTTTTCGGACTATAAGACGCACCGGACCATAAGACGCACCTAGGTTTTAGAGGAGGAAAATAGAAAAAAAAAGTTTGAAGCAAAACGTGTGGTAAAATATTTAATAACATACCATAAATAACAATATTTAACCAATGTAAATGTAAACAGAACTCAACAGCAGCATTAACAACCATTATTACTGACTTTAAGCTTTAAGTACAGAAACTTCTCTAATCATCAGGGAACCCCAAGAACTCCTCGTCACTACTGTCCACATTTATGAGGCTCAGTTCCTCAGAATCACTAGTATCACTGTCTTCACTCTGTTCATAGAGGATGTCATCTTCAGAGCCGTCTAAGGCATTGCTGATGCCACATTTTTTGAAGGACCTCACAACGGTTTCATCCTTAACTGACTGCCATGAGGTTTTCACCCACTCACAAACTTGGGTGAAAGTGGGCCTCTTCATTCGTCCAGTTGGTGTCAGATCATGATTTCCAGCAGCCATCCATTTATTCCACTCTTCTCTCATTAAAACTTTAAATGGCTTGTTGATGGAAACGTCCAAAGGTTGCAACTGGCTGGTAAGCCCCCCAGGAATTACGGCTAGATGGGTTTTCTCTTCTTTAAATCTCTTTTTTTGTGGCTTCAGTGATATGTGCCCTAAACTGGTCAAGCACTAATAGAGCAGGTTTTTTCAGAAGCCCTCCAGGACGTTTGGACCACACTTTTTCTATCCATATCTTCATGCCATTTTCGTCCATCCATCCTTTGTCATGAACATGAACAATAACTCCTCTTGGGATTGCCTCTTTTAGCATGGTTTTTCTCTTGAAAATCAGCATTGGTGGCAGTTTGGTGCCATCTGCACAGCAGGACAACACAACCGTGTAATGGGTTTTCTCATGCCCTGAGGTTTTCACGGTTATGGTTTTGGCACCTTTCACATCAACAGTCTTGTTTGATGGAACATCAAAGGTTAACGGGACTTCATCCATGTTCCCAATCTGGCTTATTTCAAATCCATTTTTCTTTCTTGCATCCAGTACAAATTTGTGAAAAGACACAATCATGGATTTTTTGTGCAATCCTACTTTTGGTGCGCATAGCAAGACCACATCTCTTCATAAATCTGTGGCACCATGATGGTGATCCAGTGAAGTCCTCAATGCCTTTCTCTGTAGCAAGACGTTTGGCTTCATATATGATCATTTTTGTAGATACTGAAAAGCCATTGTTCCTGTGACGTGTGATCCACTTTTTCACATCCACTTCTAACTGTGGCCATTTTGCAGCATGCCCACGAAAACATTGTTTCGTTTTGTCCGTTTTTTGCAGCTGATCCTCCTGTTTCCTCCATTCCCGTATCATTTTTTCGGTTGGAGGTGGCCCAAAGAGTTTCTCCGCTGCTCTGTTACCATGTTCTTTGGCGTACTTCACTACCTCCAGTTTAAAAGGGATTTTATATGAAAGCCTTTTCTGCTTTGACATCTTTCCACAATTACGGTAGATTCAGCAGCATACTACGGTACGCTATTTTATCTTTCTGCAACAAAATACAGTAATGACAGAACTATCAGTTCTAGGGCCTCCCTGAGTTCCAGGGGGACCTGCCTCCCTGAGTTCCAGGGCCCCCCTCCCTGCCTCCCTGAGTTCCAGGGGGACCTGCCTCCCTGAGTTCCAGGGCCCCCCCCTCCCTCCCTGAGTTCCAGGGGGACCTGCCTCCCTGAGTTCCAGGGCCCCCTCCCTGTTCCAGGCCCCCCTCCCTCCCTGAGTTTCCAGGCCCTCCTCCCTCCCTCCAAATTCCAGCCCCCCTCCCTCCCCCTGAGTTCCAGGCTCCCTCCCTCTGAATTTTAAGTCATCCTACCTCGTCAGGTCAGCGCGAGTGAAAAGCATGCAGCCCTTCCCTTCTCTCTTGCTCAGGTCTGGTCCCGCCCTCATTTCCTGTCGTCCCCCTTCTCCTCCACTGCTAACTTCAGACTACGTTCCTTTTCCCTCGCGGCACCTTATGCCTGGAATAGACTTCCTGAGCCTGTACGTCTAGCTCCATCTTTACCTGTTTTCAAATCTATGCTGAAAACCCACCTATTCACCACTGCTTTTGGCTCCTAGCCTCTACTCCCATTGTTGCTTCTCACCCAGTACTTCCCTCACCTTTAATTGTCTTGTCTATCTGTATTTTTTAGATTGTAAGCTCTATTGAACAGGGACTGTCTCTCTGTATCAGGTGTTCAGCGCTGCGTGCGTCTGGTAGCGCTATACAAATACTACTACTACTACTAATAATAATAATTCTAAGTGCATCCATGCTGTGACCAGGGTACCACAAGCTAATGGTAATTTTTAACATGGGACTTGTGAAGGCCATGCTGTTTACATCCTCCACCCCCACTCCAATAGTTGCTTAGTTAAATTTGCACTTGCCACACGTTACTATATATTAACTGCAATAATAATTAACTGCAAAATATAATGCACTTCAGTAAGAGTGCACCTGTCATTTTTTTTATTCGCTCTCTCTCCTAATACAATTTTATCCTCCTCTTTACTCTCCAACATTTTCTCTCTGGTTTCCCGCTCTCTGTCAGTGCAACCCTTTCACTCTCTCCAGCCCAGCAGTAGAGGGCAGTACTGAGCTGACTCCAGACTCCTCGGGCAGCAGGGGCTCTTCCTGTTCCAACACTCCAGTTGCACGCTTGCTAGGTTTTAAAATACGCTGTTTAAACTTTCACTGAAGTTTCATGTAGCATTATTGATAATCATGATGCCAAATACACGTTGCAGGTAATTAATTTGAACACAAGCCAACTTTGCTTAGTAGAACAAAGGTGCAATTAGGATGAAGTCTTTCTGGGTGAAACAATTAGTCATTTTTAGATTAAAAATTAATTTTGTATGTCTCTAATTATACAATTCAAGCACTCCAGCATAGCAGTGCTTTAGGTCTAACAGTGTATGAGAAGTTCCTGCCGTACCAGGATGAGATTCCATTGCAATTTTAGCAGCTACATTAACATTTCTGTCATAATGTATTTTTTTATTTTTTTTTAATTTTAAATCTGTTATACAAGTCTTGCTCTTGACAATATTCCTCTGAGGATCCACTCATACTCTACCTCCTTCACTAGAGCTTTATATCTCCTATACACATTCCCTTCCATAACTGGCCTCCACGCCAAAGCACAATATTCCAAAATGCATATATAACCTGTTATTGACCAGAAAAGTTGAGTCTAACACTTAAGGCCCTGTTTACTAAACAGCGTTATAGGCGCGTTAACGTTTTTAACATGCGTTAACCATGTACGTGTCTACAATATCTCTATAGGCGCCTACATGGTTAGCGCGAGAGCTAAGTGTAGGCACGCTAAAAACACTAACACACCTTAGTAAACAGGGCCCTAAAAGTTCTCCTAAAATTATTTGAGAAAACAAATTTCACCTTTTCCCTTGCACACTCTCCTTCCTACTCAGTTGCCTCCAATTCACTCCCTTTTCTCCCCAAATCTTACTATCTCTGCCCACCCAATAACTTCTGGCTCTACCTCCTCTTGCCTCTTTAATTCTGTTCGCCGTATCTCAAAAAAGATATTGCTAAATTAGAAAAGGATCAAAGAAGAGTGACCAAAATGGTAGAGGGGATGGAACTCCTCCCATATGAAGAAGGTCTAGAGGTGAGGGCTCTTCAGCTTGGAAAAGTGATGGCTGAGGGGGAGGGGGTGGGTTATGATTGAGGACTATAAAATCCTCAGTGGTGTAGAATGGGTAAAAGTGATTTTTCAAAACGTACAAAGACCAGTCAATAAAATTATGTGGAAATACTTTAAAAACAAATAGAAGGGAATATTGTTTCACTCAAAGAATAGTTGAGCTCTGCAACTTGTTGCTAGAGGATGTGGTAATAGCAGTTAGCATATCTGGGTTTTAAAAAGATTTGGGCAAGCTCTTGGAGGAAAATTCCATAGTCTGTTGTTGAGATGGACATGGGGAGCCACTGCTTGCCCCAGGATTGACAGCATGGAATGGTGATACTAATTGAGTTTGTGCCAGTACTTGTGACCTGGATTGGCCACTGTTGGAAGCGGGATACTGGACTAGATGGACCGTTGGTCTGACCCAGTATGCCTATTCTTATGTTCAGCCATTGCTTGGAATGATGTTTATATGGCCAAACAGGTCTCATGGTTGTGAGATTCTGAGAAGGAGCCATACTACATGTCCTCTGGCCTAGAATGATCATTGCAGTGAACAGATGTATGTGGGAAGGAGGTATAAAAATAGGGGAAAGTATCCATGGTTTCTCCGAATGAAGACTTGTGGCAAGAGATGCCAGTCAAATTCTGACTGAAATAGAAGAAGTAGGAGCAGGAGAGAACTGCTGCGTCAACCCAACCCCCCCTCCCCTCCCCAAAGGATCTTGTATGTTTTAAACAGACGTTTGAGATTAGGGGGAAAAATCAGTCGTAGCTCTTCATTCATAGACTTGACAGAAGACTGGACATGTTTTATAGACTTGACTCATTATTGAACATGATCTTTGGAGGACCATGACACTTGCCTCTGTCAATTTTGTTAAACCAGACTAATATGGCTACCCGTTTTAAAGTTTTTACTTATAGATGTGAGCAGTGCCAGCTGAAGGGAATGTGACACCCTAAGCCAACTTTTGCTTGGGCTGTCCCCTTCTCCATCAGCACCCCCACCCCACACATCTACCTTCCAGCCAGCTTGCTGACATAACCCCAAATCACCCCTGGGGTCCTGGGGTTGATGGGGGTAGGTTTGATTCTGACTTGCTCCTGCCTTGGTGGTTGGCGCCTTCAAAATCCCACCACTGCGAGGGGGTTCAAGTTGCCTTATAAGAGAAAATAAATCCTTTATATGGCAGCTTGAAACCCCTAATCATAGTACTGCAAGACTGCTGCTAGGGGTCAGACGCTCCATTTTAAAGAAGGCTCTAGAACAGTACTCAGCCAAGTCCTCGAGGTAACCCCAGCCATCTGGGTTTTCAGGATATCCACAATGATTCTGCATGAAATTGATTTGTATGTACTTTTTTTTTTTTTTCTTGGCATGCAAATCTCTCATGCATATTCATTGTGAATATCCTGAAAATTTGACTAGCTGGGTGAGAACATCAATACACTTACTGGGAAAACTAAACCAGTTGGATTACTAAATATCCCCCACATAGAATCTCCATGCTAACAAAATACCTGGTCTTGGTCACATACATAGAATGTAGATAGAGTCTCAGAGAATACAGAATAAGTATCCACAAATTAAAATATAAATATTTTATATATACAAAAATTAAACTGAACTCCAAAGATGCTACAACGTGCATGCAGTACAGCAGAGAAATAAGAGAAGTAACTTTATATCTGCTAGCTTTATATTTTGTACAATACCGATAAAGTCCTAAAAATCAGCATATTAATCTACTCTATCATTTAGGAACTTCTATGTGACATCACTTTGTAATCTACTCTACCATTTATGTACTCTAATGAAATACCACTCTGTATTTTTTAATCTGGAAATGGCGATCACCATTATGGCATAATGTAAGCCACATTGAGCCTGCAAATAGGTGGGGAAAATGTGGGATACAAATGCAATAAATAAAAAATTCAAATCTCTAAATTGATTTTTTTCTACCTTTTGTTGGCTGGCCATTTTATTTTTTTTAATCCTATTGGCCCCGGTCTCTGGTTTTTATTTTCCTCTGTCTTCCAGGGTCTCCACTTTTATCTGATACTACTTCTGTCCCCTTGTATATTCTTCACTTTCTCTCCTACATCCATCCATCTCAGACATTGATTGCTACCTCCCAGCTTGCTTCCATTTAATTTTTTCTCTTTCTATTCACTAAGATTTCACTGCATCTACTTACAGCTTTTCAAAATTTTCCTTCATCCTAGCCACCATACCCTATGTCTCTCTTCCTCAGCCTTTTAGTAACTTCCTTCTCCTCTGTGTCCAGCATATCCCTCCTCATTGTTCTCTGTCTAGTATCTTCCCTTTCTTGCTCTCTCTTCTTCTGTCTCCTCCATTTTGTCTAGCATTTCCCTTCTCTGTCTCCACCTTCTGTCCAGCATCTTTCTCTCCCTCTCTGGTGTCCAACTTCTTCCTTCCATATCCCTATGTTCTCATTGTGTCCAATATCTCCCTATACACCACCACCCTAGGATCCAGCATCTTCCCTCCATGTACCTTTTTGACTCCCCTCTTTATCCCATGTCCAACATCTTCTCCCTCCACTGTGGGGTCCAGCATGTCTCCATCTCTCTTCCCCCCATTGTCAAATATGTCTCTCTCTATCCCTTCCATCCACTGTTGTCTCCCACCCTTACCTGTTTGTGGTCTGTTTGCTTCTCCCTTCTCTGTGTCTACTTGTATGTTTGTTAAAATTTGATATACTGCCTGTGCTGATATACAGATCACAGCAGTTTACATAAAGCAATAAAATTAAAGAAAGAAAAGAAAAAAAAGTGACAATTTCAAACAGAAAAGGTTTGGACAAGTTCCTGGAGAAAAAGTCCATAGTTATTGAGATGGACATGGGGAAGCCACTGGTGGGATTGGTAGCATGGAACGCTGCTACTGGTGGTTTTCTGCCGGGTACTTGTGACCTGGATTGGCCAATGTTGGAAACAGGATACTGGGCTAGATGGACCATTGGTCTGACCCAGTATGGATATTCTTACATTCTTAAATCCCAGGCATACTAAGATAAGCACAAACAGACAACATATTATCAGCGATAATCGGGAAAACACTGCAGTGCTCAAAGCAACAATGTCCCCTTATAAGCTAAGGCACAGAAATGGTGTCTTCAGAAGGATTTTGAATTTTGCAAAGGAACTTAGAGTGTATAGTTAAAGGAATCTGGGAGCTAAGTGGGGAAAAAAGCTGACTGTAAACACATCTTTCTCCCCTCCAGAGGTCACAAGCAGTGGTAGCATTTCACACAGTGTTGCTGGTCTTGAAGCCTTCCCTCTGCTGTGTTTAGCCCTCTATGATATAAGTCCCTGTTTCCTCAGGGCTGAATGTTGACACAGGGGAGATGGAAGTTGCAGGATCCAGGGACAGAGGGGAGGGAGAGAGATGTATGCTGGACATGGGGGGTGGGAGATACTAGCCAGAGGAGCAGGGGGGAGTAGGTGAGGCAGGCTTCTCGATCCCTGAACCAGTGCCTTGCCCGGTCCACGCTTTGAGCTGGCCCTAGTCGTGAGATTTGCTTCTACTGAAGAGCAGGCTTTTCAATATGCAGCACTGCAGTAAAAAGAGCACTTTTCTGTTTTCTTAAGAACTTTATTTCAGAGTGTGATGACTTTTTTTTTTTTTTTTTTTTCATTACCACTTTAGTGTCTTATATGCTTCATTTGTTAGAATTAGCAGCAGAGGATATTGTCTTCCATTGGGAACAAAGTTGATGGCATACAATCCTGTTTTCTAAGCATTATTACTATGGATTAAGTGCTTAGATAATCTGACCGACTTTAAGAGCATTTTGAGATGGGGTAGTGCATGATGCCAAAAACCTCAGTTGTAGAGGCTCATTTTCAAAGCATATAGACTCACTAACAGGCTTATTTTTGAAAGAGAAGGGCGCCCATCTTTCGACACAAATCGGGAGCTGGACGTCCTTCTCCCAGGGTCGCCCAAATCGGCATAATGGAAAGCTGATTTTGGGCGTCCTCGACTTCTTTCCATCGTGGTGTCGACCAAAGTTCACGGGGGCGTGTCGGAAGCATAGCGAAGGCGGGACTGGGGTGTGCCTAACACATGGGCGTCCTCGACTCATAATGGAAAAAAGAAGGGCGTCCCTGACGAGCACTTGGCCAACTTTACTTGCTCCATTTTTTTTACCTCAAATAGGTGCCCGAACTGACCAGATCAGAGGGAATCGGGGATGACCTCCCTTTACTCCCCCAGTGGTCACTAACCCCCTCCCACCCTAAAAAAAAACTTTAAAAATATTTTTTTGCCAGCCTCTATGCCAGCCTCAAATGTCATACCCAGTTCCCTGACAGCAGTATGCAGGTCCCTGGAGCAGTTTTAGTGGGTGCAGTGCACTTCAGGCAGGCGGACCCAGGCCCATCCCCCCCCCCCACCTCTTACACTTGTGGTGGTAAATGTGAGCCCTTCAAAACCCACCAGAAACCCACTGTACCCACATGTATGTGCCCCCCTTCACCCCTTAGGGATATAGTAGTGTTGTACAGTAGTGGGTTTGGGGGGGGTTCAGCACCCAAGGTAAGGGAGCTATGCACATGGGAGTAATTTCTGAAGTCTACTGCAGTGCCCCCTAGGGTGCCCGGTTGGTGTCCTGGCATGTCAGGAGGACCAGTGCGCTACGAATGCTGGCTCCTCCCACGACCAAGGGGCTTGCATTTGCTCGTTTCTGACATGGGCGTCCTCGGTTTCCATTATCGCTGAAAACCGGGGACGACCATCTCTAAGGTCGACCTAAATGTTGAGATTTGGGCGTCCCCGACCGTATTATCAAAACGAAAGATGGCCGCCCATCTTGTTTCGATGATACAGGTTTCCCCGCCCCTTCGCGAGGACGCCCTCGGGAAAACTTGGGCACCCGTTTGATTATGCCCCTCCACGTTACATATGTTACTGTGGAACTTTGTAAGTCTATGTGCTTTGAAAATAAGCACCGTTGTGTATTATTAGATGTAGTACCTGGTATTCCTCCTGAAAACTATGGTGATAGAACAATTTGTTATTTATGACAGCAAGACTGTGTCGTAAGACTATTGCCCCATGCCTGTAACAAAAAGTCTGGCTTTGATCCAGATGATCTGATATGTTATGTCCAAATCTCAACTCTGTCCTCTCTGAATAGAATAATTTTAAGAAACAGGCTTACGGACAGTTACTGACCCAATTTGAGCGAGTGGAAACGATGCACTAATTTCAGTCTGTATTTTCGAAAGGCCACAGAACAGTTTCTTGTTATCAATTGCCTGTGAGATGTGTGTAGACAACAGACAGGGGCCAAGGTTCACGTTTGGTGTTTCTGGTACTCTACCTGCAGCCTTCGGTACTGTTGTCTTTCTGCGGCTGAAATCACATTATTGGTATAAAATAGGTTACATTGTTTTCTGCTTGTAGAATAAAATTTTGGCATGTTTAGGATGATGTGGGATGCCATAGGGTTCAATTTTTCACTCCTACTTTTAGGATACTAAAGTGTGGTAGGTTTTTGTACTTACTAAACCTTGAGCCCAAAACCTTGTAAGTACGTAAGTTTTGCCATACTGGGACAGACCAAAGTTCCATCAAGCCCAGCAAACTGTTTCCAATAGAGGCCAATCCAGGTCACAAGTACTTGGCAAGATCCCAAAAAGGTGCAATACATTTTATGCTACTTTATCCTGGAAATAAACAGTGGGTTTTCCCCATGTCCATTTTAATAATGGTCTATGGACTTTTCCTTTAGGAAACCATCCAAACCTTTTTTAAACCCTGCTAAGCTGTTTTTACTACATTATGTGGCACGAATTCACATGTGAGAAGAAATCTGCCGAAAGACGGAGAACTCAAAACGCCCCACGGTAAACAACAGAACAAAAATAAAAGTGTGAGAGCAACTAAGGAAACCAAAGACTGGAAGATGTGTATCAGTAAAGAAGTTTATTGAAGTATGGAGACTCGACACATGTGGAGTCTCCATACTTCAGAAAACTTCTTTACTGATACACATCTTCCAGTCTTTGGTTTCCTTGGTTGCTCTTGGATGAATTCACATGTTGCATGAAGAAACTTTTTCTACGATTTTATTTTAAATTTACTACTTTGTAGCTTCATTGCGTGCCCCCTAGTCTTAGTGTTTTTGGAAAGAGTAAACAAGCGATTCACGTCTACCCGTTCCACTCCACTCATTATTTTATAGACCTCCTTTCATATCTCTCCTCAGCTATCTTTCCTCCGAGCTGAAGAGCCCTAGCCGCTTCAGCCTTTCCTCATAGGAAAGTCATCCTGTCCCCTTTATCATTTCCATAACCCTTCTCTGTACCTTTTCTAATTCCACTATATCTTTTTTGAGATGCGGCCACCAGAATTGAACACAATAATCGAGGTGCGGTCGCACCATGGAGCGATACAAAGGCATTATAATGTCCTCATTTTTGTTTCCCATTCCTGTTCTAATAAAAATGAGGATGTTATAATGCCTTTGTATCGCTCTATGGTGCTTAGTGCAAAATCGGTGTGATTTTCCTATTTAGTTAAAATTACTCCAAAATACTGTAGAATATCTGTTAATGAGGAAAAAGGGCAAGATATGATTTGAGCCCTTTCATAAAAGCCTTCATTGATTGTCAATAGAACTCAGAATCCAGTTTAAAATGCTTTGTATTTTGAATGTTTGACATCTCACTAGGCCAAAATATTTAGCAGGTTGATACTTTACTGAGAATATTTGTTCATCACAGAGGCTTATACCCCTTATAAAAAAAAGGATGACATATCAGACTGTGGGCTTGTGCTTTTAGGCACTCGGCCTCTGGAATGCTGCATTCCTTCATTTGTATCAAGATACCAGTTATCTGGTTTTTCCTTGAAAAAGGCCAAGACCTAGATTTTTGGAATGACATTTGATTTCTGTTGAGTCACTAACGGCTCCTTCTACTAAGCTATGGGAAAAAGTGGCCTTAGTGCACCCTTGGTCTTTCCAATTCACTAACTACATTTTTATTGTAGCTGGAAAGTGGCCAATCCCAATGGATTGCGCTCATGTTGGTATTGGCACATGTGTAACAAAGAGAGGGAACGAAGCACAAACAAAGTCCAAGCAAAAAACAAAACAAAACAAAAAACAGCACAAAGGGCCTTCAAAAACACAAGGGACACAGTGCTTATGTTAAAACCTTTAATAATCCAAATTTGATTGAAGGAAGACTCGACACAGGCCGTGTTTCGGTGCCATCGCACCTGCGTCAGGGATCTACATAGGACACAGTATAATAAACATTCAAAATTAGATTGAAAATGCTGACATAATCAACTTAGATGTATACATTTAAATACAGGAAAGAAAGCTAGCAGATCAATATAACATCAGAAAGATTTTTTTTTTTTTTAATTTTTATGAAGTCTTTATTAATACTTTAACCACAGATTTAAATACATGGCACATCATGTATAGCATAGTGCATTTCAAATGTACAGAACCAATTTATGGTATTGTGGGTGAGAAATAATACATCACATGATGAGATTCTCACTGCATACACATCCACCCAGACAGTTTTTGCCTTACGAGTGCGCCCAGAAGACTATTCTTTAAGCTCAGCCCATGACTTCAAGTTTTGTAGTTTTGTATATATGTTAATCCCCTTCCCCCACTCCCACCCACCCTAACCCCCCCCCCCCACTAACCAGCATCACATTACCCGATAACAGCAATCATATTATACATGAAGAAGAAAAGGTTCCCAGATCATGTGCCATCTGTTCAGATGGTTGCGCCTCTCAGCTAAGAGCCTTTCCAGTTCGCAGATGAGCTTCAGTTTTTGAATCCACCTAGCTATTGGTGGAGTTATAGGCTGTTTCCAATGGGCTGCAATGACGACTCTAGCAGCGCATATCGCCTGCCTCAGAAAAATTTGCTGAGTCTGAGGGCGATGTGCAACCCCCACCTGAAACAGAAAAAAGGTTGGGTTCCAAGGTAGTGGGCTACCCATCCAACTTTGCAGCCTATTGTGCACAGATCTCCAGAAGGCACTGATCTTCCTACAAGTCCACCATATGTGTCCCGCTGTGCCTTTTACACCGCAACCTCTCCAACATACTCCCGTTGTGGTGGGGTAAATGCGCTGGAGGCGCTCAGGTGTCAAGTACCATCGGTACAGCACCTTTACCGCATTCTCCTTGAAGGGCACATGAGACGACACCCTCAACACATCCCGCTCCAGACTCTCCCATGATGCTTCCCCCATTGTCAACCCCAGCTCCCTCTGCCAGCCCTTCCTGTGAAGCGTATAATTCTGGGATTGCCTATTAACAATGTGGTAGAGGCGTGAGACCAGCCCACTAGTTTTAGGTGGCCCCTCACAGATAGCTTCAAGTGCGGATTTTTCCCGGGCCACCACCTCCCGAACTGCCCGTGTCCTAAGAAAGGTGGATAATTGAAGGTAAGCATACCGGTCTGACCCTATTATAGGGAACCTCTCGAGAGCCTCTGTATACGACAACAGCGAATCCCCCTCAAACATTTGGCCCCACCTTTGTAAACCTCCCCTATACCATCTAGTGAATACTCCCTTTATTGTACCGGGGTAGAATAGTGGGTTGTGTGCTATAGGGGACAGACAGGAGAGCTCAGTGCGTCCACGGGGAAACATGCTATCCCAATTAGAAAGGGTAACATATATGGAAGGACACAAGCCTCCTTCTAGAGATCTAAGTGAACTCGGGATCCACAAGAGCGCCCCCAAGGGCCGTGCACCCAAGGTGTATTGTTCCAGTTGCACCCACTGTCGGTCCGGATAGTCCTGAAACCATTCTACTGCCGCACGCGCCTGAACTGCTCTATAGTACCAGGCCAAGTTGGGTACCCCCAACCCTCCCCTCTTTTTATCCTGGTATAGGACCGAACGTGTCAGCCGCGGACGTTTCCCCGCCCAGATAAAGCGCATGATACGTTCCTGCAATGTTACTAGGAATTTTCTGGGCATCCTGATTGGGAGGGCTTGAAAAAGGTAGAGCAGGCGCGGCAAAACATTCATCTTTACAGCAGCTATGTGGCCAAACCAGGAGAGATCCAGGTCACCCCATCTCCCGAGGTCCTCTGTGAGTGTCCCAGCCAATCCCTTATAGTTTACTGCAAAGAGCTCGGAGTGGCGGGCCGTCAGATTGACCCCCAGGTAACGAATGCTCCTATCAGCCCATCTGAAGGCATAGGTAGATCTCAACGTTCCCACAAGCTCCCCAGGGAGAGATACATTCAAGACTTCAGATTTAGACATATTCACTTTAAAGCCTGACACAGCCGAGAATTCTTCAATCTCCCCCAAGAGCCCGGGGAAAGTGGTTAGGGGGCGAGTAACAAACAACAGCACGTCATCCGCAAATAAGGATAGCTTATGTTCTCTTCCACCTATGGAGAGACCTGAGATATCGGGGTTATTCCTGAGCCTGGTAGCAAATGGTTCCATCACCATTGCGAATAGCAAGGGAGATAAGGGGCAACCTTGTCTAGTACCCCGATGTAGAGGAATCGTTGCAGAGTTGCCCCCATTAACTCGTATACAAGCCTTAGGAGAATCGTAGAACGCTTGAATCCAGCCCCGAAATTGAGGTCCCACCCCAAAGGCCTCCATCACTTTGTACATAAATGGCCAATGCACGCGGTCAAAGGCCTTTTCGGCATCTAGGCTAAGAAGGCACAGGGGCTTATTCATTTTTTTTGCCAAATACATTAGGTCAACCACTCGCCTAGTATTGTCTGAAGCCTTTCTATATGAAACAAATCCCACCTGGTCAGGGTGAATGACAGCTGGAATCAGAAAGATTTTATTGAAGATACCGTATATAAACAAATTGCCCGACACAGGCCGTGTTTCGCCCACCAAGGGCTGCGTCAGGGGCTAATTTGAAACCTTCTGAAAGGAACAATTATAGTGCATAATAGACGAAAAAAACAGCTCATACAGCAGATCCTGTGATTCCTAACACCTGCAAACGGATACACCGCTGTTGAAGCTGGAAAAAACAGCGGTGTATCTGTTTGCGGGTGTTAGGAATCACAGGATCTGCTGTATGAGCTGTTTTTTCGTCTATTATGCACTATAATTGTTCCTTTCAGAAGGTTTCAAATTAGCCCCTGACGCAGCCCTTGGTGGGCGAAACACGGCCTGTGTCGGGCAATTTGTTTATATACGGTATCTTCAATAAAATCTTTCTGATGTTATATTGATCTGCTGGCTTTCTTTCCCATATTGGATTTTGCAGATCGCTTGCCTTGTTTTTTTGGGACCTACATTTAAATACAAGCATATGTATAAAATAACAAGAAAACAGAAAATGAACCAAAAAATTTATATATGTATATACACAGAAATATGCTATATCTGATGCACTCAATAAATAATGATGCAATATTATGCATAAAGAGATGTGTATATAAAATTGGATTACACATTGTAAATAATAATGCATTACATAATTTCAAAATTAATCAATATGTAAATACATATATATTTATACACAAAACATTTCATATGTCTTCAGTCTACTTGGTATTGGCACATGACCATTAATGAAAATTAGCACACGAGCACTTACCGACACCGATTTTGTAGGCAGTAATTTAGCTGTGGTAACTGATTAGTACAAAAATGCCCACTCTCTGCTCCCAGACGCCACCTCTGTGGAAAAATAAAAGTTGTTTTAGCTCCTGGTTTGCGTGTGCACATTAGGGCCCTTTTACTAAGGCGTGGAGGCCTAACACAGGCCTACTGTGTGTGCTAAAATAGCTCCGCTGTGGGACGTGCTGAGGCATCCCATGGTAGTTTTCCACTTAGCTCGCGCTAATCTTGCATTAGAAAATGGTTTTTTTTTTCAGTGTGGGAGGCGTGCTCATGGGCGTACAGTAGGCATGCCTACACTAATCAGGAAGCGTGGGCACATTACTGCACGCTATCTGAGTAGCATGGAAGCCCTTACTGCCTCCTCAATAGGTGGCGGTAAGAACACCCACACGCTAATGGCCATTACAAGAAATAAATTTATGGTAAGGCGGCCATTTTACTGCTGTGTTTAAAAGTGGCCACAGCATGCGGAAAACCCACCTGCTGACAACAGCGCTGGCCACTTCGTAGTGCAGCCTGGTAAATGGTCCCCATTACACCTCAGAGTGTCCTGTGGTAAGTCCTTTTAAACTGTGGTAAGCACATTCTAGTTCTTGCTGCAGCTTAGTAAAAGGAGCCCTAAGACTGTTTAACTGAACATGAGTCCTTATATTTTACTAGTAAAACAGGCCCGTTTCTGACACAAATGAATTAAGCAAGGTTTTCCTCGGAGTGTGTATGTTTGAGAGAGTATGTGTGAGATTGACTGTGTGTGTGTGTGAGAGAGAGAGTGAATGTGCGAGTGTGTGTGTGTGACAGAGAGAGAGTGAGACCTCTGGGTGTCACTGTGTCTCCTCTGTCCCACCCTCCAGCCACCCAGCCATTCTCCTCTCTCCCCTGCCCCCCCTCCAGCCACTCAGCGATTCTACTTTTTTCCCTTGCCCCCTTCCAGCCACCCACCGATGCTCTTCTTTCCCCTGCCCCCCCCCTCCAGCCACCCAGCGAGTCTCCTCTGTGCCCTGTTCCCCCTCCAGCCACCCAGCGAGTCTCCTCTCTCCCCTGCCCCCCCTCCAGTCACCCAGCGATTGTCTTGTCTCCTCTGCCCCCCCCAGCCACCCAGCGATTCTTATCTCTCCCCTGCCCCCTCCAGCCACCCAGCGATTGTCCTTCTGTGTCCCCTGCCCCCCTCCACTTTAATCAGCATATATTAAATTCCCCCCATGTGCTACAGAAAAGCACCGAGCACATCCTATATAATAAAACGCACCTACAACGTTCTGAAGCCGTAGTTCCGGAACGTTGCAGGAATGCTTCAAGGTTTGAAGGCTTCACTTTCTCGGCTTCAGAACGTTGGAAGTGCGTTTTATTATATAGGATTGGTTGGCTTTGGGTTGCAACAGGGCTGAGGGAAATTTTGTTTGGTTTATGGGTTCTGATAGAAAGCGGCTATGTTAGCAGTTTTTAATTAATTTCTGTTAGTTTTATTGTGTAACTCTCTTTGAGCTTAAGTGGTGAAGCATGGAATTAAGTGAAAATAAATAAATAGCATGTTCAGTTTTCAGTAGAGCCTTTACTGCTGTTTTCTGAAATGAAATTAAAGCACTTCAATGCACCTTGACAAGGACCCTTTGAGATATCTTGTGTGCTATTAGACTGTATTTCGTATTGCTCTAATATGACAGCATGCTCCTCTTGAAACTCTAAGACCCTTGTGATGAAATGCTTGGATAATTGTCTTGCCTAGCATTAATAACCTTACTGCAACTATTCCCTCTTCTGCTATCATGAATAATGTTGCTATAAAAAAAAAACCTCAGTGTTCTATTCTCTACTGTCATTGATCAAACCAGGAGATTATTTATTGGCGGATGCCCTATGCCATTTTGTTTACATTTCTTCCATTTCATGAAACTTGAGTTATTCCAACTGCTTAAGATATTAGTAATGGTCTTGTAGTTTAGTCATAATTCTGGGATATCACCATTGGGATGGATTATAGGAATTATATTGAATGCACCTCAGAAGGAGATCTCTTCAGGTTTCTTATTACAGTACTTTGAATTTGGAGTTAGTTCAAGGTGAGTTAAATTCAGGTGCAGTAGGTATTTTCTTAATCCTGCAGGGCTTAATGTTTATATTTGTACCTGAAATAATAGTGTTCTGTGACCTGCCCAAGATCACAAAAAAATGGAAGTGGGATTTGAACCTGGCTTCCCTGATTCTCAAGATAAATACCCCAGGGGCGTATCTGAGGTTCGGCGGTAGGGGGGGCAGGGGCTAGAGTGAGGGGGCACATTATAGCCCCCCCCCCCCGGCCGCCGCCCCGCCTACTGCCGTCACCTATCCCCGAGGTCAGCTTCCTCCTGCCGGTTTTTAAAAAAATATTACTTCAGCTGGCGGGGGACCCCAACCCCCGCCAGCCCAGCCGAGATCTTGTTTAAGTTCTTCATCCTCGTGCTGTGAAAGCTGCATCCCTTCCAGTTGGACGGAGTCTGACGTGCTGCAACGTCAGACTCCGTCCATCTGGAAGGGATGCAGCTTTCACAGCACGAGGATGAAGAACTCAAACAAGATCTCGGCTGGGCTGGCGGGGGTTGGGGTCCCCCGCCAGCTGAAGTAATATTTTTAAAAACCGGCAGGAGGAAACGGACCTCGGGGAAAGGGTTGACGACGGTAGGCGGGGGAGGGTTAACGACGGTAGGGGGGTCCAGGGCGAAATCTGTGGGGGCTCAGGTCCCTGTGGCCCCACGCAGATACGCCCCTGAAATACCCTATAAGGAGTTAAAACAATGAAAACCCTGAAACAAAGTATTAATAAACAACCTTTATTAGAAAAATGTGCTTAAGTAAATTATACACAGACCTGCATATGAAACTGGATACCGAAAATGTTTTTACACAATAACCAAATCCCCTGTTTCTTAAGCACCCAAAGTTCACATATTCACTCATGATGTTGTCTATAAACACTTATCTGTTGATCTAAAACATTCATTTAATTCATCATATATAGGTTATAATCAATGCGATATCTTCTACAGCAAAGTCTGTGTGCATAGTTGTTCCTAATAATATATCCAGACTGCGTCCAGATCTAGTAAGTCAGTGATGATGATGTGCTGTTTACATGCACTAAAAATCAGTATATGAAGTCGACCTCAATCGTCCTCGACACTGATCTGAGTTTTGCTTTCTGCTTCCTTAGAAGGAACAATCATAAACTCTAAAATACAATACACATTTCTGTCCATTCCTCACCAATACAAATAACATAAACCTTATATCTATCTATCTATCTATCTATCTATCTATCTATCTATCTATCTATCTATCTATCTATCTATCTATCTATCTATCTATCTATCTATCTATCTATCTATCTATCTATCTATCTATCTATCTATCTATCTATCTATCTATCTATGTGTGTGTGTAAAGATATAGATAAATATAGGCTACCTACCATAGAACCAAAATCGCCAGGTTCCCCAATTCTCAGTCTCCTGCTCTAACCATTAGAGATTGTCTGCTCTTTCTTCCAATGAGAGATTGTCGCCCTCTTTTAAAACATTTTGGGTCTATATTCAATTGGAGTTAACCGATAGGCTGTTACCATTCAACTCCCACTGTCTGGGTCCACTGCAGATATTCAGCAGCACATATCTGGAGAGTGTCATTGAATACCTACACAGACTAGCAAACTGGACCACATAAACAGCAGTCATAATCTTCTTGGATAACTGTCTAGGGACTGCATTTTGAAAGCTGCTGATGGACTCCAAGTAATGTACAGAACATCCTACAAATTCCTTTGCTTGGTATTCAAAACATTTAGTTTGTGGCAAACCACTTTATCTCTTTCGCTACATGATCCACTATTCTCCTACATGCACCTTGCGTTCTCTTTATCAAAATACCTTGGTTCTCTTAATAAAAATAGATTAAACATCTCCTCTTACAGGGAAATAGTTCATGAATACACTCAAGCTTGTATCTTCTCAGTTCAAGGACCCAGTTATGGAATGCCTTGCCATTTACTGTTCAATCAATAACTGCTCTTGATCAATTTAAAACTGGATTTAAAACCTTTTTATTCAATGATGCATCTAACTTATTTCCGTCTCTCAGATCTCCTGGTCCCGGCTGACGTAGTTATTAACAGGGGATGTGAAACATCTCCCTCTTGACATAATAAATAACTTGAACCATACAACTTTGTTTTTGTTTGTTTAAACTTGTTATACTGCTCTAACTGCCAATTATTTATTAGTATAAAGCACAAGGCTGCAGTTTCATTTTGTAGGTGGTTCCAATATGTTACCTGAGCAATGAACCATTAAACCACTAACTAAAATACCTTGCCCCACCACAACAGCAAGAGCAAATAAGGAGACCTGGACCTCCAGTTCTGAGCTTGAGAGCACAGGCCTAACATTAACCACCCAGTGAATGTTAAGGCCTACTTCAAAGGGCCTCCTTTGAAGGTGCTCCTAGCTCGGGTACCCCCCACTAGAGGAACCACCGCACCGGTGGCTTCCCCCACTACCATAAAAGGAAGCTACAGACCACAATACCAACTCCATTGCTTCCTGAAAGTCATTCAATAATAAGTCCAAGCCAGTGTCTGATAGGTGCATACTGTCATGACCAAACAGGCCTAGACAAGAAGTGTCTACCCAAGGATGTCGCCACCTGATGGTTAAGCTTACCAACTCTACAAGACCCATCTCTTCTCGTCCAAGCACCGCGGTCAGGGAATCACATCGGACTATACTAAGTGAGTACTGGGGAAACCAATCCAGGAGAAATGCCAAATTGTCTTTGATGATTTATTTATTTATTTGTAATGCTTGTACCCCGCGCTTTCCCACTCACTAGCAGGTTCAGTGCGGCTTACATAGTATATCAGGTTAACAAAGTAACATAGAGTGGGTGCAGCTGTAATATAGTAAGTAAAGAGGTGGTCGTTTAGATGTGGATAGGTAAGATGGGCAAGAAAGGAGGATGGTAAAGGTAGGGGAATGGGAGGAGGGTGTATATTGGGATTAACGTGTTGTTAATGTAACCTAGGGAAAAAAAAACATTTTTTTTTCTTTCTGTTCGCTCTTAACTGGGGGGAGCTCCAGAAAGTCCTGGGGGGAAGGAGAGGCAGAGCAAGCTGATCGGGCTAGCCTGCCGGTGGGGTTGCCGTTCTGGGGCTGTTCTGAGCCAGCAGGGGCTGACAGTGATGGTCCGGGGCAGCGGTGCCATTTTCGGAGGCAGAAGCGGGCCGCACAGGAAGGCGCTGAGTTTTTCTGACTCCCGGGGACAATTGGGCATGTCCCCGGGAGTGAAGAGGTGACCTGGCTTGTGTGGTACCCTGTTTGGGGCCGGTCGCAGTTTGCGGGGCAGCGAGGTGTGGCCCGGGTTTCCTCTGTGGTTTTCGGCTCCTGTTTGGAGCTAGCATCGGTGAGTTCGGGGGCGCAGCGGAGGAGAGTGTCGCGATTTTGTGGAGCCAGAAATGGTTGGGGATGTTCCCGGAGTTCCAGCAAAATGGCGGTTTTTAGGGTTGTTTTTATTTTTAGCTCCGTTTTCGGATCGGGACCAGTGGGACTGGAACTGCCGGTGGAGGTCGAGAGAGGAGAAATTCCTGAGTAAGGTTGATTGGTTTATTTTTAAATTATGGAAATTGGGTTTTTGATTTTTAAAAATTAAAGGGTTAATGGGATTTAAATTCTATTTGTGGTTTTGGGGTCAGGGGATTTTTGTGAATTTTTCTGGTGGGTTAGATTTTGAATTTAAATATTTTTAAGGGGCATTTTAGAAGGGGGGGGCTTTTAAAAGGGGTTCTTTAAGGGTTAAAATTACAAATTTGACGTGATAGGAAGAGAAGGAGGTAATTTAATTTTTGATATGGGTTTTAATTAAATTTGGGATTTTTAAAGGGTTTTTTGGGGAGATAATGGTGGGGCGGACTTAAAAAAATGGTTAATTTTAAAATCTAAGAATATAATTCAGTAGTGGGTAAGGGGTTTAATTATTAGGGAAAATTTGGGGTAATTTGGGTTAAGTGTATAGGGTTTTGTTTGAAGTTATTTAGTTTTTCCATTGATTTCTATGGGAAAAGGAAGGTTAAAATGGGGATTCAGTTGTGCAGATCAAGATTCCGTTGGTCAGCAAAAAAAAATTGGAATCCTGAGGGGGACGTAGGATTGGCTGAGGAGTCTCGGAATCTCAAGCCGAGATTCCGTAACCTGGGCAACGGCGCTGCTGACCGTTGGCCAGAAGGGTGAAGGCTGTTGGAAGGCATGGTGACTGAGCAAAGAAATTACTAGGGAGGTAATAGGTATTAGGAGAGAGTGCTGAATGCATGAAATTAAAATTCTAACAGTATAGGGAGTAGAAGTGATAGAATAGGCCTGGAAGTGAGGTACCTTTTGATTATTTTTATTTAAAATAGTTATCAGCCCCAGTATTTGGAAGTCCATTTTAAATGTCACCCAGTATAGATTTATATTCAAAGAGAATAGGGAGGAGAATTTCCTTCCAAATTTATTTAGTTAAGAGTGAGGTTGAAGGAGGAAGAGGAACGTGGAAGCCAGCGTCTGAAGAGGTGCCCGGGCCCCCATGCAAGAAAGAGTGGAACTGCAGCGAATCCGGAGAGAAGAGGAAAACCGGATAAGTAACTGAGAAATAAATTCTAAACACATACTTACCTGAGGGGAAGTCCGGAGTCTCCAAAGGGAATCTGAAAAGGAAAAAAAAAAAAACAGAGTATCAAATTCTTGCTGGTTGCAAGGGGCAAACAAATAACAGTTGTGTCAAGTTAATAGATAGAGTAAATGAGAAAAAGAACTTATCTGATGTTGTGTAGATAGGTCTGTTTATTCTGCCTGTACAAGGAAAAAACATCAAGAAAACCTGTTATAATTTTCAGGTGCAATAGTTATATGGTTTTTTAGTGTTAAAGGCTAAACAAAACAGTAAATGTTTGAAGTTAAGAGGTATCATAATTCTTTTGGAAACTAATAAAACACATTTGGCAAATGTTCAGATTGGTCTTCAAATTCAGAATCTATCCTAAATTTAGTTTTTTATTCCTCTCCCGCTCTTTGAGGACGGGAGACGAGGTTAGTTGATTTGTACCTCCTTCCGGTTTTGGCAGAGAGTTCCTGAGTGTGAGCCACGACTACTGACAACCAACCTTCAGAGAACCTACAGCCAACATCGCCTGCCTTACCAGGGAGGGCAGGTCACATTAAGTATGGGAGAATGTATAGGGAGGGCTAGGAAGAGGGATGTGTTAGGATTAAATAGGGAGCATATTCCAGGTTCAGTCTTCATAGTCTGATCCGGGTAGCGCAGATGGACTCATAATCTAAGTCAGGTCATTTGTGTAGGCTTGCTTGAAGAGGTACGTTTTTTTAGCAGGTTCCAGAAAGGTAGATGGTCATTGACTGTTCGAATGGATCTTGGTAAGGAATTCCATAGTTGGCTGCCTATGACGGAGAAGTTGGATGCGTAGTAAGTTTTGTACTTAAGTCCTTTGCAATTGGGGAGATGTAAGTTGAGATAAGTTCGATAAGCTTTTGAGTCTTATAATTATATTTATTTATTATAAATAAATATAATGTTGACAAACTGTCCATTTGAGCAACTAGAAATGCCATTCCCTTCCAGGTGCAGGAGGAGAAGGTCTGGTTGCTTGAAACCTGCCAGTAAGGGGACCAGGTCATGCCACGGCATGCCCCAGTCACCCCACCATGAAAGGCAACTCCATGTGACTCCAATCAGAGATGCAGTCCTCCAGGATGCTGTGCCGCTTTCCTTTCAGTCCAATGGCTACAGGAGTGGCCTACAATCCAGACTGCATAAGTCGGAGAACAACATGTAAAAGAAGGGATCAGGAACCAGAAAAAACAAAAGACAAACATGCCAAGTCCATTAAGGCTTTCTAATATATTTCTTAAAATGCCCCTGACTTCCATCTCTCCAGTTGCAGAATTGCTTCCTGACCCAAACCTGCAGGCTCTGTGCTTGTTGCAGTTCCACTGGAAAAGGAATGAGTGGAATAGAGGGGAGCTATCAGCATGTAGCAAGAAAAAGGAAGAACCTTTTAGGCCTTAGATGAAGGAACTGGGACATATTGTAATGAGGACATGTGGACATCCCAGCAATACGATTCAGCGTGATGGAATGACTACAAGCCATCTGATCTGTTTTAGACCTGGCCATACACGATCATGTAAAAAAAAAAAAATTACTGCATGAGCACTTGAGTGGAGGAGTAGCCTAGTGGTTAGTGCAGCGGACTTTGATCCTGGGGAACTGGGTTCAATTCCCACTGCAGCTCTTTGTGACTCTGGGCAAGTCACTTAACCTCCATTGCCCCTGGTACAAAATAAGTACCTGAATATTTGTAAACTGCTTTGAATGTACTACTACTACTACTATTACTATTTAGCATTTCTGTAGCGCTACAAGGCGTATGCAGCGCTGCACAAACATAGAAGACAGTCCCTGCTCAAAGAACTTACAATCTAGTAGACAAAAAATAAAGTAATCAAATCAATTAATGTGTACAGGAAGGAGGAAAGGAGGGTAGGTGGAGGCAAGTGGTTACAAGTGGTTACGAGTCAAAAGCAATGTCAAAGAGGTGGGCTTTCAGTCTAGATTTAAAGGTGGCCAATGATGGGGCAAGACGTAGGGGCTCAGGAAGTTTATTCCAGGCGTAGGGTGCAGCGAGACAGAAGGCGCAAAGTCTGGAGTTGGCAGTAGTGGAGAAGGGAACAGATAAGAAGGATTTATCCATGGAGCGGAGTGCACGGGAAGGGGTGTAGGGAAGGACAAGTGTGGAGAGATACTGGGGAGCAGCAGAGTGAGTACATTTATAGGTTAGTAGAAGAAGTTTGAATAATACGAAAACGGATAGGGAGCCAGTGAAGCGACTTGAGGAAAGGGGTAGTATGAGTAAAGTGACCCTGGCGGAAGACAAGACGGGCAGCAGAGTTTTGAACCGATTGGAGAGGGGAGAGGTGACTAAGTGGGAGGCCAGCAAGAAGCAGATTGCAGTAGTCTAAACGAGAGTTGACAAGGGTGTTGATGAGGGTTTTGGTAGAGTGCTCGGAAAGAAAGGGGCGGATTTTACGGATGTTGTAAAGAAAGAAACGACAGGTCTTGGCGATCTGCTGGATATGATCAGAGAAGGAGAAAGAAGAGTCAAAGATGACCCCAAGGTTTCGAGCTGAGGAGACAGGGAGAATCAGAGAGCCATCAACAGAAATAGAAAACGGGGGGGAGTGGGGAGGTGGGTTTGGGGGGGAAAAATGAGAAGCTCGGTTTTGGTCTTGTTTAATTTCAGGTGGCGTTGAGACATCCAGACAGCAATGTCAGACAAGCACGCTGAAACTTTGGTTTGGATGCAAGGTGAGATATCAGGGGTAGAAAGGTAGATTTGGGAGTCATCAGCATAGAGATGGTGGGATGAGATTAATGAACCAAGGGAAGAAGTGTAGATAGAAAAGAGGAGGGGACCAAGAACAGAACCCTGAGGTACGCCGACAGGCGAGGGATAGAAGTAGAAGAGGATCCACCAGAGTGAACACTGAAGGTGCGGAGGGAGAGGTAGGAAGAGAACCAGGAAAGGACAGAGCCCTGGAATCCAAATGAGGACAGGGTATCGTGTCGTGTCGTGGACAGGATGCTGGGCTCGATGGACCCTTGGTCTTTTCCCAGTATGGCATTACTTATGAGTATGCTGTGATCGACAGTTTCAAAAGCAGCGGAAAGATCAAGAAGAATGAGGATGGAATAGAGACCTCTGGATTTAGCTAGTAATAGGTCATTGGAGACTTTAGTAAGCGCAGTTTCGGTTGAGTGGAGAGGGCGAAAACCAGATTGTAGTGGGTCAAGAATAGCATATGAGGACAGAAAATCAAGGCAGCGGCGGTGAACAGCACGCTCAAGTAATTTGGAGAGAAAGGGAAGGAGGGAGATGGGTCGGTAATTAGAGGGACAAGTAGGGTCGAGTGAAGGCTTCTTAAGGAGAGGTGTGACCACAGCATGTTTAAAGGCAGCAGGGACAGTCGCAGTGGAAAGTGAGAGGTTGAGAATGTGACAGATAAAAGGAATAAGAGCAGGAGAGATGGCATTAAGAAGGTGGGTGGGAATGGGATCAGAGGAACAGGTGGTACATTTTGAGGAAGAAAGGAGAAGTGTAGTTTCCTCACTAGTAACTTCAGGAAAGGAGGAAAGGGAATGAGGGGGAGGAGAGAGAGGGGAACGGACTAGTGGAGGGAGAGGTGGTGAGGTACAGAATGCAAGGTTTATCTTTTGAATCTTGTCGTGAAAGAATTCAGTAAGGGTCTGAGGAGGTAATGAAGGGGGAGTTGGGGGAGGGGGCAAAAACCTCAAAAAGGTGGTATATCAAGTCCCATTTCCATTTCCCTATTTGAGATTCAACTTGGAATGTTTCTGTTGCTACTATTTGAGATTCTGGAATGTTGCTACTATTTGAGATTCTACATGGAATGTTGCTATTCCACTAGCAACATTCCATGTAGAAGCCTGCCGTTGCAGATCAGCAACGCGGCCGTGCAGGCTTCTGTTTCTGTGAGTCAGACTCACAGAAACAGAAGCCTGCATGGCCGCGTTGCTGATCTGCAAGGGCAGGCTTCTACATGGAATGTTGCTAGTGGAGGAGTAGCCTAGTGGTTAGTGCAGCAGACTCTAATTCTGGGGAACTGGGTTCAATTTCCACTGCAGCTCCTTGTGACTCTGGGCAAGTCACTTAACCCTCCATTGCCCCTGGTACAAAATAAGTACCTGAATATAATGTAAACCACTTTGAATGTAGTTGGAAAAACCACAGAAAGGCGGTATATTAAGTCCCACTCCCTTTCCCTTATCACCACCCAGTGTAGTCAGTAAGGGCTTACACATTAATCCTGTGCTAACCAGTGTGTACTAATGTGGATGTGCTAACTGATTAGTACAGGAACTCCCCTTCCCAAAAAAATAGAAACATTTTTGAACTCGTGATTAGCATGCACTAAATTGGCATTTACTGCAGGTTGCCTGAGCACTTCCCGCAGTATGCTAGTTTAAATTGCATTAGGCATGCATTGGCACCTAGCACAGCTTAGTAAAAGATCCTCTTGGTGCTTTAGGCTGTTCTTCAAATTGTCATTCTTTTTGCAAAAACTGGATGAAACTATTCAAAAAGAGAGCCTGTGGAAGCATTTTATTAAATTTAATGGTGAAAGCATTTTGGGCCAAGCTGATCTTTTATATGCCCTCCCCCACCAAGTAGGGGACCTATCAGTTCTGTCCCCGGACAGGTTAAGAGAAATAAAACACACAAAGGCCTTTGGAAGAGAGAACTTAATAGCATTGAGGAGGCCACTCAGAACTGTCTCTCAATTCCTCAGGTCCTCTGCTCTTTTATTAAGAATGCACTGTTATAAATTAACTGGGACACAAATATTGGGACACAAACTTTGGGAAAAAATCACGTACGACCACCTAAACGTCTGGAAATTAAGACCAACCTGTTTGAAAAGGCATACCCTACCGATCCAACCTAAATGCCTGATCTCTGCAACACAACAAAAGTAAAGTACGTAATGGACATAACACAACCCTTCTGCTGACTGTTCCACGTGAACTTTATATTACCACAACATCACTTTGTATTTGTTCACACCGGAGTCTACGAACGCCTCTCCGGTACTATGTAAGCCACATTGAGCCTGCAAGTATGTGGGAAAATGTGGGATACAAATGTAACAAATACAATCATTGGCTAGATTATATTCTGCTTACATCTGCAAGTTCAGGGGTTCAGGGTACTTTCCAAAACTGCTAGTGGTTCCAGTAAAGTCTTTATAGAAATGCGGAAATATCATACATTATTCCATATTACATCTGCATGCTCAAACGTCTGCATATTTCTCTCTTACTTCCCGATTCCCTTCCAGACATGCGTATTCTTAGTGACTTCCCAGAATCTGTTAATTTAACAAGTGTCAGCAATCTGTATCTAGGTTAAATGCATGTGTCCTGCTCTGTCTTAAAATGATCTCAATTTCACATTTTTAATGTTTAACTCTTGATATTCCCTTCTGAGCTGGGGGTGCTATCGTTTTCATAGTACATCCTTAATATCATCAATGGGAGATTTGACTTTGGACCCCCCTCCTTTTTCCACCTAACTAACTGCCTCACAAGTGCAATGGTTGGAAAGGGCTTTTTAAGGCCTCTCAAACAAAACTTTACTTTACCTCTTTGTTTTCCTAACGAGTCGCTGGATTTTGACGTTTTGTAGCAGCTAAAAAAAAAAAAAAAGTACAAAAGTGGCCACGGTGTTACCTGGATTAGTTGTGCTGTCGGATAATGTCTGGTGTCATTTAGTTCATATTGAAAAGGTAGAGTCACAATATGCACACATTGAATCCCAGTTTGAGCACAAAAATCAAAATTCCAAGGCACTCAAGAACTAATAGTACATATATTTTTACCTCTGTAGCACCTCGTTTCAAATGAGAACTCTTTAGTTAGCATTTGCCGATGAATGTTGCTGCAGCTTTCCCTGATGCTGCTGTAAACAGAACTAGTCCTATATAATAAAACGCACCTCCAACGTTCTGAAGCTGACTGCGTGGACATAAGCCTTGAGGCATTCGTGCTTCTGTATCCATCTCCTGAAATGATGACCTCTCCCACTTCCGGGTGCGTCAACAGCGACAGTGCCCAATCACAACATAGCAGCGCGAGCCAACTCCGTCGCGTACCTGTGCTGACGGGGGACCCCAACCCCCGACAGCCGAAGTCCTCTTCTCGGCCGCCACGGTGTCGCTTGCTGAATGATCTGATCAAGTTTCTGTGCATGCATCTGACATCAGACGCACAGAAACTTGATCAGACCATTCAGCAAGCAGCGCCGGCGCAGATGAGAAGAGGACTTCACCTGTCGGGGGTTGGGGTCCCTCGTCAGCACAGGTACTCGATGGCGGCGGGGGAGGGTTTTTGGCGGAAAGGCGGTGGTCGAGAGGGTCGTGGCAGGGGGGGTTCAGGGGTCAGTAACGCGGAGGGAGGGGTGAGTCTGTAACTCGGTGGGAGGGGCGTGAGGGGGCCTTGAACTGGAAGGGAGGGAGGGGGGTCTGGAACTCGGAAGGGAGGGAGGGGGCGTGGGTCTCGGAGGGGACAGAGCGATACAGCGAGGGAGGGTGGGGGATTAGCTTGCTAGCGCCCGTTTCATTGCCTACCGAAACGGGCCTTTTTTCGTAGTAACAAATAAATGTTTGGCTGATATTTCGGATGTAAAACTGCATGGTTGAAAACAAGAGGCAGAAGCACTTCACCACTGACCAGTAGATTCCTCAACCGTCACCAATAAAATTAATCGGGAAAACTACGTCTGATGAAAAAAGTGTGCCTCATCCTTGGAAGTAAGGAAATCTCCCCCCACCTAACACACACTGATAACAGCATGGACCTACACTTTTCACTTTAAAAGAAAGAAGCACTTCTGCATGTGAGTTAAATGAAATAATAATACACTTATGAGAGAGAGGGAGATTTGTAAGAGGCATTAAATACCGATAGTGCATAAAAGCACAAGAGGCGAGTCTCGTTCAGTTGAAAGGAAGGAAGCTCTGGAACAAAGGTGCATAGGATGAGGTGAAAGCAGATATTATTATTATTAGATTTTGCTCACACCTTTTTCAGTAGTAGCTCAAGGTGAGTTACATTCATGTACACTGGGTATTTCTCTGTCCCAGGAGGGCTCACAATCTAAGTTTGTACCTGAGGCAATGGAGGGTTAAGTGACTTGCCCAAGATCACAAGGAGCAGCAGTGGGATTTGAAACGGCCACCTCTGGATTGCAAGACCAGTGCTCTAACCACTAGGAGTGCCTCCACTAGCAATGTTCTATGTAGAATCTCATTCTATGTTCCACTGCACTAGCCACTAGGCTGCTCCTCCACTAGCAACATTCCATGTAGAAGCCTGCCCTTGCAGATCAGCAATTCGGCCGCGCAGGCTTCTGTTTCTGTGAGTCTGACGTCCTGCACGTACGTGCAGGACGTCAGACTCACAGAAACAGAAGCCTGCGCAGCCACGTTGCTGACCTGCAAGGGCAGGCTTCTACATGGAATGTTGCTAGTGGAATAGCAACATTAACATTCCATGTAGAATCTCCAATAGTAGCAACAGAATTTCAAATAGTAGCAACATTCCATGTAGAATCTTCAATATTTATTTAGATTTTGCTCACACCTTTTTCAGTAGTAGCTCAAGGTGAATTACATTCAGGTACTCTGGATATTTCTCTGTCCCAGGAGGGCTCACAATCTAAGTTTGTACCTGAGGCAATGGCGGGTTAAGTGACTTGCCCAAGATCATAAGGAGCAGCAGTGGGATTTGAACCGGCCACCTCTGGATTGCAAGACCGGTGCTCTAATCACTAGGCCACCGTATGGTTTGATATAAGGGTGAAGGCGGAGTGCGGACACACAAAACTCAGAAGTACTGGATTTCAGACGTACTGATTTTGATAAAATGGGGGAATACCTGAAGAAGGAGCTGTTGGTGTGGGAAGGCGTAGGAGAAGTGGAAAAACAGTGGTCCAAGCTAAAGGCTGCTATAAATATGGCGACTGATCTTTTTGTGAGGAAAGTAAACAAAAAAAAGAGAAGCAGGAAGCCTATATGGTTCTCCAAACAAGTAGCTGACAAAATAAGAGCAAAAGAGGCTTTGTTCAAGAAACACAAAAGAACGCAACAAGAGGATCACGGAAAAGATTATCGGATTAAACTGAAAGAAGCGAAGAGGGAAATACGGCTAGACTCAAGAATAATCAAAGGAAATGTTTCTATGGAAATGGTGGTGGTGGGTGTGTGGAACGGCCACCCAATAGAGCTGGGGAAGAGGAGGACTGTATCTGAATTCAAGAAATCATGGGACAAGCCCAGAGGATCTGATTTTCTGACATTTAGAAGGCAGTGCAAAACATATTATTTTTTTCTAGTTTTTTTTAATCTGATGTGTAGATTTTATAAGGATACTAGTAAAAAAGCCCCATTTCTGATGCAAATGAAACGGGGGCTAGCAATGTTTTCTTCTGTGTGCATGTGGGAGTGTGTGTGTCCCTGCCCTCTGGCCTCTCTCCCCTCCCCCCTCTGAGTCCTTCACTGTTACAGAGCCAGCGATTTGATTTGTGCTCTGCTGTTTTCCTTCACTGACTGTGTTACAGAGAGGGCGGGGCAGACACTCCTAGGGAAACCGGATATCTTGCCCCCTTCACACTTCCGGCTGGAGGCTTCATAGAGTTGGTTTTGCCTTTTATATAGAGAGATGTTGCTTTATTCTGTGTTGATGACAGATTTTTTTTTTAATCGTGTGTTTATAAGTTTGTTTCTGTATTTCTTTGCAATTTGCTCATGATGGGGTCCTTTTACTAAGGTGTGCTAATGATTAGCCTGCATTAAATGATGATAAGAACATTATATTCCTATGGCATCTCATCATTTAGCACATGCTAATTGTTAGCGCACCTTTTTAAATGGACCTCAGTATGAGCTGGAAGAAATTAGTAAATGAAGGAAAAGGTATCTAGATTAGTTTTCTGACACTTTTGAAGCATGTTTAAGCATGAATCACTTTATGCCAGGAATTCTGAGTTGGTACTTTTCTGCGTGTGGGTTGCAGTGCGAACTATTCATTTCTGTTGACTTCAATGTTGCTGATTTTGGGTCGCTATAGCAACCCACTGAAAAACCATAGCAAACTGCCAATTTCCCAGTCTTATGAATGGTTATCTCTATATCAGCATTCAAAAGCATACAGGCCAACACAAGTGTGACATGAATAATGAGCTTGTTATGTCAAGGCAAATAAAATCGAACAAAAATTTGAACAAAAATTAATAAAATAAATTTTAGGTGTCAGTCAACATTTTTAGGGAACGTAGCAACATTGTTGAAAGACTGGTATAATTAATCTTCATTGTAACGCCTATGTGGTACCTGTATATAAAGTCAGTGGGATGCTTGGATTTGCAGACCAAACGTGTTTGTATTTAGGGTTATTTGCATCTTATATGGTGTTGCTTTGTTTTTCATTTGTGTGATGATTATTATGAATTGAATCCATGGACCCTGAAGAAATACCCGAAACTCTGGCCAGTGTTGGCCGTGGACTGCAGATAACTGCATAGCTGCTCAGAAAAGTCCAATTATCCAAACATTACACTTGACTCTGTATAGAGCAGTTACAATTTATGACAACACCAATACTCGGGAGGTTTTTATGCCGATGATGCGAATGAGTACTCCGTGAATAATTGACAGTAATTCTGCAGAGCTCGGAGACACACCACGATACTTGAGGCCTTTCCTCCAAAAAGGAAAAAAAAACAATATAGACATACACTTTTTTGAATATACTAAGGATTATAGCAGATTGTAATATTTGTGCAGATCTTCCACCAATGACCAATATACAACTCTGCAAATTAGACAAGCTAGGACTCTTAAGAAAGAAGCCAATGCAATGTAGCAATATGATTATAATTCCTTTTGTTAGCAAGCAGTCAAGTTGCAATATTTCGTAGTGTCTTCAAACTGACTAATGGTAACCTAAAATATAAGAATTACAGTAGTCGTTGGTTTGTTACCCCATAAATGGAACACTATAGCAAAGTCTGAATGTTTCAAAACTAGATGTAACTGTAGTAAGTACTAAGTAGTAGAAAGAACGAAGAAAAGACTGAGTGGACATAGGATATCTGTGATGACATCAATAAACTAGAATCAATTAGTTTTTGGGGAATTAAACTAAATTCCCTCAATATGTATAAGTATCTTTTTTTTTTTTTTTTTTTCCCTGCTATGAGAGATTGAGTTTTCCGAGATCTCGTAGGTTTTTTTTTTACATTGAGGAATATAATTTACTAAACGTTAGCACATGTTAGCATCTCGCTCCTTTCCAGTCCCACACCAGCTGCGGTCTGGCTTCTCCCCCCTTCCTCGAGTCTACCTTTTTTGGTTAGGGTGGTGGACTTTGGTCCTGGAGAACTGAGGAACTGAGTTCGATTCCCACTTCAGGCACAGGCAGCTCCTTGTGACTCTGGGCAAGTCACTTAACCCTCCATTGCCCCATGTAAGCCGCATTGAGCCTGCCATGAGTGGGAAAGCGTGGGGTACAAATGTAACAAAAATAAATAAATAAAATATTACCATGTGTTTACATGCTGTAATGCTCGTTATTCCTATGGGTGCAGTGGCAAATAGCATGTTAATGGCTATTAGTGTTCACTTTTGTGGATTTGCCTTGCTTATAAAGCAATTAGCTAACAATTCAAGTCGGCTATAACATTTCTTGCTTAGTATTATTGAATATCACTAACTTAAGATCATCCACATAGTGGTGGTCCTACCAATAGGGCAACCGAGGCAGAGGCCTCAGATGACATTCTTTGTGGAGCGGCATCTCGCTCCTTTCCAGTCCCACACCAGCTGCGGTCTGGCTTCTCCCCCCTTCCTCGAGTCTACCTTTTTGTTTACGAAAAGTCGTTATCGACAGTAGCGATTCCCATATGCTGCCTTGCCGCTGGCAACGATTTCTCCACTGCAGCCCGCCTCCAGTGTCGGTTCCCCTTCCTGAAGAAGCTACGTGAAACAAAGGGGCCCTTTTGTCGGGGTTTGTTGAAGTGGAGCTTGGAAGCGTTTTTTTGGATAGAACTTTTGGACATTTTGTACCGTGATTGGAGTGAAGCACCAGAGTTGATCTTTGAGCTAAGTAGCAGTCTACATTTTCGCTGCAGATCTGTTCATAGGAACTAAGAGATAAAAGACGTTTAACATTTTTTGAGACAGAGTACAACACACACTTGTATCTACTTATTTTTTCTTAGTGCCAGTGACTGTTTTTTCAGTAGTGTTTTTTTTTCTCCCTAATTGGGGAGTTGTTTCTTACTACTGTTTTTACAACCTGGCAGAAGCCTATTATAGTGAACCCTTAGAGGTTTCTTAAAAAGTCTGACTTTCCTTGGGGTAGTTGAGGTTTCAAATTTTTAAAGATTTTACTCTATTATTGTGGGTGGATTTGGTGAGTTCTGTAGCAGTCTGTTATGCAAAAAGCAAATTATTTATTTATTGCATTTGTACCCCACATTTTACCACCGTATGGCAGGTTCAATGTGGCTTACATATTGCTAAAAAGGTGGTTAGAGGTGGCTGATACATACTTTTGCTATCCATAAATTTTGCTATCGATAAAGGTATCTTTAACAAGTATGTCTATACAGGGTTTGATATTATTTCTATGTGAAGTATATGCTTTGTAAAATATTTTATCTCTCTATATAAAAAGCAACACCAACGTTCTATGAAGCTTCCAGCCGGAAGTGTGAAGGGGGCGAGATATCCGGTTTCCCTATGAGTGTCTGCCCCGCCCTCTCTGTAACACAGTCAGTGAAGGAAAACAGCAGAGCACGAAATCAAATCGCTGGCTCTGTAACAGTGAAGGACTCAGAGGGGGGAGGGGAGAGAGGCCAGAGGGCAGGGACACACACACTCCCACATGCACACAGAAGAAAACATTGCTAGCCCCCGTTTCATTTGCATCAGAAACGGGGCTTTTTTACTAGTTTCTTATAAAGTAAAATAAAAATTGGGAGTGTAAACTGGACTGACCCAGTCGTCGCAACAACATAGAGTAAAAACCACAACACAGTAGAAGCTGGGAGTGAGATCAGGTGGCGGGCATTTGGAAGAAATCAATTCATGGGCTTTTTTGGTTCTTAAGAACAGCGTAGCGGTTTATTCTGAGATCTGCAATGATCTAAGCATTACCTCATTCTTGACTTTCCAGTGGCTATAACAAATCTTGCCAAGGCTAATTTTTATATGAATAGGATATTTTTAATGTATGATATTTTGGCAGCATATTATATGAATTTTTATGGTTAGTGGAGAGTTGTATAGAATGCTTTATAACATTCATGTTAACATCTGGAAATTGTGCTGGGTAAGCCTGAAACAGCTGTTTTATGTACCCACTCACTGAATTCATCAGAACAGATTATTTTCTTTAAAAGCAAGACAGATATGGAAGTCTTTAGTAGGGATGCTCTACCATTTCAAACGTCACTGAAAATCTTGATTTCCTACATTTTGTTTTGTAAATGAAACAGATAAATGAATACACTTTTCCATAGATTCTATATATGGCGTCCAAAGTTGAGCACCCACAAAAAAATTGGATAAAGAGCTCTGAACCATCAACAATTGAATGCTAGCAATCCATTATCGATGTTAATTGGCACTCATTAAAACCTGTGCACGCAGCTATAAGGTATGTGTATCTGAAATGGGGGCGTGGCCATGGACATGTCAGGGGTGTTCTAAAAAGTTGCACATGGAATTATAGAATACTGCCTAACAGGACCTAACTTGAGCACTGACATTTATACCATATTGCAGCAGGGATAAGTCCGGCACTCAAAATTTAGGTGCGGTATCTGTGCTAAATTCTATTCTATGGATGATATGTAACTTTTATAGAATACTGCTTAGCGCTGAATTTTTTTTCAATGCCATTTATTGAATTTCCGTTTTTTTGTTGTTTTTCAATTAAAATGATGCCACCAGTCCCTCACTACCTACCTATTTAATACATCCTGAACTTTTAAAGTTCCCAACTTACTCTCCTTATTATCGACACCAGTTGGCTTGCTAATCAAGTTGCGTATGGAATTTTGGTCACTATGGGGTCCTTTTACTAAGGCACGCTGAAAAATGGCTTGCAGTAGTGTAGGCACGGGTTTTGGGTGCGCGCCGATCCATTTTTTAACGCGCCTGTAAAAAAGGCCTTTTTAAAATTTTTGCCGAACATGGACATGCGGCAAGATCAAAATTGCCGCATGTCCGTTTTCGGTCTGCAACCTCACCACCAGCCATTGACCTAGCAGTAAAGTCTCACGCGGTAACTGGGCGGTAGTGACCTGCGCGCATCAAATGCCACTTGGCGTGCATCCGATACTCGCGTCAAAAATTAAATTACTGCAAGAGCCATATGGTAACAGGGCGGTAACTCCATTTTGGCATGCGTTAGGTGCACATAGATGCTTATGCGGCTTAGTAAAATGACCCCTATATATATATATAGAATTCCCCCTTTAGTGCAGTTCTTTAGAACGTTTTATTAGTTGATAATTTATACATTAGTGCAATTTTAAAATGCAGTATTTCACTATCCAGGTAGAGAATGGAATCACCTTCTTGAATTGCTACCCCGCTCTGAATCCCTTAAGAGAAAAAGTGAATTCCAAAGTATAAGGAGTGCAATCTCTAAACTTTTTACATGTATATATCTCTTTTACACATGTAAAGCTGCTTTTCATATGTGTTTCTGTCATTTATTGGAATAAAGGTTACGAAGGTTACAAACTTTGGGGCCCTTTCAGTGAAAAATGTTAAGTCCTTAACACAGCTTTAGTGTGGGAAAACAGGCTGCCATAAAACACATAATATTAGCACTTCCTGACTCATACATGAACAAAGAATACTATGACAACCTTATAAATTGGAGAAATAATTTTGGCTGCAGCTTTATTAACCAATCAAAAATTCATAACCAACACAAAAATTTTATTATCACTATTTCAATACAACCTTCACTTTTCTTATTACCTTTTTATAAAGCTAGTCGGTTCTGACCTAGTTACATGTATTTATTCCATCGAATGTATTAATAATGCTCCTTGTAAAGTGAGACCTGCGGTGACGTCAAGGCAGGGGTGTGCTGGTAAATTTTTAACAGGCTCTTTCTCCGGGACGTAGCCAGCTCTGCAGTTGGAAGGGCCAGGGGTGACCGGGGGGGGGGGGGGGGGGGGGGAGGAGCAACACTTGCCTCTCTCTCCTCCCTCCCTTCGTGCGGGCACACTAGGCATACCTTTGCTGGCAGCCAATAAATGGACTGCCACCACTCCCAACGTTTTGCTCTCACACATGCTGGAGAAGTCCCAGCCTGCTGCCCAGAGCTGGAAACAAGGAGCGGGGAGCAGCAGTAGTCTATTTACTTGGCTGGCAGGGCTCAGCATCCCCACTAGCAAAGTAAAAGAGAATTCAGCAGAGGGCCCAAGCCCACATTTTGGGAGCCAGTTGTTAAAGTAGCCATGGAGGGCCCTACTTTAACAACCGGCTCCCAAAATTCTTAAAAACTTAACAACCGGCTCTTGCGAGCCTGTGAGAGCCTGCTCCAGCACACCACTGCGTCAAGGCCTCACTTCTGCTTCTGGTGGTTTTGCACACAAGCAGATTACACTGTAAAATCCATATAGCCAGTAAATCTATTGTCCTTAAATAAAGGCTACTTGAAAAATTCTCATTTAAATTACCACAGCTGTGACTTAAACACGCCTTTTAACATCTCTAAACATCGCTATCTCAACCCTCACTCTTCTTCTAAATTTTGGGTAGGATGAAATTTCAGTTCCCTCAACTAGCTTTCCTCCTTGCCATTCATCAATTCTCCTTAGCCCGGACCCACAAATTTTCCAGATTTTTTTTTTTTTTTTTTGTGCTCTTTTGCTCTGCCCTCAACCTTAAAAAAAACAAAAATTCTAATTTGGATGCCTCACTAAACCTCAACATCTCTTCCCAGTAATCCCTTCTTATTTTGTTTACCCCTTTAATTTGTTAATTAATTCAATACATCAATTTCATTAATTTTAATTTTTAATTCCTAAGTCTTTATAAGAATCACATTGCAAAATAAAGTATCTTCCTATCGAGTACAGTATTGGAAATAAGTATTTGATCCCTTGCTGATTTTGTAAGTTTGCCCACTGACAAAGACATGAGCAGCCCATAATTGAAGGGTAGGTTATTGGTAACAGTGAGAGATAGCACATCACAAATTAAATCCGGAAAATCACATTGTGGAAAGTATATGAATTTATTTGCATTCTGCAGAGGGAAATAAGTATTTAATCCCTCTGGCAAACAAGACCTAATACTTGGTGGCAAAACCCTTGTTGGCAAGCACAGCGGTCAGACGTCTTCTGTAGTTGATGATGAGGTTTGCACACATGTCAGGAGGAATTTTGGTCCACTCCTCTTTGCAGATCATCTCTAAATCATTAAGAGTTCTGGGCTGTCGCTTGGCAACTCGCAGCTTCAGCTCCCTCCATAAGTTTTCAATGGGATTAAGGTCTGGTGACTGGCTAGGCCACTCCATGACCCTAATGTGCTTCTTCCTGAGCCACTCCTTTGTTGCCTTGGCTGTATGTTTTGGGTCATTGTCGTGCTGGAAGACCCAGCCACGACCCATTTTTAAGGCCCTGGCGGAGGGAAGGAGGTTGTCACTCAGAATTGTACGGTACATGGCCCCATCCATTCTCCCATTGATGCGGTGAAGTAGTCCTGTGCCCTTAGCAGAGAAACACCCCCAAAACATAACATTTCCACCTCCATGCTTGACAGTGGGGACGGTGTTCTTTGGGTCATAGGCAGCATTTCTCTTCCTCCAAACACGGCGAGTTGAGTTCATGCCAAAGAGCTCAATTTTTGTCTCATCTGACCACAGCACCTTCTCCCAATCACTCTCGGCATCATCCAGGTGTTCACTGGCAAACTTCAGACGGGCCGTCACATGTGCCTTCCGGAGCAGGGGGACCTTGCGGGCACTGCAGGATTGCAATCCGTTATGTCGTAATGTGTTACCAATGGTTTTCGTGGTGACAGTGGTCCCAGCTGCCTTGAGATCATTGACAAGTTCCCCCCTTGTAGTTGTAGGCTGATTTCTAACCTTCCTCATGATCAAGGATACCCCACGAGGTGAGATTTTGCGTGGAGCCCCAGATCTTTGTCGATTGACAGTCATTTTGTACTTCTTCCATTTTCTTACTATGGCACCAACAGTTGTCTCCTTCTCGCCCAGCGTCTTACTGATGGTTTTGTAGCCCATTCCAGCCTTGTGCAGGTGTATGATCTTGTCCCTGACATCCTTAGACAGCTCCTTGCTCTTGGCCATTTTGTAGAGGTTAGAGTCTGACTGATTCACTGAGTCTGTGGACAGGTGACCATTGCCGACAGCTGTCTGTCATGCAGGTAACGAGTTGATTTGGAGCATCTACCTGGTCTGTAGGGGCCAGATGTCTTACTGGTTGGTGGGGGATCAAATACTTATTTCCCTCTGCAGAATGCAAATAAATTCATATACTTTCCACAATGTGATTTTCCGGATTTAATTTGTGATGTGCTATCTCTCACTGTTACCAATAACCTACCCTTCAATTATGGGCTGCTCATGTCTTTGTCAGTGGGCAAACTTACAAAATCAGCAAGGGATCAAATACTTATTTCCACCACTGTATATATCTTCCCCCCTCACCCATTTTTCTTTCACCATTATATATATATATACTAGGAAAAAATCCCTGTTTCTGAGCGGAATGTCCCTCGAAGCTACTTGCCTTGTTCGCCCTCCCTCCGTCCGTCGAAGCTACTTGCCTTGTTCGCTGTGGGCCGTTTCGGCCGTGGAGTGTCAATAGCTCCGCCCTCGACGTCATGACGTTTTGACGCGAGGGCGGTGCAGACACTCCAGGGCACACCGGATATCTCGGGCGCCTCAACTTCCGTGGAGGCTTCAGAACGTTGGGGTTGCCTTTTATATATATATATATATATATATATATATATATATATATATATATTTTTTTTTTTTTTGTATTTGTATCCCACATTTCCCCACCTATTTGCTGGCTCAATGTGACTTACATAGGCATTTGCCAAGTCCGGTAGAGAAACAAATACAAGGTAATATTGTGGTTGAATAAGGTATATGTGTGTCAGGTACAATGGGAGTTGAGGAGAAGAAAAGTTATATATGATAGTGTCCATTTCGATCTTTGGTTTTGCTGTGTTGCAGAGTGTAGGTATCTGTAGTGTCCATTTCGATCTTTGGTTTTGCTGTGTTTCAGAGTATCTATGTTGGGTCGGTGGGGTATGCCTGTTTGAATAGGTAGGTTTTTAGTGATTTCCTGAAGTTTAGGTGGTCGAAGGTTGTTTTCACAGCTTTTGGCATGCGTTCCATAGGTGTGTGCTAATATAGGAGAAGCTGGATGTGTAGGTTGCTTTGTATTTGAGTCCTTTGCAGCTTGGGTAGTGGAGGTATTTTAGAGATGAATTGGTTATGTTTCTGATTGGTAGCTTGATGAGGTTTGTCATGTATCCTGGGACTTGGCCGTAGATAATTTTGTGGACCAAGGTGCTGATTTTGAAGGTGATACGTTCTTTGATTGGAAGCCAGTGCATTTTTTCTCAGAGGGGTTTGGCACTTTCGAATCGCGATTTACCAAATATCAGCCTAGCTGCAGCTACCCTTGATGGTACCTCTCAGACGGAGCTTTTGAATGCTGTTTTCAAGGAAGATGAATTGGCTCTAGCCCTCAGTAGATGTGCACTCCATAAGACACCGGGGCCGGATAGCCTTTGGGCTGAATTTTACAAGATTTTGCAAGAACACATAGGCCTGTCGCTTAAGTTGTTTGACCATATGGTACAACATAAGAACTTGTTGGATTCGCTTCAAGCGGCACAGGTATAGACACTACTGCAGCAATGTCAATATTAGATATCCATAATTGATTTTATGGTTTTTTTTTTATTTTGCCTGTTTTAGCACACTAAGCATGCTTTAACTATTTTAAAATATATTTTTTAGAGGGGGCATGTCATGGGTATTCCCTTGTTATCCAGCTAAAACATTAGGATTGCCACATGCTAATTTGATAACGCAGGGTTAATGCAGGATTACTTGGGGCTTCTTTTACTACTACAGTAAATCATTTCTATAGCGCTACCAGTCGTACGCAGCGCTGTGCGACAAATGAGAGGAAGCCTATAGGAACTCAATGGGCTTACATTCAGTTGCTGTGCAGGAATCGCTAGCTCCGCTTTGTAAAAGAATCTCTTAGTGCTTCCTAAATAGGAGGCATTAAGTGCTCCTGTGTTGTTTTTTTATTTTTTTTTTTGCAGGTGCTACACACTAATGGGAATAATAACACATTACCTGCAAAAAAATAACAACTAAAATGCCTGACTTTAATTTTGTGGTAAACCTGGGCTTGGTGCCTAGAAAGTTCCTGCGTCAGGATGCACTCGGCCCAGATTTCACCACATCATATTAAAAGTGCCCCTTTATATTGTGACATCGTGTAAACTGTTGAAAAGTATTCTGAAGGGATGGAGATGATTCTGTTAAGGATAGGCTCAAGGCAAAAAGTTTTGGTTTGTTTTCGGCTTATTTGGGCTTTTTTCATCTACTTTTGTTTTTTTTTTCAGTTTCCTTCACACATTTATTTTAATAAAAAAGCTCTATAATGTGTTTTTGTGGGTTAGTATGCATTAGATCAATCAAATATACTAATTTATTTAGGGAAAGGGAAATGGGACTTGATATACCGCCTTTCTGTGGTTTTTGCAACCAAATTCGAAGCGGTTTACATAGTATATACAGATACTTATTCATTTGGATTTAGCTCACAGCTTTTTGAGTAGTAGCTCAAGGTGAGTTACATTCAGGTGCACTGGGTAGGTGTGCTAACTTTTTAGCACTCATTAATGATAGACACCCATATATTCCAATGGGTGTCTCTAGCATTAGCGCACAATAAGTTTTGGCATGAGCTAAAAAATTAGCGTGCCCACAGCGTTGCTTAGTAAATAGGGCCCTAAGTTTGTACCTGAGGTACTGGAAGGTTAATTGACTTGCCCAAGATCACAAAGAGCAGCAGTAGGATTTGAACCGGGCACCTGTAGATGTTAAGACCAGTGCTTATTGCTGCTTTTTATGGTAAGTAAATGCAGCCAAAGATGGCATGGGATAATGTTTCATCCAGGGAGAGGTCAAGCCAAAATGTCTAGTTTTGGGGCTAGAAATACCAAATTGAAATTTCTCACATTGTAAAGCTCAGGAATTAACGTCTTGGGATTCTTTACATTTCTTGTAACCAGCATGTAGTATTGATGGTATTAAGGATGTACTCAGAACGGAATATCAAGAGTTAAACATTTAAAATGTGAAACTGAGATCATTTTAAGACAGAGCAGGACAGATGCATTTAACCTAGTTACAGTTTTGGAAAGTACCCTGAACCCCTGAACTTGCAGATGTAAGCAGAATATAATCTAGTCAATGATTTTTTTCAAAGTTTGTGTCCCATGATTTGTGATGTAACCAGTTAATTTATGACTTAATGCATTCTTAATAAAAGAGCAGAGGACCTGAGGAATTGTGAGACAGTTCTGAGTGGCCTCAATGCTATTATGTGAGATTTGAATTTATTTATCTTGTGAGTGTGGTTTATTTCTCTTGACCTCTCTGGGGACCAGAATAAAGAACTGGTCGGTCCCCTGCTTGGTGGGGAAGGGCATCGAAATCAGCTTGGCCAAAAAGAAATGCTTTCAGTATGCTCAAGAGTTGAAATTGAGGTCAAAAATTGTATGTGTTCACCCCTTATTCAAAAACAAGAACCACTGTAGTTTGCAGTACAAATCTGATCAAATACATATTTCACAAAGTTTATGATTTTGTTTACCTGTTTTCTAGTATGTCAACCATTAGGAATTTGATTTCTCAAGTAATAATGGGCAACTCAATTTAGTGGTCAATATTCATCATGTTAAAATTTAAGTTGTCTGTATTCAGTTGTACCTACAGAGTAATGCCGTGGGTGAATTTCTACGTAAAAGCAGTTGTTGAATCTTAAAAATAAAATAGCAGTGCAGATCTACTTTCTATACTGGTTCCAGCATGTCCTGACTCTTTCTGTATTTGTTTAGCTAGGATTGTGTATTAGCAGAGCCTCAGCATCTGTCCTGAACTTCAACTGCAGTCTTGTTCTTCTAACAATGTGTCGAAGTCTCCTGGGGTTCCTCCAAGGATCTCGAAAGGTAACTACAAGTTGAAATTTCTTTAATGGATATAACGTATTGTAAACTGGAAAGGGACATATTCTTAGGGATGTTTTCCAATTATTCTTTGGATTGAATTTGTTACAAGATTTAAAGAAAGACTACTTTTATGTCTTGTGTAGCCAGGCTCATGGTGGGCCTTTGTGTCATAGTTTCAAGGGTCTATAGAATGTGGAAGGGACATTCTCTCTTCTCATGTTAGGGATCCCGGGAGATGAGGGGGAACATCAGTCTTCAAGGCCCTGATTCGCTTGACATTCACGCAGCACTTAGGGGGCAGTTCTATAACTGGTGCCACAATTTAGGTGTTCACTTTACATGGGCCGTTAGACTATTATATAATGGTATTGAAGTATGTAGTTATCATGAAAGAATATTAGTGTATGTTGGCATCAACACACCTACGTTTAGGCATACTCATTTTCACCAGGTCAGTGGCTGGCATAAATAGGTCTGTCTAAATATGACACAACACACTTACCCCCGGATTCTATATATGGTGCCTAGATTCCGTGCGGAAATACATGAATAACCTAATTGACGTAACAAGGAGTGGAGGAGTGGCCTAGTGGTTGGAGCACTGGTCTTGCAATCCCAAGGTGACCGGTTCAAATCCCACTGCTGTTCCTTGTGATCTTGGGCAAGTCACTTAACCCTCCATTGCCTCAGGTACAAACTTAGATTGTGAGCCCTCTTGAGACAGAGAAATATCCAGAGTACCTGAATGTAACTCACCTTGAGCTACTACTGAAAAAGGTGTGAGCATAATCTAAATAAATAAACGTAATCAGCATTTTTATCGGCACTTAACAAGCAATAATGAGCACTAGTTGACAATAATTACAATTTATGCGCGGAAATCGCTAAGTGTATTCCATAAAGATCTGCGTCTAAATTGTAAAGTGCACAATTCAAAATAAACATGTGTAGTTTAAAAGGGGCGTGTTTTATGGGTGTATTTCTGGGCGTTTCATGAGCATTCCAAATTTTCCACACGTAATTACAGAATATGGGTCAGTGCGTCTAAATCTACGTACAGGGATTTACACCAGGTTTTTATTGGCATAAATGGATGTACATGGATTTAGGTGCTACGTTATCGACTAAGCCTATTTTATACACCCTGCCTAAATCATATAGAATACGCATAGTTCCGCACGGATTTTTTAGGCCCCATATATAGAATCTACTCTTTAGGGGTGAATTCTATATTTGACACTGAAAAACAATCGCTGTTCTATAAGCTGTACGTAGTTAGGCACACTTTATAGAAGAGCACTTACACCCAGGAATCGCACCTAACTTTAGGCGTGGCCATTTTTACCAACTGAAATATGGTGAAAATGAACATACCTAAATTAAGCTTGTTTTCCCTGACAATGCACACACCGCTAGAAACGCCCCCATTCTGCCCATGACCCTCCCATTTCTGCGCCGCCTCCTTTTTTTTTTAAACTCATGCATAAAATTTAGGTGTGGATATTCCAATTAAATCTAATTAGTTCCAATAATTGCTTGTTAAAAAGCCAATTGGTGCTGTTTAGCTCAGTTAAATTGCACGCACATGTTTTGGCAGCTTTTATAGAATTAGAGGGATAGCTTACAGTATTCTTTAAGATAAGCACATTTATTTTATTTTAAAATGCTTTGATATACAATATAAAAATCAATAAAAGGTAGAAAAGAAATTACAAACATTTTTCTTACAAGAAAGTGAGGACTCGTATAAAAGATTCACATAAATTAGACCTGCACTTGCCCCTCCCTTCTGAATGCCCCCCCCCCCCCCCCCATACATTAACATGCTAAAAGGCAATTGTATAAGGTGTGACTAACGGTCATCAAGTTTATAAAATAGCTACACATACGGACACAAACAGTTAACACGCATAAGTGCTAGGCGCTATTCTATAAACTTGGTGCGTATGTAGCTTAATGTATAATCACAAGTAGGCCATACCCATAGGCAGAGCATGGGGGTATCATGGGTGTTCTGCTTAGCCGCACGCAAACTTATAAAATACTAACATACGGCAGATAAAGACCTGTAGAATCCATCCAGTGTGCCCAACAAGATTAACTCGTACGGTATGATATGATACTGTGCATACGTATACTTGACTACTTCTTGCCATTTTTGGGACACAGACCATAGACCTCTGCCCAGCGCTGGCCTTATTCTCCAGTTACAGAAACTGAATCTGTCCAGCCACGATCAAGGGCACAGACCATAGAAGTCTGTCCATCCCTGGCTTTGCTTCCTAATTAGTGGTGTTGTCATCTAATGTCCGCTAAGCTTGTTTGGTTCCATGCTTTCTATACAGGGTTCCTTTGTGTTTATCTTGCACATTTTGTTGTGCACATAAGTGTGCCAACTTATGCCAGCCGTTGACCTGGCGTAAGTGATCTTGCCTAAATTTCAGCATGCCAAATCAGATTAGTGTTAGTATTTTATTATGGGTTAGGCGTATTGAATTGGCGCTAAATGTGCCTCTTTCTGGTGCCTTAATTTAGGTGCCACTTTATATAATTGCTCCTCAAGGGGTCTTGTTACTAAGCTGTGGTAAAGTTTTAAAAGGGTTTCTCATGGGGCGTGCTGAGGCATCCCATGGCTATTTTGCAATCTGTGCACGGAAACCGCACAATTAAAAAAAAAAATATATATATATATATTTCCATATCATCAAGCTGATCAATCCATAGACTGGTGGGTTGTGTCCATCTACCAGCAGGTGGAGATAGAGAGCAAACTTTTGCCTCCCTATATGTGGTCATGTGCTGCCGGAAACTCCTCAGTATGTTCTCTATCTCAGCAGGTGGTGGTCACACACAGCAGCAGCTCTGGCTAGGCCTCCAAGCCTAATTTTTAGGTTTTGTTGAGTGCCTGGGGTTGAGGGCTCTTTTGAGCAAGTGCAAACCTGGTGGTGCCAGGTCCCTCCTTTTCTCCCCCCTCCCGCTGGCTCCGTTTAAAAAAAAATAAAAAAATTTTAAACGTCCTTAAAGGCGTTTATTTCGACGTTTATTTAAACGTTCATTGCAGCTACTCACTGGGACACCAGTTCGTTACAGCTCGGAGCGGACAGCAGGTAATTTTTACCTTTTTATAGCGGGCAGGGGGTTCCCCGATTCTTCTCCTCGTGGCATATGGCGTCGGAGGGCGAGGGCGCAAAGGGTCGCTCCCCGGATCGCTTGAGCGCTTCTAGAGGGGATGCGGGGGTCTTACAGCCTGATTCGCCCTTGTTGGGTGACAGTTTAGTGACCGATGAATGTCCCGGTCCTTCCTCCGGCGTGGCGGTTTTTCCCGCCATAAACACCCATCCCCCGCTCCTCGCCTCCGCCATCTTGGCCGGCCACGCGGCTCGGACGGCTTCTTCGTGGGCCGCCCTTGAGGTTGGAGACATTAATGCCATGAACGCCCTTAATTTGGGCGACGGCACAAAAGCGGCTAAAGTTAAGCGCCGTTCTTCCCGCGCGGCTCCTTCGCGGAGTGTCGCGCCGGACGCCATTTTGGATGCGCAGCATATCTCTCCCCCGCTCTTGCGAGCGCCGGTTGAGGGTGCGTCTAGGGCTGTTGCCCAGGCTGCGGAAGTACACAGTCTGGGGGGTTTCTCCCCCGAGTTTGTTTTGCTGCTGCATCAGGCTTTCCTCATGCAAAACGCTGCCCCTGCTCCCTCGTCTGGTAAAGAGGTTGAGGTTCCCAGAGGTAAACGCCCTCGGGTTGATTCCCAGGCCTTGGAGGACTTTGTCTCCTCCGATGTAGATGAGGGCAGCGTGTCTGAGGTCTCCCAACGGTCCTTTGCGGATTCCTTGGAGGAGACGGATCCCCGCTCGGATGGAGCGGATGACCCCTCTGCAGCGCGGCTTTTTAGCCCAGAGGATTTGCCCAACCTGTTGTTACAGGCCATGGACACTTTGAAGATTTCCTCTCCAGAGGACGTCTCTCCCTCAGCCCCTGTTGGCTCTGCCATTATGCTGGGGACGAAGCGCCCGCCTAGAACCTTCCACGTGCATGATGCCATGCACACCTTAATTTCGGCTCAATGGGATGTCCCGGAAGCGAGCCTTAAAGTGGCTAGGGCTATGTCCCGCCTCTATCCTTTGGCTGTGAGTGAACGTGAGGCCTATCTGTGGCCTACCGTGGATTCTTTAATCACTGCGGTGACAAAGAAAACGGCGTTGCCGGTGGAAGGTGGCACGGCCCTAAAGGACGCCCAAGACAGAAGATTGGAGGCGGCTGCTTTAAGTTTGCAGGCCTCAGTTTGCGGCTCCTATGTGGCCAGGGCGTGCCTGACTATGGTGCAGCGGGCTTCCCCCTCGGATCATTCCTTGAGGGCTGATTGGCCGGCCCTGGAATCGGGCTTAGCCTATTTGGCAGACTTGCTGTATGATGTCTTGAGGGCCTCAGCTAAAGGCATGGCTCAGACAATCTCTGCGCGGCGGTGGCTTTGGCTGAAACATTGGTCTGCTGACCACGCCTCTAAATCCCGCCTGGCTAGATTGCCTTTTAAAGGCAAGCTGCTCTTTGGGGTCGAGCTGGACAAAATCGTGACCGATCTCGGCACGTCTAAGGGCAAGAAATTACCAGAGGTCAGGGCTCGGGCTAGTACTCGTCCCGGTACCTCCAGAGGACGGTTGCAGGAAGCCCGTCGGTACCGCCCGGGCAAGTCGGGTTCCTCTGCCCCCTCTTCCTTCAAGAGGAATTTCTCCCCCAAGCAGCATTCCTTTCGCAGAGACCGCCGTCCCAGAGGTGCTTCCTCCGGTCCTCCCCCAGGGTCTCGTACCCAATGACGGGGCCTTGGTCCACGCCCCAGTGCAGATTGGAGGACGGCTGTCCTCGTTTCTGGGCGAGTGGACCACAATAACTTCAGATGCGTGGGTGCTGGAAGTCATCAGAGACGGCTACAAGCTAGAGTTCTGCCGACCCTTAAAAGACGGGTTTGTACTCTCTCCCTGCAAGTCTCCGGTCAAAGCTGTGGCAGTGCAGCAGACCTTGGACAATCTGATCCGCCTGGGCGCGGTCGTTCCTGTGCCAGAAAGTCAGCTTGGCAAGGGACGTTACTCCATTTACTTTGTGGTACCAAAGAAAGGAGGTTCTGTCCGGCCTATCCTCGACCTCAAAGGGGTCAATCGGGCCTTGAAAGTGCGGCACTTTCGCATGGAGACTCTCCGCTCTGTTATAGCGGCAGTGAAGGCAGGAGAGTTCTTGGCTTCCTTGGACATCAAGGAAGCGTACCTGCATATTCCCATCTGGCCTCCTCATCAACGCTTCCTGCGTTTTGCAGTCCTGGGACGACACTTCCAGTTCAGAGCCCTCCCATTCGGGTTGGCTACTGCTCCGCGGACCTTTTCCAAAGTAATGGTGGTCATCGCGGCCTTCCTACGAAAGGAAGGGATACAAGTCCATCCTTATCTGGATGACTTGTTGATCCGAGCCCCCTCTTATGCAGAGTGCGGCAAAGCTGTGGACCGGGTAGTTGCTCTTTTGAGCTCCCTGGGATGGATCATCAACTGGGAGAAGAGCCAGCTGCGCCCGACTCAGTCCCTGGAGTACCTGGGAGTTCGATTCGACACCCAAGTGGGCAGTGTTCCTGCCAGACAATCGGATTGTCAAACTGCAGGCTCAGGTGGACCAGTTCCTGGGAGCCTCTCCTCTTCGGGCTTGGGACTATGTGCAGCTGTTGGGCTCTATGACGGCCACGATGGAAGTAGTGCCCTGGGCCAGGGCTCATATGAGACCACTTCAACACTCCTTGCTGCAGCGCTGGACTCCGATGTCGGAGGATTATGCTGTGCGACTTCCCTTGGACCCAGCAGTGCGCAAGGCGCTGAGCTGGTGGATGCAGACAGACAAATTGTCTGCAGGAATGCCTCTGGTGACCCCAGAGTGGATTGTCGTCACGACGGACGCCTCTTTGTCGGGCTGGGGAGCCCACTGCTTGGGAAGGACAGCGCAGGGGCTCTGGTCTCCTGCAGAGGCAAAGTGGTCTATCAACCTCCTGGAACTCAGAGCCATTCGGTTGGCGCTTTTGGAGTTCATCCCGGTACTGGTGTGGTAGCCTGTACGGGTCCTGTCGGACAATGCCACGGCTGTGGCCTATGTCAACCGCCAGGGAGGTACCAAGAGCGCCCCTCTAGCCAAGGAGGCTATGTATCTTTGCCAGTGGGCGGAAGCGAACCTGGAGCAGCTTTCAGCGGCCCACATTGCCGGAGTTATGAATGTCAAGGCGGACTTTCTCAGTCGCCATACCTTGGAGCCCGGAGAGTGGCAGCTATCTGCTCAGGCGTTCTTGGACATCACGAAGCGCTGGGGCCAGCCGAGCCTAGATCTGATGGCGTCATCGGCCAATTGCCAAGTGCCGCGCTTCTTCAGCAGAGGACGGGACCCTCGATCCCTGGGAGTAGATGCTCTTCTCCAACAGTGGCCGACACAAGAGCTCCTCTATGTGTTACCGCCCTGGCCCATGTTGGGCAGGGTGCTAGACCGGGTGGCAAAGCATCCCGGCAGGGTAATCCTGGTGGGTCCGGATTGGCCCAGACGTCCCTGGTATGCGGACTTGATCAGGCTCTCAGTCGAAGATCCTCTGCGGCTGTCAGTGGAGCAGGGCCTGTTACATCAGGGTCCCGTGGTGATGGAGGATCCCTCCCCCTTTGGTCTTAAGGCCTGGCTATTGAGCGGCAGCGTCTGAGGAAGAAGGGCTTCTCAGACAAGGTCATTGCCACTATGCTGAGAGCGAGGAAGCGCTCTACTTCTACTGCTTACGCCAGGGTTTGGCGTATCTTTGCAGCGTGGTGTGAAGCAGGCTCTCTTTCTCCCTTCACTGCTCCAATTTCTTCAGTGTTGGCGTTCCTGCAAGAAGGTCTGGAGAAAGGCCTGTCGCTCAGTTCCCTTAAAGTCCAGGTAGCGGCTCTGGCTTGCTTCAGGGGCCGCCTGAAGGGTGCTTCCCTGGCTTCACAGCCAGATGTGGTGCGCTTTCTCAAGGGAGTTAATCACCTGCGCCCTCCTCTGCACTCAGTGGTGCCTGCGTGGAATCTCAACCTGGTGCTAAGAGCATTGCAGAAGCCGCCTTTTGAACCCTTGTCGAGGGCATCTCTGAAAGACCTGACGTTGAAAGCAGTCTTTGTGGTGGCTATCACTTCAGCCAGAAGAGTTTCCGAGCTCCAGGCGCTCTCATGTCGAGAGCCTTTTCTGCAGTTCACTGAGGCAGGAGTGACTATTCGCACAGTGCCTTCCTTTCTGCCCAAGATTGTTTCTCGCTTCCATGTGAATCAGCAGCTCTGTCTCCCTTCCTTTCGTAGGGAGGACTACCCAGAGGAGTACTCTGCTCTTAAATATCTGGATGTGAGACGAGTCATCATCAGATACTTGGAAGTGACCAATGATTTCCGGAAATCGGATCATCTGTTTGTCCTGTTTGCAGGTCCTCGTAAGGGTCTGCAGGCTGCTAAGCCTACAGTGGCAAGATGGGTCAAGGAAGCCATTGCAGCGGCTTATGTGGCCGCGGGGAAGGTGCCGCCTATCCAGCTGAAGGCTCACTCCACGAGAGCTCAGGCGGCCTCGATGGCAGAGGCCGGATCCGTCTCCTTGGAAGAGATATGCAAGGCGGCAACTTGGGCTTCGGCTCATACATTCTCCAAGCATTACCGGTTGACTGTGGCTGCACGGGCGGAGGCCCGGTTTGGAGCTTCAGTGTTGAGGTCAGGGATTTCTATGTCCCGCCCTGGGTGAGTACTGCTTCGGTACATCCCACCAGTCTATGGATTGATCAGCTTGATGATATGGAAGGTAAAATTATGTATAATCATACCTGATAATTTTCTTTCCATTAATCATAGCTGATCAATCCATAGCCCCTCCCAGATATCTGTACTGTTTTTATTCTGGTTGCATTTCAGGTTCAAGTTTAGTCTTCAGTTACTTCAGAAAGACTTCGTGTTCAAGTTCTTCCTTCACTTGGATTCTTCAAGAGTTGAGACGAGTTTGTGTTACAGTGAGCTGCTGCATTCCTCTCCCCTCCGTTTTACGGGGCTGGATTGAGATTTAAATTCTGCCGGCACTCCCTCCCGCTTCGTGCGGCTGTAGGGCAGCTTTGTACCCCTCCCGCTTCGGCGGTGTTAGGGTCAGTCAGCTCCTCCCGCGGTTGCGGTTGCAGGATAAGCCAGATCCCCCCGCATCGGCGGGGTGGTGTCCCTCCCCCGCTCCGCGGGGATGAGCTGGACGGATTCCCCTCCCCCACTTGTGTGGGGATGAGCTGGGTTAATTCCCCTCCCCCGTTTCGGCGGTGGTGAGCTGGGCAGAGTGTCCCTTCGTGGGTGTAATTCTCTAAGTGCTGAGTCCTGCGGATGGAGCTTTGATATCGACATACTGAGGAGTTTCCGGCAGCACATGACCACATATAGGGAGGCAAAAGTTTGCTCTCTATCTCCACCTGCTGGTAGATGGACACAACCCACCAGTCTATGGATTGATCAGCTATGATTAATGGAAAGAAAATTATCAGGTATGATTATACATAATTTTACCTTCTTGCAGAAGTGGCATATCTGGGGGCAGAGAGTGGGTGTGTCTGCATTACCACGTGCTAACTGATTAATGAATGATTAGCGCATGAGCCCTTACTGCCTACAAATAGATGAAAATAAGGGCTCCTAGTTAATTTTGGTGCAACCCTGGACCCACTCAGTTCACAGGCACCAGCTAAGCTCTTCATGTCGAGCACCCCAGAATCAGGATGTAAAAAGCAGAGTTCAAGGTGTTGAGCTGGGTGTAGGCCGGAGCCGGGCTAAATCCTGGTAGACCAAAGGGTACTCTTTTCTGGGCACCCTGTTTCATTCACGGACCAAATAGGCAGAAGTCTCCATATTTCAACTTCAACTTGCTTTACTTAACAGTAACTTGAAAAACAGCTCAGAAACTTGTCAACTGGGTCTGTACATTTCAGGGTCCTTCAGATGGTCAGCACAGCATCAAATATAATCTCCAAATGATATCGGAGCATTCAAATCATAGTTCAGTTCTCATTTCGCTTCTATTTGCAACCAGAACAAAGTACTTGGTAATCTCCCCATAAACGTCTTACAGTTTCCCAGTCATCTCCTCATGATTAACTCAATTCTCTCTCCCCCATTCTGGAACAGGGGCCATTCACACATGCAATGAAAGTCCTGCATGAGGCACGCCCACTCTCATTTCTCTTACTTAAGATGTCTTTTTTTTTCCCCAAGCACTTCTATTCCTTCCCAAGTTGGGAACACTCCTCAGGTACCTGTTGCTCTGTTGCAGGCAGGGGCGTAGCCAGACTTCAGCGGGAGGGGGGTCCAGAGCCTGAGGTGAGGGGGCACATTTTAGCCCCCCCCCCCCAGCCACCACCACCAACTTTGACTTCCCCTCTCCCACCGCCAACCCTCCCCCGCCGTCGCCTACCTTCGCTGGTGGGGGTCCCCAACCCCCGCCAGCTGAGGTCCTCTTCTTCCAGCGCAAGACTTTGTTCTGTTTCTGTGAGTCTGACGTCCTGCACTTTGTCGTGCGGGATGTCAGACTCACAGAAACAGAACGAAGCCTTGCGCCGGAAGAAGAGGACCTCAGCTGGCGGGGGTTGGGGTCTCCTGCCAGCAAAGGTAGGCCACAGCGGGTTGGTGGCAGGAGGGGGGGTCGAGAGGGTCATCAGTAGGGGGGCCCAGGCCCCCATGGCCCCACATAGCTGCGCCACTGGTTACAGGGGCTTCAATCATCACAGACTGCAAACTCCTCCTGCCTCCTGCCTTGCCTCAGAACTTCCCCCTCGGTGCACAGGGTCTGGGCGGGGATGGGCAACCAAAAACCAGGATTTTCTCCATGCAATGCCTGTTTATTACTTCTTGGCCCTGCCCTCATAGGCTGACCCTTCACAAACCCACCCACTAGGCTGGCAGTCCCAACTCCTGTTGTCTTAGTGACCTCCCTGAAAATTATCCCACCTGTCTGCAGCAGAGGCACTTTTCAGGTGGGGAGGGTCACATCCTTAATGGTTGTGCACTAACATTAGCGCATGGCCATTAATTGGGAAAATGGAAAATCAGCCTTTTCTGGTTGCACTAAAAATTGTCTTAGTGCCTGGGAAAGACCCTGAGGCCACTTTTTAATGCAGCTTAGTAAAAGACCCCTTAAGTGATTTGCATGATTAATGTACAGAACAGTACTGAGCACTTTGCCAGTACTTAACATGCAAATGGTACATAAGTGTCCTGTGTTAGAAATAGGGGGTTATTTCCTACCACCTTTTTGTCCTGGGCTAGCAATCATTAAAAAAGAAGTCTACTGTCCATTCCAGAAAGCTATATGAAAAACTGATTGCATGGGTCAACTGGCTATTAAATTTCATGTGTTTATTTAATCAGCTCCTCACTTGACCATCCCAATGGAATGAACTAATCACTAAAATCACTCCTCTTTTCTATTACATTATTTCCTCTGGAATCCAGGCAAGAAAAATGTTTAACTGCTTATATGTGATGTAATAGAAAAGAGGAATGATTTTTCTAGTCGAGTTTCCTTGATGTTGATGAGTAAGAGAGTAAAGGGCTCCTCAGCCATTGGAGTCTTGGGTGCTGAACAAGCCCTTAGAGAGTGCAAAAGGAGGGGTAGAAGGTTTTGTTTCCTTTTTTATTGGGAAGAAAGTTGAGGTATGTACTGTCGAGGCTCATGACCTGTGAAAGTGCTCAAGGACTAGGGGGAGTGTTGGGCACACTGGGAGAAAGGACTTATGCCCGAAAAGGTTTTTTTCTTTTCCTTGTTGGCCTTTTGACCAGTAGAGGATTATTCTGGAGGAGAGTATGGCCTGCTATTTTAACTTCTGCTCATGCCAACACATGGACCAGATCAGCACTGGAAAAATGAGAGGCCTGTACTGTAACTACTGAACACTTCATGAGGGGGGGGGGGGCACGTTTATATACAGGACCCACCTGTACCGTAGGCAGCAGTACACTTAAATTTGTACTGTGTCTGCACCACAAAGCATCCATAAGCTCTGTGGCCGGGATGGTAAGTCCTTCCTGAAAGGTGTGACGGTGCCACTTTAAAACCCACATAGGTTAGACAGTCAGTCCTAAAGAGCTGCTCCTGTTTGTATGTTCTCAAAGGTTTCAGCTGTACTAATAATCCATGTCTGCCACTTTCTCACTCTTCTTACAATATCGGTTTCCACCAGCTGCAAGCACCGTGATGTCATCTTGCCCATCCATTATTCATCATGGTGCATTTGAAAACCTCAGTTTAAAAAAAAGTCTCATCCAAATTATGTAGCATTTTTATTTTAAAGATAGGATGGGAGGGAAATGAGACAGAAAATTGTGTGGCAGACCTATAATAGATTATTGCATTTTTATGTACTGCAGCTGCTGAATGTCCCCGTATACTTTTGCCCGGCCTGCCCTTTATCAGCCAGTTACCAGTTCATTTATTAACTGCAGTAGTACACATGGCTAAAATATAAACATAAATTTTTTTTATTTGAAATATCTTTATTGTCTCATGCAACAAGAAGAACAAACAATATGCATAACCTCATGTATAAAGACAATCAGGCCAGTCAAAAAGAAATACAGCCAAAAAGGACAATACATTTTATCGTTTACTCCCACCCCCTTCTCTATTCCTCCCCCCCAATCTAACCCTCCATCCACCCAACAACTGAACAACCAAACATATAAAATATTTTTATCGGAATTAGGTTCTCCCCACCCAGACACTGTAGCCCCCTTTCATTTTATGTTTTAAAAGTAAATGAACTAAAACTTTAGGAAATGGATAATTGCAGATTATTCACGTAAAATACTAACAAAGTGAAGGCAGTATGAAATGTACAATAATATGGCAAAACAATAAGATGCCAGCTTTTAAAGAATAACAAATTTATAGGCACCTAAATTTAGGCTCCGAAGTTTTCAGCTTCAAGTTCCCCTAAATTTATGCATACAGGGCTAGATTCTATAAATGGTGCCTTTTAAAAAAAAAACAAAAAACCCTGCTTAAGCGCTGTTCTATAAGCTACGCCTAAACATTGACATGGTTTATAGAATGACCTGACCACCCTTCCCTGGAATGCTTTCTGCAATGGTCCTCTTATTCTCTGATGTTGGAAAAAAGTGTCTCCGGTATTCTAGTGACCTCCCCCCCCCCCCCCCCCCCCCCACACACACACGTTCAAAAAGATTCCCTTATATAGCAGATTGGTTCCATGCGGCGCATCGCACCACCATTTTGGAGATGATGGTGCTTGGAAGGAGGAGCAAGTGGGCAGCACCCTTGCCTCATTCATGTCAAGTAGGGAGGTTTTGGAAAAGGGGTTGGGGGGGGGGCATTAGCTGCCGTTGTGGTTTTTTTTTGTTTTTTTTACAGTTGGGGATGGGTGGGTCAAGATGGAGGATAAGAGGGGGCTCAGATTGTTGGGGTGGGGCTAGGGTGGAGTGGTGTGGTGTGCCCAATAGACTAAGTATTTTTATGTTTTGATGTTGGGGGATGGGGTGCAGGATAGGATGTGGTTGGGGAGAAGGAAGTAGGAAGGCCACTAGACTACCTAGGAGCCGGTGCTGAAAGCTGGATCGGGCAGTAATTTGCATGCACATTACATATAGCATGCCAGTGGAATTTTTATCATTTTAATTTTGTAGTAGAATCAGTGTGCTGAGCCAGCTCTACCTTGCATCAGCCCCAGGGTGTACAATTTTCAGATGGCTTTTATACTCACGGAGATTTGCTTTGAAAATTGCCCTTTAAGAGGTTCTTTTACTAAGCTGCAGCAAAATCTGGCCTTAGCAATTTTCCTCTGTGCTATGACTCATTTTTTTACTGCAGCAGTACTATGGCCTGCTTTTCCATATTTTGTATTAAATGCGGTGTTGCGCATGCTCAGTTTCACTAAAACTGAGCATGCACACCAACGTGAGGGGAAGCAGTGCAGGCAATGTGCAGAGAACAGCGCTAGAGAAAGGCTTCAGCTGGTGGGAGTTGGTGACCCCCGCTAGCCAAACCAGGGTCCCCAGATCCAATTTTGGGGGGGGCCCAGGCCCCCAAGGCCCCCTGTAGCTATGCCACTGGTGTCTATCAGCACCGAATCACACTCAGCTGCTGCACAAATTGTTGATTAATCATAAGTACATAAGTATTGCCATACTGGGACAGACCAAAAAGTCCATCAAGCCCAGGATCCTGTTTCCAACAGTGGCCAATCCAGGTCCCAAATACCTGGCAAGTTCCCAAAAAAAGTACAAAACATTTTATACTGCTTATCCCAGAAATAGTGGATTTTCCCCAAGTCCATTTAATAATGGGCTATGGACTTTTCCTTTAGGAAGCCGTCCAAACCTTTTTTTTAAACTCCGCTAAGCTAACCGCCGTTACCACAATCTCTGGCAACGAATTCCAGAGTTTAATTACATGTTGAGTGAAGAAAACTTTTTTTCTCTGATTCGTTTTAAAATTTACTATATTGTAGCTTCATCGCATGCCCCTAGTCCTAGTATTTTTGGAAAGTGTGAACAGAGGCTTCATGTCTACCTGTTCAACCCCACTCATTATTTTATAGACCTCTATCTATCATATCTCCCCTCAGAGTTTAAAAAACAAATCTTCTCCTCCTCCTATTTCCTCCATATCCTACAGTATGCACTAGCACCTAACACAGCTTAGTAAAAGGGCCTCTATGTAAATAATCATTTTGCCAAGCATTTCAAAGTAAATATTCATCATGTCAAACTGATACTTAAATATTTAATGGACCATAGTTTGCTTTCTTTTCCCATTGAAAGACAAGGGTGCTTTTATTTATCAGGTTGGGAGCAGAAAAACTAGAAGACTACTGGACAAAAGTAAAAGTTTCCATGCAACATGTGGCATTACAATATGCGTTTTTTCAGGTAAACTTTTCTTGAATTAAATCATTTCTTGGACTGATGAAACTCGGACAGTCACACGTGTAATAGTCACAAATGCAGTCTTGTGTATTGAGAAGCAGTGCATGATGGGCAGTGAGATACTAAAGACCCACAAGCACAATGAATTAGCCAAACAAATGGGTGACCTCATCTGATGGTGCTAAAATGGAGCAGCTCTGAGAACTCAGAATAAACTAGAAGTTTGAGCATGTATGAAAGTTCCTGTGGAAAAGCAGAGAAGGAGTGGGCAAAGTAGGCTCTTTCCAGACAGAGAGACAGATGTATGATTAAAAATAGTTTATTGGTAACATCAAACAAATATATGACTCAACACAGCTGTGTTTCGGCGCCATAGCGCCTTCTTCAGGAGTCTACAAAATTAAATATAAAAGTACTTTCCGCAGTCCTTCTCTGCTTTTCCACTGGACTGCTTTCGTGGGGATAAAGTGCACCTCCACACTTCGTGTGGTCTGGTCTCTCTCCTGCTGAAAGTTCCTGTGCACATTACAAGGGGTCTTACTTCCCACAAAAAAAATACAATAATCTTAAGAACATAAGAAAAGCCATACTGGATCAGACCGATGGCCCTTCTAGCCCAGTGTCCTGCTTCCAATTGTGGTCAATTCAGGTCACAAGTATCTTATAGACTCCCAAAGAGTAGGAACAATCCATATTGCTGATCCCAGGGATAAGCGGTGGCTTTCACTATGTCTGTCTTAATAGCAGATTATGGGCTTTATCTCTAAGAATTTGTCCAAACCTTTTTTTAAACCAGGAAACGCTTATTGCTGTTTCCACATCCTCTGACAATCCAGAACATAACTATTTGTTGAGTAAAAAAAAATACTTTGTCCTATTTGTTTTAAAAGTATTACCATGTAACTCCATGGAGTGTCCCCTAGTCTTTCTACATTTTGAAAGAGTAAACAATCAATTCACATTTACCTACTGCACTCAGGACTTTGTATACCTCTATCATAACCCTCACCCCCACCCCCACCCCCATCCCGCTCTCTGTTGGAGTTCCTCAGGGATCTGTCCTTGGACCCCTTCTTTTTTCAATCTACACCTCTTCCCTGGGTTCGCTGATCTCATCCCATGGTTTCCAATATCATCTTTATGCTGACGACACCCAGCTTTACCTCTCCACACCGGACATCACTGCGGAAACCCAGGCCAAAGTATCGGCCTGCCTATCTGACATTGCTGCCTGGATGTCCAACTGCCACCTGAAACTGAACATGGCTAAGACCGAGCTTATTGTCTTTCCACCCAAACCCACTTCTCCTCTCCCTCCTCTTTCTATCTCTGTTGATAACACCCTCATCCTCCCCGTCTCATCGGCCCACAACCTCGGAGTCATCTTCGACTCCTCCCTCTTCTTCTCCGCGCATATCCAGCAGATAGCCAAGACCTGTCGCTTCTTTCTCTATAACATCAGCAAATTTCGCCCTTTCCTCTGTGAGCATACCACCCGAACACTTGTCCACTCTCTCATTACCTCTCGCCTTGACTACTGCAACCTACTCCTCACTGGCCTCCCACTTAGCCATCTATCCCCCCTTCAATCCATTCAGAACTCTGCTGCACGTCTTATCTTCCGTCAGGACCGATATACCCATATCACCCCTCTCCTCAAGTCACTTCACTGGCTTCCGATCAGGTACCGCATACAGTTCAAGCTTCTCCTACTTACCTACAAATGCACTCGATCTGCAGCCCCTCATTACCTCTCTACCCTCTTCTCCCCTTACGCTCCTACCCGTAACCTCCGCTCACAGGACAAATCCCTCCTCTCAGTACCCTTCTCCACCACCGCCAACTCCAGACTCCACCCTTTCTGCCTCGCCTCACCCTATGCCTGGAATAAACTCCCTGAGCCCATACGCCAAGCCCCCTCGCTGCCCATCTTAAAATCCTTACTCAAAGCCCACCTCTTCAATGTCGCCTTCGGCACATAACCATTATACCTCCATTCAGGATATCTAGACTGCCCCAACTTGACATTTCGTCCTTTAGATTGTAAGCTCCTTCGAGCAAGGACTGTCCTTCTTTGTTAAACTGTACAGTGCTGCGTAACCCTAGTAGCGCTTTAGAAATGTTAAGTAGTAGTAAGTAGTACTTTTCTCCCAGCTGATGAACCCTAACCGCTTAAGCCTTTCCTGATATGGGTGGAGTTCCATCCCCTTAATCATTTTGGTTGCCTTTCTATGAAACGTTTCTAATTCCACTATCGTGTATACTCATCTATAAGTTGATCTCGTATATGAGTGGAGGAGTGGCCTAGTAGTTAGAGCACCAGTCTTGAAATCCAGAGGTGCCCTGTTGAAATCCCACTGCTGCTACTTGTGATCTTGGGCAAGTCACTTAACCGTCCGTTGCCTCAGGTACCAGCTTAGATTGTGAGCCCTCCAGGGACAGGGAAATACCCAGTGTACCTGAATGTAGCTTATCTTCAGCTACTTCTAAGTTGAGGACACTTTTGGGACTAAAAATGACCCAAAATGCTGTGGCCTGTATATAAGTTGAGGCTGGGTCCCACATTGCTCCCTGCCCTCCATTTCCAGGTCCCACATGGCTCCCTCCCCTCCAGCATCTCCCTTGCCTTTCCCAACCCCCCTCCCTTCCCGTATCCCACAGCTTCATAGATTTCAACAGGGTCAGAACAGAAAGCCAGAAGGAAACGGCTAAATCACCAGATTTCAGTATGTTAGAATTAAATATTTATCCCGCACTGTGGCAAGTTGACTAAAGCAAAATGTATTTTCACAAATCAATCACCCTTTCTATCTAATAAGAATATTTGTTTTATTCAGGAATCAGTATTTCTCAGCACCCACACACACACACTCCTGTCTTTCTTTTATCCACAAACAACAACAATAAAGGTCAATCAGAATTCCACTCACCAACTCTTTCCATACATCTCAGCTAAGCATCCTCTTTGAACCTTCTGCTTGAGCCATCTGCCAGTTAGGCTTTTAGCTGTCTCCTGATAATTGAGGTGCATGCTTCCTTGCAGGCATGCCCTCTTTTCAGTGTACTTACTCAGCACAAACTTTCAACCAGCCAGAACATTTACAGATTTTAAACAATCACTACTGTTTATTTTGTATCACGCCCCAGTCTCATTTGCATTTCTAAAAACAAACAAACCCCCCAAACCCTCTATCTTTCAATTCAACACTGTACAAGCTCACCCCGAATTAAGAGTTCTTCCCACACCAGGCACATGTCTACCACAGATTATATCCTCTCAAACAACTTTAGCACAGCCAGAGTCTATAGCACTGATAAGAATGACTCTAGTTTTATTGATGGGATTTTGAAGTCAAAATTTCTCAACTTAAAGATGAGTATTTATGGTATATTTCTTGAGGTACAGTTGACCAGAATTGCACATAGTACTCAAGGTCAGGTCATACCATGAATTGATAAAGGCAATATCATACTCTGTCTTGTTTTCTATCCCTTCCCTAATAATTCCTAACATTCTGTTTGCCTTTTTAGATGTCGTCCCACACAAAGCAGAATGTTTCAATGTCTTGTCTACAATAACACCTAGATCTTCTTCTTGGGTGGTGACTGTGATTTGGATGATTCTTCCTAATGTGCATCTCTTTGCATTTGTCCACATTAACTTTCATCTGTCATTTGGATTCATAAGTACATAAGTATTGCCATACTGGGACAGACTAAAGGTCCATCAAGCCCAGCATCCTATTTCCAACAGTGGCCAATCCAGGTCATAAATATCTGGCAAGATCTCACAAAAGTACAAAACATTTTACGCTGCTTATCCCAAAAATAGTGGATTTTCCCCAAGTCCAATTCAATAATGGTCTATGGACTTTTCGTTTAGGAAGCTGTCAAAACCTTTTTTAAAACTCTGCTAGGCTAACCACCTTTACCACATTCTCTGGCAATGAATTCCCTGCAATTTCTCACAGTCTACATGTGATAAAAATTTGCAGATGATATAAAACTATTCAGAGTTGTTTATATCACCTCACTCGTTCCCATTTCCCATTTTAAATAGCACCAGTATAGATCCTTGGAGCAATCCATTGTTCAACTTCCTCCATTGAGAGAGAGAGAGAGGGTCATTTAACTCTACACTCTCTTCTATCTTTTAACTACTACCCAGGTCAAAACAGAATATTGTCTCTTATTCCAGGACTTTTTAATTTTCTCAGGAGTCTCTCATGAGGGATTTTGTCAAAACCTTTATGAAAATCTAGATATACAGCACTATATCAGCTGACTCACCATTATCTACATTTCTTCACTCCTTCAAATAAATGAAGCAAATTGGTGAGGCAGGATGTCCCACAGTGACTTTATCCCATTTAAACCATGTTTGTCTATATGTTCTGTGATTTTTATTCTTTATAATAGTTTCTATCATTTTGGTGTGAACTGTAATTTCTGGGATCACCCCTGGAACCTTTTTAAAGCATTGGCATTCCATCGGTCAACCTCCAAATGGTACAATGCCGCCATCTCCTCAAAGCTGGCAATTGCTGTTATAGCTAAAAAAAAATGGAAGGTCACTTTTGGTTCTTCTATTTCATACGCTTACTTATGATTTTTGTGCTTTAGGGTTGATTTGCTTTGCTTTATTTTATAAGCTGGTGCTTAATATCATTAAGTAGTGTTTTGAAAAATGATTTGTGTGTAAACTGGAAGAGATGCATCCCACTTTTTTTCTCCCTTTGTTTTCTCCCACTCTATTCCCTTTATTTTCCTCTGCAGTTATACTTCCATTCTTTGTTTTAGTTTTAAGGAGCCGATGTACAGCTAGTGCCGATTAGCATCTTGCTGACCGCCGTCATTGTTAAACCCAGAAATTCAGTGCCAGACCATGTCTGGGCTGTGGCATCGAATCTCCGGGGCACAGGGAGCCGGCTAAAACGTAGCCAGTTAAGTGTGATATTTGGCACTTAAACTAGATGTGAAGAACTGCATAAAGATAGGACTGCATTTTATGCAGGCCTATTTATGAAGTTACTAGTAAAAAAGGCCCGTTTCTGACACAAATGAAACGGGCGCTAGCAAGGTTTTCCTCGGAGTGTGTATGTTTGGGAGAGTGTATGTGAGAGTGACTTTTTGAGAGTCAGAGTGAAAGTGTGAGTGGAATCCATGCTCCTCTGTCACCTGGCCCCTCCATTCATCCCTATCCAGCAATTCCGCTCTCTCCCTGAGGCCTGCCCTGCAATCCATATGCATCCATGGCCATCTGTCCCCTCCATTCATCCCTATCCAGCAATTCCCCTGTCCCTGAGTCCTGCCCTTCCAATCCATGCCCATCCATGCTCCTTTGTCACCTGGCCCCTCCATTCATCCCTATCCAGCAATTCCCCTCTCTCCCTGAGGCCTGCCCTGCAATCCATATCCATCCCTGGCCATCTGTCCCCTCCATTCATCCCTATCCAGCAATTCCCCTCTCTCCCTGAGTCCTGCCCTCCCAATCCATGCCCATCCATGCTCCTCTGTCCCCTGCCCCCTCCATTCATCCCTTTCCAGCAATTGCCCTCTCTCCCTGAGCCCTGCCCTCCCAATCCATGGCCATCCCCAATCCATGGCCATCCATGCTCCTCTGTCCCCTGCCGCCTCCATTCATCCTTTTCCAGCAAGTCCCCTGTCTCCCTTCCATGACCCACCCTCGCATCCATGCTCCTCTCTCTCCCATGTCCCAGCCTGGCCCGCCCTCTTCTCCCCCCCCCCCCCCTTCGCATCCATGCTGTCGTTTCTCCCCTGCCCTCCCGCTCCCATTGTTGTACTTTAGTGGCCACCCTCTTCTCTCCCCCCAACATGGGTGTTTTTTTTTTTTCCTTGTTTTTAAATTTACCTCCGTGGCGGTTCCGGCAGCGAAGCGTCAGGGAAGGAGGCGGTGCTCCCGACGTCTAGGTTTCCCTTCGCTGTGTTTCCGCCTTCTTTTGACGTCATCCTTGACGTCAGAAGAAGGCGGAACACAGCGAAGGGAAGGCTAGACGTCGAGAGCGCCGCCTCCTTCCCTGACACTTCGCTGCCGAACGATGCGATTGGTTGAGTGTCATTGCTCCGCCCTCGACGTCATCACGTTTGACGCGTGGGCGGGGCAGACACAATGCAATCTCACCCCCTTCACTTAGAATGTTGGCTAACAGAGGCTTCATTAGAACGTTGGAGGTGCGTTTTATATAGAGATCTTAACCGGTTAAGTGCCAACTCTGCCCTGGAACACCCCCAAAATAGCTGGTTTTGGCGTGAACACTAACCGGGCATTTTCAGCGACACTATCCAGTTGAGTGCCACTGAAAATGCCTGCTTAGTCCGTCCTGGACAGGCAATTTAAATGGCCAGGAGCCTCTCCTGGTTGTTAAATCATTTTGAATATTGGGCCCTAAGTTCTTACTGATGGTATTGACCAGGGCCACCAAGAGAAAAAGCTGGGCTCAGGGCAAACAATCTGCAGGGCCCCACCGGCAACCCCCCAAGCCGCTGTTGCCCCCTTCCCACAACAGCGAATGAGAGAGGGAGAGTGCTCTGCTGGTTAAAGGTCTTTCTTCCTGCCATGTCCCACTTCCTGTGAAGTAACTTCCTGTTTCCGCATAAGCAGCACATGGCAGGAAGAAGGACCTGTGGCCAGCAGAGCAGTTTGCCTTGATCACTGGCGCTGGGCCTCCTTGGAGGCCTAGCCTGGGAAATATTGCCTCCCCCCCCCCCCCCCCCCCCGTCCAACCCCGTCTGTGGCCCTGGTACCGACTTAACCTTGATGTTAAATTAACTGTTTAAAAAAAAAGTTTTTCTCAGACAATTGAAACCATTAAGCTATTCCTTTCTTTCTTTTGATTTAATATTTCTTCCTTAGGAGAGATTCGTCTAAACTGCTTGAATGCTTTTCTACTCCACTGGCTTCATGTCTATCAATTCAAGAATGTCAGTATGCAGCTCAGTTATTCCCATCAGAACCCTAGACAGACACCATGCTGATGCATGTAAAGCATATTATGTGAGAAGGAGAAGGACTTGCAGAAGATTTTTAAATGGAGGGACTGTGGCTGTAGGAAACATACATGGAGACAGACTGAAACTAGTGTGTAAAATGTAGGAAATAAAATTTGGGGAGAAAAAAGAGATATGGGAAATAAATACTACTTGAAGAGGTAATACAGAGCAAAGAGAGAAAATTGGATACCTAAAGACCTACCTCTTCAGGAAATTCTATGAGTAAAATATGTACTAATTCTGGGACAACAATACACAATACAACCTCTAACTGTAGCGCATCTTTTCCTTTAAAAACAAAGACGTATCTTCTTAAGAAACGCAATGACCGTTCCATATGCTGTAATAGTTATCTTGCCAACCACTTTAAAACACAGCATCATACAACCTTGTAAATGTAATTGAATCAATGTAATCTCTAACAACTGTTAAATGTAAGCCACATTGACCCGAAACTCATTTTTGGATAATTGTGGGATACAAGCACGAATAAATAAATACCTCGCACAGTCTAAACAGCAGTAAATAAATACCTCACACAGTCTAAACAGCAGGACTATTTTGAACATGAAAGTACTTAAGGTTGGTTGTTAGATCCATGAGTCAGTACTAGGTTGGTTTAGTCAGTGAGAAAAGTTGTGTGTAACTGGAGCAGTCTTTTGTGTATGTATTAGAATCCTCTAGCAAGCCCGCTTTTGGCTTAGAATATATCTGTATGTCTGTAGTTTTTACCAGAACATCTAGACCTAGTCAGCTGGTATGGATAACATATGCAGACAGTATGTTATTGAGCATTTAGTTCCTCTTATCGACCTGCCTTATTGAGAGCTGTATTTGATTTTTTTTTTTTTTTTAGCAGTGCATGTTGCAGCACATTTGGTCAATGCTTTGAGCTTCTCTGCAAACTATAGTGAGAACTTTCTGGCACTGAATGCTGCAAGATATCAAAATGAGGTTAGTAAACACTTATTTAATGCTTATAGCAGATCTTTCTCAAAAATTTTTTTTTTTTTAACAGTCTAAATGAACAGTGTGGTTATTTGCTTATCCTTGTGTGTGTAAGTGGGCGAATGATGCAGGAAGGGATCTAGCGTCTCCATTAACTCCTGTAGTAGACATCAGCATGTAGCCTATTGAAATGCATGCAAAGGAGGCTATTAATTAAACAGAGCAATGCAGAGATGTTTCTGTTGGAGCACAATGTGAGCACACCTGAAGAAATTTACTGTCTTGTATGAAATGGTGAAGAAGGGTAAAGAGAGCCCCCTGACCCAAACCACCTCCCACCAACATAGGTTTGTTCATCGTCCCCCTTCCCTCCCCCTGAACCAAACTGATCCGGTTCAAACTGCCTGACCCTGTCCCTAAAATAAATCCAAAACACATCGGTAGTTCCTCCTCCCTGAACTGAACCAATCTGATTCCTCTCTCTGCCTGGTGTCTAGCAATATTCCCCAATCCAGGGCCCCCAGGTCGTACATTTGAGAGGTAAGAGAGATTCCCAGTGGTTCCTGCCTCAGCAACGCCAACCTGGAAAATGGTGCCTGATTCTGCACAGTGCATCTTGGGATGCACTGCCTGGGTTCACTGTACCAAATAAAGGAGTTTTTTTCCCTTACTTGGTATTTTGGTTGAAGATGATCAAATAAGAGAAAAATGCCTTTATTTGGCACAGTGAACCTGCACGGTGTATTGTGTGGAGTCAGATGCTGCCTTTTTTTGAAAAAGTGGCGGCATTGAGGCCAGAACAAGGGGCCGTCACACTTGGCTTTTGAAAGTATGGGTTGGGGATAAGGTGGAAGGTGCTGCTAAACACTGGGGAATTGTTTTTTTATGGCAAGATGGGGTCAGGTAGTGGAGGGGAGGGGCCACTAGATTACCAGGGCTTTTTGGTTTTATGTTACCGTCAGGGGGATCAGATTGGTACAGTTGGTTTTCTTTTGGGGGAGTGGGGTGGACATTAGACTACCAGAACATTTTGATTTTATCAGGAGGCCATGGAGGGGTTTGGATTGGTTCAGTTTGGCAGAGGGAGGGAAAGGGCACTAGACTACCAGAGGAAAGGGGCCAATCATCACTTACATACTGATAGGAAGGAGGACATTTTGCAATGAGTGACGGATTACTGCTACAATTTTAATATGTAATTTGTATATTCATAGATTACTGTTTCTTGGGGGTAATATTTTGTGGAAAGCTTGCATTGGAAGCTCTGTGGTTAGTAGCTCTAATGTGTGGCTTTCTGGATCAGCTCATTAGTTGCCTAAAGAAAGTATATTAATATGTTCACTTTTTCAAAAATGATAACCAAAAAAACCCTTATTACTTATTAAAGATACAGATGAAAATTTCCAGAATGAAGTTTATTATGAAGAGAGTTAGCCATTGACGTGGTCATTTACAAATTTAGTACAAAAAAAATGAGGAAATGTCTGCAAATAAGCAAAACCAAGAGGGAAGATGCTGATGCCACAGAGATTCCAAAAGGGAAGACTTTATTTCATAAGAACATAAGAATATCCAAACTAGGTCAGATCAATGTTCTATGTAGCCCAGTATCCTATTTCCAGCAGTGGCCAATCCAGGTCACAAGTACCTGGCAGAAACCCATATAGTAGCAACATTCCATGTTACTAATCCCAGGGCAAGCAGTGGCTTCCCCATGACTGTCTCCATAGCAGATTATGGACTTTTCCTCCAGGAACTTGTCCAAACCTTTTTTTTTTTTTTTTTTTTTTTAATCCATACGCTAACCACTGTTAGTACATCCTCTGGCAAAGAGTTCCAGAGCTTAACTATTCTTTGAGTGAGTGAAAAAATATTTTCTTCTTTTTGTTTTAAAAGTATTTCCATGTAACTTCATTGAGTGTCGTCCCCTAGTCTTTGTACTTTTTGAAAGAGTAAAAAATCAATTCACTTGTACACCACTCAGAATTTTGTAGACCTCAATCATATCGCCCTCCCCCCCTCCCCCCAGCCGTCTCTTTTCTAAGCTGAAGAGCCCTAACCTCCTTAGCCTTTCCTCATATGAAAGGAGTTCTATCCCCTTTATCATTTTGGTCGCTTTTCTTTCAAGCCAAATGTACAGCCAAAACTTGGACTGTATTTCAGGATATGTGATGATAAATTTTACTAGAGATAAGGACTCAGTGGTATGGTTGTCTGACATATTCTATAACAAAAAGTATAGCATTTCTGGATGTGAAAAAATAGCATCTGGAATCCATTGTACCAAGTCCCAGGTGCCGTTAATTAAAAAATGACCATGTGAGGACCTATTTTGTAGGTGGTAAAGGCTTATTCTTTAGTCCTCTGTTAACCAGTCAGCTGCAATAATGTAGCTGTACTAACCAGTGGCGTACCTACCCTAGATGCCACCTGGAGCGGAGAACCCCCTCTGAGCAAGGGTGTGTGCAGAGCAGGCATGCGACTGTCTGCTCTGCTGGTCCCCTGCCCTGGAACAGGAAGTTGACGTCAGAGGAGGAAGATGTCTGGCAGATCCAACAACCGCATACCTTATTGCTGACTGCACCCGGGGTGGACTGTCCCCACTACCTTGCCATTGGTACACTAGAGGCACTAACTGATTAGTGCAAGAACACCCACACTCTGTCTACCTAACGTCCCGGCGTGTGGGTAGTGTGCACCAATTTGGAACTTACCACAGGATGCCTGCGTGTGTCCTACAGTAAGACATTTTAAGTCACAATAAGCGCACACTAGCTCTTACTGTATCACAGTAAAAGCACCCCTTAGTGAGAGATAGTTGAGACTAAATTATATGATGCACATTACAACTTGGCCCTGTGTTCTTGTTCAATGGGATCTGATCATGTCTTGAACATGTGGATATTATTTTATTGGTCCCGAGTTTATTTTTGACCTACCCCTGAATATTTTTAATATGTTCTATTTGTTTTCAAACAAAAAGCAAGAGACTAGATCTTAGAATAATTAACGTAGTAATATAAAGAAGACAATCCCCCATCTGCACCTCTTCTCTCCCGCCCCCCCAACCTCCCCTCCCCCAGTACTAGATAATGTTAGGTGTTCATAGTAATATAGTATATATTAACAGATAAGGACCTGCACAGTCCGTCTAGTCTGACCAACAAGGTGGCCAGAGTTGAATCTAGCACTCTGCACAGGTTCCACTTCATTAATCTCTGTCTCTCCCTGCCAGTTTTAGGGCACAGACTGTAGAAATCTGCCTGGCTTCGGCCTTACTTTTCACAGCATCATTTAGCCATCTGACTCTGCCTGAACTCTTCCATTCTTCACTTGCTATTTGAAAAATCTATCTCAATGATCCATTTTACTGTTGTTAAAATGATTTATGTTTTCACATCAATGTGTTTGTTTTCAGGATCCCAGGAAAATCATCTTTACCTCTGGTAAGGTTTTCTTTTTCTTTTCTCACTGAAGGGATATGAAAAATGACTGAGTGGTGTTTTCCTCATAAAAAATGTGGGACTGTTTGAATTAAATTGTATAATTAGTTATAGAAACCAAGAGAGAACTTGAGTACACTTCATGTGCAACTTTCTTCTGTTAAATGTTCTAACAAAGATAATACGGACAAAAATATGTTAATGTAGAGCTGTAAACTTTCTATCATCCCCTAAAATCTGTCCTAATAATAGTTCATTCTAGTATTTGTAATTTTGCTCTCCCTTTTATTCTGATACTATCATTGTAGTCTATTTTTATATCTTTGGTCAATATATATTACTATTTTATAGACTTGAGTTTAGAGTATAGGCCTTGTGGGGATATTAAGAAAGATGAGGAAATGAAAGTAAGGTAATGTGCTTTCCATGGCCTCATATTTCAGCATGTTGACCTTTCGTTGGTCCACTAGGTGCTCAGTTTATTTCATATGGGAATTTAGAAATGATTTCTGTTAGATATTTCTAATCTAACCTAATCTAATCCATATCTTGTATACCATCCTATCCCAACAGGAGGTTTACATAAAAAAAACCTCAACCAAAAAAGTTAGGAATTACACAGTCAGTATTACTAAAGTGCAGAGAATTAGTCATCATAGTTACCAAATTAAAAATGTTTTCAACCTCTTATGTAAAAGATTATGCTTGGTAATTTATTCCAAATAATGATGGCTTGAAAAGGGAACATAGAACCAAGCTGACGTTTAAACCGAATATTTTTAAATACAGGATATTTCAATTGCAAACTATCACAAACTCAGGTTGTCAAACAAGAAAAAAAATGAATACAGAAGTATTACCATATAATATCTGGAAAACTAAACATGTAACTTTAAATATAATCCATTCATATACATGAAGCTGTCTTGTCTGACGAGATGGTGAGCCCTTAGGTCCTGCAAGGCCCCGAAGGACCTCAGAGGACAGCCGTGCAACCCCAAGTCTTCACCCGCGGCGACCGCCGTTCACCGAGGATTGAGCCCCCAGCTGCAGGCGGCCAACAGGACTTCCGGAACCGCGGGGTTGACGAGCTGACCCAATACTGGAGCCAGGAGAGCAGGAGAGAACCCCAAAAGAGACCAAACCAGGCAACCGGACAGGCAGGCAGCTCATAGCGAAGAGAAACTGGCAACAGGTCAGGGCGGATAGCTCACAGCGTAGTCGAACCAGGCGAAAGGTCAAGGCAGGCAGCTAGCAGAGAAGTCCAAGAAACAAAGCCAAGGTCAAACGAGGAGAGCAAGGGAAACAAACCAAACACTGGAACACACGGAGACTGGCCTCAGGGAACAGAACCTGAAGCAAGGTCCCATCCCAGGCCTACTCCTTAAATACCATTTGCCTCAGCCGCCCAGCCCCCGCCGACATGGCCGACCAATCAGAACCCGGCCACTAGCAGACCTCCTCTGATTGGCTCCTTCAGATCTTCCAGGCGGGAACACGGCATCAGCCCCGCAATCCAACTCTTCAGAGGCGGCGCTACAGGTACCCGCCCCCGAAAGAGAAAAAGACGCTGGCCATCGCAGCTTGACGCTAACCTTCCCCCTGGCATACACACTGCCCTCACTGTCGGCGACCGCGAGCCCGGCAGCCACGATCGCCGGCCCAAGACCCCGAACCGGGCGGCCACCGCCGCGGCAAGTCCCAGCTCCGCGCCGCAGCCTCCCGAGGACCGGCTCCCGCCGCGAAGGACCCCGGCTCCCGCGCCCAACAGAAGAACCGGCGGAGGGAGCGGCGGACATGACAGAAGCCAGTGAAGGTCTTTCAAATTACCAGATACACTTTTCTACTTCCTCAACTGGAAAATCATCTGGTCTGCCATATTCTGCAATAGTTGCAGTTTATATATCAACTTATTCAGTCTAACATACACTAAATTACAGTAATCTACTTCCTCAACTGGAAAATCATCTGAACTGCCATAGAAATCAGCCTCAGTTGGCATAAGCAGAAAAACGACTTATTCCAGGCTTGATTTATCTGGGCTTCAAAAGATAACGAATAGTCCAAAGTAATACCTAAAACCCTAGATTCCTTTTCCACATTTAGAGTTATACCGCTTGGTAATGTTCAGAGGAATATTCACTAAAGAATTAGAAAACCATAATTTGTTTTTGCCTAGTTTAACTGAAGCATATGTTCAACAGCCCATTTCTTAATTTATTTTTTCATAGCAACAGAAATTTTAACTGATGTTTCACTTATAGTAGGACAAATTGGAACCAACATTGAAATATTATCAGCATAGGAAAATAAGCACTAAAGTAATAAATGAGAGAGAAGTCATAAACAGATTAAAGAGCACTGGGGACAGAGGGGAAGCCTTGAGGCACTCCACAAGTAGACCTCCTTTCCAAACAGTATTAGGCCACCAAAATATTGTATTAAAGCAAAACAATCTGGAGGAGTAGCCTAGTGGTTAGTGCAGTGGACTTTGATCCTGGGGAACTGAGTTTGATTCCTACTGCAGCTCCTTGTGACTCTGGGCAAGTCACTTAACCCTCCATTGCCCCTGGTACAAAATAAGTACCTGAATATATGTAAACCGCTTTAAATGTAGTTGCAAAAACCTCAGAAAGGTGGTATATCAAGTCCCATTTCCATTTCCCTATTTGAGATTCTAAATGGAATGTTGAGATAATGTTGCTACTATTGGAGATTCTAGATGGAATGTTGCTACTATTGAGATTCTGTTGCTACTATTTGAGATTCTACATGGAATGTTGCTATTCCACGAGCAACATTCCATGTAGAAGCCTGCCCTTGCAGATCAGCAATGCGGCCACTCCGGCTTCTGTTTCTGTGAGTCTGACGTCCTGCACTTTTCAGATGATACCTAGGAACATTGGGCCATGTTAGTGGCTTGGAGCTGGCATTATTTTTCCAGGGACAAGGCAGTTTGTGATGTTCACTACAAGCTGTATTATGTGATTTATGTAATAATGGCGGGGTAGATATTTTAAAGAGGTTTGTAAAGTCTAGATTTTATAAATCTTGATAGCAATGGATGAATGCTCTTGTTACTGTAATCTACATTATTCTCATTGTAGAAATACCACAGTAAGCCTTGTGCCCTTTCATCATTTGACCCCTAATGCAGGCATTACACTGAAACATATTTTTGTTCCATCTTGGGCCCATTTCACTCTTCCTTTCTATACCTGTTTGGGAGGGCCTCTTCTAGAGCACCAGGAATTCCAAGTGTCTACAACCTTTGAGAGTTCCTTCGATACCAGTATTCTTAAGGTGACCCAGTAATAATTGGTGGTCAGTGGTATCAACTCTATGGGTAAGCAGTATAGGTGTTTAAGCTGTGGTGGTGTAGTATGCTGGAACTGAGAGGAGATGAGTGGGAGTGTTCTGAACCACTTGTAGTGAATATACTCTAGCTTCTGGTAGACTAAGATGTAGATAGTTACAATAGTCTAAACTGGTGAGGCGTATACTTTCTAACGTAGCCCAGAAATCCTCTGTAGGAATCATCAGAGCACAAGATGCTCATCAATCGTAGTTTAAAGAATGAGTTCTTAACTATAGCCTTAACCTCTTAAACTGAAGACTTGCTAAGTAACATTAAGGATCTGGCCACACGTTTAATTGGTTCAGGGATCTTTTACAAAGGTAATAAATAGGGTGACTATCATCACCTCAGTTTTAGCAATATTTAACGTCAACTTGTTCTCTCTCTCAGCCAAGATGCACTATTGAACAAGATTATCTAGAGATGTTCCACAGCCAGGTCTATAGTAGAGTCATAGGAGAAAAAGAATTAGATGTCATCTGTATAAATTTAGGTGGCAGTTCTATAAAGGGGTGCCCCCTTGTGGACTCCCTTATACCGCACAGTGAATGCCTATTTATTATGGCATCTGGCTGCCCAGATTCCGTTGTAGAATTCTAGGAATGGATCCTAAGGAGCTTAGCCGAGATTGGGTGGCAGAGCTGGTGGTGGGAGGCGGGGATAGTGCTGGGCAGATTTATACGGTCTGTGCCAGAACCAGTGGTGGGAAGCGGGGCTTGTGGTTGGGAGGCGGGGATAGTGCTGGGCAGACTTACACGGTCTGTGCCCTGAAGAGGACAGGTACAAATCAAGGTAAGGTATACACAAAAAGTAGCACATATGAGTTTATCTTGTTGGGCAGACTGGATGGACCATGCAGGTCTTTTTCTGCCGTCATCGTCTACTATGTAGTGTAACTTGGTATCTGTGTGCTTTGGGCCAGATTCTATATATGGCACCTAAAAAAACTGGCGCCAGAAAAACCCACTTAAGCAGTGTTCTATAAAGTGCACCTAAAGTTTGATGCAGAAACTGTAAAAGTGGAGAGGTCACGCATAAATTTAGGTACCGTTTGCATCAATGAAAATGTGCAAATGCCTGCTCCTAAATTTACATGTGGAGCACCATTATTCTATAATTATGCGTGTAACTCAAAACCACGTCTCCAATCCACCTCAAATGCCATTGACCTCCCATTTCTGCACCCCCTGTTTCAGGCCTCATGTAAATTTTAGGCACATAAGTCCCAATTAAATCTAATTAGTGCCAATAATTGCATGTCGGAAAGCTAATTATTGGCTCATTCTACTAAATTGCATACACAAATTGTGTGCACAATTTTTGGCACCATACAGCTGGCATAACTATGGGCACCTAACTCGGAGGCCCAACTATGCTCCACCCATGTGTATGCTCCTTTGTGTTTGCCTGCTATAGCACTTGTGCACACCTTTATAGATTGGTGCCTAGGGTGCTTATGCATATAAGTGTTATTTTCTCAATACTTATGCATGCAAAGCCCATATACAGTGGTGGAAATAAGTATTTGATCCCTTGCTGATTTTGTACGTTTGCCCACTGACAAAGACATGAGCAGCCCATAATTGAAGGGTAGGTTATTGGTAACAGTGAGAGATAGCACATCACAAATTAAATCCGGAAAATCACATTGTGGAAAGTATATGAATTTATTTGCATTCTGCAGAGGGAAATAAGTATTTAATCCCTCTGGCAAACAAGACCTAATACTTGGTGGCAAAACCCTTGTTGGCAAGCACAGCGGTCAGACGTCTTCTGTAGTTGATGATGAGGTTTGCACACATGTCAGGAGGAATTTTGGTCCACTCCTCTTTGCAGATCATCTCTAAATCATTAAGAGTTCTGGGCTGTCGCTTGGCAACTCGCAGCTTCAGCTCCCTCCATAAGTTTTAAATGGGATTAAGGTCTGGTGACTGGCTAGGCCACTCCATGACCCTAATGTGCTTCTTCCTGAGCCACTCCTTTGTTGCCTTGGCTGTATGTTTTGGGTCATTGTCATGCTGGAAGACCCAGCCACGACCCATTTTTAAGGCCCTGGCGGAGGGAAGGAGGTTGTCACTCAGAATTGTACGGTACATGGCCCCATCCATTCTCCCATTGATGCGGTGAAGTAGTCCTGTGCCCTTAGCAGAGAAACACCCCCAAAACATAACATTTCCACCTCCATGCTTGACAGTGGGGACGGTGTTCTTTGGGTCATAGGCAGCATTTCTCTTCCTCCAAACACGGCGAGTTGAGTTCATGCCAAAGAGCTCAATTTTTGTCTCATCTGACCACAGCACCTTCTCCCAATCACTCTCGGCATCATCCAGGTGTTCACTGGCAAACTTCAGACGGGCCGTCACATGTGCCTTCCGGAGCAGGGGGACCTTGCGGGCACTGCAGGATTGCAATCCGTTATGTCGTAATGTGTTACCAATGGTTTTCGTGGTGACAGTGGTCCCAGCTGCCTTGAGATCATTGACAAGTTCCCCCCTTGTAGTTGTAGGCTGATTTCTAACCTTCCTCATGATCAAGGATACCCCACGAGGTGAGATTTTGCGTGGAGCCCCAGATCTTTGTCGATTGACAGTCATTTTGTACTTCTTCCATTTTCTTACTATGGCACCAACAGTTGTCTCCTTCTCGCCCAGCGTCTTACTGATGGTTTTGTAGCCCATTCCAGCCTTGTGCAGGTGTATGATCTTGTCCCTGACATCCTTAGACAGCTCCTTGCTCTTGGCCATTTTGTAGAGGTTAGAGTCTGACTGATTCACTGAGTCTGTGGACAGGTGTCTTTCATACAGGTGACCATTGCCGACAGCTGTCTGTCATGCAGGTAACGAGTTGATTTGGAGCATCTACCTGGTCTGTAGGGGCCAGATCTCTTACTGGTTGGTGGGGGATCAAATACTTATTTCCCTCTGCAGAATGCAAATAAATTCATATACTTTCCACAATGTGATTTTCCGGATTTAATTTGTGATGTGCTATCTCTCACTGTTACCAATAACCTACCCTTCAATTATGGGCTGCTCATGTCTTTGTCAGTGGGCAAACTTACAAAATCAGCAAGGAATCAAATACTTATTTCCACCACTGTATCTGCAGGCAGTTATAGACTTGAGCTTTTAGTGCCTTCAAATTCCAACAGATGGAGATAGATATCGATCATGCAGACAAGAATGAGTGATGCAGCACCTCTGCTATGACTGCAACTTTGGAATTTGTCCCCTATCCTAATATCCTGTGTCTTACTGTGCAAGTAAGATCTAATCCATTTGAACATTATGACTGAAACTCCAAAAAAACCCCCCCAAAAACTACAACTGGTTCAAGAAGATGTGATGATCAACAGTGACAAAACTAGCCGAGATGCCCAGTAAGAGCAGAAAGTAGTTAACCCTTACTGCGTAGCCTGCTATTGAGACAGAAATAGGGAAAGCCACTGCTGTCCCTGGTATTAGTAGCATGGAATCTTGCTACTCTTTGGGATTCTGCTAGGTAGCATGGCCCAGGATACTGGACTAGATAGACCATCAGTCTGCCCTAATATGGCTATTCTGTTCTTATCTATCATAGATAGTAATAAAGACATAATGAAAAGTCTAATTTAGCTGCTTTATCTTATGGGCTGCCATGGTAAAAGAAAGTTTCTGTTAAGTTTATGTGAATTGGGGAGTGGATAAAGTTGAGGGAGTTGAAAAATAACAGTGCAAGACTCTGTAGTAAAACTCCCCAAATTGCCATAAAACTTTGACAGTTTCATAAAGTACCTAACACCATTGAATAGCGTGATATGAAATGGCAAATGACGCAGTTTTCACAGATGTTAAATCAATTACTTTCTCTTTGTTATAGTTACTGGACTTACTGGGATCCTCATGGTGTTGGTTCTATTTCTCATGTGTACAGCTTCCATGTATTCTGTCAGGTAAGTCTGTCCCATTGTTATGCTGAGTCCTCTTACCAGGGCAATCTTTTCTTGTATGCAGAATAGAAAAAGAGACGAGAGATTTAGTCAAGAATAAATAACATCTACCATACAGTGTTCATGCATTGTTCTCAGTGGCAACTGGCCATAGGCAAGTAGGAGTCTGGTTTTTGTGTTACATTGTGAGTATGAACCACAAGTAAATTGAGCCATATGTCACTATCCCTATGCAGTAGACAATAAAAATTAAAAAATGGAAAAATCAGTGATCTACCACTTTCCAGTGTGCACACATTTGTTTCCATGATTTTCAGTATCCCTCCCCTCCCCCCCCCCCCAAAAAAAGTGTACCTGTACAAGTTAAAAATCAATATAATTAAAGTAGTTATACTGACCATACCCACTTAGGGCCTTATTGTAAAAAGGTTATGTTCCTAAAATCTATGCCTCTAAATTTTGATAATTATTTATGCTGCTAAATTTATGCTCCTAAATTACGAGCATAATCTATTTTGGAGCATAGAGTATGCTGGTAATTTAGGAGCATAAATTATGCTTATAAATATAGGAGCATAACCTTTTTAGAATAACCTTTTTAATGCCTCCTCAACATGTAATTAAACTCTGGAATCCGTTGCCAGAGAATGTAGTAAAAGCAGTTAGCTTAGCGGGGTTTAAAAAAAGGTTTGGATGGTTTCCTAAAGGAAAAGTCCATAGACCATTATTAAAATAGATTTGGTGAGAATCCACTGCTTATTTCTAGGATAAGCAGCATAAAATGTATTGCACTTTTTGGGGGATCTTGCCAGGTACTTGTGACCTGGATTGTCCACTGTTGGAAACAAGATGCTGGGCTTGACTGACTTTTAGTGTGCCGTTAGCGCATACTGATTCATCAGTTACCATGAAATGCCTGAGCAAGTCCTATTCCTGTGGTATGCAATTTTAAGCTGTGTTAGACACGCAATAGCGTCTAATGCAGCCTAGTAAAAGGGGCACTTAATGCACTAATTAACACAGGCTATTGTGCCATCGTAGTAATGGTTACCAAGTGCTAATTTGAGAGTTTACCTTTGGATTCCATATAGCACGACTTAAGTTGTGCATGCAACATCAAGTCGTATTCTGGATTTTTGCGCTCAACTTAGTTAACAAGCCATTCAGCACCAATAATTGCCAATTAAGCAATTATTGACACTAATTGGCATTCATTAGAATTTACACACAACTGTCTAAGCGTATTCTATAACGTGATGCATGTAAATTCTAAGTCGCATAGTTGAAAAGGGGGCATGGCCATGGGCATTATATGGGCGGGTCACAGGCATTTCTACAATCTATGCACGTTATAGAATACATCGGGTCTGCGCCTAATTTAGGCGTCGGCATTTACACCAAGTTTTAATTGTTGTAACTGCCCACGACTAAATTTATTCATGCGGAGGGGCGCTCAGCGTATTGTATAAATCATGCCAAAATTTATGTTTATCCTATGAAGGACACCTAAATTTAGGCATACTTTATAGAATACTAGTAAAACATGCCCGTTTCAGGCGCAAATGAAACGGGCGCTAGCAAGGTTTTCCTCCCAAACTCCCCCCCCGCTCACCCCTTCGGCATTGTGAAGGCACTGACCGCCATTGTTGCGGACCTCGTCAACGCACGCCAATGCCACCTTCAATGTGCTGAGTCGGTTGTGAAGCCACTGACGCCATTGCTCCGCCCTCGACGTCATCACGTTTGACGCGAGGGCGGGGCCCCAACACAGTGATTTTGGTGGCTTCACCACCACGAACCCTTAAACTGGAAGGAAGTGCCCGGAGGACCTGACAGTGACGTCAGTGTCCTCAGAACGTTGAGGGTGAGTTTTATTATATAGGATACCTAGGCATATTTATTTCATCGCTGATTTTTCAGGTGCCATATATAGAATCTAGCTCTTTACTAAAGGGGCTTCCTAGTTTTCAAAAGTGAATGTCACACATTTGTTGAAACGTTTTTGCAGAAAATATGAGTTGTCCTCAAAAACATGTTGCATATATTGTATAAGTTTTTTTAGTTAAGCAGAATATTTGGGATTTGTTTGTTCCATTTGTTTTTATTTAATACAAAAGAACCAGCTTTTCTTAATTGTTCACTTAAGGGTTCCTTTTACTAGGGTGCGCCGAAAAATGGCCTGCCCCGTTGTAGACGTGTGTATTGGACACGCGCAGGTCCATTTTCAGAGCATCTTGAAAGAAGACCTTTTTTTGGGGGGGGGGGGGGGGGCTGAAAATGGATGTGCGGCAAAATGAAAATTAGCGCGCATCCATTTGGGCCTGAGACCTTACCGTCGCCCGTTGACTTAGCGGTAAGGTCTCATGCGTTAACCAGGCAGTGATCGCCAGCGTGCGTACAATGCCGATTACCACCCGGTTAGCGCCGAGCACTGGAAAATGTCCATTGAGCCTACTGGACGCGCGTACAAAATGAAATTACCACCCAGGCCATGCGGTAGTTCTGAATGGGCGCGCATAGGCGCCTATGCGGCTTAAAGGGCCCCTTAATAAACTTCTATCAATTGTACTTAATCATAAGGCCAAGATTTGAAAACAAATTAAATATAGAAATTGATTCATGTTCATAGCTTTACTGTACTTCAGTTAGCCCTGATGAAATAGAAATCATTTCATTTTTGTCATTTAATTTATTCAACTTACAGCCTGCCTATTGTACATTCATAGGTATATAATAATAAAACATTCATAATAAATGAACACAATATTACAATAAAAGTTTGAAATACAGGGAATACGGAAGAAAGGATTATTCTTTCTTGTTCACCATAGGTGCTTATCTATTAAAACCCTGCAGCAGATTTGTCAAAGAAAACTTCACATTTATGGATTGAAGGAAGTCTAGCACAAAGCTTTAATAAAGCATCTCAGCATCTAAAATTCATATCGTTGTTGCAGCTAGATGGCATGCAAGCTTATAGAGGGAGATGAAAAAAACAAACCCCAATGTTTGTTCCTGATGCTGAAGTTCAGGGAGAGAATGTGATTTAGCTATGATGACAAAAACTCAGAGGTAAAAGGGAGCTAGGATTCATCTGTTGGGAATTCTCTTTGTTTTATGATCAATTTCTCTTAACACCACAGGAAATAAATCACAGGTGGTGAGAACAATATTAAGCTAGCCTTTAATGATTTTGTGGAACTTTTGCTGTAAGCAGTGACTGTACTCCTGTCTTCGCGAACGTGCCTACCCAACACTGGAGATGTGACCAGTGGGCAAACAAGATCAAACAATTCGACTGAATAGCTGTAAAGAAGAGAAGTAAATCAATGAGTACGTTTTCCTGAAAACAGCGCAACCAGGGCCCATCTCAGCAATTGTGGGGCCACTCTGCAGACCGGTTTGGTGGGGGCCCCGCCCCCTGCCTTGCCCAGCCCGTTGACAAGATTATTTATTTATTTATTTAAAAGTTTTTATTCACGATATTTCAAATAAAGATAACTCAAGCAAAACTTGTACAGAAAAACTGATTCAAATAAGCAATGGAAATAACCAGAAATTATTCAGTTCATGTCCACTACAATTAGGAGTTCCAATTTTGATAAAATAGAGGAGAGTAAAAGAAAAATATTAATTAAAAAAGCGAAGAATATAAACTAACTTGAAAAGTACAAAAGAAATTAGAACCAAGTCAATAGCCAAATTCTATATAATAAAACTCACCCTCAACGTTCTGAGGACACTGACTTCAGTGTCACTTCCTTCGGGTTCGAAGGGTTTGTGGTGGTGAAGCCACCGGAATCACTGTCTCTGGGCCCTGCCCTCGCATCAAACGTGATGACGTCGAGGGCGGAGCAATGGCATCACAGAGCGAGGGCGGAGCAATGGCGTCAGTGGCTTCACGACTCAGGAGATGAAGGTGGCGTGCGTTAACGAGGTGCGGAGAAATGGCGGTCAGTGGCTTCACAACACCGAAGGGGTGGGTCGGGGGGGGGGGGGTTCGGGAAGAAAACCTTGCTAGCGCCCGTTTCATTTGCTCCAGAAAGGGGCATGTTTTACTAGTATGTTATAAACTGCATGGCAGGTGAAACCAAAAATTGAAGTACTGTCTATCTGCAAATGATAACAGCAGAGAATGGAGAGGTTCCCTCTATCTACATCCCTAATAGTATATACGACAATAGCAGACAATGGAGAGATTCTCTCTGTGTAAATCTCTAGTACTACCACAACAGCAGAGAATGGAGAGGTTCCATCTATCTACATCCCTAATAGTATATACGACAATAGCAGACAATGGAGAGATTCTCTCTGTGTAAATCTCTAGTACTACCACAACAGCAGAGAATGGAGAGGTTCCATCTATCTACTTCCCTAATAGTATATACGACAATAGCAGACAATGGAGAGATTCTCTCTGTGTAAATCTCTAGTACTACCACAACAGCAGAGAATGGAGAGGTTCCATCTATCTACTTCCCTAATAGTATATACGACAATAGCAGACAATGGAGAGATTCTCTCTGTGTAAATCTCTAGTACTACCACAACAGCAGAGAATGGAGAGGTTCCATCTATCTAATACCATGTACGACAACAGCAGAGAATGGAGAGAATCTGAAGGTGGAGAAAGCTATGAAGCCGGATGGGATCCCAGGATAGTGAGGGAACTCAGAGAGGTCCTGGCGGGACCTTGCCAGGTACTTGTGACCTGGATGGGCCACTGTTGGAAACAGGATACGGCGCTTGATGGACCTTTTGGTCTGTCCCAGTATGGCAACACTTATGTACTTATGCATCTCTAGTACTACCATAACGGCACGGAACGGAGAGATTCTCTTCCTCTATGTGCATCACTGTTTCTTATCCAGTTCACAGCCATAGGACATACCCCAGGCTATAATTTCAGTTTCTTGATAATAACATAAGAATAAGATTAGCAATAGAGTTTACAAATCTGTATCTAACTCACCATGAACTATAACTGAAAAAGACATGCATTAAATTCTAAATCCCTTCCCCCTCGTTCTTTCATCTGTGCCTTTCTCCTCCATTACCACCTCCCGTTTCTGCTCTTTCAATCTTTCTATGCCATTTGCCTAGAACAGAGATCCTGTGTTTTATGTCATACTCCCTCTCTGCCTTACATCTCTCTGTTGCTTCACTACTACTACTACTTAACATTTCTAGAGCGCTACTAGTGTTACGCAGCGCTGTACAAATTAACAATTAAGGACGGTCCCTGCTCAGAAGAGCTTACAATCTAAAGGACGAAATGTCAAGTTGGGGTAGTTAAGATTTCCTGAGAAGAGGTGTAGTGATTAGGTGCCGAAGGCGACATTGAAGAGGTGGGCTTTGAGCATTGATTTGAAGATGGGTAGGGAGGGGGTCCGGCGTATGGGCTCAGGGAGTTTGTCACATCTTGACCATGTCTACATCATTTTCTAGACTCTTCCTTTTCATATTGTAAGCTCTGTAGAGCAGGGACAGTGTGTTGTGATGTGGCTGTACAGTGCTACATATGCCTGATATCACTTCAGAAATTATGTAGGTGTGGTTTACATACCTTGTGTTGTAATTCTTGTACTGGATTTTGTCCCCAACAAGATCCTGTATGTTATTTCTGTATGTTTGGGTTGTCCGTTACTTGAATAATTGTATTTTGTTGTTAAATTGTTATTTACTTATAGTAAGGCCTTAAGATGAATAAAAAAATAAAAATAAAATGTCAAGGAACAAATATCCTTGCAGTGTAATTTTTGCAGCAGAAACTTGGTAGGAAAATACCAATTTATATGATCCTTTGAGGAGGTATTTTCTGAAATGGGGCTTCTCCTAAGATCTACAGTTAAGTTGTCTACTTGGGAAGGCCTTGCATTGTGCTGTTAATATCCCTAGCATTGAAAATTGGGGACTGGAGTAATGAATGATTTTCTCTATTTTGTATGTTCTTGTTGTTATTTCAATATGACCACTTACTTGTCTTAATTTCAAATGTTTTCTTGAATGCATATTTTGAAATTCAATAAGGAGAAAGATAAAAATAATACAAAAAAAATCAGTAACATTGAATGCTCTACAGTCCATGCTATAGCTTATCATATTCTTTCAACAACTGAAAGCTGAATTGCATTTCTTGGCCTAATAATTTGCCACCTCTGTTGAAAGCTCTGGGTAAGCTCAAGCTGTCATTCTTCCTTGTAGCTTGTGTGTGAACTTATAAAGCTGTTTGTTGCTTATACCACAGCTAGTGTAATAATGTTTACTTTGCAGGGTTTCCAGCTATGATATCTTCTTATACACACATAACCTTTTCTTTATCTTCTACCTGCTGCTACTGATTCATGTTTCAGGGTAAGTAGACTAGCGAGCTAAGGCTCTGAAGAATTTGGGGGATTGATATTCAGTGGCGCTTTTATGCTACCCAGTAAGTGCTCACAAGGGCCAGTAGGTAACTTTCAGTGGCATTATCTGGATAGTCTTGCTGAAAATGATCACTGATTGCCCTGGTGCTTTCCAGATTCTGCTGGGGAAGTCTGGGGCTTGAGCTATCTGGATAAAGTTAGAACAGCAAAAAGGCTCTCCTAACTTTATATGGGTACCCAAATAAGTGCTGATGGCCATTTTATACTAAAGGTTTTTTTTTACTAAGCCGCGTTAGGGTCTGTGCGTGGAGTGGAGGAGTAACCTAGTGGTTAGTGCAGTGGACTTTGATCCTGAGTTCAATTCCCACTGCAGCTCCTTGTGACTCTGGGCAAGTCACTTAACCCTCCATTGCCCCTGGTACAAAATAAGTACCTGAATATATGTAAACCGCTTTGAATGTAGTTGCAAAAACCTCAGAAAGGCGGTATATCAAGTCCCATTTCCCTTTTCCCTTTCCCAACGTGCGCCAAATCCAAGTTACCGCCCGACTACCATGTGTGCCTGGCAGTAATTTCATTTTTGGTGCATGTCCCCTACATGTGCCAGAAAATAAATTTTATTTTCTGGCGCGTGGCAAAAGGCATTTGACGCGCGTAAACCCTTACCGCCCAGTTAATGCGTGAGACCTTAGAGCTAAGTGATGGGTGGTGGCAAAGTCTCAGACCCAAAATGGACACGCGTCAAATTTTCATTTTGCCGCACGTCCATTTTCGGTCAAAATAAAAAAAGGTGCGCTGAAAAATGATTCTGTGTGCGTCTGTAATGCGTGCCTATAATACCGCAATCTATTTTTCAGCGCACCTTAGTAAAAGGACCCCTAAGTTATTCAGTGCTGATATTTGGGTATTGCCCGATGCTGCATGTCTAGACATGAAGAAGCCTTTGCAGCCAGCTTAAAAATAAAAATCAGACTGCTGGAAGATTGGGGATTTATTTCTGTCAATTTTTAATACTACACATTAACCCCTTCACTGTGCAAGCAAGTTGGGTGTATTCCTGTTCCATATCTGCAGTTGCTCTTGTATTATGCACAATGTGTACCAAAGGAGTGACTTTCCAATAAATGTGTTAGATTCAAGCTTAAATCATATGGCTATGCACATGGTTTGATGTGTGTTTATGGAAGAGGATTTACATATAGATGAGTGTGCTGGTCTTGGAAGATTTGACAGTCTTTGTTCCTGAAGTCTTAATCTAACATGCATCACAGAAAAGTTTAGCACAGCAGTTTTCCAAGTCGGCTCCTCTAGTGTAATCATGAAATGAGAAGAGCAAATGCTAACAGGGGAAAACAAAAACCGAAGTACAGAAAAAGTCATTAGAAGCATTACTTCTGCCTGTGACATGGTAGTGAAAAAAGGTTAAGGCTGCCAGGAAAAAGTATAGAACAGTGCAAGTGTTTTATGGAAGAGTCAGCAAAATGCATTTTTGGTTGGGGGTACCTTTTGTTTTCCTCTCACTCTTTCTCTACCCCCCCCCCCCCAGCCTTTCACATATCTTTCTCTCCCCCCCCCCCCCCCCCCCGCCCTTCACCCTTCTCTTTCTCTCTGCTCCTGCCCTCTCACTTATTCAGTTTCCTCCTAGTCCTCATCCAGCTTTCTTCCTATAACCCTTAAGGAGTTTAATTGCTCAGTGCTGGGAATGGAGGAAAACCTTAAAGGATAGGGGAGGAGAGAGACAAGGAAAGGAGGAGTAGGGTTCTCAGAAAATGGGGATGAAAAAGAAAATCTCAAAGAAGAAGAACAGAGGGCCAGGATATAGAACAAGGGGACATGGAAATGGGATGAAGGATGTAGGGGACAAGGAAGAAGGGGATTCAGGAGAGGGGAGGAAGGATCCACTCAACCCAATGCCAGTCTCTTCACTTTAAGCACACGTACTTGGGTACATTACCTTCATTTCTCTCTATGGAACTTTGGAAGGCTAAGTGCTTTGAAAATACGCCTCATATATGAGGTAGCAGAATGATTGTAGGGTTCATGGGAAGACATAACTAGTAGAATAAAGGAAATGATTATGCTACTGTATTGGTGGTTAGTGAGACCTTTCCTTCAGTATTGTGTCCAGAGAATTCATCTTTGGAAGGATAAGGACAGAATGCAGACCAGACAGGAAATTGCTACCAAAACATTGTAGGGCAGACACCAAAACCCCTTAGAGTTGAGTGAGACTTCCAGAATATAAAATTGGAAGAGATATCATAAACTAATATTTCACGGAAAGAGTGATGGATGTATAGAATACCCTTCTGGACCAAATAAGTAATCAACGTCATCAAGACATCTAGAAAGCAAAGTCTAAAGAGGTAGTTTGAAATTAACCAGCAGGCTACAATTCAAGAGTAAAGGTGAAAAGGCTGGTAGTTATGCTGGTCTTGCAGACTACAAATTAGGAGAATGGTTAGGTCTGTCCGGCATGTCAACCAAATGAAGTTGCATAGAATTAGCAGTAATCAACTAGATTTTGGCTATCTGGAATTAACAAGAAGCCATGAGTTCCTACCATGGTATGCAAAATGCAGTGTGGCATGTAATATGGTGGGTGTTGGTGTCTGTTAAATTTACAGTTGTCAAAACGTCAACTCCTCATAGACCAAGTAGATAAAGTTTTGAGTATAATTCATCAAGTAATATATTGTAAAATGCATTGGTATTTTGGCCAAGTTTTCACTCTGTCTACATGACGAAGGTTTTTAAGATCAGATTTCTCAACATGTCTAAGTTTGCAATTGGTGTCTTCACTCGGGTTTCTGCTTTTTCTATAGCAGGAACGTTAATGTGGAATGCCTTGCCAGGTCAGCTTCATTAACTAGTTTCCAGCAATTTAAGAAATTATTAAAAATACAGCGTTTTGTTCAAACATAATATTGATATAGTGCAGTTTTAGAAGTTATGACAGCAGCACCTTATGTTTTGGATTCTGTTAGTAGTATTTTATGTTATACTAGTAAAAAAAGGCCCGTTTCTGGAGCCAATGAAACGGGCGCTAGCAAGGCTTTCCTGTGCCCCCCCCCCACCGAACGCACCTTGGTTGTTAGTGATGGCATTGCGCCGCTGTGGCCGCCGTCGATGTATGACTGTGGCCCCCCCACCCAACACACCTTCGTCGTCAGTGGGTGGCCCATTGCGGCGCCCTGGCCGTCGTCGATGTGAATGAATTGCTCCGCCTCCGCCCTCAACGTCATAGCGTTTGACGCGAGGACGGGGTCCCGAGACTGTGATTTTCTTGGCTTCAGAGCTTCGAACTTACGAACCTTGGCTTCAGTGACGTCATCAGACAATAGAACGTTGAGGGTGAGTTTTATATATATATAGATATTTCTGTTAATTGATAATGTTTTGCTTGACATTTGTATGTATGTATGTTTTTATGGAAACTGCCTAGGCTATAGGCGGGTTAGATTTGTTTTAAATGAATAAATAAATAAAATAGATCAGTGTGGCAGGTTTGTGTGATGCACTCAGGAAAAACAACAGGGACCTCTGAGGTCAGATGTTGAGCCTTTTGACATGGGAAAGATAGGATGCTAAGTGTGAACTAAATAGCGGGGTTGTACTCATTTATTCAAAATGTTGTGCTACAAAGGAGGAAGAGAAGAAAAACTGCTTGATAAGCGTAACACCATTTATATAGTCATGCTTTATGGTTTGACAGCAAGGATATATCATTAGCATTGTGGACAGGAATAATTGAGCTAACTGGAGAGCAATTTGGTCTATACTGTTGTCTGCTGTTATCAGTATGTTGCTGCCTTTTCTCCTCTCCTCTCCTCTCCTCTCGTTACATTTAGACCTTAGGGACACAGGTTCCACCATATGCATAGCTAAAATATTTAGCTTGCTCAGTTTTTCTTGCTGAAAACTTTCCATTCCAGGAGTTACAGAAAATCTAAAACATGGTTTTTTCATCCAACTGACTTGCAGTTTTTTGGTAGTAAATTTGCCAGAATGCTTTTTAACTGTCTAAGATCTCCTAAGTCACCAAAATACTTTAAATCACAGCACTGGCTACCTATTCAGATCATTGCACAAAGCAGTGAAAGTGCTGTGGTCTTCCAGTAAAGTGGTTGTCACCATTTTAAAACCTTAAAATTATAATGCAAATTTTCAACAGCCAATAGAAATGGAAAAAAATGAAGGCTGATAAAGACGATATGGCCCATCTAGTTTTCTCATCCATGCCATCTACTATCCCTTCTTCTCGGTTAGAGATCCAGTGTATTTGTCACGAGCTTGCTTGAATTCAGGGTTACAGCCTTCATCTCTACTACCTCCACTGAGAGGCCATTTCATGAATTCACCATCTTTAATATAACGTGTAAAAATGCTCTAATAATTGAAAGCTGAAACTGATTCTATTTGCTTTATAATCTGTCTTAACATTTTTTTTTTCTAGAGGAGTGCTAAATATCAGTCAAATCTAGAGACACACCCACCGGGCTGCTTCATGCCCAACAAAACAATCCAAAATGGTTTTCCAGTGCCAGAAGATGTGTCGGAGAACTCTCCTGAACATTCATCTCAGCTATTGCCAAAGATTTTTCCAGAGATAAAGTTGTTCATGGAAAGGAAGGGGGAGAAAATTTGTACTGAGGAGCCCAAATTCCAGCCTCATTTCCCAGAGGTCTGTACATATAGAATTAAAGTTGTTTTGGTCCTTTTTTTCTTTTTATGTAACTTTTCATCTGTCATGTTCTTGGTAGTCACTGTAGGTCATCCCAAAGTTACGTGTTTTTTTTGACAGAAAGAGAAGCTTCCTCAAAGGCTGAGCTCTTTCTATACCCAGTTATGGGCATTCATTGTAGTGATATGGAAAATGTCATTAACTATCTCCTGCTGAATATTCACAGCCAGATAAGTACTATTTAACCGGCCAGGAGCCATTCCTGACCTGTTAATAGTGCTTAATGTTGGCTGGTTTGTGCTCTTTTAGTTCTGCAGTAAGCTGCTGGGGTTTTCAGAAAGCTTTTGAGAAAGTATCTCATGAAGACTCCTGAGAAAATGAAAAAGTCATGGGATAGGAGGCAATGTCTTTCTGTGGGTTAGGAATTGGTCATTAGACAGAAAACAGGGGATAGGGTTAAATGGCCGTTTTTCCTCAGTGGAGGAGGATGAACAGTGGAGTGCCGCAGGGATCTGTACTGGGACCGTTGCTTTTGAACATATTTATAAATGATCTGGAAATCAGAACAACAAGTGAGATGATTAAATTTGCAGAAGACACAAAACTATTCAAGGTTTTTAAAACATGCGGATTGTGAAAATTTGCAAGAAGTCCTTAGGGAATTGGAAGACTGGGCTATACAAATGGCAGATGAAATTTAATGTGGACGAATGCAAAGTGATACACTTTGGGAAGAATAGTCCAACTCATAGTTACGTGATGCTACAATGTAGTAAATTTAAAACGAATTGGAGAAACGTTTTCTTCACTCAATGTGTAATTAAACTCTGGAATTCATTGCCAGAGAATGTGGTAAAGGCGGTTAGCTTAGTGGAGTTTAAAAAAAGGTTTGGATGGCTTCCTAAAGGAAAAGTCCATAGACCGTTATTAAATGGACTTGGGGAAAATCCGCTATTTCTGGGATAAGCAGTATAAAATGTTTGTACATTTTTGGGATCTTGCTGGGTATTTGTGCCCTGGATTGGCCACTGTTGGAAACAGGATGCTGGGCTTGATGGACCTTTGGTCTTTCCCAGTATGGCAATACTTATGCACTTATGTCCACCTTGGGAGTCAGTACCAATTAGTATTTCAAACACCAAATCTTCTGCCCAGTGTGTAGCGTGGCCAAAAAATCAAACAGAATGCTAGTAATTATTTGGAAAGGGATGATAAATAAAACCAAGAATACTATAATACTTCTGTATCGCTTCATGGTGCGATCTCGCTTGAGTACTGCGTTCAATTCTGGTCACCGTATCTCAAAAAAGTTATGGTAGAATTAGAAAAGGTTAAAATAAGAGCAACCAAAATGATAAAAGGGATGGAACTCCTCTCAGGAAAGGCTAAAGAGTTAGGGCTCTTCAGCTTGGAAAAAAGATGGCTGAGGGGGAGATGTGATTGAGGTCTACAAAATCTTTAGTGGTGTAGAACGAGTAAAAGTGAATCGAATTTTTTTTTTTTTTACTCTTTCGAAAAGTACAAAGACGAGCAGACAGTGAAGTTACATAGATATACTTTCAAAACAAATATGAGAAAATATTTCACTCAACAAATAGTTAAGCTCTGGAACTCGTTGACGGAGAACATGGTAGCAGCGGTTAGCATATCTGAATTTTAAAAAAGATTTTGACAAATTCCTGGAGGAAAAGTTCATAGCCTGCTATTGAGAGGGACATGGGAGAAGCCACTGCTTGCCCTGGAATTGGTAGCATGGAACACTGCTGCTATTTGAGTTTCTGCTAGGTACCTGTGACATGGATTGCCCTACTGTTGGAAATAGGATACTGGGCTAGATGGATCCCTGGTCTGACCCAGTATGGCTATTTTTGTGTTCTTATATTGCACTAGGACTGTGTGACCCGATATGGGTAGCTTTATATTTTTTTTCAGAGAGGGGGGGGGGTCTCCCTCTTTCCAAATGCTGGTACTGTTAGCCTGACCGACAGCTTTTGACTAGAAAGTTGGGACTGTTAGGGAAAAAAGAGTATACTAAGTTTTGACGTCTTCAGATTCTCCTCCATTTTGCAGTGGAGAATGCATATTCCACCAGTTGGTGGAGTGGGAGGCCAGAGAAGCATGCCTCATGTACAACTGCAAAAAAACATTCATGTTGATTTGGGGACCATACCTTTAATCCCTTTCTTGGTAGGGCTCGGAGTCTAATTTTGAAACACTTCTCAGGCTTATTTTCGAAAGAGGACACCCTATCTTTCGACTACAAATCAGAAGATGGGCATCCTTCTCACAGGGTCACCCAAATCGGCATAATCGACAGCCAATTTTGGGTGTCCGCAACTGCTTTCCGTCGCGGGGTTGACCAAAGTTCCCGGGGGAGTGTCAAAGGCGTAGCGAAGGTGGGACTTGGGCATGCCTTAACACATGGGCGTTCTCGACCCATATTGGAAAAAAAAAGGGCGTCCCTGACGAGCATTTGGACGACTTTACCTGGTCCAGTTTTTCTTATCACCAAGGCACAAAAAGGTGCCCGAACTGACCAGGTGACCACCGGAGGGAATTGTGGATGACCTCCCCTTACTCCCCCAGTGGTCACTAACCCCCTCTGACACTAAAAAAATTTTAAATATTTTTTCCAGCCTCTATGCCAGCCTCAAATATCATACCCAGCTCCATGACAGCAGTATGCAGGTCCTTGGAGCAGTTTTAGTGGGTACTGCAGTGCACTTCAGGCTGGCAGACCCAGGCCCATCCCCCCCACCTGTTATACTTGTGATGGTAAATGTGAGCCCTCCAAAACCCACCACAAACCACTGTACCCACATCTAGGTGCTCCCCTTCATCCCTAAGGGCTATGGTAGTGGTGTACAGTTGTGGGGAGTGGGTTTTGGGGGGCTCAGCACACAAGGTAAGGGAGCTATGTACCTGTGAGCAATTTCTGAAGTTCACTGCAGTGCCCCCTAGGGTGCCCGGTTGGTGTACTGGCATGTGAGGGGGACCAGTGCACTACGAATGCTGGCTCCTCCCACAACCAAAGGGCTTGCATTTTGTCGTTTCTGAGATGGGCGTCCTTAGTTTCCATTATCTCCGAAAATCAGAAATGACGAAGTCTAAGGACGACCATCTCTAGGGATGACCTAAATGTCAAGATTTGGGCTTCCCCGACCGTATTATCAAAATGAAAGATGGACGCCCATCTTGTTTTGATAATACGGGTTTTCCCGCCCCTTCGCTGGGATGTCCTGCGAGGACTTCCTCAGGAAAACTTGGGCACCCCTTTCGATTATGTCCCTCTTTGTGAATGGAGTCTGACAGCAACTTTGGTTGGATCACCATTAGGTACCCTTACAGAGTTTTACTTTTGGGGTGGGATGCTAGATTGGTAACGTTGAACTTGTTGGAACAGAGAGGAGATGAGAAACAAGTCCTCTGCTCCAGGGGTTTCTGAATGAGCCGAGGGAGCAAGAGGGTTTTGGGGGAGTCATGGAAAGGGAGTTGGGCTTAGAAAGATTTGTTTAGTATTTGTGTTCAATCATCGGTTGTATTGCAGTTTTCTTGCAGGATGTTATAAGATAAAGCTTTAATAAATATGTTTTCAAATCAAGAAATATTGTGATAGTCACAATAGTTGCAATATTGTCTTTGATATCATTGTATATTACTATTCACTTAACTAGTGTCTTCCTGGGGTCCTTCCCTAGTAAAACTTCAGAAAATAGTTTTACTGCTATGGACTGGTATCCTTGATGGTGACTTTGCTGCTCAAGATAACATTTTGCTTAATATTCCTTTTATGACAGTATAAAGAGATGCTAAGGGCGAAATCCATACCTGACTTAGAAGAATGATCGTAGCCTATAGATATTACTACTAGTTCTTATGAGATAAATTGAAAACAAGACTATTTGTAATAAATGTTATATTCCAACAAATTTACTTAGGGATGACTGCTGAAAAATCGCCCATGCTGATTGTACCATCCACAAGCAATTAGGTTATAAGTAACTGAAATGACATATAGTCTTGTCCCTTTGAAAAAGTTAGAACAGTTTCACAGATTCAGGGTTTTCAGGAGTGAATTATCTGTGCTGATAGCTGAACAGTTCATTGCACCAACTGGAATAGAGAGATTGCTCTGATACTTCACTAAATGTGATTTAAACAGAGGCTGTTTATTACACAGAAAATGCCTGAACTCGTTAGCGGTCATTTAAGGGATGGAGCCAACACTTTTGTTTTGCTTGTATTGGAGAATTCTTGTTCTGTGATAATTCATTCTCCATTTTGTTCTTCTTTAGAATCGCAGAGCAGCAGTTGTTTTTAATGAGATGCTGCAGCTTGGCACGATGAGCTACTAACCTAAGCCAATTGTCTCTCTTTTGTTTTCTGTTGAGAAATCTAATGTGGTTTATAATTGAGTTAATATATCATGGAACCAAGTAACAACAAAAAAAAACACATGGGGACAATTCTGTAAAAGCTGCGAAAAGTTGGGCACCAAAATTCAGCGTGCTACGTACTAATTCTGTAATGGCAATTGTAATTGCTGTTATAGAATACTAGTGTAAGTTGGCATTAACACACCATTTACACCATGTCGATAGCAGAAGTAAGTGGGTATGTGTAAATGCAGCACTTTAGCGTGTGACTTCGGTAAATTACATGTGTATATGCTATCCCCCGGATTCTGTGCATGGTGTCCAAAGTTTGGCGTGCTCCCGAGATGTGCACACAGCTTAATTGGACAGAGTCGAACTCGATCAGCATAAATAACTATATGCTAACCAATTATTGACGTTAATTGGCACCAATTAGAATTTGCACGCGCATCTGGCTGTATACTATTCTATAACGCTGGGCGCCCAACTCCCTTACCATGTTATCTCTAAAGGGGACACAGCCATGGGTGGGATAGGGGCGGATCGGGGGTGATCCTAAAAGTTGGGCGCAGTGTTAGAGAATTGTGGGTCAGTGCACTCAACTTGGGTGCTAGCGTTTATACCAGGTTTCATCAGGCACCCGATTTTGAGTGTGATTTATAGACTCCGGCCCTATGTTGTGCACTTAAGTTATACAATACTGCTTAATGTGTGGCTGTAAGTAACCTTCTTGTGCGTAAGTGCTAATATTCTATTACTTATTCATGCAGTTGTCACCTGTCCTTACATCAGTGGTTCTCAACCAGTGTATCAGGACATACAGGTGTGTCCCCAAGAGGAGGGAGGTGTGTCACGAAAAATTTGTTATAGACAGCAAGCCTGTGCTTTCCTTAGCCGCCTGTGTCTGCGAGCTGGGGAGAGCAGGGATCCTGAGAGTCAGGTTCTTGAATTGCCTATAAACGGTCCTTTATTTCTGCATCCTGATTACTCTCAGTAGTAACTGTTGTCACCATCCCCGAATGGAAATGTTCAGAACTGCTGTCCATAGGTTCTGAGCTGTGTATTTGCAGGGTTTTGTATTGCTTCACAATTATCTAGCAGTGGATGGATTTTATGTTCCTGTTACAGAGGTGGCACAAGAATTTGTATGACAAGCAAGAAATCTGGCACTGATGCAGGGGGGCGGACTGAGAGTGATCTGGGCCCCCCGCCTGGCCACTGCCTGACGCCCCCCTACCACCGCAGCCGACGCCCCCACCATCCCAGTTCTTTCCTACCCGCTGCGCTGCTGATACTCCCCTGCCCGCAGATGCAAATTTCAAAAACTGACGTATTTCAATCACTATACTATAGGTTAACAAATATACACAAAACAAAAAAATGGAAAATATGATGATACCATTTATTGGATCAAATATATTTTCCAGTTATCTTTCAAAGGCCAAAACCTCTTTCCTCAGGTCAGGACAGTATACTGCTATTAAGGTATTCTGTTCTGACATGAGAAAGGAGGGTTGGGTCTCCAAACATTAGCAAAAATGTATTAAAATTAGTCCAATAAAGATATCATCTTATTTCCATTTTCTTTATTAACATAGCTACCACACTACTTTATACTAAATCATTTTTCCTACTTTTGTTGTCTGGCCATTTACTTTTTTCTAATTGTGTTGGCCCCAGTCCCTTGTTTCTTTTTCCCTCAATCTCTTCTTAACTCTCCACCAGCGTCTATCCCTCTCTCTCCCCCTCTTTTCCATCCAGCATCTGCTTCCTATCTTCCCCCTTTCCATCCAACGTCTGCCCCCTCTCACCCCCTTTCCATCCAGCATCTGATCCTTCTCTCTTTTCACTTTCATCCAGAATGTCTCCTCTTTTTCTCCCTCCTCCATCCAGCATCTGGCCCCTCTCTCTCTCTTCACTTCCGTCCACTCAGGCCCTTCTCTCTCCCCAGTTCCATCCAACATCTGCATCCTCTCTCCCCCTTCCATCCAGCTTCTATCCCCTCTCTCCCCTTCATCCAGTGTCTGTCCCTCTTTCCATCTGACATCTGTTCCCCCTCCCCACTCCATTCTCCATCCATCGTCTGTCCTTCCCCATCACCTAGTCACGCTGCACCTGGGGTCCTCTTTATTCCTGCTCAATTTATATGCCCCACTATCACCCCACCTAATTCCCATATCCCCACTCGTCCACCCTACCCTCACTTACAATCACACCCTCCCCCTGCCATCCAGTGTTAGTCTTTTTTTCAGCCCCACCCAACACCCAAACCTTCTCTCCCCCCCCCCCCTCACCGGACACCCCCACTACCACTGGCACACCAGGACCAGGCTATCCCCACTCCCACCTAATACCCCCCCTGCCGCGGCCACCACTGCTGCTGCCCTGCTGCTATTTGAGCAGTGGCGGCAAAAATAGAAAAAAAGATCACGGGGCTGCACCGTTGTTCCCTTCCCGTTCGCAGCTGACCGACCGGCTCTAGCCCGGAACAGGAAATTGGTGGAGGAAGGCGGGACCGGCAGCCGCAAACAGAAGGAACAGTGCAGCTCCGCGATCTTTATTTCTGTTTTTGCTGCCATTGCTGTAACAGCAGCAGCAGTGATGGCTGCGGCAGGAAGGCAGTGTGTGGGAATGGGGAGAACAGCGGGAGAACGGCAGGCATCCGGGCAGAGGCTCTGGGCCCCCGGGCATTGCCCGGTTGCCCGAACAGTCAGTCCGCCCCTGGACTGATGTGTGACATACAATTATTTAATATGGGATTGAATGGTAGGCAAATTCACACTAAATTTATTGCCAACACATGAATATTGTCTGTCAGGTGTGTCACAACAGAAAAAGGTTGAGAACCACTGCCTTAGATGAGATGGAAGGAAAGATACTTGGGGGGGGGGGGGGGGGGGGGAAGAGGGAGAAGTACGTACCTGCTGCTAACAGCCATGTTGATTTTTCCACTATAGACCTGGCTTTGGATTTCTGGACCCATGTGCTTGTATTGTGCTGAAAGACTCTACAGGTACATTCGAAGTGCTAGACCTGTCACTGTAACCTCTGTAATAATTCACCCTTGCAACGTAATCGAAGTCCGAATGATAAAAGAAAACTTTAATGCAAAGCCTGGACAGGTGAGATAAGACAATATTGGGTTAGAATGGTTATGTGTTTCTCTGTGAACATTTGATACTGCAAAAGGTGTGTTCAGACGTTGCTAATGTTTAGTTTACAACTGTTAAGTTTATTATTTTGAAGTATGCACTGTTCTGGTGCTGAGGTTTTATTTTATTTTTTCTGGTTTGGATAGAATCCTTGTTGAAAAAGCAGTACATAACATAATTCTTCCAGTGAACACAAATGAATTAATGTGCACACAATATAGAAATGTGAAGATGCAAAGCCTCTTTTGCATAGAATATCTAGGTTGGAAATGGGACATCCACAGTTGAGATGTTTAATTTCCTGGCCGTTTGCCGCAACTTGGTAAAAGGGGCCCACAAAGTTTATGATTAAAAAAAAATAAGAGAAAATCTGCCACAAGGCGGAAAACTCAAGACTCCCCACGGAGAACAACAACAATAATACAAAAAGTGGGAGGACGACCAAGGATCCCAAAGACTGAGAAGATGTATATTGAAAGAGAACTTTATTGTGATATAAAGACGCGACACAACGTCGTGTTTCGGCTGTTAGGCCTGCATCAGGAGTGTTATTCACAGATAACTCCTGAACAGATGATGATTAAGAATCTTCATTTAAAGATAGTTGGTCGGAATGTCACAGGAAGCGCCCCAGCCTCTGCCTATCCAATAGATTCGGGAACAAAACAGCGCTCAATTAACTCTTCTGACTCCGGAACAAATCCCAGCAGCATTAGGGATTTCCTAAAGGAAAGCACTGTCCCAGCCCATCCCGTCAATTCGTCAAACATCCAACAGAATCCCTTGCATGGCAAGTAGAGTGTGGTTCGGAAAAAAAAAAGTCTTATATGGGAATAGCTTTCTCGTGGTAATCTTTTATTTTCTTTAAGAGAGAAAAAATTGTTTTTAGTCACTTTTCTATGCCTACAGAGAACGAGAGGCAGCCGTTCTTAACGACCATGGCATCTTGGTCGTCCTCCCACTTAAAAAAAAAAATAAGCCAATAGGTTACGTAAAATAAATCCCCCCAAACAATAGGAGTTGAGAAGAAGGAATCGACACAGTTTCGGGTTTCGGCATAAATGCCTGCATCAGGAGTCACAACAATCTGAGTGATTCTAAACAGGAGGGGGTTAAGTAATCCTCAAAAAAAATGATCAGTGTAAGTACTTTCTCTTCTAAAAGCTCCAAAAAACTGTTCTGATGATGACACCTGATACAGGTAATTGCACCGAAACACAGCGTTATGTCAAGTCCTTCTTCTGAACTGCTACTGTCTTTGGGGATTTGTTTTACATAGACCTGTTGGCTTTTTTTTATTATTATTATAATAAACTTTGTATTTGCTAATCTTTGACTCGAAGGTTTCCTTTTTCTACTTTTAGTTAGTCTTCCCCTACTTCTTTTCTTCTGTATTTTTTTCATAAGGGATATTTTCACTCCGTTTTGGTTTTTGCTCCTTTTACAATGGCTCACTAATTGCAGAGCCATTTGTAAAATACCAACAGGTCTATGGCAAGTGTACATGTATTTCTTAAATGTGCAGCAAGTATTTTGTAAAAATACACATTAAAAAACAGTATTTTGAAATTGGCACTTAAACATTTGTATGCCATCATGTGTAGAGTCTTTACTGATATTCAGTGGCTCTCAGGAATTCAAAAATACATGTCTAACATGGCCATGTTTCGCCCCCCCCCCCCCCCCCCCCAAAAAAAAAATGGTTGAATCAGGGGCAGAGTTTCCAGCTGCTGTAAAACCTCAATCTTCACCACAACTGGTCCAACAGATAAAATATCAGAAAGCAGTGTTTCTTGTCCTGGGTGCAGGCGTCTATGTTTGAATTCTTGGGAGCCACTGAATATCAATAAAGGCTGTTTGTTTGTTTTTCACAAAGTCTGCTACTTTTTCTTTTTTTTTTCTTTTTTAATCTTCTATGTTGGATTTAGTGGACCCATTTTCCTTGCTTCTTTCTCACTGGGGGTATAGAGGCTAAAAAGATTCATTTTGCTTAGTTTCCCATGACATTTACTGGATTTTTCATTTCATTTTGCCTTTATAAATGTGATCAATAGAGAACATTATGAACAGTGGCGTACTAAGGGGGGGGGGGGCGGTGGGTGCGGCCCGCCCTGGGTGCACGCCGCTGGGGGGGGTTCCGTGCGCCAGTCAGCTTTGTTGTTTCCATGCTGCCTCTGCCCCGGAACAGGTTACTTCCTGTTCCGGGGCAGAGGGAGCATGGAAACAACGAAGGTGACCGGTGCGCGGCACCCCCCCCCCCCAGCGGCGTGCACCCGGGGGGGTTCTTTCGCTGGGGTGGGGGGTGACGAGGGGGTTCGCGCTGCACCGGAGGGGGGGGGGGGGCGCATCGGCGACCGCCCCGGGTGTCAGCGCCCCTAGGAACGCCACTGATTATGAATAGTGTTACACTATTTTGCAATAGTATGCACTATTGACAATACAGGAAAAATCAGATTTTCTTGTCATTTTGTCTTTAAAACAACACGAAAGAGCATGAGAATGTGGTTGACATTCCCATGCCGTTTCAAATGAATGCACATCCCTAGTGTGTACATGCTGCTATTTACACATGTAAATGTTGTTCAAGGTTTCTAAAATTAGATCCATAAATATTCAAGCACATCACAGGATACTCATAGCTATTCATATGAAAAAAATATTTTTATACTAGAGTTTTCTTTCATGCTTCTGTAATAATCTATGGTGAAGCCCCCAGATTATATGATTGATTTACTTGGTCTTCCGGCGAGGAACAGAAACAGATCATCTTGTAATTATATGAATCTTCATTATCCCAGTTGCATTGGTCTTAAATACAAAACCAGCTACGCGTCTAATTTCTCCTACTTAGGAACGCAGATGTGGAATGCATTATCGACCTGTATGAAAACGCTGCATGATCATCGAGACTTTAGGCGCTCTTTAAAGACCTATCTGTTTTGTAAGGCCTACCCTACTGATGCTACTCAACAGACTCTACATTATATTGCCTCAAAGGACCATTTTATTCCTTATTATTTTGTACCTTATTTTACACATGTACCCCTCCCTTACCTGACCTTATTTCTTATTGCCTTGTAAGCCACATTGAGCCTGCTTGTGTGTGGGGAAACTGTGGGATACAAATGCTGCAAATAAATAAATGTAGTCTATCTGATCCATTTACCAAATAATGTGAAAGAGGATGCTACGTTGGTGAAACAAGCCAAAATTATGGACAAAAAATTTGATCTTCTCAAATATGCACATTGTTCTCTACTACATTATGAAATAAGAAATTGTCATACGGAGTCATATCAGAAGTCCATCGAGCCAAGTGTCCTGTTTCTAAATCCAGGTCACAGGCAGAGTGGTAGTTATCTATACTTCTTGACTCTTTGGAGCCAATGCAGAAAGCTGAGCATTAGAGCCGTGAGCTGATGGTTGAACACATGGCTTTTAAAGTGAGCTTCTCTCGTGAAACCAACAAATAGGGTCAAATCCACCAACCAAAACCAGTAAAATAAAAAAATTAATCAACAAACTGTGGATGGAATAACAAGATCAAAAAAAGGAGGAAAAGGCTTCAGAAAACATCATTAGACATTGAAATATTTCTTTGATAATGTCTCTCCAGATAAAACTTTTACTTATTGGCCAAAAACCTCGCACCCTTGAGCACAGTAAATCATGCAATTTTAGAGTTTTGTATATTTAATCATTCAAAGTTGACTGGGACTGAACGATAAGTGGTGCCTTTTTGAACATATTATTGCTATTGAAAATAAATTCAAGTTTGAAATTTAGGATAGTCTGAGCTGGCAAAAAAATTAAATTCTTCAAAAGGGTAAACAAAAAAAAAACCCAGCTAGGTTTTAGCAGGTTTTTTGTTGTTTGGTTTTTGTTTTTAAATCAGGAGCGCCCTGTGTTTTGCATGCCAACTGTGCTACCCTTTAGTATAGTGATATTATACTGATACTTCTGATGTGGGAAGAAGGATTAGCATGAGAAAAGCAAGGATAAACTAACTTTACTAAAGGGTGGTGTAATGTTCTGTATTACTCATTTGATGAGTAAATAAAATTTCACTGAGAATAATTAGGCTTGAGGTAAATTGCATTAACATCAGTTCCTCAAGCATTATCAGTAAATCTCCATATTTTATTTAGCTGTAATTGTTATGCAGGTATCTGGATGGCTCTGTACTAGTTAAAACAGAGTAGCTCAGTTGTTTATATACTAACAGGATAGAAGGAACATGTATTACCTTAACCTTGTGATTCCTAAATCTGCCTAGGGGAACCTAGCCAGTCATGTTTTCAGGATATCCACAACCAGTGGCGTTCCTAGACTGGCTGACACCCGGGGCGGATCGCCGATGCGCCCCCCCCCCCCCCCCCCGGGTGCAGCGTGACCCCCCCCGGGTGCATTTTTACCTGCTTGGGGGAGGGGGGAGGTGTTGCGCGCCTGTCGGCTCAGAGTCCGCTTGTTCCCTGCTGCTCCCTCTGCCCCGGAACAGGAAGTAACCTGTTCCTCGCAGAGGGAGCAGCAGGGAGGGGAACGAGCAGACTCGGCCAACAGGTGCGCGGCACCCCCCCAGCGGCGTGCACCAGGGGCGGACCGCCCCCCCCCCCCCCCACCTTGGTACACCACTGTCCACAACAAATATTCATGAGATCGGTTTCCATACACTGCCTTCTTGGTATGCAAATCTATCTCATGCATATTCATAGTGGATATTCCAAAAAGCTGATTGGCTGGATTGCCCTCGACAGGTTTGAGAACCCATGTCTTAGTCCATTAATAGGAGTATTGCATTCAGTTTATCAGAGCCATATTTAAACATAGGATACTGATATTACAGCAATAATACTTAGCTATGCAAGCTAAAATTTGAGTGGTTCTGAAAGTCATTTAATATTAGATTATAATAATCTTTGTAAATGCAGCATTTAAAAAAAAAAAAAACTTTTGTTTGGATTATCCATTACAGTATATTACTCTGCACTGCCCAAGAGTATCAGCGCTGGAAAGTCATCCATTTACCCTGACAATGGTAAGAACGTTTTACTTAGAGTTATTGCTCTCGGTGAAAAACAAAATATTCTCTTTCTACTTCAAATACAGAAGTAACAATGTGTTACATGTATTTGGTTTGGAAAACCGAAGAGAGAGTGATTGCCTGGCTTTTCTCCAGAAGAAGAAATAAATTTGTTCTGTTTTGTTCACTTGACTATAAACAAAATATTCTGAAACCAAATGATTTTGAAATCCTGTGTTTAAAAGAATTGATGGAGATCTAGATTCCAGTTCTTTTTGTGGTTCTGTGTGTTTTTTTTTTTTTTTGCTTGTTTAGTCAATAAAGGCAATGATTTAGGCATCTTGAATGAGTGGAGGAGTAGCCTAGTGGTTAGTGCAGCGGACTTTGATCCTGGGGAACTGAGTTCGATTCCCACTGCAGCTCCTTGTGACTCTGGGCAAGTCACTTAACCCTCCATTGCCCCTGTTACAAAATAAGTACCTGAATATATGTAAAACACTTTGAATGTAGTTGCAAAAACCTCAGAAAGGCAGTGTATCAAGTCCCATTTCCCTTTCCCTATTTGAGATTCTACATGGAATGTTGCTACTATTGAGATTCTGTTGCTACTATTTGAGATTCTACATGGAATGTTGCTATTCCACTAGCAGCATTCCATGTAGAAGCCTGCCCTTGTAGATCAGCAACGCGGCTGCACAGGCTTCTGTTTCTGTGAGTCTGACGTCCTGCACGTATGTGCAGGACGTCAGACTCACAGAAACAGAAGCCTGTACGGCCGCATTGCTGATCTGCAAGGGCAGGTTTCTACATGGAATGCTGCTACTGGAGTAGTAGCCTAGTGGTTAGTGCAGTGGAACATGGAATGTTGCTACTATTGGAGATTCTACACAGAATGCTGCTAGTGGAGGAGTAGCCTAGTGGTTAGTGCAGCGGACTTTGATCCTGGGGAACTGAGTTCGATTCCCACTGCAGCTCCTTGTGACTCTGGGCAAGTCACTTAACCCTCCTTTATCCCAGGTACAAATAAGTACCTGTGTGTACTATGTAAACCACTTTGAATGCAGTTGCAAAAACCACTGAAAGGCGGTATATCAAGTCCCATTTCCCTTTCCCTATTTGAGATTCTATTCAGAATGTTGCTACTATTGAGATTCTACATGGAATGCTGTTAGTGGAGGTGTAACCTAGTGGTTAATGCAGCAGGTTTTGATCTTGGGGAACTGGGTTCAATTCCTGGTGACTCTGGGCAAGTCAACCCTCCATTACTCCAGATACAAATAAGTACCTGTATATACTCTGTAAACCACGTTGAATGTAGTTGCAGCAGAGTGTAGTAGCCGTGTTAGTCCACTCTTAAGGTTATCAATAGAAATCAAACAAAATAAAACATGGAAAAGAAAATAAGATGATACCTTTTTTATTGGACATAACTTAATACATTTCTTGATTAGCTTTCGAAGGTTGCCTTTCTTTGTCAGATCGGAAATAAGCAAATGTGTTAGCTGACAGTGTATATAAGTGAAAACATTCAAGCATTACTATGACAGTCTGACAGGGTGGGATGATGGGGGTGGGTAGGAGGTATGCATGGGGACATCAAAGCATATCATTGATATTCTAACAGGATGGGTGTGGATAGGTGAGGGGTAGGGTGATCAACAGAGAAATACAGCTTTATGGTTTATAATGGGCTAGGAACCCCAGATCCTTGTTAAGTCCTTTCTGTTGGGTGTTAAAATATTCAATCATTCTGACTTCAAAGGTCTTACATTCTTGTATGGTTTTAAAGTTACCTTTCAGGATTCTCACTGTGAAGTACTGGTACAGTGTCCTGGTCCTGTAAAATGCTGACCAACATGGGTGGGAGCCCTACTAGCACCAGTATTGTTCATGTGATGTCTATGTAAATTGAATCTTGTCTTAAGCATCTGGCTTGTTTCTCCAATATAGCATCCTTCGTTACATTTTTTACACTGAATGATATATACCACATTGCAAGATTCCTTTATGTTGAATATCTTTCCTTTGTGGATGACTGTGGGGTCCTGTGAAATATTTTGGCATAGTTTGCAACTGGATAAATTACAGGGAAGTGTGCCCTTCTGTTCCTTTTCAGTCTGTGATGGAAGTTTACTTCTGATTAGCTTGTGTTTTAAGTTGGGTGGCTGTCGGAAGGCCAGTACTGGTGGGGATGGGAATATCTCTTTCAGTAATTCATTCTCCTGGAGTATAGGTTTTGTAGATCTCTTATGATTTTCCTCAGTTTTTCCAGCTCTGGATTGTATGTCACTACAAGGGGGATTCTGTTTGTGGATTTTTAGTTGCAAAAACCACAGAAAGGCGGTATATCAAGTCCTATTCCCTTTCCCCCTTATCCTTGGAATTTACACGCACCACGTTACAGAATATGCTTAGCAAGTTGTGCATGTAAACCGTAATTAATACCAATTAGTGCTGATAATTGCTTGTTAACATCCAATTGACAATGCAGATTAGCTAGTTAACCAATTAAGTTATGTGCATTGTTATAGAATATGCTTCAATTTCTGTGCAGAAATTAGAGCATGATATATAGAATTTGGGGGCAAACACACTTCAGAACACTTTCTTGCCTTGGCGTCAAAGTATTATAATGACCAGATGACCACTGGAGGGAATCGGGGATGACCCTCCCCCCTTACTCCCCCAGTGGTTACTAACCCCCTCCCACCCTCAAAAAAACATTATTAAAATTATTACGTGCAAGCCTCAGATGTCATACTCAGGTCCCTGACGGCGCTTGCAGGTCCCTGCAGCAGTTTTAGTGGGTGCAGTGCACTTCAGACAGGTGGACCCAGGCCCATACCTTCCCTACCTGTTACATTTGTGGAGGAAACAGCGAGCCCTTCAAAACCCACCACAAACCCTCTGTACCCCCTTCACCCGTAAGGGCTATGATAGTGGTGTACAGTTGTGGGTTTTTTTTGGGGGGCGGGGGGGTTGGGGCTCAGCACACAAGGTAAGGGAGCTATGTACTTTGGAGCATTTTAGAAAGTCCACTGTAGTGCCCCATCCTCCCACGTCCAAATGGCTTGGACAGCTTTTGGTTTCGAAAATCACCGAAAGTCAAAGACGTCCAAATCCAAGGAAGTCCTTAGATTTGGACGTGCTTAGATTTGGACGTCCTTAGATTTGGACGTCTTTGACGGTATTTTTGAAACGGAAGATGGACGTCCATCTTTTTTCGATTTACAAAGACGTCCAAATCCAAACTTAGACGTTTCTTTCGAAAATGCCCCTTCATATCTTGTTCTTTCCTCTGAACCAACTCTCTCTGGTCACCGGATCAAAGAAATAAATCAAATTCATCTGAGAAGACCTACCTGTAGTAAAACCATGTGAAGCAGGGGTAGTGACGCAAGAGACGGGAGGAGCCTGCAGAGCTAGCAGCCAGTGCCTCATGGCTGCCTGTGGTGCCGCGCTTTTTTTTTTCAACATTTTTTCTCGTTAGCGTTAGCACTCAGCTGCTCAACAGGAAAAGCAGCAGTGGCCGGCAATGTGAGCTGGGGCTGGCGCGGGCCTGGAGGAAAAGTGGGCGGGCAGGCCAGAGCTGAAATTGGGTGGGCCTGGGCCCACCCAGGCCCACCCATAGCTATGCCCCTGACATGGGAATTTAAGGGAAAAAAATAGCTCCTATAACCAAGGCCTTAGCTGCAGGAACTGTTTCCTCCGAAGTTGTCTGACCACGTCTGGGAACATATAAATTTGTTGACCAGAAAAGGGGACACTTTTTTTTAGAAAAATAAAGCTTCAAAATTGTATTTTCCTCAAGCTGAGAGGAAAATTTGTAGCTGGCTTGGAAATTAAGTCGAGGAGATTCCAAAAACTTGGAAATATCCAAGCTGTCAACAGACACAATCAGATCCAATTCTCCTTCATCCCTAGTCTGCTTCAGAACATAAAAAAATATTCTCAACAGACACACAGTGTCTACCTGAGGAATATTGCAAGACATTTTTTAAGATACATCTTTAGAAGCTCTAAGGGGGCCAGGTTATGATTTTCCATAGATTCCAGTTGAGAGTGAAATAAGGACCTGTCTTTCATCATAGAAACTGCAGTTTTCTTTTCCTATTAAATATTGTGCTTGCTGAATTTTTCTTATGGCATTTTGTATTCCTGAATCAAGTGGGTGCTTGTAAGTATTTGGTTTAATCAATAAAAAATATTGACATTATTCTGATAAAGTGATTAAAAACTTCATAGGGGAATTGGAAAGACCCTAGCCCAAATCTTAGAAAGTTCTTTCTTTTGAAACTGCATTGATTGTGCCACATTGGGAAAAATCATAAATTTTTGTTCACAGAAAATTTTGAACTGACATCTTAATGTATTTGCCTTTAGGATACAGGGTACCAGGCTTGCATGGTAGTAATTTCTACAAAACCTAAGAGATCAAGCCCATCCTCCACCTGATTTTCATCAAGCCTATTGGCAGAAAATTAATAGCAACTGGAAATTAGAATTGTCTCTTTTGGGCGCATGGTTTGACACCTCCTTAAAATACTGTCCGAGTGTCTGAGCAACACTTTAGGAGATAAAATATGAATAAGAGAAAATGCCAGAAATGGACGTTTCCAGCTCTAGATTGATTTTTCAAGGGCTTCCATTTTATGATGTAAAAACAAGCCATCTTTTAAACCAGAAATACTAACAGCCTGAAGGGTTGCAATCTGTGCATCCAATATCTATGCCTTGTTATCCATCTGGAGCATTTGATTATCCACCATGGAAATTTTCTTTTCTACCACTTCATCAGGGAACCTGCGTAGTTCAGTTACTGAGCCTTTGGCTTCAACAAATCTTCAGTCCTTGAGGCAACTCACCAAATGTCTTTAGAAGACATTTTGTGATTCATCTTCTCTTTTTGAATGCAACTTTGCCACCTCACATGGTGCAGAATTTGCTTTAATGGTTAGCAAAGAAGAGCCCAAATTGAAGAAATTTACTTTCTCCCACCCCAGTGGAGATCATAGGTCTTCCATTCTTTCCAGCGGCAAAAATGAAGGTATGGGTGGTGACAGGTAGGCCAGTCCCCAGAGCTGATAGAAGTTCCTTTGAACCACCAGCCTGTACCACATTAGTAAAGTAGAGTTCCATGCTGGTTATAAGTACTTATCAGTAGGACTAGTAATATATGTAAGTACTCCCTCCAGGAGTCTTGTTCTTGATCTTCTGCTTCCCTATATATCGTATCAATTATCTAGACAACTCCAATCCATTCAAATTCAATAAATATTAATTCCAAGCCAAAGGTAGTTAGCACACCAGATTTGCATCCCCACCAAGATTGCAATGAATCTGTACCACACCTTCTGTACGATCTCACGGGACTCCAAAGGGACATTTTTCGTTGGGCGTATTCCTTTGGTCACACATAGCACTGGCTGCAGGCTTATGAATGCAGCCAGGGTCCTTCCTGGCTGATGTCACTTGGTGGCTTATACATATCTACAGACCTGCCATTCAGCTCTTCCGGATGTACTCCAAGGAATAGAAGCACTGAATCCACTAACCTATAAATGTACTCACTCTGCTGCTCCCCAGTATCTCTCCACACTCGTCCTTCCCTACACCCCTTCCCGTGCACTCCGCTCCATGGATAAATCCTTCTTATCTGTTCCCTTCTCCACTACTGCCAACTCCAGACTTTGTGCCTTCTGTCTCGCTGCACCCTATGCCTGGAATAAACTTCCTGAGCCCCTACGTCTTGCCCCATCCTTGGCCACCTTTAAATCTAGACTGAAAGCCCACCTCTTTAACATTGCTTTTGACTCGTAACCATTTGTAACCACTCTCCTCCACCTACCCTCCTCTCCTCCTTCCTGTACACAATAATTGATTTGATTTGCTTACTTTATTTTTTGTCTATTAGATTGTAAGCTCTTTGAGGAGGGACTGCCTTTCTTCTATGTTTGTTCAGCGCTGCATACGCCTTGTAGCGCTATAGAAATGCTAAATAGTAGTAGTAGTAATAGGTTCCACACCTCTCACTAGGACCCTTACCTTTGAATGAACCCTCTCCATACCATCTAGTGATCTCTTTTCACATTTGTAAGTACTACATTAAGTATGATCCCCTCCCATTCCCTACTTCTAGATGACATCGCAGTAATAAAATCTGTATATCTCCTTGGCAAAATGCAGTAGGCAGAACCAAAGTGGAGAGATGAAGATTTTGACTTAGGTTTCTGCAGGTAGTCTGTACTTGTCTGAATTTGGGTGGGGAGCACAATAAGAAGGGCTGCAGTTCGTGTTTTTCTCTGAAGCTCAGGATACAGCACTATGGGGGTCGTTTACTAAAGCTTAGCTCGCGTTATCTGCATCAGGGCCCATTTTATTCCTATGTATTTATTTTAGCAAATGGTGTGCTAAGTTTATGGGTCAAAAAAATCTGGCTGTTTCCAAACTCTGCGATATTTCCAGATTTATGTAGATATATGTAAGAACGTAAGAAGCAATTCCTAGTTATGCAACAGGAGGCTCTGGGATTAAGGGTTTCCTCTTTCATTGCTCATCTCCTTATAAATGTTTATTACTGTTAGAATCCCCCCAAGTTTTCTAATATATTTTTTTTAGATAGGGAAAAAAGAGGCTTCAGCCAGCAACCCAGGTACCACCGGCATCAGCATTGAGGCTGAGGTGAATTTGGATTACTCAGGTTTATCTCTGTAATAAGAAATATCCTGACCAGTTGCTCTAAGAAGCAGTTGTGGCTGGAGGCGGAGCAAGATGGCGGCAGTAACACCACTCCACGAGAGAGCCGTTGGATAGTGCTGTGTTAAACCCATACCTCCTGGTTGAATTTTCTATTAAAAATTTTACCTTATTCCTTTTTGCTGATGCCGCATACCAAGAGGAAAGGGGTTTTGAGAACCGGAACCCTGCCGGTTCGAACTTCGACTCCGACGCAGCTTTCTATCCAAGGATTCCTTGCGAGAACCCCTGTTACAACGCCGGGAAGCCCTGCTGAGCTGGACGCCCGAGGAGAGGCTGAGCTCCAGGGGCAGGACGTTTCATTGTCCCCCCCGGTGCGCCCACCACCACTGCAACCAGCTGACTTCGATGATGGGCGAGTAGCCCCTAATCGTGGAAACGAGAGAGGAGAGCTACTACCGGGTCCCCACTTCGAAGATACAGCTGAGGCCTGTATTACAGCAAAGGCTGAGAGTCAGATGGCACAGAGGCCAGGAAAATCTTTAGTCTCCTCGCCGGCGGTGACTCTTGAGGCAATAATGGAGACTCTACAGACGGTGATGGAATCAATTAGCAAGATTGAACCGCTTTTGGGTAAAGTAAATGAATTAACTTCTGCATTTTCCTCAATGAAAGAAGAGGTAACTGAAAAGATTCAAAATCTGTCTAATGAAACTTCTAAATTGAAGGAAATTTCAGTAAAATTAATACAAGATAACACGCTGATACATAAAAAGTTGGAACATTTTGAAAATCATAATAGGAGGTTAAATTTACGATTTTTGAATTTCCCACGGACTTCTATATATTTCCCATTAGAAATTTTTAAAAGGTATCTGATGGAAAATTTGAAATTCACCTTAGAAAATATACCTCCAGTGAATAAAATTTATTATCTTCCTACAAAGAAATCACTACAAGAGTTGGAACAACCGAATTTAAATGTATCAGACTTACTAGAAACTTCGTTAACTGATATAACCGACCGGCAAACCTTGCTGGTTTCATTCATATTTCCTCAAGATTTAGAATCCGTTAGAAAGATGGCTTTGAAGAACTTGCAAACCCCATTTTATGGGGGGAAAATCTGGGTATTCCCAGATGTCACTAAACTAACTCAAAATAGAAGGAAAGACTTTTTAGCACTTCGTGTTGAAACTTTGTCTTTAGGAGCCTCATTCCACTTGAACTATCCTTGTAAATGCAACATTAAATATTTAGGGGTAAAATATGTTTTCTTTGAACCCGAACACCTAAAACAATTTATTCTACAGAAAAAACTATTATAATGCTTTTTGAATCTAAACCGTTATGTTTTGCCCTAAGATTAGGATGTGGGGAGATTATATATATATTTGGGGTTTGTTTAATCTGCTATTGCTTTATTTCAATCTTGTGATATAACTTACTAAATTTCTTTCTCCTAAGATAACGGCTCTTAGCCCCTCCAATTTGGTGGTCTAATATAAGTTTGTAATATTTTCCTCTTTTATTTTGCCTAATTATGTGATCATTTCTTAACTGTATTACCTATTCAAGTAGTAAATGCTTGTAAAAATGTGAAAATGAAAAAAAAAAAAAAAAAAAAAAGAAATATCCTTATTTCTTTTCTTTTGCAACCTGCGCCTGGTGATTTGTAAAGCTCTCTTTTTTAAACTGGGAACTTTATTTGAAATTATATATTTTATGTTTAATTTTGTAATGTAATTTCTCAGTTATCTGTGGTGGTTGGAATTAACTTCAATTGTCTCTGTATTATATATTCAAAATGAATTAATAGATACTTCTGATTTTGTGAAATGGAATTTGCCCCTAAAGAAACACTGTCCATGAGCACTTACTAGTTCGTGTGTATTTATGAGATGGAATTTGTTAATTATGTAGCTACCATGTATTGTGGCTGTCTCAGGAATAAAATGATATATTGTGTTGCCCCTATTAGTTTTGACCAGAAGAACATTTCAACATTCCACCTTTTCATGTGATGCAGTCAGTGGCATAGCTATGGGGGGCCTGTGCCCCCCTAAATTGGCTCTGAGGCCCCCAGTTTGGCTAGTGGGGGTCCCCAAACCATGGCAGCTAAAGTGTTCGTCCCGCGCTGGTCTCACCTTGCCTGGCGCCCTGTTCTGTTTTCAGTCGCTGTGCACATTTGTTTTAATTAAACAGAACAGGGCGCCAGGCAAGGTGAGACCAGCGCGGGACAAACGCTTTAGCTGGTGGGGGTTGGGGACTCCTGTCAGCCAAGGTACCTTCGCAGTGGTGGTGGTGAGAGAATGGTGGGTGGGGGGGGCGGGGGCAGAAGTGGTGGTGGGAGGGAGGCGGGCCAAAATGTGCCCTCCCACCTTGGACTCTGGCCCCTCCCTCACATTGAGGTCTGGCTACGCCCCTGGATGGAGAGGGCTATTGCAGGAATCCTTTCAGAGGGCTTCAGTTAATTCTATCTTCCAAAGAGCTTTTAACATTTCCAAGTTCTTTCTCTCTTGTGTTGTTTGTGATTTGTAGGCATTTTATTAGTAAATATGCATTAATTGTGGTGCTCTGAAAATTGATGTCTCTGTTTTTCATTTCTTAGTGTCCCACGGCAACTAAAGAAACATTTGGGATTCATCTAAAAGTTGTAGGAGATTGGACAGGTATGCAGAAATCAATTTTGTCGTAGAAAATCAAGTGGCTAATTTCATTTTTTTAAATGTGTTTTAGAAAAAACATTGTTAGAATATACAACTTTTACAATTTACAGGTCTTATAGTTGCCCACATGATGTATTTGAGCTTGAATAAAAATATTTGTGTTATGTACCTCAAAACTTATTTTACAAATAGCTTAGAGCAGTTTAACATTTCTTATCCAACTGATTGTTGGACAAATCTAATTTTCTAACACTATGTGGGACCTTTTTATTAAATTGTGGTACAAAAGTTTTGAATTTACCATGCAGGGCAGACACTTGCATGGGCGACATGTTACACACAGTGTAATGTGGTGTGGGTCAACACAAAAATAAATAAATGCAGCTCATCCACCAATATCACCCCTTCCAATTCCCCCACTTACATCATGTACCCATTTTGATCTTCCCCAACATGACATACCTTTTCCAATTCCTCCCCCCCCCAACATCACTCACTCCTTTCCATCCTCCTCAACATCACATACCCTGTCCCCTTCTGATCCTGCCCAGTCCCCCCAGGATCTTGGGAGTAGAAGGGGACCATTCCTGCCCAGGGCCACCGAGGGGGGGCAGGAGGCAAGATTCCCCCGGGCCCGGCCTCTAAGGGGAACCCGGCACCGGGGTCTGTCTCTCTCCTGCTCCTGACGGGACTCAGGTGATCGCTTCCTGACAGGAGCAGGAGAGGGAAAACTCTGGCACCGGGCCCCCCCTTAGAAGCTGGGAAGGAGCAGATTTGGGGCTTCTGGTTTGGCTTCTTATCTTATCCTTGTGCCCTTCTGTCGGTCCTTCCCTTATCCTTATTGATCCTGTCTGTTTGTCCTGATTTACATTGTAAGCTCTTTTGAGCAGGGACTGTCTTTCTTCATGTTCAATTGTAAAGCGCTGCGTATGACTGGTAGCGCTATAGAAGTGATTTATAGTAGTAGTAGTAGTATCTTCTCCATGTGGCAGAGAATAGCGCTGGAGAAAGACTTTTGCTGATGGTGCTTGGGTATCCCCCGCCAGCCAAGTTATGTGGAGTTGTGGCAAGAGGGCAGGGAAGTGGGGCAAAATGTGCCCCCCAATTTTTGAGGTCTGGCTACGTGGTGGTCCTGGGAGTGGGTACCCGGCTCAGTCTCTCGGTGACCCTGCTCCTGCCATATGCCAGTAGACCAGAATGAAGACCCCTGTGTGGCCCTGGGGGGGGGGGGGGGGGAGGGAGCAAGACTTTTTTTCCAGGGGGTGGGGCTTGCAGACAGGAAGGGGAACGGAGTGGGGTATATGATGCCGGTGGGTGTCAGACGAGGGGCAGGATATGTGATGTTGGAGGAATTGGAAAGGGTGAGTGAGGTTGAGGGGAGGGCTGTGCCTCTGCAGCAATTCCTCTAGAGTGGCCACACTACAAGACTGTTGATAGCACAGCGCCACCTACTGTCTTTTCTTCAAGTAGCGGTAAGTGCTGCTGTGCTGTTGGTAATCATGAGAACTAATGCGCAGTAATGACCCGCCTGCTAGCTATAACCACTGGCCACTCTTCCACTCTGCTTCTGTCATGCCCACCCATTGCCCCCCCCTACCCACAATAAGCAGCTAGTGCAGGTTTTTAAAGCCACTGGCTGTTTTAGCATTGCAGCAGACTTTAGCTCAAGTTTGCATTTTTCATTTAATGCATGTCATGCTCGCTGGTTAACATAGCTTAGTAAAAGGGCACTTGCATATTTTTTTTTTTCTGTTGCACTAATGAAGAACCAACATTGTCTTGGCATGATCAAAGCAATATGCCATAAAAGAAATAAATTCTTAATGAAAACTAATGTCCTCCTCCTTGGTGGCATAGAATGTTTTATTGTAATTTTGTACATCCATAGAGGAGGCGGAATGGGGGCATTTTCAGCTTAGCTGACCTTGAATTGAAGTGGATCTACAGCTGTCGGGGTTGAATTATTTCATTTCAGATGTATTTTTTATTCCGCTAATGCATATTTGGAACTGGTAAAGCAGGTGTAGTAATCATCATTTAAAACTCATTAACAAGAATCTGCAGTAGTTAGTGGATTTTTAACAGTAGTCTGCTGTGTTTTTGCCAGAAATATTAGTGGTGGCAACAGTACTTTAAAAGTGGAGGAATGAGATAAAGGGATTTCACTGTAGCTGTAGTAGTTTGGTGCAGTGTTAGCTTTATGAAAACCATTTATTTATTTATTGCATTTGTATCCCACCTCTTTGCAGGCTCAAAGTGGCTTACAATACATCATGAGTAGTGGAAAAGTGTTAGTATCATAAACATTTAGTATTGCATGATCTTGTTAGTATGATGATAAAAACAAAGTGGTAGTATACAAGCAGATTTTAAGAAACAGTTCTGAGATTAAATAGGCGAGTTGTGTAGTGTAGGTTCACTTGGGTTGGTCTTTTTGGTATGCTCTTTCAAAGAGATGGGTCTTCAGTAGTATGCGGAAGTTCGATCTTTCGTAGGTTGATTTCAAGTTGCGCGGCAGTGCGTTCCATAGCTGTGTGCTCAAGTAGGTGAAGTTTGACGCGTGCATTAGTTTGTATTTCATTCCTTTACAACTGGGGAAGTGCAGATCGAGGAATGTGCGGGATGATCTTCTGGCATTCCTAGGTGGTAAGTCTATTAGGTCAGACATGTAAGCTGGTGCGTCTCCATGGATAATTTTGTGAACTAGTGAACGTATTTTGAATGTGATGCGTTCCTTAAGTGGAAGCCAGTGTAATTTTTCTCCTAAGGGCTTGGCACTTTCAAATTTAGGTTTGCCAAATATGAGTCTAGCTGCAGTGTTCTGGGCTGTCTGAAGTTTCTTGATTATTTGTTCTTTGCAACCGGCATATAGTGCATTGCAATAGTCAAGATGACTAAGCACCAATGATTGTACCAAGTTACGGAAAACACTCCTTGGGAAGAAAGGTCTTATTCTTTTTAGTTTCCACATTGAGTGGAACATCTTCTTGGTTGTGTTTCTCGCTTGGTTCTCTAGTGTTAGGTGTTGATCAATGGTGACTCCAAGAAGTTTTAGGGTTTCTGAGATAGGAAGGTTTAGAGTTGGTGTATTGATGGCGGTGTATTCTTTTTTGTTGTGTTGGGAGGTTAGTATTAGGCATTGGGTCTTTTCTGCGTTGAGTTTCAACCAAAATGCGTCCACCCATGAATGCATGATTTTGAGGCTTTGGTTGATGTCATTAGAAATTTCTTTTAGGTCCTGTTTGAATGGGATGTAGATCGTTACGTCATCCGCATAAATGTATGGATTTAGGTTTTGATTTGATAATAATTTTGCCAGGGGTATCATCATTAAGTTGAATAGAGTCGGTGAGAGGGGGGATCCTTGTGGTACTCCGCATTCAGGTACCCATGCGGTTGAAGTGGTCGAGTTGGATGTTACTTGGTACGACCTTGCGGTTAGGAATCCCTTGAACTACTGAAGGACGTTGCCTCCAATTCCGAAGTAATCAAGGATGTGTAGTAAGATTCCGTGGTCTACCATGTCGAAAGCACTTGACATGTCAAATTGTAGAAGTAGTATGTTCTTACCAGATGTAATCGTTTGTTTGAATTTAGACATGAGGGTTACTAATACTGTTTCGGTACTGTGGTTAGACCTAAACCCTGATTGGGAATCGTGGAGTATGGAAAATTTATCTAGATAATTTGTAAGTTGCGAGGAAGTGGCTCTCCACTCTAGTCTTCCAAGCAACCATCTCGTTCCGCGTGGTGTCGTGGCGGCTGGTCACGAGCCGGATCGGTCCAAAATGGTTCGATGTAGTCGCTTTCAGCTTGGTTCAGACGGCTAAGCAGTGACCAGGCTCTGAATCAAGCCCCGTGATTCTCTCAGTGAGCAGTACTTCGTCTCTCGGATGGGAAGCGTGTTCGCCGCTCCGCGTCCCAATGGGGCTTGTCCCCAGTACCACGCCAGTTCCCTCCCGGTAGCTTGGACATGGCGACCCGTTTAGTTTCGGCGAAGGTAGCGCTCACTCGGTCTTGGTCTCGTGGTGACCCGTGCCGATGTTCCCATCTGGCTTGGTCTTTTCTGGCTTGGTCTCCGGACACGCAGCACGGCGCCTCTCGGGTCAGGTCGCCTCGGCTCGCCTTTGCGTCTCACAGGTGCAGGCCACGGCAGTGGAGCTCGGTCCTCATACGGCCTCCTGTTTCCCAGAGCTCCGGTGAGTTCTAATCAACGTTTTTCAGTGATCCCCACCTACCCGGAGGAGGTATTCCGCCTCTCCAACGGCTGCGGGGGAATTGGATCGCGGTCTTGACGGAGCCTTTTCGCCAGTAACTCCACGTGGTCTTCCAATCTCCCGGGCTCCGTCAGTCGACTCCGATCACCGTCGCTCCGGAACACCAAACTCCCTGGAGGGAGTATATCCGTTCTCCAATGGCATTGGCGGACCCGGATCGCGATTTCAACAGGGCAATTTCGCCCAGAACTCGCTTAGAACTCAGTCCTCCTGTGGAGCTCCCATCTCAGCATCCGTTCAGGTCGCCATCTTTTCATTTGGCACAACCAATGGCCTTTTTGCTAAGATGTACTAAGAAACGGGCTTAGCACATCTTTCTGTGCATTAAGTCCATTTCTACTGCCTTCCTAAACTAGGTTTCCCCCCCCCCCCCCCCCTTCTTTCCTTTTACAAGTCCCACAGTAATTTTTCAATTTTGGAAACTTGTGAGACTTGCAAAAAATATTAACACGGAGCACTTACCGCCTCCTATTTAGGAGATGCTAAGCACTCCTGTATTAACTTGGCTTCAGCCACTTAGCACATGGTAATGTGAACATCCTAGTTGGTTAAATCTTCCATGCCCATTCTCTGGCCATGACATGCTCCCTCCACACACAAAAAAATGTGCAGTTAGCTTGCACAAACAGGCAAATTACCACAAAACACTTTAAATCATTTTGCAGTAAATCTTGTTGAATGCGCTAACCAGAGGCGTAGCTAGGTGGGGCAATGGGGCATTGGCCCCCACGGATTAAGCCCTGGCCCCCCCTACTTTGGACCCTTCTCACGCCGCCAACCCCTGGCCCCCCTATTTTGGACCCTTCTCCCGCCGCCGACCCCCCTCCCGCCGCTGCCGCCACCAGGTACCTTTGCAGGCGAAGGTCCCCAACCCCCACCAGCCGTCATCTTCAGCGCCGGTCGACTCCGGCACCTTCGCTGATGATCTGTTTCTGACTCCTGATGTCCTTCATGCATATCCTGCATGGGGCTACATACAGGAAGTGCACTGAGGACTGGCGGTGGGAGGGGGGTCCAAAGTGGCATGGGGGTCGGCGGCTGGGGGAAGCGGGCTAAACTGTGCCCCCTCCACCTTGGGCTCTGGGCCCCCCTCCCGCCAAGGTCTGGCTATGGCGCTGGCGCTAACCATACATTAGGGCTTAAAGCTCTTTAGTGAAAGAGCCTCTAAACTTGTAGGTACCTTGTTCTTATGCATTCGGTCTAAAACCATCCTCTAGAATCAAGGTGTCAATCCATTGATAGTTTCTTCCAGTAGTGTAGCCAGACAGCCAGTTTAGGGTGGGCCCGAGGTCAAGTGGGTGGGCCAAAAATTTCATGTCTGCTACCCCCCCCCCCCCCCATATGTAAATGAAATATCTGTGTTTCCGGGGATCCCCAAGCCCTGCCAGTCACAGACCCCCCCTTCCTGCCAAACGTGTATTTCTTGGGTGTCTGCCGGCACAGTCCCCAAACTGCTACTGCCAAATGCTGGCCTGCACGTAAGCTCAATTTTGCGCATGCATGAAAACAGCATGTTCATGGCAGAGGGGCCTGCGGCTGGCAGCAGCGGCTCAGGGACAGTGCTGGCGGCTGCCCAAGAAGTAAGGTTGTTTGGCGGGAAGGAGATCTTCAGCTGGCAGGGCTTGGGGATCCCCGCCAGTCACACTAAGGGAGATGACATTTTTGGGTGGGCCTGAGCCCAAATTGGGTTGGCCCTAGCCCACCCAGGTCCACCAGTGGCTATGCCACTGCTTTCTTCAATGATCTGAGAAGAGTTTTATTCATTTTCATGAGACAATCGTTGGTATAGTTTAAATACAGCTTTAGATGTGAACAGAGGAGCTTCTCCTTCAATCTCCAACTTTATTGCTTGCATTATAGTACATACTGGAGCTTAGAGCTGATGGTAACATTAACATTCATCTATTTTTTGTTTAATTTTCAATGTAATCTTGAATTCAGTAGCCCATTAGTGGAAGCTTTATAAATGCAAATAAGAAGGTATTAAACATTGCTTTTTAGTTCTCCTTTGAAGTAACAAAGGACTAGGTAGTGAAAAGGAGCAATGATGTTCCCAGTCCCCGTTGACTTTGAGCTGGAAACATGATGAGGAATGGAAATGGGTGTCTGATAGAAGGGATGTTCCTATGCAATCAGACACTGCATGTAACATAGTGCTTCTTCAGTGAGCATCTACCTTGGCTCATAAATACAGGGGACACCCCTTAAATATACCTCACAGGCTTTGTACTTGCCTTACCTTAACTTTTGCAGTTAAAGTGCGGTAAGTGAAAAACCTTACCATGTTTTAGTAAACATTCTACTTAATTTGTTAGCCCTGACTTTGAGCTTTTAAGAGACATGAACCCTGCTTACTTGCAAGATAGCTTTTTTTGTGGAATGAACCTAATCTAATGGCTAGATCATGGCTAGATCATGTACAGCTATAACATATGCTAAAATCGGTTTGCAATCTACTCTAGTACTGTGAAACTAACTTTCCTATGGGGTATTAGTGAAACTATGGTATTATTAAGAAGATTCAACATTTGGTTTATGGAAAGATGTGCCCAAGTTGTAGTACAATGAGTCTGCTGCTATGGGGGCATGGTGGACGTTTGAGTCTTCAAATTTTCAATAAAATTGTTTATTAACAAACATCCTCCAGTTTCTGGTATCCTTGGTCGCTCTCCCACTTTTTGTACACTATTGTTTTTACCGTGGGGCGTTTGAGTTGTCCGCTTGTTGGCGGATTTTTCTCGGATGTTTTTAGACCCATACACAAAAAAAATGTCTTGCACCCATTGTTGAAACAGTCTCAAGATCTGCCCACAATTTCTTTCCCCCAGTATTCATTTGATTGCCATCTAGCTAAATTTTTACTGCTTGCAAATATGGAGAAAAGACGGCTGAGGGGAGATATGATAGAGATCTATAAAATAATTAGTGGAGTGGAATGGGTAGATGTGAATCGCTTGTTTTACTCTTTCCAGGAATGCTAGGACTAGGGGGCACGCAATGAAGCTACAAAGTAGTAAATTTAAAATGAATCAGTGAAAAAGTTTCTTTACTCAGTGTGTAATTAAACTGTGGAATTCGTTGCCAGAGAATGTAGTAAAAGCAGTTAGCTTAGCGGTGGTTAAAAAAGGTTTAGGATAGCTTCCCAAAGGAAAAGTCCATAGACCATTATTAAAATGGACTTGGGGGAAAATCCACTGCTTATTTCTAGGATAAGCAGCATAAAATGTATTGTACTTTTTTGGGATCCTGCCAGATACTTGTGACCTGGATTGTCCACTGTTGGAAACAGGATGCTGGGCTTGATGGATCTTCGGTCTGTCCTAGTATGGCAATGCTTAGGTTCATGTGCATCAGTACATATCTGCTTCTTTTGAAGTTTCTATATAATATGAGTATTTACATATAAAATTGAGATCCAATGGATTAATATAAATGATATCATTGTTAATTTTCATTTAATATTGATGAGGGTTTATTGGTCACCTCAGTTAATTTAGATTTATCATTGGCTTTTGACATGCATACACTTTGATTTTCCTTCCAATCATTCCTTTTAAGGTACTTTTTCAAAGATATCTTTCGTGTGTGTTTTATGCCAGATTGGTAGTGTCCAAGCAGGCTGAATCTTCTCCTGAGAAATGTCCTTGTGAAACAGTTCAGTTGAGCTCCTGCTGATATATCTCTTGCATCAACTGTGAATTAACAGTATTTCATCTGATCACATCCCAAAACACTAATTCTACCAGAATGCAAAAAAAAAAACAAAAAAAACCCCTGAGGATTCAGAAATGCAGAACTCACTCCTCTTTTATCAACTTTTGCTTCTAGTCATTTCAATGTCTCCTGATTGTCTTGAGTCTCAGAACTCCCAGTACAGGATAGGAATGATGGAGAAAGAAAGGGTGAAACCCAAAGTGAGATCATGAATTTTATAGAATTGCACTCCAATAAATGTTATCAGTTATTGGAAAGAGAATGAGAACCATCATAAAAGCGAAATAGACATAATCAAACAATTTTGCAGGCCAAATAGTCATCAAAATAAGTTTGAGGTCCTTTTACTAAGCTGCATTAGGCATATGCCTAATACAGCAAAAATAAGCTCAATGTCAGATGCACAAATGCACTCCACATTAATGTTGAGATGTGCACTTGCTACCTGTATGCTAGCTAAAGTTTGACGGGGCATATTGAGTGGAGATTGAGTATTCCTGCGCTAACCTGATGGCACATCTACATTGCCACGCAGTTACTGGTTAGTGCATGGATAATGTCAGAGTCCTTACTGCCTACAAAATAGGGGGTCGTTTTACTAAGGTGCACCGAAAAATGGCCTGCGCTGTTGTAGATGTGTGTGTTGCCCTTCTTCAAATCCTTACTCAAAGCCCACCTCTTCAATGTCGCCTTCGGTACATAACCATTATACCTCCATTCAGAACATCTAGACTGCCCCAACTTGACATTTCATCCTTTAGATTGTAAGCTTCTTTGAGCAGGGACTATCCTTCTTTGTTAAACTGTACAGCGCTGCGCAACCCTAGTAGTGCTTTAGAAATGTCAAGTAGTAGTAGTAGTATTGGACATTCGCAGGTCAATTTTTCAGTGTGCCTGCAAAAAAGGCCTTTATTTTTTTTGGCCGAAAATGGACATATGGCAAAATAAAAATTGGCACGTGTCCATTTTGGGCCTGAGACCTTACCGTCACCCATTGACTTAACAGTAAGGTCTCACGTATTAACCGAGTGGTAGTCATCTGCGCATGTACAGTGCCAATTACCGCCTGGTTAGCGCCATATGCTGGAAAATAAAATATATTTCCGGCACGCGTAGTGGACGCACGTAAAAAATGAAATTACCGCCCGGGCCACATGGTAGCCGGGTGGTAGCTCCGAATTGGCGCACATAGATGCCTACGCGGCTTAGTAAAAGGACCCCTAGGCGGTGAAAAGTGCTCCCACGGTAATAATAAAAATGGCCACTGCTAATGGCAATATTAGTGCACAGCCATTAATAAAATGAATAGAAAATTAGGGGTTTTAAAAACCATAGTAAAAATGGTCTTAGCGTGCAGGAAAGACCCGTGTAAGGCTAATTTTTACTGTAGCTTTGTTAAAAGGACCCCACAATGTTCTAATTATTTTATAAAGTGGAATTCAATTGTAGTATACATGCATACAGAAATTAGATATTTGCATCCATTAGATATCGAAGAATTTATAACCCTAAAGCAAGCTTCTGCTAATCATTTTGTAAGGTTTACCAACAGTTGCCCAATTGGTTCCTACAAGTCAGAGCAAGGAGGTCAGATGAATTATGTGCTGTTTGGTTAGAATGGCTGTAACTTGCCACTGGGTTTGCAAGGAGATGTCTCCACTTATTTTGGTATAGCAGGAGAATAACAGGAGCAGTCCGTACAGGTCTTTAACTGCCATCATCTACTATATCTTACTACATCTATGTATCGCTTTCAAGATTTGTACCTTTGTTCACAGAATAATACATGGTCTAGCTCCGAGCTATATGTCTGAACTAATCGACTTACCAATTAGAAACACAATTGAATCAGCCAGAACATACTTAACTCTTCACTTCCCAAGTTGTAAAAGCCTGAAGTATAAATCAATATACACGTTAAGTTTCTCTTACATATGCACACAGCTCTGGAATTCTCTACCAAAACGCCTGAAATCTACAAATAATCATCTAGAATTCTGAAAAAAACTAAAAACTCACCTGTTCAAGAAGGCATACCCTACGGTATCTGACATAAATACCAAACAATGAAATATGGCATTTTAATCAGGAAACGGACAGTTTTCAACCCCGACGCATGATCACACCCTAACATTTTGTCTGAATCACCCCAACCTATTTACCGATACTTCTTTACTGTACTTGTCACTGTAATAGTACCCCTATACTGTATTTGTTCACACCGGAGTCTGTAACCACCTCTCCGGAACTATGTAAGCCAGTTTGAGCCTACTAATAAGTGGGAAAAGGTGGGATACAAAATAAATATTACTATGCCTTGCAATGGCTGCAAACAGGTGTACCTCTGCCTTAATTCAGAACCAGAAAAGTCTGCAGAAGAATAGTCATAGAATTACCCCTGTAATATCTGTAGGGAATAAACATCTATAAAGTTTCAAAAAAAAAAAAAAAAAAAAGCATGCTTGTAGAATCCTTAAGGCAGCAATAAGAAGACAGGTTTTATGGTCTGAATGTGCTATTTCTTATTTTAAATGAAAACAGAACGTTTATTACCGTGGTCTCTAAATTATTACCTAAGGAATAATTAGCACGCCTTGAACTGCGCTTGACAACTCTCTTTAGAGACATTTTAGCCAGATTTGCTTGAAACATGAGTCTGAGTACAAGTACATGGCAATGTCCTTGTTTTAAACTTCATCTTTTTGTTTATTCACAAATGCGTTCCCATTTTAGTGACTATTGGCACAAAGAACATACTGTAAAGGTAAAGGGAATGGACAGGAACACAGTCAACAGTTCTGTTTATGTAGCCTTCCAGTCTGACTTGAAGGTCATATTCTTTTGTTGCATGCCTGAAAATATCACTCTATAGAGATTGAACATATTTATAGTTTTGTCAGTTTTGACTAACTGAAAGGTTTTAAAAGCTGCTTCTGTTGTTTTCCCCAGCATTGTGCAGTCTAGAGTCAAATACATCCTGTTAGGCTGATGCTTTAAGGTGGTGGTTGTTTTTTTTATTGTAAACCATGCATAATGGAGGTAATATTATAAGTGATCTGAGCATGCAAAACAGCATTTTACATGCTCAACTAGGCACTTTCTGGGGTTATACCCACAAAAATGTATAAGGATGGGTATTCGTTTGCAAAAGTATAGGAAGTGTCAATGATGTATCTCAAGTTATATGCAGCTGAAGAACTGGAGGTTGACTCAGACTTCCAAACAGGGAGAATAAACCAAAACCGTCTTTATTCAAAACAAGGACCAAGAGAAGGAACCCAACATGGGACCGTGTTTCAGCGGATGCAACCGCCTGCTTCAGGGGTCATAACTCACTGTATAATCGCAAGTCTGTATCTGCTTGTTCAAGATAATAGGTCATAAAAAGAAATGTACAAGACTACGGAGACCACATCACGTATAGCCAATAAGCAAGAGCAAAACGCTACAGCCAAGACAGCATGAAAATCCACTTTGCTCTTGCTTATTCACTTGCACACATAGGACTAGATTCTATATATCACGCCTAAGAAATCGGCACTGAAATGAAATACACCTAGGAGTATTCTATAAAGTATGCCTAAATTTAGGCGTACTTTATAGAATATGCCTAAATTTCTGTGCAGTATAGAGAATAGGCCGAGCAACCATCCATGTGACTAAATTTAGTTGCAGTCAGTTAGGTCGAGCAAAACTTGGTGTAAATGCTGATGCCTATATTACACGTGGACCAATTATATTCTATAACAATGCGTGTAGATTTTAGAAATGCCCATGACCCGCCCATTCCTCTTTTTATCATTGCGACTTAGAATTTATGTGCATCACGTTACAGAATACGCTTAGTTCTACACATAAATTCTAATTAATGTCAATTGCTTGTTAAGTGGCAATTATCGACACTGCTTAACTAAGTTGCACATGCATATCCAGACTATGACTGGATTTGTGCGCGCAACTTAAGTTGCGCTATGTAGAATCTGGGGTTTGTGTGGAAACGCATTCTAACGGGCTGAAATGGCAGATCAGTGCGGAAATGTATTTATATGCCTAGTTATAGGATAGCGCCTAAGTGCAACTAAACAGGGGGGTGTTCCCATTGGAATAGCATGAGTGGGTCAGGTCGTGCTAGAAAGGATTTTGGAGCCGGAGACTAAGACATGGATTGGAGGGAAACAACTGATTAGTCACACATGGGTGAACAAAAGTTAAAGAAAGGGAGGCAAGGTGATTGGTTAATAGGAGATAAGAAGTAGAGAGGGGATGTGATGAATAGAAATGAGAAAGAAGAAAGAGGAAAGAAAGAGGCTGAAAAGGAAGAAATTGGAAAGACTAAAGATGGAGAATTGAGGGTGGGGAAGAGAAGACCAAAAGGGGTGGTGATCAAAACAAATGAGAGGGAGTAGAAAAGTAGATGATTGGAGGGAATCAAAAGAGAGATGGATGAGGTCTTTGAAGGGCAAAGGGGTTTCATAAATATTATTGATTCCATAATTTGACAGATATAGAATGAGAAAGACAGACAGGAAATGAATGGAAAAAAAACAACAACCCAGGATTAGAGGACCTTCAGGAGAGACCAGAAGAAGCAGAAATAGCAGCACGGGGCAAAAAAGAGAGGCTGAAGAAAAACAAGGAATGAGAAATGTGGAAAAGACAGGAATTAGTAGACAGAACTGGGACAGAAAAGGAGTAAACAGAGAGGATAAATTAAAACCAGGGCCACACAACTTGAGAGTAGTTTGCTTTGATTTTTGATCCTGGAGTTACCTCCTTTTTCTTTCAGCTTCTGGCTTAGAACCAGTGTTTGGAACTTTACAACTATCTAGAGATGTTTTCTTTATTACATGATACCGCCCCTTACCTCACCATGGAATGCACTTTTATTTATAATGTCAGTCTTCATTGTGAAGTATAAAATATTAGAATTATTTTTACGTATTTCTTTTAGCTTAGAGGTTGCTGACAGTTTTCACCCTTATTACTTGATGAGTTTTGCTTGTACCCTCACATTTTATGAAACCACTTTTTCTAGAAGCATCTAAGGGATAGAACAATTTTTATGTTGCTTGTTCGCATTTTCTCTTTTGTTGACATATTATAGCTCTTCTTTACTTTGCTAGATAACTTTCTTTAGAGAGAGAAAGAAAATTGACTTTGTTTTCCTTTCTTTCTGTTAGACAAAAAGAAATGCATCTACAAACATTGTTGAGACAGGAGAATGAAAGAGGCTTGCCACTCATTGTTTAGATTTAAGTGAGACAAACACCAGAAGAAAATCAGTAGAGGGCCCTTTTACTAAGCCGCAGAAGTGTCTGCGTGTGCCAAAATGGAGCTACCGCCCAGCTACTGCGTGGCTCTTGTAGTAATTTCATTTTTGGCGCGTGTCCGATACGCACGTCCGAAAAATAATTTTGATTTTCAGATGTGCGCCAAGTGGCATTTTGACGCACGTAGGTCATTACAGCCAGCTTACTGCGTGAATCTTTACCGCTAGGTCAATGGCTGGCGGTAAGGTCGCTGTCCCAAAATGGACGTGTGGCAATTTTGATTTTGCCGCATGTCCATTTTTGGCAAAAATACTTTTAAAAAGGGCCTTTTTTTACAGGCGTGCTGAAAATTGGATCGGCTCGCGTGCCAAAAACTCACGCCTACACTACCGCAGGCCATTTTTCAGCGCACCTTTGTAAAAGGACCCCTAAACAAGTTGCCAGGTTTGCTGCTTAGGTATAAATAAAGGTACAAACTTAGATTGTGAGCCCTCCTGGGACAGAGAAATATCCAGTGTACCTGAATGTAACTCACCTTGAGCTACTACTGAAAAAGGTGTGAGCATAATCTAAATAAATATTGAAGATTCTACATGGAATGTTGTTATTATTGGTGATTCTACATGGAATGTTGCTACTATTTGAAATTCTGTTGCTACTATTGGAGATTCTACATGGAATGTTAATGTTGCTATTCCACTAGCAACATTCCATGTAGAAGCCTGCCCTTGCAGGTCAGCAACGTGGCTGCGCAGGCTTCTGTTTCTGTGAGTCTGACGTCCTGCACGTACGTGCAGGACGTCAGACTCACAGAAACAGAAGCCTGCGCGGCTGAATTGCTGATCTGCAAGGGCAGGCTTCTACATGGAATGTTGCTAGTGGAGGAGCAGCCTAGTGCAGTGGAACATAGAATGAGATTCTACATAGAACATTGCTAGTGGAGGCACTCCTAGTGGTTAGAGCACTGGTCTTGCAATCCAGTGGTGGCTGGTTCAAATCCCACTGCTGCTCCTTGTGATCTTGGGTAAGTCACTTAACCCTCCACTACCTCAGGTACAAACTTAGATTGTGAGCCCTCCTGGGACAGAGAAATATCCAGTGTACCTGAATGTAACGCACCTTGAGCTACTACTGAAAAAGGTGTGAGCAAAATCTAAATAAAGATTCTACATGGAATGTTGTTATTATTGGTGATTCTACATGGAATGTTGCTACTATTTGAAATTCTGTTGCTACTATTGGAGATTCCACATGGAATGTTAATGTTGCTATTCCACTAGCAACATTCCATGTAGAAGCCTGCCCTTGCAGGTCAGCAACGTGGCTGCGCAGGCTTCTGTTTCTGTGAGTCTGACGTCCTGCACGTACGTGCAGGACGTCAGACTCACAGAAACAGAAGCCTGCGTGGCTGAATTGCTGATCTGCAAGGGCAGGCTTCTACTTGGAATGTTGCTAGTGGAGGCACTCCTAGTGGTTAGAGCACAGGTCTTGCAATCCAGAGGTGGCCGGTTCAAATCCCGCTGCTACTCCTTGTCATCTTGGGCAAGTCACTTAACCCTCCATTGCCTCAGGTACAATCTTTCATTGTGAGCCCTCCTGGGACAGAGAAATATCCAGTGTACCTGAATGTAACTCACCTTGAGCTACTACTGGAAAAGGTGTGAGCAAAATCTAAATAAATAAAATAATAATAAAATAAAAGGGATTATCAGAGAACAGGAGCTCTGCTAAACCGATTAAAACTTAAGATCCTCAGGGTGTTTTTTTTTTTTCCTGTTTTACTTTCTCCCCAAAGCTTGATTTTCCTTCCTGATTAATATAACATTTCTGCTGCTGAGAGCACTGCTATAGGTGCTCTGGTTGTTAGGCAATGCTACTCTCTCTGGTGTTGTGTAGCTAAAATGTTGTTTTACATTTGCCTGAATTGCTTACCTTGAGATTGTTTTGAGCAGGAGGGAGAGACTCAAATACTAGATCAACCTTATGTAGTATTTATTTATTTAGATTTTGCTCACACCTTTTTCAGTAGTAGCTCAAGGTGAGTTACATTCAGGTACACTGGATATTTCTGTGTCCCAGGAGGGCTCACAATCTGAGTTTGTACCTGAGACAATAGAGGGTTAAGTGACTAGCCCAGGATAACAAGGAGCAGCAGTGGGATTTGAACCGGCCACCTCTAGATTGCGAGACCCAGTGTTCTAACCACTAGGCCACTCCTCCACTCAACAGTAAATATGCACATTGCCATGCAGTCTCTGATGTGCAGGTCATACAGCAAGGCATGCCCAACCAGGTAAGATGAAAGGAATGGGAACAGGCCCACCTTTTCCTCACACTCATAGGAGCCAACTTTTCAAAAATTATTGGGAGTGCTAAACCAAATGGAAATGGCCTCTCCCTTGGGCACAGTACATTGCTATTTCTGGCAATGAATAGCTGCTCTTTCGAACAATGTAAAAAATGCAAAAAAATGGATACATTTTCTACAACGATCTGACAAAATCAGATATTTCATACAAAAGAACAAGCAGGAAAAAACTCAATGAACCTGGGTAAAAGAAGGAAAACAGCAGCTATGGCACCAAAATATGTTGTGCTATTCCACCAAGTGGAGTGGAGGAGGAGCCTTGTGGTAAGAGTACTGGCTCAACAACCAGGGAATCCTATTTTATATATCTTTATTTATAAGTCCAATTATATATCCCACTGTCTATCTATCTATCTATCTATCTATCTATCTATCTATCTATCTATCTATCTATCTATCTATCTATCTATCTATCTATCTATCTATCTATCTATCTAAAATGGTGCGCCCACCCCCCCCCCCCAATCTTTCCCTGCCTCAGGTACAAAAGTTAGTTTGCAAGAATTCTCTGGGGATAGGGAAATATTGAGCTTTGCCTGCTAAATCAGCCCCATATTCAATGTCAAGCCATGTTCAAGCATAGGCATTGAATATGGGACAAGATGCTCCTTCCTTTGCCCCCAGAAGAATTTTTCAATGGAACGTTAGCAAGAAGGTGGCTACATTCTAAACCACCAGAAGACCTTGGGGTCCTTTTACTAAGGTACGCCGAAAAATGGCTTCTGATAGTGTAGGCGCGGGTTTTGGGCATGCGCCGATCCATTTTTTTTCAGCGTGCCTGTAAAAAAGGCCTTTTTAATATTTTTGCCGAAAATGGACGTGCGGCAAAATCAAAACTGCCGCGCATCTATTTTGTGTCTGCGACCTTACCAACATCCATTGACCTAGTGGTAAAGATTCTCGCAGTAGCTGGGCGGTAATGACCCATGCGTGTCAAATGCCACTTGGTGCATGTCCGATACATGCGTCCGAAAATAAATTCTTTGGCAGACGCCTGCCAAAAATAAAATTACCACAAGAGCCACGCAGTCTCCGGGCGGTAACTCCATTTTGGCGCGTGTTGGGCACGCGCAGACAGTTATGCGGCTTAGTAAAAGGGCCTTCTTGTGTTAATCCCTAAGTCACTGTTGCTATGACATCCTTTTGACAGTGGAACTTTTTAAGGTTAAGTTACAAAAAGTTGGATTATATATCTATTTTGGAGTCTTCGGACACTGAAGTAGCAACAGCTTCAACTTGCTACTGTTGCTCTTGCACCAGATAAGTATTGGTTGATGAAAATGTTTTTTTTTTTTAATAATTAAAATGAGACTTTCTTCGGCTTCAGAATTCAGATTTTTCCGGATGTATCAAGAGATACTTGGAAGTCACGTCGCCAGTTTTTATTGCTTAAGCCTGGAGTACTTCAGATTGGCGCTACGTTTTATTCGCATTATCCTTGTAAATGTGTAGTTAGGTACCAATCTGTTAAGTATGTATTTTTTTTAATCTCATCTCACTGTTTTTCTCTCAGGGAAACGGGTCGCGGGGGTATAATTTTACTCTTGTGATTATGCTCTATTTTGAATATTGGAATTCAGTGCACATCAAGTGTAATTTTTCCTACATACATATTTTTCCTGTAAAAGTGTTCCACTTTTTGTAGTCTTGGATCCAGTAATGTGGTCTTGAGTGTAACTTCCTTATCTGATTACCTGAAAAGTTTGTTTTTCTGTTTTGATTATTAGGATAGCTAGTTTTTTCTGTACAAGTTATGTACTTGGTTGTTAAAATTTAAAATGGTGATAAAAAAAAGTTGATAATAGGTTTTCTGCCACTTTTTTTTTTGCTGGTTTTTGTTTGTTTTTGCTACTCTTTGCAATTAATTGTGTGAGAGAGAGGATTACTGATGGTATGTAAGTCTAATTTCATCTTCCCTTCAGAGATCAAGAATCCCATTTTTAGGTTCCCTTGGGAATTTGGATGTTTATTTTATCAAAACCATAAACGTTTACTCAACCCAACCTTTTTCTTAGTCAACTAGTTCCCACAATAGACTTCTATCAAAGAGCTATGCATGACTGTTTGCAATTTTAAGTAAAAATAATAACATTTTCATCCTGTGATATTGAAACAATTCTGTGGTTAAGAACAGAGACTCTAAAAGGCTTAACAAACAACTTCTGACTTCTGAGATGTAGATTTGTTATTTGTGACTTGAAAGTTGCCTAGTTGTTTTTATGATCTAGGCCAGTGTTTTTCAGCCAGTGTGCCACAGCACATTGGTGTGCCGTGGGAGTTGGGGGTCATTTATTAGTAGGGACAGCTTAATTTGTGTGTACCTTTTTCAAAGTTTTCTTGTCTGTAGTGGTCAGTACCAGCAAGCAGTGATTCATACAGCCTGCTCGTGCCAAACCCAGAGCTTTCTCTCTGATGTAACTTCCTGCTTCCACATAGGCAGGAAGTTATTCAGAGAGCTCTGGATTTGGCATGAGCAGGCTTTATGAATCACTGCTTGCTGGTACCGACCACTAGAGACAAGCACACTTGTAAAAGGTACATGGGGGCGGGGGGGTCAAGAGACAAGGGAAGATGCCTGGTTGCTGGCTGGAGAGGGAACAGGAGGGAGAGATGCTGGACTATTTGTGTGTGTGTGGGGGGGGGGGGGGTAAGAGAAGGTAAATGCTGGACTGGACCATGTGAGGGGGTGCAGGTCGAGGGTGAAGAAGATAAAATGCTGGGCTATTTGCGGGGGTAGGGGTGGTGTCAGGGGCGTAGCTACGGGTGGGCCTGGGTGGGCCCAGGCCCACCCAGTTTCGTCTCAGGCCCATCCTCACCTTCTCCCACCCCCGCCGTAGCGCTGCCTCCTCTCCTGCACTTCGAGGTGTCTGTCTCCCACCCTCACGGCAACGCTTTCAATTTGCTATCAGCGCTGCCTGCCTGACAGCTGACAGACGCGACGCGACGTCCTCCTGCTCTGGGGCCTTCCCTCTGCCGCGTTGATTCAACTTCCTGTTTACGCAGGGTGGATTGCACGCGGCAGAGGGAAGGTCCCGGAGCAGGACGTCGTCGCGCCGCGTCTGTCAGCTGCCGCGGCAGTGGGAGACGGAGACCATGAAGTGCAGGAGACGAGTCAGCGCCACGGTGGGAGAAGGTGAGTGGAGGCAGCGTCGATAACTTTAAAGGTGCTGTGCGCTGCGTGTGTGTGTGGTGGTGGTGGGGGGGGGGGGTTGGGGTTGTAGTGCCCACCCATCCAACCCGCTGGCCCACCCAAAAATTGTCTTCTGGCTACGCCACTGGGTGGTGTAGAAGGTAAAATGCTGGGTCATATGTGGGGGTGTGCCTTGACAATTTTAGCACCATGTAAGTGTGCCGTGAGATGAAAAAGGTTGAAAATCTCTGATCTAGGCAAACAAACAGCTAAGCTGGAAGCTGGTGATCAAGTTCAACCCTTGTGTAAGATTGAGTCCCATATTTTTGTTTTCACACATCAGCTGTATTCTCAAAGGTAGACTTGCCTTTTTTCTTTTCTCATATTTGTTTAAAAGCCTTCTCATCCCCAAAAAGGGTGCCTAAAGCAGTATACAAACTAAATAACAGAACAAATCGCTTAAAATAGAATCATCATCATTAACAAAAAAATACAATAAAAAGAAATTAACAAAAAAAGAAAACAAAGCTCCATATAACTTAATTACCACCTAATATTGACTAATAGCTTCTTCCAAAGTGCAGGGTCTTATTGGCGACCAGTGAAGCAAATGTTGGAAAAGCAATGCTGAGACTTACCAGGGGACGCCATACACTGTTGGAAAGCTACATTATAGAGTACTTAGGGGGTCATTTACAAAAGCGCACTAGCGTTTTTAGCGCAGACTAAATGCTAGAGATGCCCATAGGAATATATGGAGTAGCCTTCTGGTATATATAACGCACATGCTAAAAATGCTAGTGTGCCTATATAGTCTTTATCTTAGCCTCCATTGAAATCAATGCACAGGTCATTGCACTAATCCAGATGTGGAATGACAGTAGCCTTTTCAGCTGTTCAGATTAAGCTTACTTCTGTTAAGAGGTATAGCTTCCATACCACATGTGATTGAAACAAGTTGGAAAGTTTATACTTAAAAGTGTGATAACAATGGCTTGTTTCTTCTTCTTCCATTTGCGGACTCAGCCATGTCTTTGTGGAGGCCTTCGTGTGGAAAGATTAAAAATGTGGGCAAGTGGAGAGTTACGTATAGGATTTTTCTTGTGACTGGATGGGCTATGTGAGTTTTGAATGCCTGTGAGTGGTGTCTGTATATAAGGATTGTGGTTCTGTCAGTGGGAATGTCTGGTGGGTATATGGGAGGGAATGGGGAAGAAATGTTGAGAGTTGTTTTGAGTATGGAAATGTTTGAAAGTATCTTTTTTATGGATGGCGTCTGTGTACGAATTTAGTAGTTTGGGGTTGATTGGGTGTTCTTACTCATTACCTTTTTTTATATGGTTCCTCTTTTCCTTCCCTCCCCCTTGTACTCTCCCTTCCCCCAAGCATTTTTTACTTTTTGTCTGGACCAGTCAGCAACTTTTATTCACCCCACAGCTCTAGCCATAGCAGGCCACATTTTGTACCACGTGGTTTGGACTCCCAGTGGCCTGACACTGCATCTCTTCCCATAGCTCTAACTGCTTCTTGCTGGCCTCCCATTTAGTCACCTCTCCCCTCTCCAGTTGGTTCAAAACTCTGCTGCCCGTCTCATCTTCCGCCAGGGTCGCTTTACTCATACTACCCCTCTCCTCAAGACCCTTCACTGGCTCCCTATCCGTTTTCACATCCTGTTCAAACTTCTTCTACTAACCTATAAATGTACTCACTCTGCTGCTCCCCAGTATCTCTCCACACTCGTCCTTCCCTACACCCCTTCCCGTGCACTCCGCTCCATGGATAAATCCTTCTTATCTGTTCCCTTCTCCGCTACTGCCAACTCCAGACTTCGCGCCTTCTGTCTCGCTGCACCCTACGCCTGGAATAAACTTCCTGAGCCCCTACGTCTTGCCCCATCCTTGGCCACCTTTAAATCTAGACTGAAAGCCCACCTCTTTAACATTGCTTTTGACTCGTAACCAATCGCCTCCACCTACCCTCCTCTCTTCCTTCCCGTTCACATTAATTGATTTGATTTGCTTACTTTATTTCTTGTCTATTAGATTGTAAGCTCTTTGAGCAGGGACTGTCTTTCTTCTATGTTTGTGCAGCGCTGCGTACGCCTTGTAGCGCTATAGAAATGCTAAATAGTAGTAGTAGTAGATTCTTAAGCTGCAGTGTGTGGTTCTCCCTGTGGCACTGGCTGCTTGTCTCTCTCTGTTACCACTGCCACCTCTTCTCAGCACCAGTCTTCCCCATGGATGTAGTTTGGGTGGGTGGATGGAAGCATCCCCTAAATGAGTGTAGAGTGTGCACATATGCACCCAACAGCCACAGACTGACATCTGTTGGTTCAGGGAGGGGAATGCCAACCTACAAAGCCAAGCAGAGAAACCACCAGTGCTTGATTGTGTTCTGTTTCATTCCCAAATCTCTTGCAAAAGTCTCAAGAAGCTTCATACTTTAGGTCTGATATGTTCAGTGAGTTCACAACTTCAAATGTCCTCCTTCTGGGTACTTGTCCTTGCACTAATTGTTACCCACTTGGACTACTGTAATTCCCTTTATCATGGCCACAACAGACACAGATCTGTAGACTGCAACTCGTGCAGAATACTGCCATCAGACTTGTATATAATCTGAAGACATTTGGTCATGTTCCCCTGTATTTCCTCACTAAACACTGGCTCCCAGTATCCTATAGGATTCTATTTAAATTGCTTATTGTGGTCCATTGGATTCAAGAATCCGTTCTACCACTGTTCCCTGCTTCCCTACATATCCTGTATAAGCTGAAGAGAACACTTTGCTCTTCCCAACATCATCTTCTAGTCTCATGGTACCCATTAGTACTGCAAGAGTACTGCTAGGGGTAAAGGTGCCACTTTAGATGATGATGCCAACCCAAGTGGCAGGGGAGGGTCTACTGCTCGGAGACCCCCCCCCCCAAACTACCACTGAAGCCTCAAGTTAGATCCAGGGTATGGTGGGGAGGTTGGGGATCTGGAGAGGTAGAGTTATTGTTGAGGGAGGAGGAGACTGTTGGGGGATTTAGAAGTTGTTTGGGGACTTCGGGCTGTCAGCAGCATGTGTTTGGGAATTCAGGGCTGTCATTGGGATGGGGGGTATAGCAGTTTGACTGAAGCGATCAGCTTGGAGGATAGGAAGGATGTGGAAGGGGTGGGGGTACACTGCTGCTTCAGTTCTGTTTTATTTATTAACTTTCAGTGGGCCAGCACTGCATTATGGGGTCCTTTTACTAAGCTGTGGTAAAAAGTGGCTTGCGGTAGTGTGAGCGCATCTCTTGGGCACGTACTGGGCCATTTTTTTACCACAGCTAGGAAAAAGGGTCATTTTAAGGGGCCGTAAAATAGACGTGCGCTAAAGTTGAAACCAGTGAGCGTGCATTGTCGGCTTGAGACCATACTGGTACCCATTTATTTATTTTGGATTTTGCTCACACCTTTTTCGGTAGTAGCTCAAGGTGAGTTACATTCAGGTACTCTGGATATTTCTCTGTCCCAGGAGGGCTCACGATCTAAGTTTGTACCTGAGGCAATGGAGGGTTAAGTGACTTGCCCAAGATCACAAGGAGCAGCAGTGGGATTTGAACTGGCCACCTCTGGATTGCAAGACCAGTGCTCTAACCACTAGGAGTGCCTCCACTAGCAATGTTCTATGTAGAATCTCATTCTATGTTCCACTGCACTAGGCTGCTCCTCCACTAGCAACATTCCATGTAGAAGCCTGCCCTTGCAGATCAGCAATTCAGCCGCGCAGGCTTCTGTTTCTGTGAGTCTGACGTCCTGCACGTACGTGCAGGACGTCAGACTCACAGAAACAGAAGCCTGCGCAGCCACGTTGCTGACCTGCAAGGGCAGGCTTCTACATGGAATGTTGCTAGTGGAATAGCAATATTAACATTCCATGTAGAATCACCAATAATAACAACATTCCATGTAGAATCTTCAATATTTATTTAGATTTTGCTCACACCTTTTTCAGTCGTAGCTCAAGGTGAGTTACATTCAGGTACTCTGGATGTTTCTCTGTCCCAGGAGGGCTCACAATGAAAGATTGTACCTGAGGCAATGGAGGGTTAAGTGACTTGCCCAAGATCACAAGGAGTAGCAGCGGGATTTGAACCGGCCACCTCTGGATTGCAAGACCAGTGCTCTAACCACTAGGCCACTCCTCTGCTCTAGTGATAAGGGCTCACGTGCTACACATGCGGTGACCAGTTGGTGCGCACCAACTGCCAATTAACGCTAGAAACGCCGCACATGGTAGGAAATTAAAAAATGACTTTTCCAGGCTTTATGGGTACACACCAAATCCCAAATTACCGCCGTTGGGGGGGGGGGGGGGGGGGAGGGTGCACCAGCCTGGTGGTAGTCTCATTTTGGCATGTGCTGCACGCATGTAGATCCTACCACACTTTTGTAAAAGTGCCTCTATATGCAGTGCCAGATATCGTGCGAGCTCTCACATTATCTGGTACTACATGTAATGTAGTGCGTATGATCTCTGTTAACTGACTGGCCTGCGCAGTAAATTCAGGGCATGTCCCCCTGCATTTACCACACAGCCTTTGTACTTACTGCATGGTAATTCTGCATTAATTGCGCAGTAAGTACAAAACATACTGCACTGTAGTACAAGGGTCCCTAAATGCTCGAGATGCTGAATCATTAACTACCAGAACTAGAAATACAATTAAAACAGTAAAATCTTCTAGTTAAAATGAATAAATAATAAATGTAAGCCACATTGAGCCTGCAAATAGGTGGGAAAATGTGGGCTACAAATGTTACAAATAAATAAATACATAACCGTAAGTGTAGAATATGCTGCAGCGCATACTAAGGACCCTGTTTACTAAGCCGCGCTAGAGGCGCGTTAGCATTTTTAGCGTATGCTAACCATGTAGTTGCCCATAATATTCCTATGGGCATCTACACTGTTAGTGCACGCTAATTTTTAGCACATGCTAAAAACGTGTGCGCACCTTAGTAAACAAGACCTCAAGAAAGTTCTGTTATTGTACTTAAAATTATAGTCCGACTATTACTATTCATAAGAGGAAATCTTTTAAACTTCTGCTACCTACTCATGCATCCACTCAACAGCTCATCATTAACCTTCTTTTCGCAAGTTGCTCTTTTCTGTGTCCTTTTGCTCCATTGCTAACTCTTTGCTCCATGCTTTTGATGCAACTGCATTCTGTGCCCACAATAAACTTTTTAACTAGCACCTCATGCATCCTCTGTGGCCATGTTCAGTTCGAGAGGCCCTCTTACTAAGTCACTTAGACGCCTACGCACGTCCAGTGCACATCAATGTTGAGTTACCGCCCAGCTACCACGTGGCCCTTGCTGTAATTTCATTTTTGATGCGTGTCCGCTATGTGCACTGGAAAATGTTTTTATTTTCTGGCACACGGCATTTTACGTGCATAGACCATTAACACTCGGTTACCGCGTGAGACCTTACCGCCAGGTCAATAGCTGGCAGTAAGGTCTCAGACCCAAAGAGGACGCACGGCAATTTTCATTTTGCCACACATCCATTTTCGGCAAAAATTTAAAAAGGCATTTTTTTACAAGTGCGCTGAAAAATGATTCTGCGCACGCCAAACACACGCGTCTACACTACCGCTGGCCATTTTTCAGCGTGTCTTTGTAAAAAGACCCCCCCAGTCAGAAACTCACTTAAAAAAAAAAAAATCTTAACCGGTTCTCTGTAACAAGTATATTTTCAGTAAACTCTTGTTTGTCTTGATTAGATTCTAAGGTCCATTGAGCTTTAACTTTTTTATTTTTTCACAAAGAGAGTAGTGGATGCTTGGAATGCCCTCCCACGGGAGGTGGTGGAAATGAAAACTGCAACAGAATTCAAACATGCGTGGGATAAGCATAAAGGAATCCTGTGCAGAAGGAATAGATCCTCAGGAGCTTAGTCGAGATTGGGTGGCAGAGCCGGTGGTGGGAGGCGGGGCTGGTGGTTGGGAGGCGGGGAGACTTATACGGTCTGTGCCCTGAAGAGCACAGGTACAAATCAAAGTAGGGTATACACAAAAAGTAGCACATATGAGTTATCTTGTTGGGCAGACTGGATGGACCGTGCAGGTCTTTTTCTGCCGTCATCGTCATCTACTATGTTTATGTGTACAGCACTGCAGACTTCGAGTAGGGCTATAGAAATGAGCCAGTCCCCGTAGAGGAATACAACATCATTGTGTATTTTGAGAATAAAGATGGTCATGCATCAAAAAAAATCTCCGTACCTGTTTAATGTGTATTAAGAAATGTTGCAGCTGAAAACAATTACGCCTACTTTAAGTAGAAAAATACGATGTTCTATTTCTGTCCTATTAGAGAAAGTAAATATAATTTAGGAACAGCTGTTGTAGATTTTGGAAACTACCAACTGGTAGGGAAGATGGTGTTGGTCATCTGCAAGTGCAAGGAAAACCTTTGTTTAGTGCCTGCAAGAACCTAAAAAGAAACGTCCTTAAAACAATCCTGTTAGTTCGGCAATTAGTTGGCAGAGGCAACTTTCTTTGCTCCACTTTATTCTTGTTCATATCATATTTCAGTTCCTGAGGAAGTTTTCACGAAACCCTGCACAAAACCTTGTTTGAAACAGTATCTAAAAAACAAAAAAAAAAAGATAGATGTTTTTCTTTTTCAGAATTGACTACTACTACTACTATTAAACATTTCTATAGCGCTACTAGACTTACGCAGCACTGTACAAATGAACATGAAAAGACAGTCCCTGCTCAACAGAGCTTACAATCTAAATTGGACAGACGAACAGACAGCTAGGGGTGGGGAAATTGCAGTGGTAGGGGTGATAAGTGAGGGTGTTGAGTAAGCGAGTCATGGTTAGGAGTCGAAAGCAGTAGCAAAGAGGTGGGCTTTGAGCCTAGACTTGAAGACAGCCAGAGACTGAGCCTGACGTACTGGCTCAGGGAGTCTATTCCAGGCATAGGGAGCAGCGAGATAGAAGGAACAGAGCAGGGAGTTAGCAGTGGGGGAGAAGGGGGACGACAGGAGACATTTACCCAGCGAACGGAGTTCATGGGGAGGAGTGTAGGGAGAGATGAGAGCGGAAAGGTACTGAGGAGCTGCGGTGATTTAACCAGAGCTGACATTGTGATGTCATAATGCCTCAGTCCACCAATGCCTAAGAGCCAACCTCATCAGTGATGTCACAATGGCTTGACTGTCCTATACATGGCTCATACTACTACTATTAAACATTTCTATAGCGCTACTAGACTTACGCAGCGCTGTACAAATTAACATGAAAAAGACAGTCCCTGCTCAACAGAGCTTACAATCTAAATTGGACAGACGAACAGACAGCTAGGGGTGGGGAAATTGCAGTGGTAGGGGTGATAAGTGAGGGTGTTGAGTAAGAGAGTCATGGTTAGGAGTCGAAAGCAGTAGCAAAGAGGTGGGCTTTGAGCCTAGACTTGAAGACAGCCAGAGACTGAGCCTGACGTACTGGCTCAGGGAGTCTATTCCAGGCATAGGGAGCAGCGAGATAGAAGGAACAGAGCAGGGAGTTAGCAGTGGGGGAGAAGGGGGACGACAGGAGACATTTACCCAGCGAACGGAGTTCATGGGGAGGAGTGTAGGGAGAGATGAGAGCGGAAAGGTACTGAGGAGCTGCGGAGTGGATGCACTTGTAGGTCAAAAGGAGAAATTTGAACCATATGCGGAAGCGGATAGGGAGCCAGTAAAGCGACTTGAGGAGAGGGCTAATATGAGTATAGCGACTCTGGCAGAATATAAGACGCTCAGATTTTGGACATTTTGTGCAACACGTCCAAAATCGGACTTAGACATCATATCAAAAATGCCCCTCTGTGTCTTTCAGTATGATAACTCATCTTAGAATTTTCATTGCTTCGTTTGTGCTACTGTTTCTTTAAATATTAATGCAAGTTAATATTTTCACAGAAAGATTTCAGGATATACTTCTTTCACATTCAAGTCAAGGTACAGAGATTCTGCCCATCCTTCGGCAAAGAGTTTATCCCACGTAAGTACCAAAGCTACTGAACGTAATCCTTTGAGTCCCCGTGTGCTAGTTGTGAAGCAGGCAGATATGTCAGTCTAAATTTCTGAAGCAGACCTTTCGGGGGGGGAACTTCTCTGCAGAATCAGCATTGCACTTTTTGGTGGTTCATTCAGGGAGAAAGAACTTGAACCTTGGAAAGGCACCCAGCTGTCATTAAGGAATCAGTGGCAAAGTGCAGATAAGCTGTATGGATCAGTGTCCGCTGGAGCTTTTCACTTAATGCTGCATATCAACATAGGCAGATGTTTTGTAAGCCTTATCTGGTCTTGTCCTGTGGGAGTCGATCATATATGCTGACAGATTCATTTGGATTTTTAACAAGCAACTCCTACAGATGCAGTCAAGTGCTATAAAATGTTTTACTGCCCTCATTAGAAATGGATTGGGGTAAACAATTTAAATGACTCACTGTGAATATTCATGTTCTGCACTGTTAGAATCCTCTTTTTGGTGGCACTGGTGCAGTTTGCTCCACACCATAAAAATTATGACTGTCTTTATCTCTTTATAGCATCCAATGCAAATCATTTTCCTCCCTAGTCTATCTGCATACACATAAACCGATCTTTTGACTTTTCATTTTAAAATTTTCTGTATATTTACAGAAATCATTTGTTTTAAGTGCTAATTTTTCAAAATTGTCTTTTTTTTATATAGTAAATGAGCATGGTGGTTGTGTTTGCTTTTTGGTTATATAATGCTTTCCATCGTATGGAATGTTTGGAAAGAATTAAATATAAGAGAGTGATTTCCATCTGGACATTGATCTGTTTATAGGCACAAGACAGAAATACACCAAATTTGGGGGCCCTTTTACTAAGCCGCGTAGGTGACTACGCATGCCCAACGCTCGCCAATTCAGAACTACCTCCCGGCTACCTTGTGGCTCGGGTGGTAATTTTATTTTTTAACGCGTGCTGGAAAATATATTTTATTTTCCGGTGCATGGCGCTAACCGGGCAGTAATCGGCATTGTATGCACGCTGACGATTATTGCCCGGTTAACGCGTGAAACCTTACCACTAAGTGAATGGGTGGTGGTAAGGTCTCGAGCCCTAAATGGATGCGCGCCAATTTTCGTTTTGATGCGCCTCCATTTTCAACCAAAAAAGGCCTTTTTTTGCAGGTGCGCTGAAAAATTAACCTTTGCGCGTCCAATACACGTGTTGACACCAGCGCAGGCCACTTTTCGGTGCACCTTTGTAAAAGGATCCCTTGAAATGCAGGAAGAAAGTTGTAATCCTATTTTTACTGCAGCAAAGTGAAAGGAAATCTACATTTCTTGTTTATTTTGGTGAAAATAAGGTACTGGGTCATGATGATGTAACCATTTCCCCATTTATAACATTGTTCCTGTGGGAGAATTGATTTCAAGTTGGTCAGTTTTCAGGACCCAATTGTGTCTTATGACCAAGGATTTTCAGGATGTAGTACACTAGTAAAAAAGGCCCGTTTCTGAAGGCAAGGAAACGGGCCCTAGGCAGGGAATTTCTCCCCCCCCCCCCCCCCGTGCCGGCGAAAACTGCCCCCCGCCGCCGTTGTGGACTACTTGTGCTGACGGGGGACCCAAACCCCCAACAGCCAAAGTGCTGTTGTGCCCTGGCCTTCGCGTTGCTTCCTCAATCATCTTCTCTGCAAGTTTCTCGTCAGACGCACGCAGAGAAACTTGCAGAGAAGATGATTGAGGAAGCAACGCGAAGGGCACAACAGCACTTCGGCTGTTGGGGGTTTGGGTCCCCTGTCAGCACAGGTAGTCCACAACGGCGGCGGGGGCCGGGGGGGGGGGGCGGATCGACAGATTTGCGGAAGGGGGGGTCAAAGGGGCCGTAGCGCGGGGGTTGACAGATGATTCCGAGGCAGGGGGAGGAGTAGGGAAACACGCTGCGCGTGTTTCCCTACTCCTCCCCTTGCCTTGGAATCAGCTGTCATGACGTCAGTGACATCAGTGCGTGTCTGCCTAGCAGACGACCTTCAGGGAGCCACGGTCCCAAGCACAGAACATTGGAGGTGAGAATTATTATATAGGATAAGTATTGCCATACTGGGACAGACCAAAGGTCCATCGAGCCCAGCATCCTGTTTCCAACAGTGGCCAATCCAGGTCACAAATACCTGGCAAGATCCCAAAAATGTACAGAACATTTTATACTGCTTATCCCAGAAATAGTGGATTTTCCCCAGTCCATTTAATAACGGTCTATGGACTTTTCCGACAGGAAGCCGTCCAAACCTTTTTAGAACTCCGCTAAGCTAACCACCTTTACCACATTCTCTGGCAACGAATTCCAGAGTTTAATTACACGTTGAGTGAAGAAACGCTTCTCAGATTCGTTTTAAATTTACGACATTGTAGCTTCATCACATGCCCCCTAGTCCTAGTATTTTTGGAAAGTGTGAACAGACGCTTCACATCCACCCGTTCAACTCCACTCATTATTTTATAAACCTCTATCATATCTCCCCTTAACCATCTTTTCTTTAAGCTGAAGAGCCCTAGCCGCTTTAGCCTTTCCTCATAGGGAAGTCGTCCCTGTCAGCAATCGTTGTCTAGGTTTGGTCCCGGGGTCCAGTTCACAGAGGCAGTGAGTTCGTAGTGGTAGTAGGTTCCCAAAGAATACACAAGCCACACGAGTTTGGATATATAAAGTATATTATATTTGCATATATGTATAGGCTCAAAGTACTTAGTACAGATATATGATACAAGGCTGTCTGTGTGTGTGTGTTTAGAGAAAGAGAAAGAACAGCTAGGCCAGCAGAGCCATGTGCAGAGAGAGGGAAAGAGAGGAAAACTGCCAGCCCCCAGAGCCATGTGCTCTGGGGCTCAAGATGGTGGTGGGCAGAGGGAAAGAAAGAGAGAGAAGTGCAAGCAGAGCTCTGTGCTCTGCTGCACAGAGAAAGACAGAGAGAGACGTAGTGCCCCCCAAACAGAGCCTTGTGCTCTGTTTTATACCTCACAAGAACAGAGAGGGAACAGGAGCAGAAAGAGATCAAATAACTTCTCTCCTTCCCAGTTATTTCCTTTACAAAACTCCAGATTACTTTCTGAAGTCAGGAAAGGTGAGCATTTTCACAGGTTCACCTGTTTGAAGTCCCTAGTGATGGAGCCTCTATGTCTGACTTCCTTTGCTCTTAGAGAGCCCTGCTCCCCAATATGACAAAATGTATGTTAATCAGGAGCAATTAAGACAACCCAGGGCTAGCAGGTCTCAGCACCATTTGGTCCATGCCATCCTCAGTGATCCCTGAGGGAGGGGGAGAGAATTATCAGAAGCTGGAGTGGCCTAGTGGTTAGGGTGGTGGACTTTGGTCCTGGGGAACTGAAGAACTGAGTTCGATTCCCACTTCAGGCACAGGCAGCTCCTTGTGACTCTGGGCAAGTCACTTAACCCTCTAATGCCCCATGTAAGCCGCATTGAGCCTGCCATGAGTGGGAAAGTGCAGGGTACAAATGTAACATAAATAAATAAATCTAAATAAATCTAAGTATGTCAAGCTGGTTTCATTTTAATCCAGTAATCCTGACATCCAGCAATCCTGAAAGTCACATCCCCTTTATCATTTTCGTTGCTCTTCTTTGCACCTTTTCTAATTCCACTATATCTTTTTTGAGATGCGGCGACCAGAATTCGAGGTGCGGTCGCACCATAGAGCGATACAAAGGCATTATTATAACATCCTCATTTTTGTTTTCCATTCCTTTCCTAATAATACCTAACATTCTATTTGCTTTCTTAGCCGCAGCATCACACTGAGCAGAAGGTTTCAACGTAGCATCAACGACGACACCTAGCTCCCTTTCTTGTCCGTGACTCCTAACGTGGAAACTTGCTTGACGTAGCTATAATTCGGGTTCCTCTTTCCCACATGTATCACTTTGCACTTGCTCACATTAAACGTCATCTTCCAATTTAGACACCCAGTCTCGTAAGGTTCTCTTGTAATTTTTCACAGTCCTCCTGCGATTTAACGACTTTGAATAACTTTGTGTCATCAGCAAATTTAATTACCTCACTAGTTACTTCCATCTCTAGGTCATTTATAAATATGTTAAAAAGCAGCGGTCCCAGCACAGACCCCTGGGGAACCCCCACTAACTACCTTTTCCATTGAGAATACTGACCATTTAACCCTACTCTCTGTTTTCCATCTTTTTAACCAGTTTTTAATCCACAGTAGAACACTACCTCCTATCCCATGACTCTCCAATTTCCTCTGGAGTCTTTCATGAGGTACTTTGTCAAACGCCTTCTGAAAATCCAGATATACAATATCAACCGGCTCCGCTTTATCCACATGTTTGTTCACCCCTTCAAAGAAGTGTAGTAGATTGGTGAGGCAAGATTTCCCTTCACTAAATCCATGTTGACTTTGTCTCATTAATCCATGCTTTTGAATATGCTCTGTAATTTTGTTCTTAATAATAGTCTCTACCATTTTGCCAGGCACCGACGTCAGACTCACCGGTCTATAATTTCCCGGATCTCCTCTGGAACCTTTTTTAAAAATCGGCGTTACATTGGCCACCCTCCAATCTTCCGGTACCACGCTCGATTTTAAGGATAAATTACATATTTCTAACAATAACAACGCAAGCTCATTTTTCAGTTCTATCAGTACTCTGAGATGAATACTATCCAGTCCAGGAGATTTGCTACTCTCCAGTTTGTAGAACAGCCCCATTACATCCTTCAGGTTTACAGAGAATTCATTAAGTTTCTCCGACTCGTCAGCTTCGAATACCATTTCCGGCACCGGTATCCCACCCAAATCTTCCTTGGTGAAGACCGAATCAAAGAATTCATTTAATCTCTCCGCTACAGCTTTGTCTTCCCTGATCGCCCCTTTTACTCCTCGGTCATCTAGCAGTCCAACCGATTCTTTTGCCGACTTCCTGCTTTTAATATACCTAAAAAAAATTTTACTATGCTTTTTTGCCTCCAACGCAATCTTTTTTTTCGAAGTCCCTCTTAGCTTTCCTTATCAGCGCTTTGCATTTGACTTGACATTCCTTATGCCATTTCTTATTATTTTCAGTTGGCTCCTTCTTCCATTTTCTGAAGGATTTTCTTTTACCTCTAATAGCTTCCTTCACCTCACTTTTTAACCACGCTGGCTGTCGTTTGGTCTTCCATCCTCCCTTTTTAATATGCGGAATATATTTGGCCTGGGTTTCCAGGATGGTGTTTTTGAACAGCATCCACACCTGATGTAAGTTTTTGACACTCGCAGTCGCTCCTTTAAGTTTTCTTTTCACCGTTCTCATTTTATCATAGTCTCCTTTTTTAAAGTTAGGGAAACACTATCGTATTTGATTTCCTATATATACTTCAAAGCTAATATCAAATCCAATCATATTATGATCACTGTTATCAAGTGGCCCCAGCACCATTACCTCCCGCACCAGATCATGCGCTCCACTAAGGACTAGGTCTAGAATTTTCCTTCTCTCGTTGTCTCCTGTACCAGCTGCTCCATAAAGCTGTCCTTGATTTCATCAAGGAATTTTACCTCCCTAGCATGTCCCGATGTTACATTTACCCAGTCAATATCAGGGTAATTGAAATCACCCATTATTATTGTATTGCCCAGTTTGTTTGCGTCCCTAATTTCTGCATCCGTCTGTTCATCCTGGCCAGGTGGACGGTAGTACACTCCTATCATTATCCTTTTCTCTTTTACACATGGAATTTCAATCCATAGTGATTCCAAGAAGTGTTTTGTTTCCTGCAGAATTTTCAATCTATTTGATTCAAGGCTCTTGTTAATATACAATGCTACCCCTCCACCAATTCAATCCACCCTATCACTACGATATAATTTGTACCCCGGTATGACAGTGTCCCACTGGTTATCCTCTTTCCACCAGGTCTCAGAGATGCCTATTATATCTAATTTTCCATTTAGTGCAATATATTCTAACTCTCCCATCTTATTTTTTAGGCTCCTGGCATTTGCATATAAACATTTCAAACTGTGTTTGTTGCTCCTATTTACATCATGCCTAGTACTTGACAGTATTAATTTGCAATCTTTTGTCTGATTTTTATTTAGGGACACCTGATCTATTTTGGTCTCTTTTGCAACCTCACTATCAGGATACCCTATCTTCCCTGTTTTGGTGATATCTTTGGAAGATACCTTATCCCGAACCTTGCGCTTTTGAGTGACTGTTGGCCTTCCCCCCATTTCTAGTTTAAAAGCTGCTCTATCTCCTTTTTAAATGCCGATGCCAGCAGCCTGGTCCCACCCTGGTTAAGGTGGAGCCCATCCTTTCGGAATAGGCTCGCCCTTCCCCAGAATGTTGCCCAGTTCCTAACAAATCTAAAACCCTCCTCCCTGCACCATCGTCTCATCCACGCATTGAGACTCCGGAGCTCTGCCTGTCTCTTGGGCCCTGCGCATGGAACAGGTAGCATTTCAGAAAATGCTACTCTAGAGGATCTGGATTTGAGCTTTCTACCTAAGAGCCTAAATTTGGCTTCCAGAACCTCTCTCCCACATTTTCCTATGTCATTGGTACCCACATGTACTAAGACAGCCGGCTCCTCCCCAGCACTATCTAAAATCCTATCTAGGTGACGCGTGATGTCCGCCACTTTCGAATCAGGCAGGCAAGTCACCAGGCGATCCTCACGTCCACCAGCCACCCAGCTATCTATATGCCTAATGATCGAATCACCAACTACAACAGCTGTCCTAACCTTTCCCTCCCGTGCAGCACTTGGAGACATATCCTCGGTGCGAGAGGATAGTACATCCCCTAGTGCTTATGTCTGAGAGTCATGCCTAACTTTAGCTATAGCCATTTGCAGCAACTGAAATGTAGTGTAAATATATGAGCCTAAGGGGTATGTTTACTAAGGCGTGTTAGCTTTTTTAATGTGCCTATAAAGTTAAGGTGCATTAAACGCTAATGTGGCAATACAGTCCTATAGGCGCGTTAGCGTTTGATGCACGTTAAAAATGCTAATGCGCCTATGGCGCGCCTTGGTAAACACAGGCGTCAATTAGGCGTGTGTCCCCCTTAACAATATGCATAAATGCTAGGAACAACCCTGTTCCACTATGACCCTCCCATTTTCATGCCCCCTTTTTATTTACTGATGCGTAAAATCCAATTAAATTTAATTTAGTGCCAGTAATTGTTAAAGCCAATTACTGGTACTAATTAGCTCATTTAATTAAATTGTGTTCAAATTGAGTGCACACCCAAATTTGTGTGTGCAATTTTTGATGACTTTTAGAGAATTAGGGGGATTGTATTTAACTCTCTGTATTATCTCTGTAGTACATTCATGACTTTTTAGCCTTATTGCTTTACAGATTGAACACGCACATAAAAAATAGGGCGACCATGCACGTATGCAGCAACACAGCATAACTTTTTCGTACTGGACAACACGCAATCTTCATCTTTCCCGACCCTCTACATATACCTTGTACTTTATCAACCGACTGGGCAAACGCATTTGACGGTACTATGCAAGCCACATTGAGCCTGCAAATAGGTGGGAAAATGTGGGGTACAAATGCAACAAATAAATAAAATGTTTCAGAGTTCATGAAATGGTGATGTGCAACAGATATATTTAATCTAAACCACACTATAACTATTTCCCTGCATAGTAATATACAAAAAACTTGATCTAAAAAGAGGAGTCCTTGTATCATATCCCTTTTGTAAAGAAGAGAACATTTAAAAACAATTTTGTGTTTCTTGAATTCTAACTGAAACAAGTTTGTGGTTGTCTATAGCAATCACCTTTTAAATATTACCTGATATGAATTATCTATCGGGGGATATAAAGGAGTAAGCAGTAACACTCAGATAATGGTACTGCAGTTGAAAACCTTCCCAAAGTTCATCATGTTATATCCCCAAATTAGCAGTAGGGCCATAACTGTGAGATTGAATTAGAATGGAAGACTTACGGTGAAGTTCGTAACTAGATTCAAGAGCTGCTTGGTGGGAATTTCCAAGGAGTAATTAGACTTGCTTACCATGTATATATATTATATATTCTTATTGTTTACTGGTCCTTCTCTAAAAGCTCAGGACAGCATACAGATATTAAGTATAGTTATGATTGAAGATTGGATGATTTTAAAATTAAATAAGGAAAACACAAAATTAATGCTAGTGGGGGGGCAACATGATCCTGTGATAGGACAGATAATATCGATTAAGAATACGGAGTCTAAACTCGTTTCTACAATTAAAATTCTAGGTGTGCTGTTTAATATTATTCTCTCTCTAGATTCCCAAGTAAACTTGCTCATTAGGAAATCATTTTATTTAATGAGAAAATTGAGACAGATCTGCACATTTTTTTTAGGGAAAAAGACTTTTGGTTATTAGTACAATCATTGCTGTTCACACAAATTGACACTCGGGGCCCTGTTTACTAAGGTGTGATAGCATTTTTAGCATTTGCAGATTCTTATGGGTGTCTCTAGCATTAGCACACGCTAAAAACAGAACAGCACACCTGTGCGTGATTTTTGTTTGGCATCATTGTGAATTATGCTGACTTGCTAATGATTGAGAAGAGGTGCCCAAATAGAGTCAGTACTGGCACCCGTATCTAAAGCCCTTTTTCTGCTCTTTTACATTACATTATATTACATTAGAACAGGGGCGTAGCTATGTGGGGCCACGGGGGCCTGGGCCCCCCTAGATTTGGCCCTGGACCCCTTGCCAACGACCCCCTCAACCCCCCCTCCCGCTGCCAACCCGCCGTCACCTTCTACCTTTGCTGGCGGGGGACCCCAACCCCCGCCAGCCGAGGTCCTCTTCTTCCTTCGTTCTGTTTCTGAGTCTGACGTCTGGCCAACAGGAAGGCCAACAGGAAGACCCTTCCAAAGAAAAATTGCCAAATATAAAAGTGAATGAGAAAGCTTTAAATTTAATTTCAACTACAGAAAGAGAAGCTAGGATCATTGAATTACAGGTACGAAACCTGGTACTTGACTGTAACATATTTAAAGACCGAGAAAGATCAGCTTCACAATTTCCATATACAGACTTAAAAATCAAACATAGGGGCCCTTTTACAAGGGTGAGCTGAAAAATGGCCTGCTATAGTGTAGATGCATGTTTTGAGTGCCACAGAATTATTTTTCAGTGCACCTGTAAAAAATGTCTTTAAAGATTTTTTTTGCTGAAAATGGATGTGCGGCAAAATGAAAATCGCCACACATCCATTTTGGGTCTGAGACCTTACCGCCAGCCATTGACATAGTGGTAAGGTCTCACGCGGTAACCGGGCAGTATTGGTCTACATGTGTAGAATGATGATTGCTGCTCGATTACCGCCTACATGTCAGAAAATTAAAATATTTTCCGGCATGCCTAGTCAAAGGACCCGAAAAACCTTCCATCTTTCAAGACTAAATATTGTCTATTCTGTAAAAAAAAAAAAAATTGGAACCAAGGAAACAGTTTCCACTATTTCACAGTCAGATAATAAATTTGACAGTATCTGATGGCCTACTGTGTCAAACGCAGCAGAAATATCAAACTGCAGTGGTGTCTGAAAAATAAAGCTTTTATGAGTTGGACAGTTTTATTGGTGTCTCTTGTGGCCCTTTTGGTGGATGCTTATGACTGAGACACAACCATGCCAGTAGAGTACTTTAGTGCTTATGAAGGTTTAATAACTCATACCCAGTGACATGACTGTGTAGCATGAGGCAAAAATAAGCCTTCCATGAAGTAACAATTCTGAGTCCCTGCTGTAGAATAGTGCCATTCAAAGTAAAGAAGGTGTAGTTTATTCCTTGAAAGCCCCAGCATGAGGAGTTCCTTGGAAATTGAAAGGAAGTATAAAATCTGGATACAGGAAGGTATCTGGTGTCTACCTTCCTTTCTTCCCACAGGGGTAGAGAGGTGTGGTAGCCATGTTAGTCCACTTTTAAAGGTGATCAATAGAAATAAAACATGGAAAAGAAAATAAGATACCTTTTTTATTGGACATAACTTAATACATTTCTTGATTAGCTTTCGAAGGTTGCCCTTCTTCGTCAGATCGGAAATAAGCAAATGTTGGTAGATGACAGTGTATATACGAGTGAAACATCAAAGCATTTCAGTGACAGTCTATATGCATGGAGACGGGATGAGTGAAACATCAAAGCATTTCAGTGACAGTCTAACAGGATGGGGGTGGATAGGTGAGACTCAGGGAGACAGGAGAGCAATACAATTTACAAAGCAATACAATTTTATGCTTTGTAATGGGCTAGAAAACCCAGATCTTTAAGTCCTGTCTGGTGGGCATCAAAATATTTAATCATTTTGACTTCAAAGGTCTTACGTTCCTGTATTGTTTTAAAGTTCCCTTTCAGGATCCTTACCATGAAATCACTGGTACAGTGTTCTGGTTTTGTAAAGTGCTGTCCCACAGGCGTGATATCTTTGTTTGTACTGGCATTTTTCATATGATGTCTATGTAAATTAAATCTCTTCTTCACCTCTGACTTGTTTCTCCAGTGTAGCAGCCTTCATCGCACGTTTTACACTGAATGATATATACCACATTGGAAGATGAGCATGTGAAAGATTCCTTAAATGTTGAATATTTTTCCTTTGTGAATGATCGTGGGGTCCTGTGAGATATTGTGGCATAGTTTGCAGTTGGATATATTGCAAGGATGTGTGCCATTCTTTTCTTTTTGAGTCTGTGTTGGGAGCTTACTTCTAATTAGCTTGTGTTTTAAGTTGGGTGGCTGTCGGAAAGCCAGCACTGGTGGGGATGGGAATATCTCTTTCAGTAATTCATCCTCCTGGAGTAGAGGCTGCCGATCTCTTATTTTTCTTAATGTCACTATAAGGGGGATTCTGTCTGTGGCTTTTTTTTTCTTTGTACTGTAGCAGATTTTCCCTGGGTGTTTCGAGGGAGGAGGCAATATTCTTGGAGATTATTTTGGGGTTGTAGCCTTTCTGTTTGAAGGATGCAGTCAGGGTTTCGAGATCTCTGTCCCCTGGGTCAGAGCAGATACGGTGGTATCTGATCTTTTTGTATGTGAAGGGTGGAAGCTGGAGTTGTGGAGGTAGCTGCATTTGTCTGTGGGTTTTTTGTATATAGATGTTTGTATATAGCCATCGCTGATTGAGACTGTGGTGTCCAAAAAATTGACTTTTTCTGGGGAGTAGGGGGAAATCCATAGAAGAGAAGTAGTGGGAAGCAGGTGGGTTTCCCACTCAGGGGCACATGAGGATCTTGGTCCATTAATTTATCCCAGTCGATACATCGATTGATGCAGCAATAAAACATTTTTCACTTATAGTATTTGTCTTACTAGACAATGAATATCTGCTAATAGATTTCAATAACATGAAATAAGAATCCAATCTTTTTTTTTTGACTAGATATAAGTATGCTGTTTGGGAAAAAAAATCCTTTTTTTTTAGCATTGTACCATCCTAAATTTGAAAAGAAATACATTACCTCGGAGTTCTCTTATAGTCGTCTTTTTCTTTACTTCCTCATCTTAGATCTGTAATTAGGAAAGTTTTTTTTTTTCTCAAATTATACCTCATCAGAAGAATTTTAGCCCTGGTAGTTGAAAGTGTAATCATGCCACATTCTGACTATTGTCATTTGCTGTTTTGAGGGCTACCGGCTTTCATTATTCATGAACTACAAGTAGCACAAAATGCAGCAGCTAGGCTACTATCAGGGTGTTCCAAATATGAACATATCACACCAGTATTGATTAAGCTTCATTGGCTCCCTCTGGTATGGCAAATATTTATTTATTTATTTATTTATTTTTAATTTTTGTTACATTTGTACCCTGCGCTTTCCCACTCATGGCAGGCTCAATGCGGCTTACATGGGGCAATGGAGGGTTAAGTGACTTGCCCAGAGTCACAAGGAGCTGCCTGTGCCTGAAGTGGGAATCGAACTCAGTTCCTCAGTTCCCCAGGACCAAAGTCCACCACCCTAACCACTAGGCCACTCCTCCAATACAATTTAAAGCTCTGTTAATATACAAGGCACTGCATGATGAAGCTCCTGCCTGGTTAAATTGCACTAACCTGGTGAACCTAGGTATATAGTAGCATAGTGCTACTGAATATTGGGGCAGACCACCGCAGCGCTATAACGCCGGATTCTATATATAGCATGCCTAGAGATCAGCGCAAAAATCAGCACGGATTTTACTACTACTACTTATCATTTCTAAAGCACTACTAGACGTACGCAGTGCTGTAGATTTGAACATGAAGAGACAGTCCCTGCTCGACAAAGGTTACAATCTAATTAGGCCAGACAAACAGGACAAACAAGAGATAATTTGATTGACTGCATATTTTGTCCTTTAGATTGTAAGCTCCTTTGAGCCGGGACTGCCCTTCCTTGTTAAATTGTACAGCGCTGCGTGACCCTGGTAGCGCTTTAGAAATGTTAAGTGGTAGGATGATAAAATAAGGGTTCTGAACAAGAGAATAAGTGTTAGGAGTTAAAAGCAGCATCAAAAAGGTGGGCTTTTAGCTTAGGTTTGAAGACAGCTAGAGATGGAGCTTGACGTACCGGCTCAGGAAGTCCGTTCCTTTTATCTTGCTGCACTATATGCCTGGAATAAAGTCTGGAGTTAGCTGTGGAGGAGAAGGGTGCAGATAAGAGAGATTTACCCAGTGAACGGAGTTCCCGGGGAGGAATGTAGGGAGAGATGAGAGTCGAGAGGTACTGAGGAGCTGCAGAGTGAATGCACTTATAAGTCAATAAGAGGAGTTTGAACTGTATGCGGAAACGGATAGGAAACCAGTGAAGTGACTTGAGGAGAGGGCTAATATGAGCATAACGACACTGGCGGAATATTAATCGTGCAGCAGAATTTTGAACATTGAAGAGGAGAGAGGTGGCTAAGTGGGAGACCTGTGATTCTATAACAATGCGCCTAAGTTAACAAGCTTAACATGCTAATGAGCGCTGATAACACTTAACAAACAATAATGAGCACTAATTGGCACTGATTAGAATTTAGGCACACAACTCGCTAAGCAAATTCTGTAATGATGTGCACCGAACTTCTCTAACACACAAAAGCAAAAGGGGTGTGATTATGGGCGGGGAAATGGGTGTGTTGTGAGTATTCCAAAATGTATGCGTGTAGTCATAGAATATAGCCCAGTGTGCCTAAATCTACATGATGGGATTTACGCCACATTTTTGTTGGTGTAAATGGATGTGCATAGATTTAGGCGCTGAAATATCAACTAAGTGTATTCTATAATTGGCGCCTAAATCTAGGCACTGATTATAGAATACACTTCAGTCGGCACTGATTTCAGCGCCAGGTTTTTTAGGTGCCATATATTTATATAATCTCTCCCTATATAGTTAGTGCTGGAAAGGTGTAGGGACAGATCCTGGAGTTACCAGGGCACCAGTGATATTCAGGAGTAGTACCAGTTAACTTAGGGCAGTCTTTGGCTGCCCTAATTTAATTGGGTAGGTATTGGAGTACCTCTGCTGTATTTTGGTGGCACCCAGGTAACTCCTGGCAGGTGTCCCGGACCTGGAAATTCGGTACTGGCACCCAGATAGGATTTAAAGAAACACCTTCTTAGCATAATAAAAGAATATACAGATTCAACACTATTAATTTTGCAAATAATAATAATAATTGTGTACCATAGTTGCAGATTCAACTTGTGTATAGCTGTGATTTTAATTGCTCTTAATCTGCTATTTTAATTGTAGCAATTTATGATTGTTTATACTGCTTATGATGCATTTGCAAACTGCCTTCTAACCTTTTTAGGAAAGGCATTATAAGCCTATTAAATAAACAAACAAGCAAGAAACCAGACTGACTGAACTGCATCGCTGCTGGTAAAGAACTCCATCAAGGAGGTTCTCACCAGTGTAAGACTGGGCTGGTCCAGCTGGGGAATTAATCCGTGATTGGGTAGCTAAGAATGTATCAAATGTGTTGGCACTTAGCTCAGCTGCAGTGTCATTTTCCTTTGATTAAAATAAAGCTCTGCTCTTAGCACATCAGTGCTAGAAAACCTATTGAGTTCATTGAAACATGCAGGAAGGGGTGACAAAAGGAACACAACAGGAGGTATTCACACCTGTCCATGATTAATAAAAACGCTAGAAAGTTCTGCTGATTATTGCTGCAGCAAATTGGTCCAGTAGGCAGTGGAAAATTATGTCAATTAATCAAGCTTCCAAAATAAACTTGAGTCAGACATTTGAGGCTAGACTGAAGACAATGTCCTTAACTCCCAGTACTGTGCGTTAATGGGTAAACAGCCTGTTCTTTAAACGGAAAGGGATTAGACTGGCAGATATAGAAAGAGAGGCTGAGAAGGACAAATGGAGCTCTGTGCTATTAGAGAGGCCAGTGGTTGAACACAAGGGGTTACATTTAATAAATTGCGCCCAAAGATAGGCGGGGGGGGGGGGGGGGGGGTGATCCTCGCTAAGATAGGTCACTCTGTGTGGAACGGAAATCCTGACAGAAGTGCCTACCAACATTGAGGAGAAACTCGCAGGCACTTCTGTCAGGATTTCCAGACAACATAGCTGGCGGTTTAGCTCCCGAAGAAGCAACTGTTGAGCTAACCAAGGAAGCAAAAGAAGTATCTTTTGGAAACAGATAAGTGCCTTTCAGATCTTAAGACGATATCCAGAACGAGAAGTTGGTTTTTATTAAAGAGTATCATTAACATAAGTAAAACATTTACAGAAAAATTCTTAAAAATTTTAAAAAAGTGGGAGGTTTTTTTTAGACCTAAGAGGACGTTCAACCGGCCATTGTGGCGAAACCTAGATGCTATAGTAGGCTGAGCATCTGAGGTCTTTTCCTCCCTTATAAAATATCAATACTGAACTTAGAAGGAAAAGATAGAGGACTAAATCAACAGCACTTGCTATTTTTGATGTCTGATACAGTCTTCAATATGCAATAACTTCATGACAACCACTAGAGCTGTATCAAATATTCATATTTGATTTGACCCCCATATAGTGCCCCAAATACATAGCTCATGTATGTTTGAATGATTATTTAAATTGGAATGTGAATAATCTGGGGCTTTACTGTGCTAAATCGTACAGAAATAAACATTTGATCTCTGATTTCACGTTGCTTCTTTTATTATATGTTACGTTAAAGCTCAGTGCCCATTATTCGTATTTGACTGAATAGTAAAATATGCTATTTGGTACAGCTCTAAATAACCACAGTTCCAATATCCAAGGGATAATTAGCCTACCTTGGCAGCCTTTAGTTACCTCAAATTGATCACACAACCCTTGGATCCCTGGAGACATAGCTTTGGAGTGGAGGAATGGCCTAGTGGTTAGGGTGGTGGACTTTGGTCCTGGGGAACTGAGTTCGATTCCCACTTCAGGCACAGGCAGCTCCTTGTGACTCTTGGCAAGTCACTTAACCCTCCATTGCCCCATGTAAGCTGCATTGAGCCTGCCATGAGTGGGAAAGCGCAGGGTACAAATGTAACAAAAATAAAATAGATACTATTGGACATTCTACATGGAATGTTGCTATTATTGGAGATTCTACATGGAATGTTGCTATTCCACTAGCAACATTCCATGTAGAAGGCTGCGCAGGCTTCTGTTTCTGTGAGTCTGACGTCCTGCACGTATGTGCAGGACGTCAGACTCACAGAAGCAGAAGCCTGCGCGGCCACATTGGTAATCTGCAAGGGCCGACTTCTACATGGAATGTTGCTAGTGGAATAGCAACATTCCATGTAGAATCTCAAATTAGTAGCAACAGTGGAGCAGTGGCCTAGTGGTTAGGGTGGTGGACTTTGGACCTGAGAAACTGAGTTTGATTCCCACTTCAGGCACAGGCAGCTCCTTGTGACTCTGGGCAAGTCACTCAACCCTCCATTGCCCCATGTAAGCCGCATTGAGCCTGCCATGAGTGGGAAAGCGCAGGGTACAAATGTAACAAAAATAAAATAGATACTATTGGAGATTCTACATGGAATGTTGCTACTATTGGAGATTCTACATGGAATGTTGCTATTCCACTAGCAACATTCCATGTAGAAGGCTGCGCAGGCATCTGTTTCTGTGAGTCTGACGTCCTGCACGTACATGCAGGACGTCAGACTCACAGAAGCAGAAGCCTGCGCGGCCACATTGGTGATCTGCAAGGGCCGACTTCTAGTGGAATAGCAACATTCCATGTAGAATCTCCAATTGTAGCAACAGTGGAGGAGTGGCCTAGTGGTTAGGGTGGTGGACTTTGGAACTGAGGAACTGAGTTCAATTCCCACTTCAGGCACAGGCAGCTCCTTGTGACTCTGGGCAAGTCACTTAACCCTCCATTGCCCCATGTAAGCCGCATTGAGCCTGCCATGAGTGGGAAAGTGCGGGGTACAAATGTAAAATATATATTCATTTTTTTTATCACATAGGAATGCAAGGGTCTGAGCTAGGGTCACTCCTCAGGTACTGCAGCCAAGCCAGAACTCCAGGGCTCCTCCAGGAGACCTTTCCCTTGGGGCCTCCTAGCTCCTTGTGACTCTGGGCAAGTCACTTAACCCTCCATTGTCCCTGGTAGAAAATAAGTACCTGACTATATGTAAACCGCTTTGAATGTAGTTGCAAAAAACCTCAGAAAGGTGGTATATCAAGTCCCATTTTCCTTTAACCACATCTTAGCCTGAGCCCCACCCCTCTTAACAGCCTTTGGCATGGAAGGTTAGTGCCACGTGCAGTAAGGTAGCTAAACTGCAACCTCAGTGAGGGAATATTCTTAGGGAAACTTGCCACTACACCACTCGCTCCCATTCACGTGGCATTTTTTTTAATATTCCTCCTAGTTTGGACGCTGTGCTATGGGATAGGATCTACCAGACTATAATGGAAATAGTTGTATTTTTTCCCAAATATTTTGGGAAACTTCAACATCCATATGGATGATTTGTTGGCTCCATGGGCTGGATTTTTCTAGGCATTTTTCTGTGGCCTGGCAGTGGATTACAGGTCCCACAATGAGTATGGCAATCTGCTACACGTAGTTTTATCAAATTTAAATCAAAGTTGTTTTCTTGCTGAATTTTGTACAGGGCCTTTATTGTGAACCCTGACCCCTCCCCCCAGTGACAAACCTTTGCTGTCTAGGACTGTGCAGTCCACTGTTTAGTATCCCACACAAACATTACATGATATTGATCAAACCCAAATACTCCCTCTTTTTAATGCTGTTCCAGAGGATTTCGCGGTGAGGTCCCGGGAAGAGCAGGCACGTCATTGGAACTTGGAATTGAATAAAAAGCTAGAGGAATTTGTTTCAGTTCAAATTAAGTGCAATACAACTGCAAGGCGCTCCCTGTGGCATCCTCACAGCCTTAAATTACTAAAGAGATAACTGAGGGGGTATAGAACGTCAATGGCATGAATGCCATTCATTAAAAAAAAAGGAATTTTGTAGGGGCCTACAAAAGTATTACAAGTAGAATTGGCTAAAATGAGTTATTGTTAGAACATTATTGAGGCTTAGAATCCTACCAAAAAATTGTTCTGGGTTATTACGAGCTTAGTAGGAGGGGATGAGGATTCTGACACACCCACTGCCAAGCTTCCCCCAATAATTTAGGTGAGTATTTCATTTAATAAGGTATCTGCTCTGAAAGGAACCCTCTCCATGGCTGCACCTTCACTTCTGACTGATATAGCACTTGATACTGTAGATCATCCATTCCCAACCCAGTCCCCAGGGCACACCTAGTCCTATTGGGTTTTCAGGATATCCATAATGAATATTCATGAGTTAGAGCCGCATGCAGTGGTGTGCTGGAGCAGGCGCTCTCAGGCTCGCAAGAGCCGGTTGTTAAGTTTTTAAGAATTTTGGGAGCCGGTTGTTAAAGTAGGGCCCTCCATGTCTACGTTAACAACTGGCTCCCAAAATGTGGGCTTGGGCCCCCTGCTGAATTATCTTTTACTTTGCTGGTGGGGATGCTGAGCCCTGCCAGCCAAGTAAATAGACTACTGCTGCTCCCCGCTCCTTGTTTCCAGCTCTGGGCAGCAGGCTGGGACTTCTCCAGCATGTGAGAGAAGTTCCAGCATGCTGCTCAGAGCAAGACGTTGGGAGTGGTGGTAGTCCATTTATTGGCTGCCAGCAAAGGTATGCCTAGCGTGCCCGCACGAAGGGAGGGAGGAGAGAGAGGTAAGTGTTGCCCCCCCCCCCCCCGGCCCTTTCAACTGCAATGCTGTCTACGTCCGGAGAAAGAGTCTGTTGTTAAAAATTTACCAGCACACCCCTGGCCGCATGTAATTGAGAGAGTGCATATTCATTGTGGATATCCTGAAAACCCAATGGGACTAGGTGTGCCCTGAGGACTGGGTTGGGAATGGCTGCTCAAGATACTATTAACAATCAGTTATCTATTTTGAAAAAATCCAGTGACTTTTTCTTTTTGACTGTGCACTCACTTCCCTATTTGTTATTTCATCAATGAATATTACTTACTGTTCTATTGATCCTATTCCATTTGGATTACTGTGCTTCAGGGTGGCTTATTGCCGTTAATGGTTAATCAAAGCCTTTCTGATGGCCTTGCCCCGCAGTGCTGGAGGTATGCAGGGATCCATCTTAATGGAAAGCCTCTACCTTATAGACTGGTCTCAAATTTGAGTTTTATGTCTAAGGTGGTGGAAAACATTGTATCACAGCAATTGATAAATTATATTGATAGGAAGAATACACTCAGGTTTTAGGACAGGGTATAGCACCGATTTGATGTTAGCTACTATTTTGCGTGAAGTACATAGTGCCTTGGAAGGGGATTAGATGGTTCTGGTGGTATCTCTTGATTTAGTGCAAGCTTTCAATTTAGTAGATGATTGAGTTTCTTTTACATAGATTGGAGATTATAGGGACAGGTGACATAATACTGCAGTGGTTTAGATCTTTTTTCATACCTGAATTTTCACCTTTCAAACCTCTACTGCAACATCCAAAATGTTTTCCCTGGACCATGGTGTTACTCAAGGTTTGCTATTGTCCCCTATCCTTGACTTTTTGAGTCCATTAATCACCCTTATCCATGACTTGGGGAAAAGTGTTACGCAGATGACAGCCTACTGTTGGTTAAGATTTCGATCTCTTTCATGGGATTTATTCAATCTGCTGCATTGTTTAGACTAAATGTCATATTAAATAACATACAATAGACTAATACTGAATATGGATTAAACCATGGCATGTTGTTTTTGGGGGTATTTAGACCATCTGTCGATGACACTAGTATTAGGTCAACCGATGGCAGTGTTGACACCTTTAAGTATTTAAGTGTGCTTATAGACTACCATCTTCCATTTAAAGAACAAATTTCAAATGTGGTAAAAAATTGTTTTTATGTTCTTCAATAGTTGCAGTCAAGGAAGTATGTATTAGATAATCCTGTATTGCATTCTTTGATCTACACTCTTTTAATATCTCAACTTGATTATGGGAATGTGATGGGTATGGGCCTTTCAGGTTCAATTCTTAAGAAACTGCAGACATGATAGAACACGGCTATGCAGTTACTAGCAAATGTTCAGAAACTCGATAGTATTACCCTGTCATATATTTATCACCATTGGCTTCCTGTTAAGTATAGAACTGATTTTAAGCTTTTAACATTGGGGCATAAAGTGTATTATTTATTTATTACATAAGTACATAAGTATTGCCATACTGGGACAGACCAAAGGTCCATCAAGCCCAGCATCCTGTTTCCAATAGTGGCCAATCCAGGTGACAAGTACCTGACAAGATCTCAAAAAAGTACAATACATTTTATGCTGCTTATTCTAGAATTAAGCACTAGATTTTCCCAAGACCATTTTAATAATGGTCTATGGACTTTTCCTTTAGGAATCCATCAAACCTTTTTTAAACCCGCATTCTCTGGCAAGAAATTCCAGAGTTTAATTACACATTGAATGAAGAAACATTTTCTCTGATTCATTTTAAATTTACTACTTTGTAGCCTCATCGTGTGCCCCCTAGTCCTAATATTTTTGGAAAGAGTAAAAAAGCGATACATGTCTACCCATTCCACTCCACTCATTACATTTGTATCCCACATTTTCCAACCTATTTGCAGGCTCAATGTGGCTTACATAGTACCGTAGACGTTCGCCAAGCCGGTAATGAACAAATACAAGGTGATATTATGGTAGAATAATGTTCATGTGTTACAGACACATTTGGGAATCGTAGAGAGGAAGAGTTGCGTTAAGTCCATTATGACTCAGTGCCAACATATTTAGTGGTTGTAACTGTCCCATACACTCCTGGAAGAACTTTGTGTTCCTTGTATGAACACTGGGTGGTTTTTCCACCAGTGGTTAAGGCCCACAGGGAGGTAACTTGAGAATGTGCCTTCTTCTGGTGAGTTCTCAGTCTTTGAATCTATCTACCACTCTCCATATGATCTGATCCTTCCCTGATTAATTTCAAGCGCTTACTTAAAACCTGTTGTTTTTTTTTTGTTGTTTTAACCCAGGCATTCAGGGTTCCAGAAGGGTAGGGTTGCAGGCATAGTATTATCTGCCAGACATATATGAGTGGCATGGTTGTTTTCTTTGCTGTCTGTTTACTGTGCTACGAGTGTACAGGTCTTTCCTAACTTTTTGTGGAGTTCTTTTCATAGTTTTATATTTTAATGTTTTATAACTGCTAAGACCTGTAGTAGTTTGGCGATGTATCAGGTTTTAATAAACATAAACATAGTTTCCTCTCAGGACTGGGCCACTGTGAGCAAAATATTTTGTTGTTGAGTTCAAAATATTTTCAGACTAGTAAAAAAGGCCCGTTTCTGTGAGAAATGAAACGGGCGCTAGCAAGGTTTTCCTCGGAGTGTGTATGTTTGAGAGAGTGTGTGTGAGAGTGAGTGTGTGAGAGAGTGTGAATGTGTGTGTCTGTTAGAGAGTGTGTGTGTGAGATTGAGAGTGTGTGCGAGTGCGTATGTGAGCCACAGTGAGTGTGAGAGAGTGTTTCACACAGATACAGTGTATGTGAGAGAGAGTGTGTGTGTGAGACAGAGTGTGAGACAGTATGTGTGCGATACACAGACTCTCTGTGAGATCGAGAGTGTATGAGATTGAGTGTGGAGGGTTGTTCAGTTTGTGTATGATGTGGGGTGGGGAGAGGGTAGAGGCGTCTGCGCTTGAGTGTTTGGGGGGGGGGAGGACAATTGCATTTGTTCCCTGGTACTTCCCTTTCTTTTGCCCCGTTTTGGAAGTTGGGGGGGAGGGGGGTTTGCCTTTTTTTTTTTTTTTGATTGTTTGATTTGCATGTCTAATCTGTGTACCCATTCTTGGGGGGGGGGGGGGGAGCGTAGTGTTGTCCTGCATCAGTGTATGTGTTTTTTTTTGGTGGGGGGGGCTGTGGGTGTGTGTGTGAGTGAGATAGATGTTGAATGTCCTTGTTAGAGTTTGTGTATGAAAGGGGGGGGATTGTGTGTGTGAGAGAGAGATGCTGTCTCTCCATGGCAGAGTGTGTGTATGTTGTTGTGTAGGTTGGGGGGTGGAGTTTGGTTGTGTTTGTGGGTGTGAGTGAGAGATGCTGATTTTCCAGGGTAGAGCTTGTGTATGTATTTTTTTTTTTGGGGGGGGGGGGGAGTGTGTGGGTGTAAGTGAGACACATCGTGGCAGAGATTGTGTCTGCTGTTGTGGGGGTGGTTGGGGGTAGTGTGTGTGTGTGTCTGGGTGAGTGTGATTCTCCATGGCACAGTGTTTGTATGAATCTTGTGGGAAGGGTTGGGGGGGGGGGGGGGTTGAAGGAATGTATGTCTGTGTGTGTGTCATACAGAAACATGCTGATTTTCCTTTGGACATTTCTTGTATGATGTCGGTGGGGGTGTGTGTGTGGGGAGGTTGTCAGAGTTTGTTTATGATTGTGGGGGTGGGGGGGTGGGGAGAGTGTAGGAGAGTCTGGGCACTCACCAGGATCAACTTTTTGTGTTTTGAAATAATCCCGTCCGTTTTGCAGCAGCACTGTGGTAAAATGACAGCTGGTGCTGTGCGTGAGTGGATTGACACATTGATCGTAGCTGGTGCGCAGGCGGGCTTGTTGTGGGCATGGGACTCAATTGGCGCTTTGTTTTGCAGCGAGATACAGGCGCGCTTGGTGTTCTCACGCGAGTGGAGTTGAAGGCGTGCGCCTGTGTGCACGCAAGTTGGGCGAGCGCGATTCTTTAATGCCGGTATAACTCATTACCCGCCCTCAATCTCATAACGTTTTGACGCGAGGGCGGAGCAGACAGAGATGGTCGCTTGTTGTGGGCACGGGAGTGGCTTGGTGGGTTTTTGTGCAGTGAGACACAGGCGCGCTTGGTGTTTGCATGCGAGTCTAGTTGAAGGTGCGTGCGTATGTGCACGCGAGTGGCGCAAGCGCGATTCTTTAATTCCGGTATAACTCATTACCCGCCCTCGATGTCATCACGTTTTGACGCGAGGGCGGAGCAGACAGAGATGGAGCCTGAGCTTCGGATGTTACAAACCCTTCACTGAAGAGTCAGCTTCAGAACGTTTGAGGGTGCTTTTTATTATATAGGATATGCTTCCCTGTGGGTGGTACTCGCTATTGTATAATATGGTAAAGAACACTTTAGAACATGTACTTGTTGAACTGGTGTGTTTATTTGAACAGTTCAGGGCCCACAAGAGTGTAAAATAGAAATATTTCCTTTCTCAGATGTCATGTATCACTTCAATAAACATGCAGAGTACAGTTTTGGATCAAATTCATTGCTGTTTCTTATGTTCAGCTCTTAGCTTGTATTCATGCAGGGTAATTCACCAGTGCAATAAGGGACAGGATTACTGTTTGGAGAGACAGTCAGTTGCTGAGAAAACCTGTAGGACATATCAATAACTTGATTAGCAGTGTAGCAGGAAAAACTGGGTATTTAAAATGATTGTGTGGAAACTTGTTTCCCTTGTTCCTCTGTATTTTTCCCATAATTTATAAACAATGTCCAGATTAATGCTGTTTCCAGAGTGTAGATATATTTTAATCCTTATTTAGCTGTCAAGTTGTTCAGCTTCTAGCTGATTTCTCATCTTTGTTTAAATGACATTCATCAAGTTGAACCCCCCCCCCCCCTCCACCGAGTATGCACTGGAAGCATGAAAAATGCCACAAACATTCAGTAGAAGATATAATTCAGCAAACTATCCCTGCTGCTGTGTGAAAATTAGTGTAGTAAATACTTTTATTAATCCACTTTTCGGTTTCTCACATGTAAGTAAATTAGGGGTTCTTTTACAAAGGTGCGCTGAAAAATAGTTTGCGGTAGTGTAGGCATGGGTTTTGGGCGCACGTCGATCCATTTTTTAGCACGTCTGTAAAAAAGGCCTTTTTTTGCTGAAAATGGACGTGCAGCAAAATCAAAATTGGCGCGTCCATTTTGGATCCGAGACCTTACCGCCAGCCATTGAGCTAGCGGTAAAGAATCCGGGCAGTAATGACCTACGCACGTCAAATGCCACTTGGCGCACGTCCATTACGTGTGCCCGAAAATAAAAAAAATATTTTTCAGACACCGCGTATCGGACGCGTGCCAAAAATGAAATTACCACAAGAGTCGGGCGGTAACTCCATTTTGGCGCACATTGGGCACACGTAGACGCTTATGCGGCATAGTAAAAGGGCCCCTTAAATTCTGATGAATAACGTTAACAGAGTTCCTTTCCAAAAGAGGTTTAATCTTTGTTTAACAAAATGATTAGGCAGACAGTAGGTGTTTCAGGATGTGAAATGATCGGAAGATATGTCTGTATAGGAATGAGAGGATTAGAGAGGCATACTGTGAAGGTTTAAGAGGGATGAGATCAAAGATGGGGGACTGAGTAAGCACTCTGTGCTTGTAGCTGCCACAGTTGCTCTGACTTTACCTTTTATTGAGTTTTCTTCAGTGCTGAAATGGAAAAGGGAATCTGCCTCCAGGAGATCCTGGATCAGAGAGAGGCACCTAGAGAAGGAAGAGGGGAAGAAAAGGATCAATTCACATCTGTCTATTTTTTTTTTTTAATTATATTTCCAAATTATTGCATCAATGAAGCACATACTGTGAAATAGGATAGCATAATCACTGAAATACAAACAAGGAATCTTTAAACAAGTAGAAATAACTATACATTCCACTTCTGTGGTCCACAATTGAGAAAGACCCAAACATAGTAACATAGTAGATGACGGCAGAAAAAGACCTGCACGGTCCATCCAGTCTGCCCAACAAGATAACTCATATTTGCAGCTTTTTGTGTATACCCTACTTTGATTTGTACCTGTGCTCTTCAGGGCACAGACCGTATAAGTCTGCCCAGCACTATCCCCGCCTCCCAACCACCAGCCCCACCTCCCAACCACCGGCTCTGGCACAGGCACAGACCGTATAAGTCTGCCCAGCATTATCCTCACCTCCCAACCACCAGCCCTGCCTCCCAATCACCGGCTCTGGCACAGACCGTACAAGTCTGTCCAGCACTATCCCCGCCTCCCAACCACCAGTCCCGCTTCCCACCACCGGCTCTGGCACAGACCGTATAAGTCTGCCCAGCCCTATCCCCGCCTCCCAACCACCAGCCCCGCCTCCCGATCTTGAATACTAGAGGAAGCTAGATTAAACAAAGTAAACATAAACAGAAAAGTAAGTTGCATTATCCATCAACATTCAAATAGCACCTGTTCCAAGTAATATTACAGTTCTAAGCTAAAGCACTTGGGAAAAAAACTGTGAGATCATAAATTACATAAGTACATAAGTATTACTATACTGGGAAAGACCAAAGGTCCATCAAGCCTAGCATCCTGTTTCCAGCAGTGGCCAATCCAGGTCACAATATACCTGGCAAGATCCCCCAAAATTACTAAAACATTTTATACTGCTTATCCTAGAAACAGTGGATTTACCCCAAGTTCATTTAATAATGGTCTATGGACTTTTCCTTTAGGAAGCCATCCAAACCTTTTTTAAACTCCGCTAAGCTAACCGCCTTTACCACATTCTCTGGCAATGAATTCCAGAGTTTAATTACACGTTGAGTGAAGAAAACTTTTCTCGGATTTGTTTTAAATTTACTACATTGTAGCTTCATCGCATGCCCCCCAGTCCTAGTATTTTTGGAAAGCGTAAACAGACGCTTCACATCTACCCATTCCACTCCACTCGTTATTTTATAGACCTCTATCATATCTCCCCTCAGCTTCCTTTTCTCCAAGCTGAAGAGCCCTAGCTGCTTTAGCCTTTCCTCATAGGGAAGTCGTCCCATCCCCTTTTCTAAGAAAATAACCCATTTACACCCATATCTAAAACATGTTGCTCAAAAACTAGAAATGTCTTATTCTTGTTCTGTGTCGATCTAAGCTATGAGGAACTGGTCTAAGTTACAGTTTGTGCCGCAAGCTAGTCCAGGTGCAGAGTGAGTCGATAGTTAGTCACCACATGTATTAAAGGCTTGGGAGAAGGTAATTGTAGGACTGTTCCAGTAGGCAAGGTGTACCCTGATAATTAGCACCAGTTGGCATTCCGATACTAGCACTGAGTACCCGAGTATTAAATGCTGATTAACACAGTTGAATATTACACCCATTGTTTACTTGGCTAAATCATAAATAAACTGTCATTCGTATCCGAACATTATAAAGAATAAAATTACAGAACACATAGACATACATGGTTTAGTGGGACAGAGTCAGCATGGGTTCAGCAAAGGGAAGTCTTGCCTCACCAGTTTGCTTCATTTCTTTGAAGGCATGAATAAACACATGGATAAAAGTGAGCCGGTTGATGTAGTGTATCTAGATTTTCAGAAAGCTTTTGTCAAAGTTGTTATTATTTATTGCATTTGTATCCCACATTTTTCCCACCTATTTGCAGGCTCAATGTGGCTTATAGAGTTTTGTTATGACATGTTCATTCCAGGATATCATATATAAGAAGTATCTGTACAATTACATTTAGTAATGTGAAGAGATAAAGTAAGGGAAAAGAGAAGGAAGGTGATAAGCAGGATAGTGTAGAAGGTGGCCTTTAATTACTGGTTGGGTTGGTGAGGTAGTTTTGTAGAGTTATGGGTTCTCTTTGTAGGCCTTGTTGAAGAGGTGTATCTTCAGAGATTTGCCAAAGTTAGTTATTTCATCAATGGATTTCAGGGTTGTAGGTAAAGCATTCCACAGCTGCGTGCTTATGTAGGAGAAGGTGGTGGCATGTGTCAGCTTGTATTTTAGTCCTTTACAGCTGGGGAAGTGTAGATTGAGAAATTTGCGGGCTGATCTTATGGCGTTTCTAGGAGGCAGGTCCACAAGGTTTAGCATGTAGATTGGAGTGTCTGCGTGGATGATTTTGTGAACAATCGTGCAGATCTTGAACGCAATGCGTTCCTTGAGTGGGAGCCAGAAAATTAAAAAGTCATGGGATAGGAGGCAATGTCCTTCTGTGGATTAGGAATTGATTATTGGACAGAAAACAGAGGGTAGGACTAAAGGCCATTTTTCTCAATGGAGGAGGGTGAATAGTAGAGTGCCACAGGGATCTATACTGTGACTGGTGCTATTTAATAAATTTATAAATGATCTGGAAATTAGAATGACAACTGAGTTGATTAAGGGCCCACTAGCTTGCTACGTGGAAATTCGGCTCTACCGCAAGGCTCCCACCACAAAACATTTGTGGCCGCACACCAATGCCTTTGCTTAGCAGATGGCCATTTCCTTCCCCTTCACTGAAAAAAAAAAATCCTTTTATCCCTGGTGATAAAATGTGGCTTCAGTGTGTAGCAAACCTGCGTGCTGACATCACCTCAGGGACCCCTTTTACTGCCACTTGGTAAATGGAGCCCTAAATTTGCTGATGACACAAAACTATTCAAAGTTGTCAAAACACATGTGGACTGAAAAATTGCAGGAAGACCTTAGGAAATTGGAAGACTGGGCATCCAAATGACAAATGAAATTTAATGTGGACAAATGCAAAGTGATGCACATTGGGAAGAATAATTCAAATCATAGTTATCTGATGCTAAGGCCCACCATGGGAGTCGGCACCCAAGAAAAAGATCTAGGTGTCATTGTAGACAATACACTGAAATCTTCTGTCCAGTGTGCCTCGGTGGCCAAAAAATCAAACAGGATTCTGGGAGTTATCAGGAAAGGGATGGTATATAAGACCAAGAATATTATAATGCCTCTGTATTGCTCCAAGGTGCGACCTCACCTTGAATATTGCATTCAGTTCTGGTCACCGTATCTCAAAAAAGATATAGTGGAATTAGAAATGGTTCAAAGAAGAGCGATCAGAATGATAAAGGGAATGGAACTTTTCTCATGTGAGGAAAGGGTGAAGAGTTTAGGGCTCTTCAGCTTGCAAAAGAGACGGGGGGGGGGGGGTATGATTGAGGTGTACAAAATCCTGTGTAGAACAGGTAAAAATGAATCAATTTTTCACTCTTTCAAAAAGTACAAAGTCCAGGGAACACTCAATGAAATTACAATGGAAATACTTTTAAAACAAATAGGAGGACATAATTTTTCTCTCAAAGAATAGTTAAGCTCTGGAACTCGCTGATGGAGGATGTGGTAACAGTGGTCAGCGTAGCTGAGTTTAAAAAAGATTTGGACAACTCCCTGGAGGAAAAGTCCATAGCCTCCTATTGAGACAGACATAGGGAAGCCACTGCTTACCCTGGGATTGGTAGCATGGAATGTTGCTACTATTTGGGTTTCTGCCAGGTACTTGTGACCTGGATTGGTCACTGTTGGAAGCTGGATACTGGGCAAGATGGACCATTGATGTTGTATTCGTATTCTTACTTTATCTTGGTCTTATCACTTATCCCCTGGATTATATATATGGCACCAAAATTTCAGTGTGGATTCAAGATTCACGTGCAACTTAATTGGTTAACAAATCATTAACTATGAATTAATTGGCCTTAATCAAGCAACATAGTAGATAACGGCAGAAAAAGACCTGCACGGTCCATCCAGTCTGCCCAACAAGATAACTCATAATTGCTACTTTTTGTGTATACCCTACTTTGATTTGTACCTGTGCTTTTCAGGGCACAGGTACAAATCAAAGTGTTGAATTTAATTGACACTAATTTGGATTTGCTTGCGTATCTGCCTATGAGTTATTCTATAACACCGGGCATCTAAATCTCATATTCTCTGATATGGCTGGTTAAATAGCCTTAAGCCAGTTAAGCATTAATACTCAGCGTGATATAGCCAGCTATCTTGACTGAATATTAGCGCTTAATGGCTAGCCTAGTCACCGGCTTCATCGTGCCAATATTCATCAGATAGCATAAATAGCAGGTCTGTCTTTGGCCACTATAACTTAGCCGGTCAACCAATGAATATCGACTTAACCGGCTATGCTCATAGCAAATTGACCCCATAGTGCACAACTCAAGAGAGGACATGGACCATGGGAGGGGCATGGACAGGTCAGGGGCATTCCAAAAATGTGCATGTGGTGGTATAAAAGAGGGCCTTTTATGATCCGAAGTGCCATGGGTTGGGCGCCAGAATTTACACCAGGTTTCATAAATCTGCACTACCCAAGCTGCAAAGGACTCAAATACAAATCAACTTACGCGTCCAGTTTTTCCTACATAAGCACACAACTGTGGGACGCATTACCAAAAGCCTTGAAAACTATGAACGACCTACCTAAACTTCTGGAAAACACTAAAAACTAACCTGTTTAAAAAGGCATACCCTACCGATCCAACATAAATGCCTGATCTCTGCAACAAAACTAAAGAACGTAATGGACATAACACAACTCTTCCGTTGTACGATTCCCTAGTGTGGCTGTGCCGCATGAACTTTATCTTACCACAACATCACTTTGTATTTGTTTACACCGGAGTCTGTAATGCCTCTCCGGTACTATGTAAGCCACATTGAGCCTACAAATAGGTGGGAAAGTGTGGGATATAAATGTGACAAATAAATACCGGCGCTCAACTTTAGGCACAGGAATTGACTCTGGGGCCCTTTTACAAAGCGGCGGTAAGCCCAATGTGGGCCCAGCGGTCGTTCCCCACCCCCCCCCCCAGCGCACCATTTCCGGCGCTACAAAAATATTTAATTGTTTTTTAGCGTCGGTGTGTACCCAGCGGTAATTGAGCAGTGCAGTGCGCTGCCCGTTTACCACAGGGGTAGCATGGGAGCCCTTACTGCCATATCAATGGGTGGCAGTAAGAGCTCCCACCTGAAATGGGCACGTGGCAAGTGTTTCACTTGCTATAGGTCCATTTCTTTTTTTTTTTAAAACCTGCCTTTTATTTGCTGCAGTAAAACAGGGCCTCGGCACACATCAAAAACATGTACTGACACCAGCGCGGGCCCCTTTTTGCCGCAGCTTCTTAAAAGGGACCCTTCTAAGCGCTATTCTACAAAAGGTGCTCATCCTGGAGCACCCTTTATAAAATAATGCTTAGCGTCGATTTTCTCTGGCACCCCCCTTACTGTATAACTGGTCTGTTGCTTTTTACCTTCATTTTTGGAATTTGCGATGGCTTTTGCTGAATATGTATTTGGAAATGTAACTTTATCTGGTTTGGAAAGTTTGATAAGTGCAGTAGAGAGAGTAAAGAGGCATTACTACTCTTTGTAAAGATGCTTTTTGTATAAATAGCTGTTTTCTCATTGAGAAATGAGAAAACAGGTTAACACATTGTCAACATGCCCCAAATTATTCAGAACTGTTCGAGCTTTGTGCCTTACAGCATTGTATTTAGTAACGGATGATCGATTGGGTTGATGCATCCCAGAACCCAGGCTTGTTTGTTTTTGCATTTTTTAAAAGTATTTTTTAGAATTCACAAAAGCTTTGCAAATGCTTTTGGCCCTCCATCAAGAGTAGCAACTATTCCAAAGAGCTCACTTCAGAACAAATTTTCCCACTGGTGAATTAAGTAGTTGACATGATTCCCAGAATCAATTTAGTCTCGGTTTGCCATGTTATGAGTGTGCTTAAGAGGATACTAAAGGCATCATCTCTCCAAAAGGAATAAAAGAGATTCATGGTAGTTAATATTTTTCCTTCAGATTTTAGCTTCCTTTTTGCCATTTTTTTTACATTTTCATTTTATCTTTCAGATGATAAACTTCACCAAAGGACAGGCATTTTGTTTTCTCCTTCCACTGATAAATTCATTTCTGTACTTGCTGATAGAATCACATACCTGAATTTTGTTATAAAAGGCAAGGAAACCTAAAATATTTTAGAACTAGTAAATGCTACTATATGTAAACAGTGAATAACTTAACCCCCCCTGTTTACTAAGCTGCACATGAATACCGAGATTGCCTATTTACTTTGAATGGGCTGTGTTGGCATTGCCGTGCAGCACCCGGTAGTGCGGTTTAGTAATAAAGGGTGGGGGGGGGAGGGTAAGATTGTGTTCATGTAACTTTTCCACCTTCGTATAATTGGTACAGTATTCCTCATCTAATTCTTCATTCATTCCTGGACTATGTCACCTCTCGTTTAGACTACTGCAATCTGCTTCTTGCTGGCCTCCCCACTTAGTCACCTCTCCCCTCTCCAATCGGTTCAAAACTCTGCTGCCCGTCTCGTCTTCCGCCAGGGTCGCTTTACTCATACTACCCCTCTCCTCAAGTCGCTTCACTGGCTCCCTATCCGTTTTCGCATCCTGTTCAAACTTCTTCTACTAACCTATAAATGTACTCACTCTGCTGCTCCCCAGTATCTCTCCACACTCGTCCTTCCCTACACCCCTTCCCGTGCACTCCGCTCCATGGATAAATCCTTCTTATCTGTTCCCTTCTCCACTACTGCCAACTCCAGACTTCGCGCCTTCTGTCTCGCTGCACCCTACGCCTGGAATAAACTTCCTGAGCCCCTACGTCTTGCCCCATCCTTGGCCACCTTTAAATCTAGACTGAAAGCCCACCTCTTTAACATTGCTTTTGACTTGTAACCACTTGTAACCACTCGCCTCCACCTACCCTCCTCTCCTCCTTCCTGTACACATTAATTGATTTGATTTGCTTACTTTATTTTTTGTCTATTAGATTGTAAGCTCTTTGAGCAGGGACTGTCTTTCTTCTATGTTTGTGCAGCGCTGCGTATGCCTTGTAGCGCTATAGAAATGCTAAATAGTAGTAGTAGTTATTGATATGCCACTTTTCAGGGCCTATCAATCAAATCAGTTTGCATAAAAACCAGTGCATTTTCTCTAGCAAAAAAGGTGCCGGTACTCAAATGCCTGTCCATCCTTCAGGGGTGGGGTAATCACTGAGGAACCCACCCCACAATAGCCAGGACACCTGCAATCAGTCACAGAATCTATGACACGGTAAAATTGGTGTGTAGAGCCTGAGCTGTTTCATTAAAACTTGGGAACCATGGGTCAATTTTAGCAGACAATGGAAAAGGTGCCGGTACTCAGTACCCCCCAAGTACCCCCTCAAAAAAGCCCTGATAAAAACAAAGGAGGAAACGAACATTCAGCGTTTTCCTCACCACCATTGGCATCTTGCCCGGAAATTCAGCGCTGGCTCTTATCTGGGCTTTGGCATTGAATGTCCGGGTTTGTGGCGCTGGCTATGCCTGTTGAGTGCAATACTCAGCTCTTAACTGGCAATGGCACACTGCATAAAAATAAGATTGGACTTTTATGTGGTCCTAATTTATGCAATTACTTTGGCTGGCTAAGTGCTCAATATCATCACTTAGGGGTCCGAAAAATGGCCTGCGCTGGTGTAGATGCATGTATTGGATGTGCACAGGTTCATTTTTCAGTGCACCTGCTTAAAAGTTCTTTTTTTTAGGGGGGAGGGGGCAAAAATGGACATCCAGCAAAATAAAAATTGGCGCGCTGCCATTTGGTGCCTGAGACCTTACTGCCACCCGTTGACCTAGCGATAACGTCTCACACGTTAACCGGCCAGTAATGGTCTATGCACATACAATGCCGATTACTGCCCGGTTAGCGCCATGCGTATTCTATAACAAAGTGCGCCAAACTGCTAATGTGCACAGGCAAAAAGGGCCGTGGCTATGGGTGTTTTCATGGTCGTTCTGAAATTTACACACATAGTTATATAATAAGGCCCAGAGCACATAAATCTATATGCCGGGATTTACACCATATTTTTGTTGGTGCAAATGGATGTACGTAAGTTTAGGCACTGAGATCTGCTAAACCCCTAAGAGAGAGGTCGCATTGGCTTCCATTTAAAGAGCGTACTGTGTTCAAAGTTTGTGCTCTGGTTCATAAAGTCATTCATGGAAATGCTCCGGCCTACATGTCAGACCTTAATGATTTGCCACCCAGGAACGCTAAAAGATCAGCACGCACATTCCTGGGACTTCACTTCCCAAGCTGTAAAGGACTAAAATACAAACTAGTACTTGTGTCCAGCTTTTCCTACATTGGCACGCAGCTGTGCAATGCATTGCCATTTGATCTGAAAACTATTCACGACCTAACCAACTTTCGAAAATCACTAAAGACTTTTCTTTTTAACAAGACTTCACTTACCATAATAATCAATAATAGGAATTCTAACACATCACTACGTGATATTCTGACAGTTTTTTGATTTACTGAATTGATTATGTCCATTATGTTACACTTGTTCTTTATGTAACCAATTGCTTAGCTACTCTTGAATGGCGCTTGCCATGATGTAATATTCTAAGCCACACTGAGCCTGCAAATAGGTGGGAAAATGTGGGATACAAATGCAACAAATAAATAAACAAAGCTTATTCTATAATCGGTGCCTAAATCTAAATCTCCCCCAAAACGTCCAAAATCCGACTTAGTCATCATATTGAAAAAGCCTCTTTTTGTGTCCCTAGCGCAATGTGAGAGGCCTGGGTGAAAAGGTGGGTTTTCTGGCTGGAACAGAATTTCTTGTAAGAGAGGGACTCTGTACAAAGAGTGACAGGTAGTGCATTCCACAGGGTTGGAGAAGTAAAGAAAAAGGCACTTTTGCAAGTGGATTTTAATAATTCTCTTCTGCTTTCTCGATCTCCCTCGAGACGTCTGAGTACATCCTTATTTGGTATCCATAAATAAAACTTCCTTGCAAACGTGAAGTTCAGGTCTGTTAAATATGTTTTCTTCTACCTGGTTCAGTTTTCTAGTTTGCTGGCTGCTAACAAGAATGTTGGATCTATGTAGAAAAGGTTGTTTGGGAATCCAGAGTACTAATGCTTGGCTTTAAATAATTTACTCGGAGGGTTACTGCACTCACCCACTTTGCCTTTTTCTTTAATTTAAATTAAAAAAAATTTCCTTAGCCTAAGTGATGGACCTCACCTCTGTCTATTGTGGACTTCAATGGCTAAAGCCTAGATTCCAGAATTTTGTTCTGGTAGATTTCCATTATATTTGCTGGTTTCTTTTTTGATTTATGAATATGGATTTAATCACTTTTCTGTACAAGCGGAAAATACTTGGTTGATTGGTTGTATTCATAATTATATAGCAATTTTTTAAAGTGGATTTTAAACACGCCCGGAAGACTTAAGGAATGGTCACATGAACATCTTGAGTGGATTACAGGGCTCTGGATGGAGTGTATAGTGAAACTGAGGATACCAGGAAGGGCATTCGGAGGCAAGGAGAAGGTCATTTTCGAAAAAAGATGGACGCCCATCTTTGTGTTCGAAAATACCATGGAAATCCTTGGATTTGGATGTCTTTGATTTTCGGCCATTTTCAAAACCAAAAATGTCCAAATCTAAAACATCCAAATTCAAGCCATTTGGACATGGAGGAACCATCATTTTTAGTACACTGGTTCCCCTGACATGACAGGACAGCAATTGGGCACTCTAGGGGGCACTGCAGTGGACTTCATAAAATGCTCCCAGATACACAACTCCCTTACCTTCTGTGTTGAGCCCCCCCAAACCCCACACAACTACCATAGCCCTTACGGGTGAAGGGGGCACCTATATGTGGGTTTCTGGTGGGTTTTGGAGGGCTCACTGTTTCCTCCACAAATGTAACAGGTAGGGGGTATGGGCCTGGGTCCACCTGTCTGAAGTGCACTGCACCTTCTGCTAAACTACTCCAGGGACCTGCATGTGCTGTCATGGACCTGAGTATGACATCTGAGGCTGGCAAGTAATATTTTTAATCATGTTTTTGAGGGTGGGAGGGGGTTAGTGACTACTGGGGGAGTAATGGGAGGTCATCTCCAATTCCCTTCAGTGGTCATCTGGTCATTTCGGGCACTTTTTTGTGCCATATTCGTAATAAAAACAGGTCCGGGTGAAAACGTCCAAGTTTTAGTCCTGGACATCTTTGCTTTGTTCCATTATGGCTCAAAGACATCCAAATCTTAGGAACGCCCAAGGCTCGCCTCAAACACGCCTCTGATACGCCCCCTTGAGATGGACGTCCTTGCAACGGACTTCTGAGAAAGACGTCCAAAATGCGGTTTTGATGATACCGATTTGGACTTCTCTCTGAGAAGGACGTCCAAGTGCCGATTTATGTCACTTTTTGGACGCCCATCTCTTTCGAAAATGAGCCTGCAGGTATAATAGTTATTTGAATGAAGAGCCTTGTGCATTAGGGTTGTAGGAGCAAAACAAGCAAGCTACTGAAGCACTATGAGCACTATGCCTAGCCATCCATGTGACTATGGGGCTCATTTTCAAAGCACTTAGCCTTCCAAAGTTCCATAGAAACCTATGGAACTTTGGAAGGCTAAGTGCTTTGAAAATATGTATGTGTACCTATTTGACATATATGGTCCTACATACATTGACCTATTAAGCATCAAGAACCTGATTGTAATATGTAAACTCAGACATTTCCTCTATAAAGATTCTAAGACATCAAGTCTAACAGAAGAATAACAACTCTTGTTTACTGTACAGAAGCGGTTGATAAAGGTCAGTGTTACCAGCTTTGATGCAGGTTCTTATCAGAATTTGACATCATTGCCAGCAAGCTGTTGTCAGAATTGACATCAATGAATGGCTTCTGGAGCCAGAGTGTCTGGTCAACGTGTATTTGTTTATGTTACATCAACAGTAAAGATAAGGCCCCTGATTTCTCTAATAAAAGGGAGCTGTTATCAGACCTCACATCTGAGGGGCAAGATCTGTGTTGGACTAGATGGACATTGGAGGAACATGCTGACATCTGTAGGACTACATCAGGTGTGCCATATATATGTACACCCTGGAGGAAAGGAGGAACAGGGGTGATATGATACAGACGTTCAAATATTTGAAAGGTATTAATTCGCAAACGAATCTTTTCCGGAGATGGGAAGGCAGTAGAACGAGAGGACATGAAATGAGATTGAAGGGGGGCAGACTCAGGAAAGATGTCAGGAAGTATTTTTTCACGGAGAAGGGTGGTGGACGCTTGGAATGTGCTCCCGCGGGAAGTGGTGGAGATGAAAACGGTAACGGAGTTCAAACATGCGTGGGATATGCATAGAGGAATCCCGTGCAGAAGGAATGGATCCTCAGAAGCTTAGCTGAAATTGGGTGGCGGAGCAGTTGGAGGGAAGAGGGGGTGGTGGTTGGGAGACGAGGATAGGGGAGGGCAGACTTATACGGTCTGTACCAGAGCCGGTGATGGGAGGCGGGACTGGTGGTTGGGAGGCGGGAAATACTGCTGGGCAGACTTATATGGTCTGTGCCCTGAAAAGGACAGGTACAAATTCAAGGTAAGGTATACACATATGAGTTTGTCTTGGGCAGACTGGATGGACCATGCAGGTCTTTTTCTGCCGTCATCTACTATGTTACTATATCAGTGCTCTGGGGGTTACAGTGACTCTGCATTTCAGAGTCTACCTAGGGATTTATGTACTTTTACTTCAAGCTATTTCTGTAATAGGATTGTCTTTATCTTTATTCCTGTTTGTTTGATATTATTTGCTGCTAATGTAAATAAAATATGACTCTATTTTTATAATATTTGGGTGTGGAGTTAGTTCCTTGTATTATTTTGGCAGTGGGATTGGATGTATAGATAAAGGGTGATACATTTACATCAGACACGTCCCTAACCAATTCTAGTCTGGTTTGGGACCTATTTTTTCAGAATTTATACTGTCAGAATTTATACCCCAATAACACATCCAAAAAAGTGTATCTGTATTATTTATGCATTCTTGTATCCTACTGTTGTCCAAAAACAGGTTTCGGTTCAAAGTGGCTTACAGTTTACATTTAGGTGAAATTACATTCGTGTTTTACATTTATTGCATAGGGAGGTCATCGATAGCTTGTGTGATTAGCTGAGTACCAATTCTATATTGGCATCTGGGCATGCCTAAGCCATTATAGAATAATAGTGTAAAGCCACATTAGTGCACCAAACGTTATGTGCAACACTTATAACAGGTCAATGATTGGTTTAAGTTAGTTTGCTTACGTGCACCATGCAATACCTATAACTGATAGCATTCTCTAAGATGTGTGTGTTCCTTGATGACATTTTCATGACCAGCTCGTGCTCCACCTCTGCAAATGCCCCTTGCAGTTACTCACGTACAGCACATACATGCTACCCTATGGAATAACCCATAGTGCACTTGCACACATGCATGAGGGGCCAGCATTCTTAGTAGGCTGGCCACACAGACATCCCAACAGATGGGACACCCTAGGGGGCACTGCAGTGGACTTCACATAAAAAGTCCCAGGTCAACATTTTACAAATCCCCCCCCCCCTTATATTATATAGTGAGCCCCACTATATTATCCCTTATGGCTGCTGGTGTCACCTATATTGTTACTACAGTAGGTTTTTGATGGGTTTTGGAGGGCTCACACTTTCCGCCACAAATGTAACAGAGTGGGATATGGGCTTGGGTTTCCTTCTCTAAAGTGCACTGCACTGACCACTAGGCTACTCCAGAGACCATGATTTCTGCTCCAGTAGGACTGGCCATAACATCTGAAGAGGTCATGCCTCAATTCCTCCAGCAGTTATTTAATCTTTTAAGGCACCTTTTATGAATTAGTTGTGATTAAAACAGGTCTAGACCAAAACATCTAACTTTTAGCCACGGACGTTTTTGTTTTGTGCCATTAAGGCAGAGAAACAAGTTTTGGGAATGCTCAAATGCCACCCCCAATATGTCCCCTTGTGATTTGGTTACACTGCAGACCAACTGAACGTAAAAATATCTTAGTAATTTGGACATTTTGGCAAAAAATAAAAGTCCTCCTGCTGCTTTTTAGATGTTTTTCTATTTTGAAAATAAACCCCAAAGTGGCTCATTCATCTGCCTTCTCACATCCACAAAGCAGATCTGATATGTCTGGCCACATAGGCTCTATTGGAATGCTGCCAAATTGAAATATGAATAAATGAGGTTTTGGCTCATACTAACCTCGTGGGCATTTGGTTCACTTAAAAGTATATAAAAATGCCCTTATTTTGTTGCACATTATCAAAGTTGAAAAATGAATCAACACTTTCTGATTGATGACTGCAACCTAAAGGAACTTGACAAGAATGTGTATTTATGTCTCCAGGAGTAAAGGAAGAAACAGTAATGCAGCATGAAAATGTTTTGGGAAGTATCAGTGACATTTCTCATGTTGTTTCATGCTATTCTTTACCCAAAAAGGACAGGAATTGACCTCGAATTTTTAAAAACTATGCATAAATATTGTGCAGTCTTAGGAAAGAGTGTGCAATCTTTGCAAAAGAGTGCACACTGTTGGAAAATAGTGCTTGTATACATGTACTATTGAAAAAATGTGTATACATGTGTATAGTATTGAAAAATAGTGCACAGTATCTCAGGGACTCTATATATATCGCGCCTCAATATCCACATAGAAATCGAAGCGTATTGCATAACTTAATTAGTTTTCAAGCTAATCAGCGGTGATATTTGGATGTTAACAAGAAATTATTGTCTAATTGGCATTAATTAGAATTTATGTGCACTACTTGCTAAGCATATCCTGTAATGTGGTATGCGTAAATTCTAAGTCACTTAGAGGGGCATAATCGACCGGCGCCTGCCATCTAGATGGCCGGCGCCGCAAACAGCGGTTCCGAACCGTATTATCGAAAAAGATGGCCGGCCATCTTTCATTTCGATAATACGGTTGGGGCCGGCCAAATGTCAAAGATGGCCGGATTTGAGATGGCCGGCATCGGTTTTCGCCCATAATGGAAACTAATACCAGCCATCTCAAACCCGGCCAAATCCAAGGCATTTGGTCATGGGAGGAGCCAGCATTTGTAGTGCACTGGTCCCCCTGACATGCCAGGACACCAACCGGGCACCCTAGGGGTCACTCCTAAAAATTAAAAAAATAATAAAAATAGCTCCCAGATGCATACCTCCCTTACCTTGGGTGCTGAGCCCCCCAAATCCCCCCCCCCCAAAACCCACTACCGTACATCACTACCATACCCTTAGGGATTCAGGGGGGCACCTACATGTGGGTACAGTGGGTTTTTTTTGGGGGGGGGGGTTGGAGGGCTCAACACTTACCATCACAAGTGTAACAGGTAGGGGGGGGGGGATGGACCTGGGTCCGCCTGGCTGAACTGCACTGCACCCACTAAAACTGCTCCAGGGACCTGCATACTGCTGTGATGGAGCTGGGTATGACATTTGAGGCTGGCATACCCCTTAGAGTCACTGGCTTAAAAGTAGAATTGAAAGTTAATGGAGGAGGTAAGACCACCAAGCAAAGGATGAGGTCTGGCATGGTGAATTACTGTGGAATAGGGGTACAGGAAGATTCTCCAAAGCATGCATTAGATTACAATGAAAAGATGCTTTTGAGCCTTCTGTCTATATTTTTTGCAATTAAGTGATTCAAATGAATACACATATCCCTAATACTTGCCAGGACAGGTAGAGTCCAGTGAAAGTGTTTTTTTCTTTTTAAAGTGGAGAAATCATGTGACGAATAGAAGGGTTGGCCACAGGGGAGCTAGAACTGGGAATGGCTAGGAATGGGGCCAGAAGAGTAAGTGGTGAGTTTAAAGAGTTAAGAGAAGATAAACAGTTAAGGAGAATAGCTATGGATCACTTGCCTACATTTTTCTTCCCTGGGTTACCTTCTGTCGAGCCTCTGACTGATGTTAGTGTCTCCAGAGTTTCATTCTGCTGCCTTCCCTGCAGTGTGCCTTTTGGAAAGTCCCTTAGGTTTAAAATATTACTATTGCACTTGAGGCAGGGATAGGGCTAGGCAGACTTATAAGGTCTGTGGCAGAGCACGGGTGGGAGGCAGGGCTGGTGGTTGGGGGGGGCGGGGATAGTGCTGGGCAGACTTATACGGTCTGTGTCCTGAAAAAGACAGGTACAAATCAAGGTAAGGTATACACAAAAAGTGGCACATATGAGTTTATCTTCTTGGGCAGACTGGATGGACCGTGCAGGTCTTTTTCTGCCGTCAACTACTATGTTACTATTACTATATGAGATGTTTGTATTACACTTCTTTAAAAGAATTCTCTTATTTGATTCAGTATTTTTTTTTCTTTTTGCAGTAGAGAAAAGTTACTAATATAGGCTATGTGATCAGAGACAAGTGTATGTGAAATGTTGAAAGATTAATGTGAAAGTTGTAAAATGAGGCCTTCTGTATGTTGTCATCTGTTTATCTGAGAGCTAATGAATACATCATTTTAAAATTCCTTTGCATGGAAAGTCTTGTTCAATATTTAAACCTGGCAGAAGGTTGATAAAAATGTTCATATAGTTGTTACGTGATAGAGTAAAAGAAGAGGCTTTGTTTTTGCTGTCTTTTAGTTTTCCAAATTTTTAAAAAAGATTTGTACCTTCTTATGGCTAGAGGGCTTTGACAACTTCCAAAGGCAAACAGAAGTCCTGTTTGTATTTAGGTGCATGTGTGCTTGTAGCCATCTCTCTGGGCAGGGTGGAGGATGTTGACAGAATATGACGACTTCTTTTCCTCCATATTTCAAGCATGTTTTGGGCTCTGACAAATATTGTTTCTCTTTGCCAGCTGTGTCACACACATCTGCTTTTATGGCACTTGGAGTCTTTCCCTCCATTCACCCCGATTCGATCCCTGTCTCTGGATGATCTTGACTTTTGCCCACTGTTGAGTCAGACTGAGCCTGTATGGGCTCTAAGTTCAAACACCTTCACTGGCTTATATTTACCTGGATCATCTGATTTTTTTTAATGCTAGTGTAGATTTGTAACACAAGTTCTTTCACTGATTTCTCATGATTTAAATGATATCCCAATTAAATGAAGATGATTAGCAGTTGTATGTCATTTAAATATCAAATGAGGTGGATCCTGCCTTGGAGATATTACTGAAACAGAGTTCACATGGATTTTGGTTAATAGTTCCAGTAGTTGGAAAATGAGGACAGTGCCAGACAGACTTCTACAGTCTATCCTGTATATGGCAAGACTGTTTAGTATGGGCTGGAGATGGATTTGACAACAACTCCAGTAGTTGGAACTGGAGGACAGTATCAGGCGAACTTCTATGATCTATGTCCCAGAAGTAGTAAAGAAAGACCAAGATCGAGTATTTTATACCACATTCATTGTTGGGCTGACTAGATGGACTGTTCATATCTTTATGTGCCATCTTCTACTATGTTACTGTGTTACTATCGGGCTCATTTTCGAAAGAGATGGACGTCCATCTTTTGACATAAATCGGCACTTGGACGTCCATCTCTGTATAATCGAAACCCGATTTTGGATGTCTCTAGCGGACGTCTGTCGCAAGGATGTCCAAATCTGAGGGGGGCTTATCGGAGGTGTGGTTAAGGTGGGACTTGAGCGTTCCTAACACTTGGACGTCTTTAAGCCGTAATGGAAAAAAGCAGAGATGTCCAAGACTAAAACTTGGACGTTTTCACCCGGACCTGTTTTTATTACGAATAAGGCACAAAAAGTTGCCCGAAATGACCAGATGACCACCGGAGTGAATCTGGGATGACCTTCCCTTACTCCCCCAGTGGTCACTAACCCCTCCCACCCTTAAAAAACATGATTAAAAATATTACTTGCCAGGCTCTATGCCAGCCTCAGATGTCATACTCAGGTCCATGACAGCACATGCAAGTCCCTGGAGCAGTTTTAGTGGGTGCAGTGCACTTCAGACATGTGGACCCAGGCCCATAACTGTTACATTTGTGGAGGAAACAGCGAGCCCTCCAGAACCCACCAGAAACCCTCTGTACCCACATATAGGTGCCCCCCTTCACTCTTAAGGGCTATGGTAGTGGTGTACAGTTGGGGATAGTGGGTTTGGGGGGGGCTCAGCACACAAGGTAAGGGAGATTTGTACCTGGGAGCATTTTATGAAGTCCACTGCAGTGCCTCCTTGGGTGTCCGATTGCTGTCCTGTCATATCAGGGGAACCATTGTACTACAAATGCTGGCTCCTGCCATATCCAAATGGCTTGCATTTGGACGTTTTAGACTTGGATGTCTTTGGTTTCGAAAATCGCCGAAAATCAAAGACATCCAAATCTAAGTACGTCCAAATCCAAGGACGTCCTTGGTATTTTCGAAACAAAAGATGGACGTCCATCTTTTTTTCGAAAATGACCTTTTCCCTGCCTCCGAATTTGGGCGTTTTACAAAGACGTCTAAATTCCAACAGATGTTTCTTTCGAAAATGCCCCTCCACGTAATGTATAATGTGAGTTGGTGAAGATCAAAGATGGAACTAGTCTTTCTGAAACAAATGTAATTGTCAAAGGAGTTCAATAGTAGTCTAATGTTCTGAGTTATTGCTACTAATGAGAGAGAATGAAAGAGAGTGTTCTTTTCCTTAACTTGTGAACAAGGATCTGGCACTCAAGCATATTAGACTGCCTACATTTATGAGATCTGAGGTTTCATCTCTCTTTCATACTTATTGTTCACCTGCTCATTTCAACATTTGGGCTTAGTTAAGAATTGAACACTGATAAACCGTTTTCCTTAATATGTTTCACACACACTTACAGAACCCCTCATGTATCTTGGTCATCAGTTCAAATCCAGCCCAGGCTGATGATGACTAGAATTCAAGTGTGTCTGATGGAGGACTGGAGACAATCACAAGCACAGCTAATGTTGAGCCTTTGCAAAGAGAAAAAAAGCTTAACTAAACATCAAAATGAAATTTGTCCTCTTCTCTTTTAGAGAGCCAGAGGGTTCAAGGCAGGATGCATACTTATAATGTAGTATTGGGAAGTTCACACTGCCACTTCCTGTGCTTTTTATCTGATTGTTGAATACGCAGGAGGTTCCAGTTCTCAGTAAAAGGTTTCCTGGAGGAAACGTCCATAGTCTGCTATTGAGATAGACATGGAGGAGGCCACTGCTTGCCCTGGAATTGGTAGCATGGAATGTTGCTACTATTTGGGTTTCTGCCAGGTACTTGTAACCTGGATCGACCACTTTGGTCTGACCCAGTATGGTATTCTTATGTTCCATGTAGTACTTTCTTTGAACACTTTTTCATAACACATTCAAAGCAAGAAGCCTGTAAGGATGTCCACTGAATCGCTAGATGATCAAAGGATAAAAAAGAACACTTAGGGAAGAGAAGGCCATAGCAGAACTATAGTGGGTAGAGACCTATCTAGAAACAATCTTTGATGTTGATGGCATGAAAGAATGGAAGAAAATACTAATGAACCTAGAAAATATAAGAGAGCTGTAGTAGAGGATACGGGCAAACTAAAGAGTAGGAAATCATGAGGACTGGGTGGCGTACACACCAGAGCTCTAAAAGAATACAAAATTAAAAATGCATATATTTTCCTAGTAAGTAAACAATCTAACATGCATGTTTATTCTGGATATCCTGATAATGATGTACGAGTAGACTACAGATTTGATGCTGATCATAGATTATGAGGTTTTATTTAGTTTTGACCAGTTTTGCAGTTTTCAGTTACCATACTCATCAATAAAAGGGATGGAGAGGGAAAAACTACGGTTGGAGTGTTTAAGTGTAAAGAAGGGCAGAAAAGAGGAAGGCATGTGGAAGAAGACTTTGTGCATGCAAATTTCGATGCGCCATTTAATTGAATAATGAGCTAATTAGCGCCAGTTATTGGCTTTTTAACAAGCAATTATTTGCAGTAATGAGATTTAATTGGCATTTAGGTGTGATCTGAAAAAGGAGGTGCTAAATTGGGAGGGTCATAGGTGTAATGGGGACGTTCCTAAAATTAACATACATTGTTATAAAATAACTGGGATATGTACCTAATTTAGGCATGTACATTTGCATCATGTTTCAGTTGGTGCAAATGGCCATGTCTAAAGTTAGGCACGCTTGCTGGGCATAAGCACTATTCTATAAACCGCGCCTAAGTTTAAGCATGGCTTATAGAATAGTGCTTTTTTGGCGTTATTTGTAGCACCATATATAGCATCTAACCCTTAAGTACCGTTATAGAATCTGTGCTTAGCACACAATCTGTAGAAAATTATGCATTTAGGGGTAGATTCTACAAAGGGTGCCAGAAACATGGGAACTAAGTGCCAATTCTCTAATGGAAATTGCACACAAAATTGCCATTATACAGTAGAGCATAAGTCTGGAGTAAATGCTGGCACTTAAGGCTGGCAGTTGTGCACATATGTGATAGTATTTTGTTACATAAGAAAATGCAAGACACACCCCTGATCTGCCCATGGACATGCTCCCCCCTTTGTAGTGGCCCACTACAGCATTAAGGGGTCCTTTTACTAAGGAGCGCTGAAAAGTGGCCTGCGCTGGTGTAGATGCCTGTATCGGACACATGCAGATTCATTTTCAGCACACCTGCAAAAAAAAAAAGGCCTTTTCTTTGGGCTGAAAGTGGATGTGCGGCAAAATGAAAATTGGCGCACATTCATTTTGGGCCAGAGACCTTACTGCCACCCATTGACTTAATGGTAAGGTCTCACGTGTTAACCAGGTGATAATCATCAGCACACATGCAATGCCGATAACTGCCTGATTAGTGCCGCACGCCGGAAAATTTCCGGCGCACCTACTGATGCGCATACAAAATGAAATTACTGCCTAGGCTGCACGGTACCTGGGTGGTAGTTCCAAATTGGCATGCATTGGGGGCACGTAGGCACCTATTCGGCTTAGTAAAAGGACCCCTTAGGCACTATGGACCACATTCTATAAATGGTGCCAAAAATTTGGGGTCGAGAAAATTCAACGCTCAACACTATTCTATGAAGGGCGCTTTGGGATGAGTACACTTTATAGAATAGTGCTGAGTGCATAATTCATCGCTCAACATTGGGCACGAGGACTTAGGCCAGCGGAAACCTGGTGTAAATCCTGGTGCACAAATTGAGTGCAGATCCCCGCTATTCTGTAACACTGCGTGCATCTTTTGTGAACTCCCCTGACCAACTCATGCCTCTCCCATGGCCATGCCGTCTTTTGAGTTGCGCACAATCCAACTTAAGTGCGCATTGTTACAGAATAACTCATAGCCAAATCGGTACCCAATTCATAATTAGTGCCAATTAAGTGCCTGTTAGCACTAATGATTACATTGTTGGGATCCGTGCCCAAATTTGGGTGACCTTTATAGAATCCATGGTATGTTTATAGAACACCTAAGCGCAGTTCTACATAACTACATATTAGTACTGCTCAACACATTGGGACTTAATGCCGATTAGTGCCCAATTTAACAGCTAAGTTAGACATGCATCTGGCACTATTCTGTAACAAGCACACCCAAATTTGCATGCTAGTTGGACATTTGGGTGCCCGACGTTTAGAATCTGGGGGTTAATGTGTTATTTTGCTATAGTACTATCAAATTACCTTTTGAAATGGAAACTGGCCTTTTTTTTTTTATAACACAATGTTAGTGTTCTAAGAACGTACTCTGTCAAGCTATATTGTGTGGGCTTTAGAAGGGTAATTGCCTGGCACCAGAGTGCCATGGGACTTCCTCCAAGCTTTTCTGCCTCAGGGTCTTTTGGTGTGTGTGTGTATAATTACAGCATACTTTACAAATGAATTCTGACCACTGTGGGTATCAGCGGTTAGACTGATTTTCACCGTAGGGGATGTTCATGTCTCTTTCCAAGTTACCGTTAAATTATGTATGTCTGAGCGGCCCATCTGACGAGAGCTAGATCAGTTTAGCTGTGGTTTAATTGCATGTAACTCTGAATATCTATCCTGCAAAAGGAAATGTAAACATTCCTGACAGGGTTTGCTCGTTTTCACCCAAGACCTTTAGATAAATTATTTCTTGAATGCCATAAATTATTAATTATTCAAACAACATTTCAATAAGATGTTTGTGTTCATTTATTTATATTGAATTCGTTTGAACTTTTCATATTTGATTTGAACATGCCAACACTAACTCATGAGACCATAGAGCAGCATTTTTACCAAATCCACTAATGTTTTCGGTATAAAACCTATTGCAGTTATACTGTCTAGGTATTGCCAGCCTAAAATGTATCATACAAGACTAAAATGCAGAATTTGTGCACTTACCTGTGGCTGTTAGCAAGATTGGACTCTCCTCCATCTTATGTCCAAGAACTCTCAAGAGGTATGAAGAACCAGTAATATTTTTATTGATTTTCTGCTTATATCGACCCTGCCTGCTTACTGCCGTCAAAACTATAGCTGAAATATATAAAGTGGTATAAGAAAAGTAGTTATTGTGCATGTCTGAAACTGTTTTCTTAATAAAATTGAATGTTTATATAAATATATCTGCATGAAGTTAAATTAAATGTTTGTTAAGGGAAGTTGTTTCAGATTTTGAATTTAAGAACCTGGAAAATAATTTCAGTCTTGAAGAAAAGGCCTGGTGTTGCATTTAAAATATTTACAGACGTAGGACTGCTTTTACTAAGGAGTGCTAAATACCCAGTGTACCTGAATGTAACTCTCCTTGAGCTACTACTGAAAAGGTGTGAGCAAATCCAAATAAATAATGAATTTAGTGCCAGCTAAATGCTAAGAAGTCCCTAGGAATAAAATGGGCTTCTTAGCTTAATAAAAGGAGCCCATAATTTGTTCAGGGGGCCCTTTGCCTACATGCACCCAATGCCCGTCAATTCAGAGTTACTGCCTGGCTACCATGTGGCCCGTGCCGTAATTTCATTTTTGACGTGCGTCCACTACACGCACCAGAAAATATATTTTATTTTCTGGCATGCGGTTAAAATCAGGTAGTAATTCCGACTCGATGCGTGTCGGTGATAACCACGCGCGATACCTTACTGCTAAGTCAGTGGCTGGCGGTAAGGTCTCAGACCCAAAATGGATATGCACCAATTTTTATTTTGCCACACGTCCATTTTCAGCAAAAATAAAGAAAGGCCTTTTTTTTACAGGTGCGCTGAAAAATGGACCTGTGGCCGTCCATAACACGTGCCTACACTACCGCAGCCCATTTTTAGGTGCACTTTAATAAAAGGACCCCTCAGTGTCTTCAGAGTTTTGGGGCTTGTGACTGCGTGCTGGGTTTGGAGCATCACCGTAGAGGTTAGCACAGCTAGAGCAGTGGCCTTATATTCCCTCCAACCACAACTTGTGGATCCTGCTTCAGGGTTAGTCTGTGCCGTTTGCCTGATGCAGACAAGATGGCTAACCAGGCCAGAATTCCTCTTAATCCATGATGATGTATCAGGTTTATGGATCTCCTTTATCAATAGAAATCAAATAAAATAAAACATGGAAAAGAAAATAAGATGATACCTTTTTTATTGGACATAACTTAATACATTTCTTGATTAGCTTTTGAAGGTTGCCCTTCTTCTTCAGATCGGAAATAAGCAAATGACGAAGAAGGGCAACCTTCGAAAGCTAATCAAGAAATGTATTAAGTTATGTCCAATAAAAAAGGTATCATCTTATTTTCTTTTCCATGTTTTATTTTGTTTGATTTCTATTGATAACCTTAAGAGTGGACTAACACGGCTACCACACTCCTCTACTTAAGATGGATCTCCTTTGAATCTATGGATCCTATGTTTCATGTAGAAATCATATTCACAACTAATTAAAAAGCCTTTCTATCACATTATCAACAAAACGGAGAAAAATAGAAAGCTGTGAACTTATAAGAATTACATAAATTTAACTCGCATCAAAATGGCATGCATCCCATTCCTATCTAGCAAACACAGCGAAGGTGACACCAAAAAAGGATGAGGCTAGATGATGTATAAATCATACAAGATTTTCTATTTTAAACATCCAAAAACGCGACACGAATCGTGTTTTGGCCACAACGGCCTGCTTCAGGAGTCTTCTAAATGGATGTCCTCTAGCATTCTATTCCTCAAATATATTATTTTTCAAAATTATAAAAGCTCAAAAATCAGACAAAACTTAACTTTGGCTGTCAGGTCTCTACTCTTCTCGAGCTCTTCAACCGACCGCGATCAACGGTGGCCAGCATTTCGATTAACTGCTTCAGGATCACGGGCCAGAAGAATCTGAGGAGGGAAGAGAGATGTGCTTGAATATTCATACACCAATAACGTTATTCAACAATCAATTAGAGTTTGTTTTGTCTGATTTTTGAGCTGTTATAATTTTGAAAAATAATAGAAGCCTAATAGCCAAGGCACACAGAGCCACAGATACTGTTAGGCTGTCCTTATCAATTAAGGAGGTTTTTGCCAATGATGATGAAGTCCTGCTCCTGTACGACTGTCACTAGGAGCTTCTCGAGGCTTTTCCTCCTAAAAGTTTTACTGTGCCTCCACAAGTTGTAAAAGAGAACCCTCCACTATATGTTGAACATTAGTACATGGTCATTAATACAAAAAATAATAATAATAATAAAACTGACCTTAGAGCATGGGAAAAGCTTGTGTACAGGCATGTTAAGGCCACTTTTTACCACAGCTTAATAAAAGGACCCCTAAACTAATCCTATATAATAAAGAGCACCTCCAACATTCTGATGCTGACTCTGTGGCACTGTGGCAGTGTAGGGTTCGTAAGTCTGTAGTTCAGAATTTCATTGGCTCTTACTGTCAACGAAGAACCAATCAGACAGAACGGAACTTGGAGGAGGGAAGTGGAGTGGATTGAATCTCTAACAAACAATCATATACAGGAAGGTACCAACATCAGTGGAGGCAAGTGCACAGAATGGAAGGGAAGACAAACATTTAATCACTTTGTCACTCACACACATCACATCACATCACACACACACACACACACACTCAATCACTCTGTGTATCTCTCTTACACTGTCTGTAAAACACACAGTCACTCTCAGTCTCTCACATGGGCAACTGTATGTTGCATTCTCACGAGTAAGGAGCTCTTCTGATGTGATTGTTAAACTGATTGAAGGGCCTGAACAAGGAAACCTTTTACCACATTGTAACACAGTTTACACAAAAAATATTATATATAAAGAAATCTTACACATGTAAACAACAATTATATTCAGAATACAACCGTGGAAACATTAATGGCAGAAACTCATTACATTGCTAGCGCCTGTTTCATTGCGTTAAGAAATGGGTCTTTTTTACTAGTATGCTATAAATTAAAGTAAATTCTAGTTACTTTCAAGGAGAAAGAAAGTTGCATAGTTAACTTTCATATAAGAGTTTGCTCTGAAAAACATAATTGATAATGTCATTATGCAGAGGAACAGTCTGCTCTCCATGTTAAAGGTGCTTATCCATGCATTATTTTAATTAAAGGCTTCATCAGAGGCAACATTGTAAATTTCTGAAAAGTAATCTGTTTGGTTGCCTAGTTACATCCTCAGTGGGTAGTATATATTTCAAGTATCTGTCTTTAATAATGAAAGAATCATACCAAACCATTGACTAAACATTTCAGAAATATTTATTGGCCATTTTATTTTCAATTTTGCAATTATGGATTACGCTAACCTGGAGGGAAAAAAAATCACATTCATGAGTCACTGTAAAAAAAAAAGTTATAAGCCCCCATAGTCTGTTTGGTGGGGTTGTGTTAGGCACCAGTCTCAGACACTGGAATGCCATAATATGATTTTTTTTTCTTGTTATGTCCCAGGAGTAATGTCTTAAAAATGGATTTGTTTTACATAGACAGTGACCCTAATAAACTTCACTCTTAAACCAGGGTATATGTAGTATGATCTCATGCTTCCAAATGTAGTGGTAATGTTCACTTTCTTTGAGTCAAAGAAACCTTCCTTCCAGACTTCATAGGATGCAGGTCTCGGATATTGCTTATAATGAAATCTGAGGCACCCAACATTTTCGAGTTTAGGTTTCAATCGTTATCTATAGGGTATGTTGTGTATTGGGCAAGCTCATTCCTATTGAGCTATGGAGTTCTTTTCATAAGTTTTTGATCATGACCTGATTTTTCAAATAAGACGGTATTAAAAGTGTAAATTAGGGGATATATTTATTTCATTCTGCTTTTCTTGGTCTCTGAGGGGCCCCTTTTACCAAGATGAGGCAAAAGGGGGCCTGCGCTGGCGTCTGAGCGCAGTGGGTAAAAGGTTGGTCTTTCTTTTCTTCAGGAAATGGCTGTGTGGCAAGTAAAGCACTTGCAGCATGGCCGTTTCAGAGGGGAGCCCTAACCGCCACCCATTGAGGTGGCGGTAAGGGCTCTCGAACTAACCCGACGGTAACTGGGCAGCGCGTGGCACTACCGGATTACTGCCGGCTTCACACTGGCGCTACAAAAATAAAATATTTGGCATATGCTGTACCTGCGTAGGCCCTCCTTTGTCTTTGTAAAAGGGCCCCTGAATGTCTGGGGTCAGTTCAGTACATGGGTGTAAGCAGTTCAGACACCACTTACTGCTGTGGGCTGAATATTGGATGGCATCTCCCTAATTCTATCAAATTCACCAAAAAGTGTGCGGGCAAATTTGGGTGCATGCATAATTTAATTGAATAACAAGCCAATTAGTGCAATTAGCTTTTTAACAAGGAATTATTGCTGCTAATTGGAATCAATTATTTGTATGTGTGTAAATTTAGGCGCTTGATCTGTGCCTAAAATTTATGTAAATCCCAAAAAAGGGTGGATAGTGTGGGCATGGTTTTGAGTTACGCATGTGTCCCGCCTTGAACACACCCCTGGCATGCCCCCTTGAGATTTGGATGCCCTTTTGACGGACTGCAGTTGGAGACGTACAAAATCGGGTTTCGATTATACAGATTTGGACGTCCCTGGGAGATGGACGTCCATGTTCCGATTTATGTCGAAAGATGGATGTCTATCTCTTTCGAAAGTGAGCCTGTTAACAAGCTAATCAGCGTTGATAACAGCACATAACAAGCAATAATGAGCAATAATTGACAATAATTCGAATTTATGCCCTCAACTCGCTATGCATATTCTGTAATGAACTGCACCTAAATTCTAATGCGCTCAGTTCAAATGGGGTATAGTCATGGGCGGGGGAATGGGAAATTTACACACACAGTTATAGAATATGGCCCAGTACACGTAAATTGACCACATTTTCAGTGGTGTAAATGGAGGCACATAGTTATAGGTATTGGGATATCAACTAAGCATATTCTATATACCGCGCCTAAGTCTGGGCGCTGCTTAGAGAATACATTTAGGTGGAAATATTTACCGCACACATTTTTTTTTGATTCTGTACATGGAATTTGGCCCAAAGTGCATTCAATAGCCACAAGATGTCAAGAATTATCTGTTATAATATGATACTTGAACTTCCACAGAGATGAATACTGTGAATTCACAAATATTCTTATATATATTATAATAATGATATGTATTTTGAATAAACAAATATTTTCCTTATCTCCCAAGTTCTTACAAGGACTAGACTATCACATAACTAATCTACACCTTTGTGGGGGGGGGGGGGGGGGGTGGTATGGATGACATCTAGTACAGAAAAATAAGTTCTGATTTCACCGAGAGAATTTAAGATTTTCAGTGCTCATCTGAACTTACTTCAATTTTATTCCTCCCCTCACCTTAATTCTTAGCAAATGGACAAAGGCATTTCAGGGATGTTTTATCAAATTTTCATTTCAGTTTAACGTAAAAAGTCATCAAGTAAAGGAGGAGCCCAATGGTTAGAGCAGTGGGCTGAGACTCAGGAAGGCAAGGGTTCAAATCCCACTGCAGCTACTCGTGAACTTGAGCAAATCACTTGAGCTTCTGTTACGTCTGTGGCCGTGACCACCCTCAGACTTACCCTGTTTCTGGGAGTCAGTGGCTGTGCTGGCTTCTGCTTGTCTCTGTGTCTGTCTCTGTCTTAGTTTCTCTCTGGCTCTGTGTGCTGATTGCCCTACTGAACCTCACCTGTGTGGGCTATGCCTTTTCCAAGATGGCTGCCGCCGACTTCTCTATGCCAGTATCCAAGATGGCTCCCGCTGGGCTGACTTCTCTGTGTGTCAAGCCTCTGTTTGGATGCAAGGTGATTGCTGCAGCTGTGCCTCTGGTGTGGAAGGGCTTTATTAATCACTTAGAGACTACAGCCCTGGCCTTTGCATTTCATTTAGGGCCCTGGTGTATAGAGTGCTCTGTACACTGTTTCAGTGTTTGCTCTGTGTGAGTTTCTATGTTTGACTAGATAGCTTAGGCACCATGTGGCTTGTTAGTCTGTATATAGCTTTGCTAGTTCTCTGTGTTTGTTCCTAGGGTTAGACTAGCCAGCTTAGGCACTGTGTGGCTTGTTAGCCTGTGTATAGCTTTGCTAGTTCTCTGTGTTTGTTCCTAGGGTTAGACTAGCCAGCTTAGGCACCGTGTGGCTTGTTAGCCTGTGTATAGCTTTGCTAGTTCTCTGTGTTTGTTCCTAGGGTTAGACTAGCCAGCTTAGGCACCGGGTGGCTTGTTAGCCTGTGTATAGCTTTGCTAGTTCTCTGTGTTTGTTTCCAGTGTATGACTTGTTAGCTTGGGCACAGCTTTGTTGTTAGCTGGTGTATAGCTTTACTAGTCTCCTGAGTTACCTAGTGTATGTTTCTTGTGTATGACTGGTTTGCCTGGGCATAGCTTTCCTATTAGCTTGGGTACAGTCTACTAGTCCTTGTGTCTAACCTGCCGACTGCCGGAACCCGGGCATTCCCTGCCTGGCTGCCTTGCCTTCGCCGAAGTGCCAGGGGGCACTCCTGGATCCTCATGCCTGCTGTTCCTGCTTGCAAGTTCCAGTTCCGGTTTTTCCTGTAAGCCCTGCCGGCCGCCCGAACCTGAGGGCTCAACCCTCGGGGAAAGGTGGTCAAGCGTAGGTGAAGCCTAGGTCCAGTGTGTTCCAGTCCAGCGGGTTTTACTCCTGTATGTTCCAGTCCAGTGGGGCCCTCCAGTGTGTTCTAGTCCAGCGGGCTCCACTCCAGTGCGCACCCGTCCGGTGCGTTCCAGTTCCGTGTATTCCTGTGTAGAACTCCAGTCCAGGGTTCCGGTCCAGTTTTGTCTTATCTCTACCTTGGAGGTGATCTTGCCTGCCACTGCCGCTCCACGGTAGTGGCCCACGGACTCACAAACCCAGTGCTCCCGGGGAGGAAGCCTGACAGTATGCCAAGGTCCTCGAGCACGCGACAGCTTCATTGCCTCAGGTACAAACATAGGGGCCCATTTACTAAGCAGCACCAAAGAGTGACCTGTGCTATTCCCATTCCTGGTCGCTCCTGAGCGCTGAGGCCACCTTTAGCGCTGCCAGTAAATGGCCCGTTTTCATATTTCTGAAATAATGGCCACATGAACATCACCTATTTTTGTAGGCAGTAGGGCTCACAGACTAATCCTTTGCTAATCAGTTAGCACGTAGCATACGCAGTCACTAACCAATTAGCATAACTGTGTCCACTCTGTGGCCCCATAAGAACAAAAGCATTTGCCACAGTGGGACAGACCAAAGGCCCATCAAGTCCAGTATCCTGTTTCCAACAGTGGCCAACTCAGGTCACAGGTACCTGGCAAGATCCCAAAACAGCAGAATACATTTTGTGGTGCTTATCCTAGAAATAAGCAGTAGATTTTCCCCGAGGCCATGTTAATAATGGCTTATGGACTTTTAGGAAGTTGACCAAACCTTTTTTAAACCCCGCTAAGCTAACTGCTTTTACAACATTCTCTGGCAATGAATTCCAGAGTTTAATTACATGTTGAGTGAAGAAATATTTTCTCCGATTCATTTTAAATGTACTACTTTGTAGCTTCATTGCGTGCCCCCTAGTCCTAGTATTTTTAGAAGGCGTAAACAAGCGATTCACTTCTACTCATTCCACTCCACTCAGTATTTTATAGACTTCTATCGTATCTCCCTTCACCTGTCTTTTCTCCAAACTGAACAGCCCTAGCCGCTTTAGCCTTTCCTCAGCCCTAGCCCCCCCCTAAATACACCCCCAGAGCTAAACAAAAAATAAATTTTATTTTTTTAGAGCGTGTTCACATGCTAAAGCTGCCACGGGATGCCTGTGTGTGCCCTACAGTAGTGCCTTCTGAACTGCGGTAAGCATGCATTAGTATACGTTAGTACTTAGTGCAGCTTAGTAAAAGGGCCCCTTAGATTATAAGCCTTCCAGGGCTAGGAAAATACCTACCATACCTGAGTGTAGCTGCAACTGAGAAGGTGTGAGCTAAATCCAAATCCCTTCATTGAATATATTTTCTGGTATGTAAGTACAGTATGAAAAATAAGACCAAATAAAATAAGAGTTTTGCAGTGATTAAAAATTGTTCCAGCTTTGACCCTTTGTTATTATTTTTTTTTTACAGTTAAAAAGAATGAGATACATAGTAGATGACGGCAGAAAAAAGACCTGCATGGTCCATCCAGTCTGCCCAATATAAACTCATATGTGTATACCTTACCTTGAATTTGTACCTGTCTTTTTCAGGGCACAGACCGTATAAGTCTGCCCAGCAGTATTTCCCGCCTCCCAACCACCAGAGCGGTACAGACCGTATAAGTCTGCCCTCCCCTATCCTCGCCTCCCAACCACCACCCCCTCTTCCCCCCACCTGCTCCGCCACCCAATTTCGGCTAAGTTTCTGAGGATCCATTCCTTCTGCACAGGATTCCTCTATGCATATCCCACGCATGTTTGAACTCCGTTACCGTTTTCATCTCCACCACCTCCCGCGGGAGGACATTCCAAGCGTCCACCACCCTCTCCGTGAAAAAATACTTCCTGACTTCTTTCCTGAGTCTGCCCCCCAGTAGTAAATTCAGTTTAATTTGTACAATGGCAATATCAAAGATATCAACAGATAAAGATGCTTGACCCCCCCCCCCCACACACACACACACACCAAGCTGCTCATTTGTACCTGCCAGCTGTTGTACTACAAATCCTACTCGTTGTCTAGTTTCCATTTATCTTTAACTGCCTCCGAGGTACAATGTCATCAGTCCACCAGAGCAAAACGTTTTCTGTATTTGTACCACAGTTTATTCATGGAGTGACAGTTGTTGTTTTTAAGGTTACATTCTAGGGGTCTAGGATGTAAAATGCTAGAAGAGAATAGCTACTGGCTCCGGTCCTTCTCAAATGGTGTCTTAAGTTATCACAAGAAGCCATTACAAGACAAATTGTCAAATACTGCAGTTAAGTGTCAACTTGCAAGTCTGTGTTGAGTGTTTCTATGAAAAAGTATCGGTTCAAAACTCTGCTGCCCATTTCATCTTCCGCCAGGGTCACTTTACTCATACTACCCTCTCCTCAAGTCGCTTCACTGGCACCCTATCCGTTTTCACATCCTGTTCAAACTTCTTCTACTAACCTATAAATGTACTCACTCTGCTGCTCCCCAGTATCTCTCCACACTCGTCCTTCCCTACACCCCTTCCCGTGCACTCCGCTCCATGGATAAATCCTTCTTATCTGTTCCCTTCTCCACTACTACCAACTCCAGACTTCGTGCCTTCTGTCTCGCTGCACCCTACGCCTGAAATAAACTTCCTGATCCCCTACGTCTTGCCCCATCCTTGGCCACCTTTAAATCTAGACTGAAAGCCCACCTCTTTAACCTTGCTTTTGACTCGTAACCACTTGTAATCACTCGCCTCCACCTACCCTCCTCTCCTCCTTCCTGTACACATTAATTGATTTGATTACTTTATTTTTTGTCTATTAGATTGTAAGCTCTTCGAGCAGGGACTGTCTTCTATGTTTGTGCAGCGCTGCGTACGCCTTGTAGCGCTATAGAAATGCTAAATAGTAGTAGTAGTAGTAGATGTGCTATGAAGAGATTTTTTTTCTTCTACCAGATATATAGTTAAGCTGTGGAACTTGCTGCTGGAGGATGTGGTGAACGTGGTTAGCATAGCTGGGTTTAAAAAAAAGAGTTTGGACAAATTCTTGTAGGAAAAGTCTATAAACTGTCATTAAGCTGGCCCCTGGGGTTAGTAGCATGGAATCTCGCTACTTTCTGGGATTCTGTCAGGTGCTTGTGACCTAGATCGGTGTTTCCCCAAATCCAGTCCACAACGAATATGCATGGACTTGATTTGCATACGCTGCCTCCATTATATGCAAATCTCTTTCATGCCAATTCATTGTGGATATCATGAAAACCTGACTGGCAAGGGAGACTCCAGAACCGGACTTGGGAAACACTGACCTAGATGACCACTCTTAGAAACAGGATACTGGCTGGATGTACCTTTGGTACAGCCCAGTACAACAATTCTTATGTTCTTATGTAAGATAGCCAAAGCTGTGCTGTTCTAGAAAACAAACTGAATTAAAAAATGATTAGTAGCATTCCGTTGAGCCAATGTGTGTTATATATTTTTCCACTCTGGAGATGTCTACAGGCACCTTTTAATGAAGGCAGTACAAGTCTGCTGAGATGGAGGGGAGGAAGAGTCTAATTTGGCACTATTTTGTGAACTTAGAAAAAGATTCCGTGATCGTTCAATCTAATTACTGCTATATAAGTACACTGAATTAGAAAAGTAACGATAAGGGAGATGTTGTGAAGGACACCGATATGAATGTTTTTGAGGAGATTTGTTGGGGGCAGTGGTATATGCCCTCAAGAAATCTCCTCAAAAACATTCACAGTTACATACACAATCAAGTGTGACCATATGATTTCAAGTTGATTTTCAACCAAGTAAGACACCTCTACGTTTGGCAGATCCTCTTGTACAATAGTATGGGAATTCTTCACATCTTGTCCTGGACGTGTGAAAGGGAATTCACACGTCCAGGACAAGATGTGAAGAATTCCCAAGTCTGCTGAGATGGAGGGGAGGAAGAGTCTAATTTGGCACTATTTTGTGAACTTAGAAAAAGATTCCGTGATCGTTCAATCTAATTACTGCTATATAAGTACACTGAATTAGAAAAGTAACGATAAGGGAGATGTTGTGAAGGACACCGATATGAATGTTTTTGAGGAGATTTGTTGGGGGCAGTGGTATATGCCCTCAAGAAATCTCCTCAAAAACATTCACAGTTACATACACAATCAAGTGTGACCATATGATTTCAAGTTGATTTTCAACCAAGTAAGACACCTCTACGTGGTTGTTTACTAAGGCACGCTAAATGATAGAGACACCAGTGGGGGACTTTTACTTAGGCACGCTGGTGTTTTTAGTGCGTGTTAAAAATAGGCACGCGCTAAACGCTAAAGATGCCCGTAGGAATACGTTGACGTCTTTAACGCGTAGCGTGCTCCTGTTTTTAGCAGACACTAAAAATACCAGCACACCTTAGTATAATGCCGTTAACGGTAATATGTAAGCCACATTGAGCCTGCAAAAAGGTGCTAAAAACGCCAGCTTGCCTTAGTAAAAGACCCCTTAAGATCTGCCTGCACGTATGTTATGGGATTAGAGAAAGCATGACCTACCTATTTGAGCAAGCGTACCCCAACGCACCTGTCCAGCCACACTGACCTCGGGGCACGGTCCTTATGGACTGACCCATTTCTTTATCCTTGTCCTCCACCCTGACTATCCCTTTTCCGTCTATTGTGCTCAACTATTTTTAATAAATGTTGTAAGCCACATTGAGCCTGCCAGTGGTGGGAAATTGTGGGGTATAAAAGCTGTAAAATAAATCTACTATAATAAAACTCACCCTCAACATTCTGAAGACAACGTTCTGAAGTCACTCAGTCACTCACTGAAGGGTTCATGGATTCATGGTGGTGAAGCCACAACACTGACCATGTCTCTCTGCCCCGCCCTCGCATGACGGACCAATCAGAAAAAACACCCTCAACATTCTGAAACACAAAGGACCATCACAACACCGTTCCCAGGCAACACTAGGCAACGTAAGACGGACCAATCAGAGGAAACTACGTGACAATAAGGGAGGAGCATTCCCCAGCAGAATGGCTCATTATCTGTGCAGCACAGAGAGCACAGAAACACCGCTGGAACGAGAGAAGAATATTCCTGCTGTGGGTATGTGCAAAAATAGACCAGGGGAGAGGGGGGGGGGATTTTAAATGCCTAATGCCAGTACTGAAGAGTGCCAGAGGGCCTATAGCACAGACTATATTTGGGATCGCTTGACATGGAGTCAGAGGAGCCGGAAAACAATGTGCCCGTCACCATCTGGGACAAGGACAAGCTGCGGCCCAGCTGGAAGGATTACCAGCGACCCAGCCAGCAGCAAACAGCGACCAAGGAAGGGGGAGGAGTACTCCTTCCCTGCCTAGGAATCGCTGGAGACTGGCTGCCAAACTAACAAAACAACCGCACACCGACGCACCACCTCCATCATTAGAAAGGCATCCACTCTTTCTTCAACAGAAATGCAAACTAATAATGCAAAACAAACAAAGAATATATGGTTTCTCAGGCGGCTGCAGGTAACTCCCCACCCCCTTCCTCTTCCCCTTTTGCCGAAGCGGCCAAGGACGTGCCCAACCATCCCCAGCCTCAGGCAAGCAGTCTCCCACCTCGGGGATTCCCCGAGCACCCGGAAAAAGACGGCGCTGATTTCTGCAGCGCATAAATGTTCCAGCATTCCCCTGCAGCCGGCCTGAAATGGACCAAACATACCGGATCACCCCCCGACAGCCCGAGACCGTGCTCTTCTCCCTTCCACCAACTTAAAACAACCATCCCCGTCCTCAGGCAAGCCGTCACCCACCTCCAGGATGCCCAGAACCCCAGCCCAATGGAAAAAGATGGCGCTGCTTCCAACAGCACATTTCTCTTCCAGCATTCCCCTACAGCAGCCCTGAAACGGCCAAAAAATACCGGCAGACAAAGAACGTGCTCCTCAACCTTCCGCCCATCTAAAACAACACTGCTGCCTCAGCACAACACAAAAAAAAAAACATGGAAAAAAAACAACACTCAACAAAGGCTGACACCCCCTACACCCACATTTACATTTCACCAACAGAAAGACCCCCCTCCACAAACCTCCTTGACAGACAAAACCACACACACACAATACAACAGAAACACACCCTCAAAGCCACACACCAATCCAACCCACTTTGCCAGCACAGCACAGCACATCCCCCAACCCCCAAGCACAAAACAAAACAAAAAAAGACACACATCAACAACCTGCAGACACACCGCACCCTCACACACACACACACACACACACACACACACACAAAATAACTCTGTGACACATACACACACACACAAAAAAAACAACCCACATGCTAGCGCCCGTTTCATTGGTTTCGGAAACGGGCCTTTTTTACTAGTAATAAATAATAATGTTGCAATGTGCCTGCATGCTAAAAATATATATAATCATATACAATGGTCTTGTTATTTGTCAGGGAAGAGCCTTGACAGCTGAGCCCTGTTCCTTTTTTTTTTTTTAACAGCCTAGAATGTTTATTTTTTTTCTAAGTCAATATTGATTTTTTTTTTTTTAGTGTTTGATTTACTTTTATTTGCTGAAGATGGTACATTCTGCTTCCATCTTTTTTTATGAAACAAGTTACAGCATAAGAAAACAAGGTTAAGGCCATTCCATCATGTTCAGAACAAATATGTTCTGTAAAATGTATCCTGCCCTTTGACACATACTCAAGGTGTGTTGTCCACACAGGAAAACAAAATAAATGACACTTTCCTCCTTGAGGTTGACTAGGTTCATTCAAGTAAGTTAGTGACAGATTAAGTGGTTTCATAACCATAATTGTAAACAGAACCCAAAAAGCACATATGATTTTAAAAATTAGAAATTTTTCACATGTATGTGCTTCTTCTTCTTCCCAGTACATGGCTCTGCTTTTCTACAGTCTTAACATGACTTTACCAACTTTTCCTCACACCAGTGTCTTAACATTTTTGCATGTATAATTTTCCCATTGACATTCCCAGCTGGGATGCTTTTGTGGATAATTATGGAGTCTCTTCTGATAAAACTTACATGTCTTTCTAATAATTTTAAACCTTCTTGTCATTAAGGCCAGAGCAGCTGATCGACGTACATGCATCCTACGTGCATCAGTTTTGAACTACCACTCGGCTACCGCGTGGCCCAGGTGGTAATTTCATTTTTTACGCACGTCCAAGGCACGGCGCTAACTGAGCGGTAATCGGCATTGTACAAGCATAGACCATTACTGCCCGCTTAACGCGTGAGACTTTACCACTAGGTCAGTGGGTGGCGGTAAGGTCTCAGGCCCAAAATGGATGTGCGCCAATTTTTTATTTTGCCGTATGTCTATTTTCAGTCAAAAAAGGGCCTTTTTTGCATGCGCGCTGAAAAATGGACCTATGTGCGTCCAATACACACATCTATACCAGCACAGGCCATTTTTCGGTGCACCTTAGTAAAAGGACCCCTTTATGTCGTATCCCAGGATAGATAAAACTACACCTGACATTGTCTGCAGTTTGCGGTTATCATCTATGGGTGTCTCTAGCATTAGCACGCTCTAATTTTTAGCATGCACTAAAAATGCTAATGCATCTTAGAAAACAGGGCCCTTTGTGTTGAAAGCCATCAACAAACCATGGTGCGGAGGAGGTGTGGACTCATTATTATTATTGCAAGAAGAACAGCATAGCATTTTAACTCAATACTGTCCAACCGGCTGGTTTGAATGCAGAGATTGAGTTCTCTGGTTTATTTATGATCTGTTCTTTTAAAATTTGTTATGATTTCTGTGTTTGCACTTTGTTGCTTATATTTATTTTGCATATTTATTCAAGTACTGCATGCAAACTATTGTACCTGCATTTTTCTTCAAGATCTTTTGTTTAGTGATTGCTCCAATATGTATATTTCACTATAAGCAACCTTTTTTATTTAGGAGCATTTGTTTTAGTAACATAGTAAATGATGGCAGATAAAAACCTGAACGGTCCATCCAGTCTGCCCAACAAGATAAACTCATTTTACATGGTATGTGATACTTTATATGTATACCTGAGTTTGATTTGTCCTTGCCATTCTCAGGGCACAGACCGTAAAAGTCTGCCCAGCACTGTTCTTGTACTAAAAGTTCTGAAGCCAACATCGAAGCCCCTTAAAGTTTACACTCCAGCCCACCATATCTATTCAGTTACAATCAGGGCATAGACGGTAGTTTGCCCAGCACCGGTTTTGCTTCCCAATTACCGGCGTCGCCACCCAATCTCCACTAAGATTCCATAGATCCATTCCTTCTAAACAGGATTCCTTTATGTTTATCCCACACGTTTTCATCTCCACCACCTTCCGCAGGAGGGCATTCCACATATCTACCACCCTTTCCGTGAAAAATACTTCCTGACATTACTCCTGAGTCTGCACCCCTTCAACCTCATTTCATGTCCTCTAGTTCTACCGCCTTCCTGTCTCCGGAAAAGGTTTGTTATCTATTGCTGTTTATACTTTGTCAGGTTCTCCTTTTGTTTGATTTTTACAATTATTCATTTTATACAGAACAACTGAACTTTGATCTGTTTGTACATATTTTTGCATCGCATTTTATTAGTTATGTTTTTCACTACTTTCTCATCCAAGCCCCGTTCTCGTTGCCAGCCGTTCACAAGTTTCAGCGCGTTCATAGTGTACCTTTTAGTTCAAGCCTCGTTTTCAGTCTGTGCATCAAAAGGAGTAATACGCATGACCGCAATTAGTTTATTTGGCGCGTTTTTCATAGCAGGGAGCTCTACATTGTGATAATCCATTTTTCTGCTCTCTGGTAAGTTCACTGGTTTTACATTGATGTTGGCTCTCTAAACGTTTCTTCGATTTTTTTTTTTTTAGATAGTGCAATGTTTTACTGTTTTTTTTTTTTCTCATACAGCAACTAATTTATTTGTTTTAATGAGTCGTTTCTCATGTAGGGGCCCTTTTTCAAAGATGTGGTAGGCTCTACGTGTGTGCAGCATGCGCCAAACTGAGACTACAGCCAGGCTAGCACACCCCCTGGTGGTCATTTTGGATTTGTTCAAAAAGATCCACCGTCAAACGGAGAACTCGAACGCCCCACGGGAGAACACAGGTATAGAAGAAAGTGGGATGTTTGACCACGGAAATACAAAACCTGGAGAGATGGATCTTAAAAACACTTGTTTATTGATGAAAACAAGACTCGACACAACCGTTGTGTTTCGACCATGAGGCCTGCATCAGGAGTCTCGCTTGACGGAGGCCATCTGGGGAACACGCTAAAATGTGCGCGGCGAGGTGTTCCGTGTGGTGGGTCTATGGCTCAGCCCCCGGAGAACAGCTGATGCATCCGTTGGAAGACACGTAATGTGTTAATCTTAACGCTGACAATCTAATCGTCTACGAGCCAGTTTTATCGGAAAAGGTCTTTTTAAAGACCCACCTCAGAGATTAACACATTACGTGTCTTCCAACGGATGCATCAGCTGTTCTCCGGGGACTGAGCCACAGACCCACCCACGGAACACCTCGCCGCACACATTTTAGCGTGTTCCCCAGATGGTCTCCGTCGAGCGAGACTCCTGATGCAGGCCTAACGGCCGAAACACAACGGTTGTGTCGAGTCTTGTTTTCATCAATAAACAAGTGTTTTTAAGATCCATCTCTCCAGGTTTTGTATTTCCATGGTCAAACATCCCACTTTCTTCTATACCGGTCATTTTGGATTTGGCACACACCCATAACTGACAAATTATTTTTTTTTATTTTCCACCACGTGTGGCATTTCTGGTGTTAATTGGCAGTTGGCGCACGCCGACCAGTCACCGCGCATGTAGCGTGTGAGCCCTTAGAACTAAATCAATGGGTATCATTAAGGGTTCAGGCTATAAATAGGTGCTCACTGGTTTCAATTTTACCGCACGCCCTTCCAAACTGTCCCAGCACGCGCTAAATACACTCGTACCTCAGGCCACTTTTTGCTGTGTCTTAATAAAAGGACCCCATTGTTTATACATTGTTTGTATAGGAGCCAGCATGACTGTATTATCTCATTTATATAGCATCAAGCGCTTACATTTTTGTTGAGCCGATAGCGCTCATTCTAATGAGCCGTTTTTAGTTCTTATGAGCTGTTTTATTCAAGCAGTTTGTATATTATTTGTACAGTGGCCAGCGTGACTCTGTTGTCAATTTATATAGCAATAAGTGCAATATTTTTGTCAGCCTACATTGTTCAGTTTTTTAAAATTTGGCTTTTACACATCTGAGTTATTGCTGACTTATAGACAGATGTGCTTGAGTGCTCCCAGGGTCTCACGGGGCACTTGTGGTGTATTTTATTTACATCATTGTTATATAAAGAGATGTGTCTCGGTATCTTTTTTTGTTATCATCAAGATGGGAGTTTTCATGCGTTCTTTGAGCATTAGCTTATGTGATTGATACTGACACTTTGGTAAGCTCTGACTTTTCTTTTCCTGTTCAATGCATATGCAGTGTCACCTGCGGTCATCATTCTTTATAAGTTTCACTAGACTTGTATCACTTATTTTTCTAGTCTATGCACACTTCCTCATCAGTCAGTTTTTCACAGTCCAGTTACCCCTCATATCCCATTATTTATGTCACATGTAATGGTGTATACAGAACACACGTTTACTGGTTATGATCTCATTATTTTAAAGTCATAGTATAGGTTTTTTTTATTATATATGTATTTACATAGTTTATATTTTATTATCTTTTCTGTATGTATAATTATATCTAATATTGCATATTTTATGTCTGTATTTTTAGAATTGACCTCTGATGCAAGCATTGTTTCATGCCAAAACAAGGACCATGTTGGGTCCACAATAAAACACACTTGTACCAGTATTGAAAGCCCTTTGTGCTGTTTTTTCAAGTGTTTGTGCTGTGTACTTTGACACTCTCTACTGTATTCAACCTTCTTGTCATCACCATGTGCTCAGTGTGTTTATCTACTGAATGTATTCCTTTAATGTTAATTTAGTCATATATAGGTAGGATTTTAGAGGATAATTTTCAAAACCATGGGTAAAACAATGTTATACGTAGAGAAATGGGCTATTTGAAAATTAACCAGCTCACATTGAGGAGCATGTGAACTGAAGTGCATTAAGCAAGAGAATGGCTACCATTGAGTGAGCCCGACAAAATGTTGGCACCCAGTGGTAGGGGCCACCTGAAGTTGCACCCTTCCTCTCATCTCTCCATACCCCCCCCCCCCCCTTCACCCGAGTCTTGCATCTGTCTGGCCTACATAAAAACATAAGTATTGCCATACTGGGGCAGACTGAAGGTCCATCAAGCCCAGCATCCTGTTTCCAACAGTGGCCAATCCTGGTCACAAGTACCTGGCAAGATCCCAAAACAGTATAATATATTTTATGCTGCTTATCCTAGAAATAAGCAGTGGATTCTACTACTACTACTTAACATTTCTAGAGCGCTACTAGGGTTACGCAGCGCTGTACAATTTAACAAAGAGAGACAGTCCCTGCTCAAAGAGCTTACAATCTAATAGACAAGTGAACGGTCGGTCTGACAGGGGCAGTCAAATTGGGGCAGTCTGGATTCACTGAACGGTAAGGGTTAGGTGCCAAACGCAGCATTGAAGAGGTGGGCTTTAAGCAAAGACTTGAAGACGGGCAGGGAGGGGGCTTGGCGTAAGGGTTCAGGAAGGTTGTTCCAAGCATAGGGTGAGGTGAGGCAGAATGAGCGGAGCCTGGAGTTGGTGGTGGATTCTCCCCAAGTCCATCTTAATAATGGCTTATAGACTTTTCTTTTAGGAAGTTATCCAAACCTTTTTAAAACCCCACTGAGCTTACTGCTTTTACCACATTCTCTGGCAACGCATTCCACGTTGAGTGAAGAAATATTATCTCCGATTTGTTTTAAATTTACTACTTTGTAGCTTCATTGTGTGCCCCCTAGCCCTACTATTTTTGGAAAGAGCAAGCAAGCAATTCACGTCTACCCGTTCCACTCCACTCATTATTTTATAGACCTCTATCATCTCCCCTCAGCCGTCTTTTTTCCAAGCTGAAGAGCCAAGCCACTTTAGCCTTTCCTCTTAGGGAAGTCGTCCCTTATTTCTAGGATAAGCAGCATAAAATGTGTTGTACTTTTTTGGGATCTGGCTAGGTACTTGTGACCTGGATTGGCCATTGTTGGAAACAGGATGCTGGGCTTTCTGGTCCTTCGTTCTGTCCCAGTATGGCAGTACTTATACAGAATCTGGGGGTAAGTGTCTGCTCAGGACAGATGTACCGCACGGGCTTGGCACTTTCTGGACCTTAACATTTGCACATAAGGTGCAGTAAGTGCATAAACTTATCACAGCTTAGTAAATAGGCCCTTAGTGAACTTCAAGTTCAAATGTATTTCATATACCACAGAATCATTATAAAACATCATAGCAGTTTACAATATTAATTAAAATAAGGTAAAAACAAGATTAAAAAAAAACAAATAAAAACAGGAGACATAGGGAAAGAAACAAAAAAAATTACAATATTCTAGGGGAATCTGGGAATATAAAGGGAAGGATAAAGCCAAAAGATTTTTGTTTTTAAAGTTGATAGGTGTGTTCAGTTCTGATAGAGAGAGGGATGGAATTCCAAAGGGAGAATGCAACAACACTGAAGCAGGTATTTCGGAGATAATCCATCCAGATGTGACAGAAAGAGGGAACTATCAATAGTTGCTGATCAGAAGAACGTAATCTACGTTGTGAAGCATTTGGGATGAGAAGATTTGATAAAACTAATGGAAGGCCGCACTGCAGTATCTGATAAACAATAGTAAGGTATTTAAAAATGAACCTGTAAGAAACCGGAAGCCAGTTCTGTGAAGTGAGCAGAGGGGTAACACGGTCAAATTTCTTATTACCCAAAAGTAATTTAATAGTAGTATTCTGGACAAGTTGAAGTCTCCAGATTTGCGAAAGCAGTGGACAATGGTAGAAGGAATTACAGTAATCCAGTTTTGTGATGACAAAGGCCAAAAGTAGAATTCTGAGAGAAGATATCTCTCACACTGAACGAACAGAACACATTTGTCATAGCATAAAAAAGTTATGCTGACTAATAGTTGAAATTTGTTGAACAGTTGAAGGCATTCCTTGGAGATGGATTAAGGCAAAGATTCAAACGAGAGGTGCACCTATTTTGAAAAATGCACACATTAATTTGGTCAGAAAAAGTACTCAGGAAAAGGAAGTATAAGTATCTGCTGTTAAATTTTTTTTTCTTTTAACATTTTTTTGAAGTGAAAACAAGCATATTTTTACTTTGAAAACTGATGTCATATCAGCGGGGAAAAAAATACCAATTGACTTTGCAGCTATGCAGGCAATATAAACGTTAATCCCTTGATACCATATTTCATTGTAACTTCTAGAAATGTTTATGAAAGCTAGCACTTCTGTCAGAGCGAGGCAACATTTTCAATCTGATCAGCAAATATACTGTAGACTTAAAAATACATTTCTTTCCCAGCTGCCCTTGCATTTCTTCAGTCTTCCTGCTATCATTGTCAAATGACAGTTTCTTTCCTTGTTTTTCAGGCTTTATGTGGATGGTCCTTTTGGGAGTCCCTCTGAAGAAGTCTTGAATTATGAGGTTAGCCTCTGTGCGGCCGGAGGCATTGGAGTAACTCCGTTTGCATCAATCCTCAACCAGCTGCTGTATGTGAGCTGCAACATTTCATGCTGTTTCACTCTAGTCAGCTCACTAAAACTTAGTGGCGTTCCTGGGGGGGGGGGGGGGCGGTGGGTGCGGTCCGCCCCGGGTGCACTCCGCTGGGGGGGGGGGGGGTGCCGCGTGCGCGCGCGCCTGTTCTCCGTTGTTCCAGGCTTCTTCTCTGCCCCGGAACAGGTTATTTCCTGTTCCGGGGCAGAGAAGAAGCATGGAACAACAGACAGGCGCGTGCGCGGCCCCCCCCCCCCCCAGCGGCGTGCACCCGGCAGGGGGGGGTTCCTTTGTGGGGGTGTCCTTTTGCCGGGGGGGGGGGTCCGCGCTGCATCAGGGAGGGGGGCGCTGCACCCGGGGGCAGGGCGCATCGGCGATCCGCCCCGGGTGCCAGCCCCCCTAGGAACGCCACTGCTAAAACTCATGTAGCATATCATCTGTTCTCCTAAGTTTATTTTTAATTTAGTGATCTTCGTTTTCTTCTGCCCATATATTTTTTCAGTCATTTTTTCCAATCTCATACAAATATGAATGTACTACATTGTTCTTAAAAAAAAAAAAAAAGAGGATGCCTTCAATGTTCCTTCCATTTCCCTGCATTTTCAGCAGTATTATTACATTTTAATGAAGTTTTCCTTCTTTCCAGCCTCTGGGAAGCTGTTTGTGTACCTGAATGTGTATAAAATTTCAATTCTAGGAATACTTAAAGGACATTGGATCATCAAGCGATCTAGGGGCCCTGTTATTAAACCATGTTAAAATTTGCAGTTATTGCAGCTTAACACAGGACTTAACCATGCGGGAGCTGCAGATTTTATGTGGTAACTATTTGGAATATTCCCAGCATTTGCTGTTAGAGGTGCTGTGTTGAATTTGTAGCTACCACCTGGTAATTTGCTTGGCATTTGGATGCAAATAATTTCTACCTCCTATTTAGGAGGCAGTAAGTGGGTTCTGTGCTAAAGAACGCTGATTAACGAGCGATATTTGCAATGCACTAATTACAAAATGCCTTCCTTGCCCATTCTCAACACATGACACACCCCATAACACAGAAAGCATTAGGATCTCTTTGTTTCCAGTATGTTACCAGACTACAGTACTTTTTAAGACTATTCGATTATAATTTATTATCATTTATTAAGATTTTCTAGACTGCCACTTCAAAATTATTGTAGCGGTTTACAAAGCTAAAATATAAATAAAACAAGAAAGGAACGCCATAGAATGATAGGACAGATCTATACACATATACACTAGGGGGTCCTTTTACTAAGGTGTGCTGAAAAATGTCTGGCGGTAGTGTAGGCGCAGGTTTTGGGCATGCAACGATCCATTTTTCAGTGAACCTGTAAAATAAGTACATAAGTAATGCTACACTGGGAAAAGACCAAGGGTCCATCAAGCCCAGCATCTAGTCCACGACAGCGGTCAATCCAGGCCAAGGGCACGTGGCAAGCTTCCCAAATGTACAAACATTCTATTCATGTTATTCCTGGAATTGTGGATTTTTCCCAAGTCCATTTAGTAGCGGTTTATGGACTTGTCCTTTAGGAAATCGTCTAACCCCTTTTTAAACTCTACGAAGCTAACCGCCTTCACCATTTTGCTGAAAATGGATGTGCAGCAAAATCAAAATTGCCGCGTGTCTATTTTGCGTAAGCAACCTTACCGCCAGCCATTGATCTAGCGGTAAAGTCTCACATGGTAACCAGGCAGTAATGACCTACACTTGTCAAATGCCACTTAGCAAACTTTCGATACGCACGTCCGGAAATAAAAATTTTTTGTCGGCCGCGCCTGTCGTACTCACACTAAAAATGAAATTACCACAAGAACCCTGCAGTAGCCAGTCAGTAACTCCATTTTGGCATGCATTGAGTGCATGTAGACGCTTACATGGCTTAGTAAAAAGGCCCCTAGGACAACATGCACCATCCAAACCAAAATAAAAAAAAATATATATATTATAATACAAAGTAATATACAAATATTATAAGTGTATCCCCTCAATCCCCCAAAAGAGCTGGCACCCCAAATGCCACGACAAAAAAAAAAAGAGTTTTCAGATGCTTTTTAAAACTAGGCAACAATTAAACATACCTTAGATCACTAGGAAGACTGTTCCAAAGCACGGAAGTGACCCCCCCCCCCCCCCAAAAAAAAAAAAATGCTCTAGTCTGGGTAATAGCTTTATGAGCATCAGACAATGCTGGGAGATATGATGGAGGTCTATAAAATACTGAGTGGAGTGCTACAGGGGTAGATGTGAATCGCTTGATTATTCTTTCCAAAAATACAAGGACTAGGGGGGCATGCAATGAAGCTACTAAGTAGTCAATTTAAAACAAATCGTAGAAAAACTTTCTTCACTGAATGTGTGATTAAACTCTTGAATTCGTTGCCAGAGAATGTGGTAAAAGCAGTTACTCTAGCAGAGTTGAAGGTTTGGATAATTTCCTGAAAGAAAAGTCCATAAGCCATTATTACGAGGCAGTTGGGAAGATCCACTGCTTATTTCTAGGATAAGCAGTGTAAAATCTGTTTTATACTTGTGGGATCTTCTAGGTACTTGAGATCTGGATGGGCCACTATTGGAAACAGGATATTGGCCTTGATGGACCTTCAGTGTGTCCCAGTATGGCAGCGCTTATGTTCTTAGGTTCTTATTAACCTTGGGTGAGAGGCAGAACGCAAAGCTCTATTTGGTACATATGACACTATGAGGTAAAAAGGAGTATTCTCATGCTCCACGTTATGGGTCAGTACCAACATCTTAAACTGAATGCAGTATCTGACCGGCAACCAATGAAATCTTACATACAGTGGAGTAATATCTCTCTATATAAAAGGCAACACCAACGTTCTATGAAGCCTCCAGCCGGAAGTGTGAAGGGGGCGAGATATCCGGTTTCCCTATGAGTGTCTGCCCCGCCGTCTCTGTAACACAGTCAGTGAAGGAAAACAGCAGAGCACGAAATCAAATCGCTGGCTCTGTAACAGTGAAGGACTCAGAGGGGGGAGGGGAGAGAGGCCAGAGGGCAGGGACACACACACTCCCACATGCACACAGAAGAAAACATTGCTAGCCCCCGTTTCATTTGCATCAGAAACGGGGCTTTTTTACTAGTGTTTTATATTTACACGAGTTAGTCAACAACATAATTGCAACTATTTCAGTGCTGACGAAAGCAACCCCATGTAAATCATGATCCCATAATCCAACTGCAAGATAAAAAATGCATGGATCAAGGTGTGTAGACTAGAAACAGTCAAAATATGCCGAACAGCTTGCAACTTCCACAACATACTGTATTGTTTTGCATCAAAATTGACAAAACATACAGCATTTTGAAGTCACATTAAAGTAGATGTATTTTAGCTCTTATTAGAGTAAAAAATATTGAGGCACAGTAAACCATTTTTTATAAATTGAGCAACCTGTCATAATTTCACCTTGTGTGTAGGTAGTATTAGTGAATATTAATTGTGAGTATCTCAAAAATCTTATAGACTGGTTGTGTCCCCAGGACTGGTTGAGAACCCTTGATATAGATTGATTTGTATCTCATTAGCGATATAACCAAGTGAAATTTGTTTGAGCTGTTTCCTGGCTCACATTAACAGAGTTCTCCTAATGAAACATTATTAATGAGCATGTGCTGTATGTATCGAATTTTGCTTCATGTACTAGGAAAGTTTTTTTGATTCATACCGAGTTTGCTATTTTTATTCCACAGAAATGCTTGGAAGATGCACAAACTCAGGCGACTCTACTTTGTTTGGGTTTGCAGGGACATCCAGTCTTTTCACTGGTTTGCAGACCTTCTCTGTGCATTGTATGACAAGGTATGCAATTTCATAGTGTTTCAGGCATGGTGCATGAACAAATAAAAAAAAGATCTGCAAGGGACAAAAATAAATGAAAATCAACAAACACAATCCTTTTTATTGAATGAACATAATACATTTCTTGACTAGGTTTCTGGAGCTAATACGCCCTTCCTTAGGTCCAAATTGGATAATTCTCAAAACCTTTTATATGGGTAAAACTATGCTTGTTTTGCACAAAATGGGCTAAACAAAAAAATTGTACACCCTATGTGCAACAGTGTACCTACAGCTGTGTGCAAATGCATGCTTCAATGAATCTCTAAGTCACTGTTTCTCAACCCACTCTTGGATGCACACTTAGCCAGTTGGGCTTTCAGGCAATGTTCTCTCTAAGTTTTACTGGCCTGTGTGCACATGTTTTCAGCCTCAATTCAATGTATGCAGTGTAGCCTATGCTCACAATAAAGAAACCCAGCAAACATTTTGTGTTGGGCATCCAAGAGGGGAGGGATAGCAAATTGGGAAGGTGATGCTTTGGGTAGGATGGACTCAGTTTTGGGCTCCTCCTTTGCTCAGTTGTGGTTGCCTACGCACCCTCCCATTGGTGTTGTTTAACTTGTTGGACATTATTGGATAACAGAGGGGAGGTTTGCAGAGTTGGGTTTGTGAACCCTAGTAGGTTCCAGTCTAGGTAGGATGGGGGACATGCATTTGCAAGGATCAAGGAGATCCGTAGCTTTCTGGTGTCAGCACTGGGTGAGTTTAGCGACTTCCATGAAATGACCAGTTGGGCTTTTGCCAAATGACCTGGCATCACCACAGTGGGTTTTGGGTGGCCTAGTTATGGTCAGTTGATGCACTCCAAATTGGCTAGGATGTTATCATCTAGCCAGGTGGCTGAATGTGACAGTTGACAGTTTGTATCTGATGACAATTAATATAATTGACTCAAATGACATCATGTTTTATACAGGGCATATTTGTTACTAGGCTGGAATGGGATGCATAAGTTCATTGAATTATTATATAGTAGTTTAATTCTGTTTATGAAGGTGTGGCCTTATTTTGCCATAACTCTTGTGTTTGTTGTTATTTGAGGAGGGAGGGTGTATGTGTGAATACCCACATTATGAATATTCATAAAATAGATGTACATACAATGGGCTATGAGATAGACATCTTAGCCTGAAAACAACTAAAATGATAAGCCATCGTGAAAAGTGAAACATCCAACTTTTGGATGCCAAGAAAGCAGCACAAAAACAACGGTCTGGCATCATTTTGTGAGAAATGGCCACACAGATGTCCCTGCATAGTAGAGGGACAGCCCAGAGGTCAGTGCAGTGGACTGTAAATAATGGAACCCAGGTACACTTCACAGCATAACTCCTATATGTTGTATTTTGAGCCCTCCAGGAACAGAAAAAAAAAACTACTCTGGCCAATATTCAGCATCGGTTAAGCAGCTGGGAACAGCTGCCAAAAAGTTAACTCACTTGTCGTTGGCTAACTGATCATTTTCAGTGGTGCTTAACCAGTTATTTTCTATAAAAATTACTGCTTAGCACCAAAGTGCAAGCCAGCTATGTCGAGGGCATTCTGGGGGGTGTTTTGGGGGCGGAGTCTGGTTAGCTCCTAATTTTCAGAGATAACTGGAAAGTGTTGGCGCATACATAAGACCGCATAAATAGCTGTCCTATCTTTATGCGCTAACGTATAGCTGGTTAGCTCTGAATATCGAGTTAACCTGGCATATGCTAGCTGACTGAAAAAAAACACAGATATTCAATGTTGGCGGTACAGTGACGATCCTAGGTCGGCTGCCACCCGGGGCAGATTGCCGATACGCACCCCCCCCCCCCCCCCCGGGTGCATTCTTGGCTGCTAGGAGCAGCCGTGCGGCTCTCGGCTCCACTGGCTTCCTGCTCCCTCTGCCCCGGAACAGGAAGTAACCTGGCTCTTCTTATGTCCTGTCCATTTTGAGACATCCATCTGCATTGAAAATGAGTAACAGTGGGTACCAGAATATGCAAATGTATCTCATGCATATTCATTGTGGTAATCTCGAAAGCCTGACTAGTGAGATATGCCTCTCAGAGCGAGCTGTGAACAGAAGCTAGTACAACATCTACATGGTACAAGGTTAAACACAACACCAACAGAAGGTAATCACTCCACTGAAGATCAAATGCCAAGCAAAGGATTGTAAAACAAAAAATCCTCTCTCAGATGAGGTCCACAATGAAGTCTTTATTTAAATAAGTAAAATGAGTGACCCAACACGAGTCGTGTTTTGGCCCTATCGGCCTGCATCAGGGGTCTACTACGACAAGTAATAAAATATATAAAAACATCTCCACATAAAATTAAAAATAATAAAGAAGAAAACAAATTATATATCATACATATGAGGAAGAAAACATACCTAGGAATTTGTAAGAAGTACGTATTCCTAGAACAGTTGAATTACAGCCAAATTTCCTATAGCGTATAAAATAAAATAAAAAAAAATATTGATCAAAAGAAATATGTATGTATATAAAAACATAAGACAAAGCACATGATATAAGGGTCACAAATATAAATAATATAAGAAGCTAAGTTATTATGTATATCCATTTAGATTGCAATTTATACATAGACATCTAAAACTGAAACATATTAAAACAGGCTGATCATTATATGTATCCATGGATTGTAATTGAAATCTTTAATATGTTTGTTCATGAGAAATATCTTCCCAGTTTCTGCTCAGTTTATTTGTTAATATGTTTCAATTTTAGATGGCTATGTACAGATTGCAATCTAAATGGATATACATAATAACTTAGCTTCTTATTTGTTTGCTTTCTCATATGTATGATATATAATTTGTTTTATTTTTTCTATATGACTCCTGAGGAAATTAGAAAGCCATTGGATAGGAGGTAGTGTCCTATTGTGGACTAAGAACTGGAAACAAGAGAGGAGACAGAGAGTAGGGTTAAATGGTTAGTATTCTCAATGGAGAAGGGTAGACAGTGAGGTTCCCCAGGGGTCTGTGCTGGCATAGGAGCCAACGTTTTAGAATTATTGGGGGTGCTAAGCCCAATGGCAATAACCCCTCCCTGGACACATACAAGGAATTCTCTCAATATTGGGGGTGCTCAAGCACCCACAGGACCCACAGAGCTGGCTCCTATGTGTGCTGGGACCACTGCTCTTTAACATATTTTTAATATTTTTAAATAGTCTAGAGATGGGAATAAAAGTGAGGTAATTAAATTTGCTGATGACACAAAGTTATTCGAAGTTGTTAAATCACAATAGGATTTTGAAAAAATTGCAAGAGAACCTTATGAAACTGGGAAATTGGGCATCTAAATGCGAGCAAGGGCAAAGTGATGCAAGTAGGAAAGAGGAACTCAAACTACACGATGCAAGGTTCTACATTAGGAGTCACCATCCACGAAAAGGATCTAGGTGTTGTCGTTGGAACCCTCTGATCATTATGTAGTGACAGTTAAGAAAGCAAATAGAATGTTAGGAATTATTAGGAAAGGAATGGAAATAAATAGAGAATATTATAATGCTTTTGTATTGCTCCATGGTATGACTGCACCTCGGATACTGTGTTCAATTCTGGTTTTCGCATCTCAAAAAAGATATAGCGGAATTAGAAAAGGCACAGAGAATATGGCGAAAATGATAAAAGGGATGGGACAACTTCCCTATGAGGAAATGCTAAAGAGGCTAGGGCTTTTCAGCATGGAAAGAGATGGCTGAGGGGAAATTGGATAGAGGTCTATAAAATACTGAGTGGAGTGGAATGGGTAGATGTGAATCGATTGTTTATTCTTTCAAAAAATACAAGGACTAGGGGAGATGCAATGAAGCTAATAAGTAACAAATCAGAGAACATATGTCTTCACTCATTGTGTAATTAAACTCTGGAATTCATTGCCAGAGAGTGTGGTAAAACAGTTAGTTTAACAGGGTTTAAGAAAGGTTTGGATAATTTCCTGAAAGAAAAGTCCTTAAGCCATTATTGAGATGTACTTGGGGAAGATCCACTGCTTTTTTCTAGGATAAGCAGCATAAAATCTGTTTTTCTCTTTTGGAATCTTACCAGGTACTTGTGGCCTGGATTGGCCACTGTTGGAAACAGGATACTGGGCTAGATGGACCTTCAGTCTGTCCCAGTATGACAATGCTTATGTTCTTATGTTATATTCTGATGCATTGTACTGTGACCCCCTTAGCTTGATATTGGTGCATGGTGTAAGGTCTGAAGAATTTACATTGGGAAGCGGAACACAGCAAAGGTGCCTGATGTTGCCATTGCTGTTAGACTTGGCCATGGAGCCATGCACATCCAGTTTGATATGCGGATGACACAATAATATTTGTGAAAAATCCCCTTCAGTTGTGGACTTTCTTAATTAAAGAATTGTCACTTCTTGGAAAAGTGTCACAGTTCCCTTTCAGATTAGTGAGGAAAGAAGTATACTACTGGGAATCCAAATTTCTAAAACGGTGAAAGATCTGTTTCAACTGAATTATGGGAAACTGACTGCTAAAATACAGGAAGAGTTACATACATAGGGATAATTAATTTGCCCTGATGGGGGCAGGTACTACTACTACTATTTAACATTTCTAAAGCGCTACCAGGGTTGCGCAGCGCTGTACTATTAACAAAGAAGGACAGTCCCTGCTCAAAGGAGCTTAAGCCACTATCATTTAGGATTCTGCCAGGTACTTGTGACTACTAGTAGAAGCAGGATATTGGGCTAAATTGACCATTGGTCTGACCCAGTATGGCTATTCTTATGTTCTTATATACTACTGATGTTTTGTTTATGTTTTCTCATTTCCCCATAACTCTGCACTGACCCCACTTTACCTCAAGAATTTTACAAGGTAGGCCTGAGTGGTGGATACAGGAGGGTGGGGCGGAGGCTTTAGAGGAAAGGGAGGTTTGAATGGGGAGGAATTTGATTGGGAGGGTCTTTGGGGTGGGGAGTTTGTAATTGGTGGGGGGGAGGGACATCAGGAAGAGGAGGTTGCGATTGGAGGGAGTATTAGGGGAGCGTACTTTCAACTTGGCCAAGTCCTTTAAGAAACAACCCAGAACATTGGGCCATGGCTCTGCGACCTGATACTCCTGTTCAAGAAAAATAATGCCTGTGTTAATGCCATAACACATATTAACAGCTGCCCCCTAAAAAGTTGTAACAACCATTTTTAAAGGAGATGCATTAAATCATATGTTTATATAATCCCTCATAGCTTTGGAAGGAAAATCGACCAGACTACCTCAACATCCGGTTGTACGTTAGTCAAAGCAGTGGAATACAGGTATGATGCTGAATGCTGATGGTAAATACGTTAGATCTATTGATATTAGAATCAGAAGTAGGTTAAATGGGGTTCAAGCAGTACAGCTGTTAAATAAAATTTTAAGTTGCTGATAAAAATGTTTTAATAGCAAGAAAATCCTAATTTAGGGGTCCTTTTACTAAACAGTGGTAGGCACTAATGTGCGGCCCCTGTGTGCAAAAATGCACTACTGAGGGGCGTGCTCAGGCATCTTGCGATAATTCAAGCATCTGCGCATGCTTCCCTGGCACTAAAAAGTACATGCTGGGGGCATGTTTGGAGGGCAGAGAGAAGGCGTGTCCAGTGTAGCTCAGGGGCGTAGCCAAGCTTCGGCGGGAGGGGAGTCCAGAGCCCGAGGTGAGGGGGCACATTTTAGTCCCCCCCTCCCCGCTGTCATTTTTGACACCCCCCTTCCCCCCCCCCCCCCCCCCCCGCTGCCACCACCACCTTTGACCCTCCCCCGGCGCCAACCCTTTCAACACCCTCTTCCCGCCGCTGCCGCCAACCCTCCTCCGCCGTCTGGTACCTTTGCTGGCGGGGGTTCCAAACCCCCGCCAGCGGAAGTCCTCTTCTCCGGCGCAGCCACATTGCTGATCTGCAAGGGCAGGCTTCTGTTTCTGTGAGTCTGACATCCTGCAAGTACAGAAACAGAAGCTTGCGCGGTCGCGTTGCTGATCTGCAAGGGCAGGCTTCTGTTTCTGTGAGTCTGACATCCTGCAAGTACAGAAACAGAAGCTTGCGCGGTCGCGTTGCTGATCTGCAAGGGCAGGCTTCTGTTTCTGTGAGTCTGACATCCTGCAAGTACAGAAACAGAAGCTTGCGCGGTCGCGTTGCTGATCTGCAAGGGCAGGCTTCTGTTTCTGTGAGTCTGCCCTTGCAGATCAGCAACGCGGCTGTGCCAGAGAAGAGGACTTTGGCTGGCGGGGGTTGGGGACCCCCGCCAACAAAGGTACCCGACGGGGGAGGGGGAGTCGAAGAGGTTGGCAGTGGGGGGGGGGGGCAGGGCCAAATCTACGGGACCCCATGCACCCATGTAGCTATGCCCCTGGTGTAGCTACATTGCCACACGCCAACCGATAAGTGCACGGTTAGCTCGTGAGTCCTTTCTGCCTACTAAATGGATGTCGGTAAGGGTTCACATGCTAATAGCCACGCACTGATTTGGAAATTAGCACCTGGCCATTAATGGGAAATGTGGAAATGCAGCCATTTTAAAGCCATGCTAAAAGTGGCCTCAGTGTGCGGGGAAAACCCTTGTGCTAATTGTAACGCGTGGCTTCTTTTAGCGCACCTTAGTTAAAAGGACCCCTAATGTGTAGTCAGGATTTTTATTTATCCATCCTGTATTCTGAACATAAATGCTTTCTAAACAAAAGATGAATAAAAAAAAAATTCCATAGTTTGCTGCACCATAACGTACAATTAGTAACACTTATCAAATCATTTAGCAAAACTTTTCCGATAGACACAGCGTATCTAATTGAATTGTGCATGCCATCAATTGTGCCCATTATTGCAGCAGTAATTTAAGATCGTTGTGAAGCAATGTGACCAACTGTATCTTGGTTTTATTTCTTAACATATTACTTTTAGAATGATAATATGCACGCAAATTTGGAATGAATTACCAAAATCCTTAAAAATAACACATGACATAGTGAACTTTCGTAAACTATTGAAAACGTATTTATTTAAGAAAGCATACAATAACAATTCATCCTAAATGCAAATTAGCAAAACGTATCTATTCAACATGTATTCTCTATATCTTAACTGTTTTTTTGCTAAATTATCTTGATTTGTAGTTTAATGCTCCTAATTGTTCAAGTTAATTTTGTCATGAATGAAGTTTAACCTATTACCTTCAGCTCTTATCATAAGACGAACTTTCCTCCTGTAACCTAACCCACTCTGTCCCTATACCTCAACTATGTATTTCTCCTATCCAGAACTGGTAATCACCACTTACGGAACTATGTAAGCCACATTGAGCCTGCAAATATGTGGGAAAACGTGGGATATAAATGTTATAAATAAATAAATAATGGATAAAATAAATAAAAATAGTTTATTGAACCTTAACAAAGAGTTTAATTTTTAATTCACATTGTTACAGTAAATTCAAATAATTGGCCCTTTGTTTTCCTTGCCGTTATAAATGTTTTGTAGTCATAAGTAGAGGTGAAAGGGTATTAGGCTTCTTTGTATTTCTGATCTACCAACATGTGGAATCCCTAAGGTCCTATTAAAAAGTGCACATAACGGGTCGATATTCTGCCAGGAGAAGTGGATGGGTTTTTTTTAGCTGTCACCAGCTTTATTCCCTGATAGAAACGTGATGACAGATAAAGGCAAATGGCCCATCCTCAGCAACCACTATCTCCTCCTTTCTCTAAGAGATACTGCTTGCCTGTCCCATACTTTCTTAAGTTCAGACAAAAGTCCTTATCTCCACCAGGTTTATGCGACCGGTTATCTCTTACCCGGTTAAGTACGATATTCAGTACATAACCTCAGAAACATAGGCGTAGACTGGGGGGGGCGAGGGGGGGGGGGCAATGCCCCCCCAAACGACGATGACGTGGACTGGCGCTAGAATGAAAAAAAAAAAAAAAACAAGCAGGCACGCGCTCGTCTCCGTCCGCTTCGCTGCTTCCCTGCCCTCTCTGTCTGCGTCCCGCCCGAAAGGAAATGACATCAGAGGAAGGCGGGACGCAGACAGAGAGGGCAGGGAAGCAGCGAAGCAGACGGAGACGAGCGTGTCTATAATCTACCCCCTCTCTTCCTACCCTCCGGCGCAGGCAGCACCAATCTTCTCTAAGCCTTTCTTGTTCCTGGCAGCGGTAGCGACGTACACGCTGCCTTCAGCTCTGCCCCGAAGCCTTCTCTTCAAGTTCCTGTTCCCGCATAGGTGGGAACAGGAACTTGAAGAGAAGGCTTCCGGGGCAGACCGAAGGCAGCGTGTACGTCGCTACTGCTGCCAGGAACACAGAAAGGCTGAAGAAGACTGCTGCCTGCACCGGAGGGAGGGAGGAAGAGAGGGGGTAAACGGAGTCACGATCCTGGACCTCGCGGGGGGGGGGGAGGGGGCAGCAGAGGGAAGATGAATGGGACTGGGAGGGTGGAGAGCAGAGGGAAGGAGTAAGAGATGGATGGGACTGGGAGGGGTGGGTGGGGAGCAGAGGGAAGGACCAGGAATTGGATTGGACTGGACTGGGAAAGGAGGTCAGAGGGAAGGAGCAGGAGATGGATGGGACTGGGAGGGGTGGGAAGCAGAGGGAAGGAGCAAGAAATGGATGGGACTGGGAGGGTGGGAAGCAGAGGGAAGGAGCAGGAGATGGATGGGACTGGGAGGGTGGGAAGCAGAGGGAAGGAGCAGGAGATGGATGGGACTGGGAGGGTGGGAAGCAGTGGGAAGGAGCAGGAGATGGATGGGACTGGGAGGGTGGGAAGCAGTGGGAAGGAGCAGGAGATGGATGGGACTGGGAGGGGTGGGAAGCAGAGGGAAGGAGCAAGAGATGGATGGGACTGGGAGGGGTGGGTGGGGAGCAGAGGGAAGGACCAGGAATTGGATTGGACTGGGAAAGGAGGTCAGAGGGAAGGAGCAGGAGATGGATGGGACTGGGAGGGGTGGGAAGCAGAGGGAAGGAGCAAGAGATGGATGGGACTGGGAAGGGTGGGTGGGGAGCAGAGGGAAGGAGTAAGAGATGGATGGGACTGGGAGGGGTGGGTGGGGAGCAGAGGGAAGGACCAGGAATTGGATTGGACTGGGAAAGGAGGTGAGCAGAGGGAAGGAGCAAGAGATGGATGGGACTGCGAGGGGTGGGGAGCAGAGGGATGGACCAGGAGATGGATGGGATTTGGAGAGGTCAGGCACAGCAGAGGGAAGGAGCAAGAGATGGATGGGACGGAGGGATGGTGAGCAGAGGGAAGGAACAGAAGATGGATGGGACTGCGAGGGGTGGGGAGCAGAGGGATGGACCAGGAGATGGGATTTGGAGAGGTCAGGCACAGCAGAGGGAAGGAGCAAGAGATGGATGGGACGGAGGGATGGTGAGCAGAGGGAAGGAACAGAAGATGGATGGGACTGGGAGGGGTGGGGAGCAGCGGGAAGGAGCAAGAGATGGTTGGGACTGGGAGGGGTGGGGAGCAGAGGGAAGGAGCAAGAGATGGATGGGACTGGGAGGGTGGGGAGCAGAGGGAAGCCTACTGGAAAGAAGACACTGCATAAAACAGAAGACACTGGGATCAAAGCGAATAGAAAAACTAAATGATCAGACAACAAAGGTAAATAAAAGTTTATTTTATTCATAATTTATTAATTGAAATGTGTCAGCTTTTTGAAATGTGCATCTGTGATATTTTGCCTGTAAATTTCATTTCCTTCCTCCATATTAGCATATTCATTTGCATATGTATATATGCAAATGATATGCTAATATGCTCCGCCCATTCTTTGCCCCCCCCAAATGAAACAGTCAAACTATGCCTATGCTCAGAAAGATAGGAGTGAATTTTACGCAGTCCGATTTAACCACTTAACTTAGGAGGCTTAAGTACTGAATACTGGCACTTAACTGCATAAGTGGTGGCTCTGCCCACGAACCACGCGCAAAATAGCTGGGTTTAAGTTTAGCGGCATGTGGTAATATTCAGCAGAACCTACCCGGTTGAGTGACACTGCATATCAGCAGATAGCCCTGAACGAGTGATTTGACTGACTAGGAGCCGTGTCTGGCCTGTTAAATCATTTTGAATAACAACCCCAAAATGGATTGCTATGACAAACTAGTCTTCCTCTTCCTCTCACCAACCTTCATACAATATATTTATGAGTCCAATAAGCATGGATCTGTAATTGACTATCAAGAGTTATAGCGTTATTAATAATGCAAGGGTCCTCACTGAGGGCTAAATTCAGTAAATAATGCCCAAAATATATGCGCCCAAAAAAATCGGCACCCAATGCTATCTATAAAGGATGCTCCAGGATGAATGGTCTTTATAGAATAGCATTTGGTGCCGACTTCTGTGTCCAACTTACTGTTGGATTATTTGTAGTAAATAATTAGCAGATTTTAGTACACACAGCTTCAGCTTTAGAAATGTTAATTTCTATCTTCATCTCTCTCTCATTCACCCCTGAATAATTCACTGCTGAGTCACTTTAAAGTTGAAGTAACAAAACATCTGTTTACTCACAGTTTGTAGTTAGATTATAATCAGACAGGCTTATATATACATATTACTATACATTTGTCTTATCAGCTCCTTCCTTGTGCTTAGATGGTAATGGATGCTCACACCACCATAGATCCTCTCAGGTTAGGAGAGATCATGAGCTCCATGTGCTCCATGTGCTGCATGTGCTGCATCTACCCCCCACAGGAAGTTGCATAGCTATGTGACCTCTCTAAGTAATTCACATCAGAGGTCACAGAGTAATCACAGAGAAATAATAGGTGACAGGCAATGCATGTAAAATACAATTACATTCCAACAAACCCCTTCTCATGCATAACTGTCATGCAATTATTTATTCATACAAAGTCCAAGCTTTATACGCAGATTCACAAAACGTTCTCTGGGTAACGGTTTGGTCATGATGTCAGCTGTCATCTCACTGGTGTGACAATAGTGTAGACTGATGACCCCTTCTTTTGCCAACTCTCGCACGTTGTGGTATTTCGTTGCGATGTGCTTGGTGCGTGACTGAACCTTGTCATTCTGTGACAGTCGGATGCAGCTCTGATTATCTTCCATTATCTGGATTGGTCTCTTTTCAGCTATTCCGAAATCCAGCAAAAGTTTTTTCAATCCACATCAGTTCTCTGCACGCTTCCGATACAGCCACATATTCAGCTTCTGTAGAAGACAAACTCACAATACTTTGTTTATGACTGGCCCATGAAATTTGTACATTTCCATACATAAACACATATCCACTTGTGGATTTATAATCAGAATGATCCCCTGCCCAATCTGAATCACAGTAACATATTAGTTTTGGATTACTATTGGCTGAAATCTTTAATTTACAATCAATGGTACCCTTTAAATACCTTACCATCCTTTTAACTGCAGTCCAATCTGATTTGGTAGGTGAGCTGACCCTTCTGCTCAAAATTCCTACTGCATTTGCTATATCAGCCCTGTATGTGGTAGCTAGATATAAAAGCTTACCTATGGCTGATCTATATTGGATGTTATCTGGTAAAGGTTCTCTTACTGTTTCATCCTTCAGAAAATCAGTGATCATGGGAGTGCTTACAACTTGGGCATCTTGCATACCTAAACTTTCAATAAGCTCATTTATTTTCTGCTTCTGGCTTAGAAGATAAGAACCATCATTTTGTTTCTCAATTTCTATACCAAGATAGTATGACACATTACCCAGTTCTTTTATCTCAACATTGAGGTTTAAACACTTTACAATGTCCTTGTACTCTTGCTCACTTTTGCTTGCAATGAGCAGATCATCAACAAAAGCTAAAATGTATGCATATTGTCCATTTGTGCACCTAGTGTACAAACATTTATCTGCTTCACCTTGCTTAAATCCTAAATTTGTCAATATTTCATGCAATTTATCATTCCAACATTTTGCACTTTGCTTTAATCCATAAAGACCTTTGTTTAATTTACACACTAGCTGTCTTTGTTTTGTATTTATGAAACCTGTTGGTTGTTCCATGTACAAGTCTTCAGTTATTTCTCCATGAAGAAACGCTGTTTTCACATCAATGTGGTTGACTTGCATGCCTTTTGAGACTGCAATGCTCAGAAGTGTTCTGATTGTCGTGTGTTTCACTACAGGTGCAAACACTTCATCAAAATCTTCTCCATATTTTTGAAGATATCCCTTTGCCACTAATCTGGCTTTATACCTTTCCACTTTTCCTTGTGCATTCCTTTTTAACTTGAATACCCATTTGCATCCTATAGCTTTCTTGCCAGGAGGTAATTTTGTAAGAATCCAAGTATTATTTTTATCCAATGCATCAATTTCTTCTTGTGCAGCTTTATGCCATTCAGCAGCTTCTTCTGCTGGCATTTTCTCAATCTCATCCCATGTTAAGGGCTCTTGAGCTTTTGCTGACTTTGTTAGGTAAGACAGTCTTGGGGGTGGAACACCTTTGTTTTCCCTGGATGAGCGTCTGACAACAGGTTGGTCCGACCTTTCCGCATCCTCTATATCTGAGAGTCCTTCTCCAATTGATTCCCCTTCTCCAACTGTACTGTCTTCTTCAATGATCCTTTCTGTGTCTGCTTCCTCTGCCTGTTCCTCGTTAGATACAGATGAGTTGCTTTCAGACATCTGCCTTGGTATGGCATTTATATACACTGGCATGTCTATTATGGTTCTAGTTTCATATTCTGGATGATAAGGCTCATCTGGGATAATCCAGCCTTTATCAACCCTTTTGTTTTCATCAAAATATGTAACATGTCTTATGCCAACAATGCCAGTTTTCAGATTCAAAATTCTATATCCTTTGTGTCCTGGAGCATAGCCAACTAAAATGCCCCTTTCTGTTGTGGAATCCAGCTTATGCCTTCTTTGCTTTGGTTCATGAGCATATGCTGTACTTCCAAATGTTCTTATGTGTGACAGGTTTGGCTTCCTACCATGCCATGTCTCATGTGGTGTGCGCTCAGCGCCTTTAGTTGGCATTCTGTTTTGTAGGTACACTGCTGTGAGAATGGCTTCCCCCCATAGTCTTTTAGGGAGATTGCTATCTGACAGCATACATCTGGTCATTTCCACAAGTGACCTAAATTTTCTCTCTGCAACAGAATTTTGCTCTGGTGTATAAGCTACTGTTGTGATATGCTGAATGCCTTCTTGTTCTAGAAATGTGCGCATGCTTTGTGAAGTGAACTCACCACCATTGTCGGTCTGAAGAACCTTTGGTTTTCGTTCAAATTTATTGCTCACCATGGCTACGTATTTCTTCAGCATGTCTGTGACTTGACTTTTTTCTTTCAGCAAATAGGCCACACAATATCTAGAGAAATCATCCAAGAATATTAGCACAAATCTGTTATTTCCCAATGATGGGATATTAAACGGTCCACATAAGTCACTGTGTATTAAGTCCAGCACTTTATTACTCCTATTTCCTGTGTATGCAGGAAATGAGGGTCTCACACCTTTTTGAGTAACACAGTCTATGCATTTCTCCATTTTACCAGCATCTGCACTTATCTGAATGCCGGTGGCCAGTTGCTTACTGTAAAGATCCTGGATCACCTTAGAATCACGATGTCCCAGGCGGCGGTGCCAGATTTCCAGACTACATTTACCATCATTCTTCCTTACTTGCGCCATATGTGAGGCTTCACCTGAAATGCTCAGTTTATAAACATCATTATGCATAAAAGCTTCAGCATACACTTCATCATTTTTAGAGATTGTGCACTTACTGTTTTCAAAATGAATCACAAATCCCTTCTTATCTAATGTAGATACACTAAGCATATTGCAAACTGCTTGGGGAATATACAAGACATCACTTACAGGAATTTCTTTAACTTCATTAGACACTTTGCATTTTAAGAATCCAATACCTTTTGCTTGGATCTTAGCAGTCCCTGCGTTTGCAGTTTTAAGAATACCTTCCTCTGGACACATTTCCTGAAAGAAATCCTTACAATTGGTTAAATGGCATGTGCTCCCCGAATCCAAAATCCAAGTACTTTCATTTGAATTATTATTTACCATAGTCAAAGATTTTTCTGCCATTAGAAAGCCCTTGTGTTTATCTTTGTCCTTCATACATTTCCTGGTTTGAAAATTCTTTAGTTCCATTGGCTTAGGTGAGCTAGAGGGAGTGTTTTGTGTTTCCTTACACCATTTAGATACATGTCCCTCCTTTCCACATGAGTAGCAAATCAGCTTGCCCTTGGGTGGAGTTTTCCCATAGCTCCGCCTTCCTCTGTTCTTTGCCAAGAAATTTGTTTCATTTCTCTCTGACTGACTTTGAGAACACATCTCCTCAGAATCATTTATTATGCATTCCTGCCTTAGTTTTGATGTTGTCTGTTCAAAAGATTGCCCTTCAATGGCCTCATTTACAGACCTAAAAACATCAAACTTCTTTGATAGTGAGGTAAAAAGAAATGCTCTTTTCAATGCATCACACATGGGAATTCCAGAAAGTTCTAGCTTTTGAAATGAAGACATAAGATGCATAATGTGATCATTACATTTACTTTTATCCCTTAATTTGGTTTCATTCAACTCTGCCAACCAAATTGGTTGCTGCTTTGCATATGTAGTTGCATACATAGTTCTCAGTTTATATAAAATGTCCTTTGGTGTATCTTTTCCCTCCACTAATATGGCTTGTTGCTCTGAGAGAGCTTCCAAAAGCATGCACTTCACATAATAGTTTGCATTGTCCCATTCAGCCATATTTTCAGCTGTTCTGTCTTGGTCTAAGCATATATTTAATCCTTTTGCTCGAAGGAGACATATGAATCTTAGTTCCCACAGCTGATAATTAAACTCAGTTAATCTAGGCACCTTGAGAGAATAGAACAATGGTGAATTTCCTCCCTCAGCCATTTTCTTAGCCTTCTGTCTGCTGTGTGGGGGGAGAGAGAGACAGACTGAATCTTTCCTTTAAAACTTAAGAGAAAAATGTGGCCTTTTTTCTGCCTGGTAATATTTCTCTTCTTTTTCAATTCCTGAGCCCCTGGGCCCATAACCCTTTTGTTGGATTATTTGTAGTAAATAATTAGCAGATTTTAGTACACACAGCTTCAGCTTTAGAAATGTTAATTTCTATCTTCATCTCTCTCTCATTCACCCCTGAATAATTCACTGCTGAGTCACTTTAAAGTTGAAGTAACAAAACATCTGTTTACTCACAGTTTGTAGTTAGATTATAATCAGACAGGCTTATATATACATATTACTATACATTTGTCTTATCAGCTCCTTCCTTGTGCTTAGATGGTAATGGATGCTCACACCACCATAGATCCTCTCAGGTTAGGAGAGATCATGAGCTCCATGTGCTCCATGTGCTGCATGTGCTGCATCTACCCCCCACAGGAAGTTGCATAGCTATGTGACCTCTCTAAGTAATTCACATCAGAGGTCACAGAGTAATCACAGAGAAATAATAGGTGACAGGCAATGCATGTAAAATACAATTACATTCCAACACTTACACCAGCTGAATCCAGGTGTAAATCCTGGCAGACATTCAAGGTATTCTGTAATACTGCATGCAGTTTTCTGGAATGCCCTGACTTGCCCATGCCCCTCCCTCGGAAACGTTCCCTTTTGTAGTTGTGCATGGATACACTTAGGCGCTATCCTATAACTGGGTGTATAAAGGGCCCTTTTACTAAGCCGCGTAGGCGTCTATGGTCGCCCAATGTGTGTCAGTTTTGAGTTACTGCCCGGCTACCACGTGGCCCATGCAGTAATTTTATTTTAGACACGCGTCTGCTATGTGCGCCGGAAAATATTTTTATTTTCTTGCGCGTGGGCGGTAATTGGCATTTTACGTGCGTAGGCCATTACAGCCCGGTTACTGTATGAGACCTTACTGCTAGGTCAATGGCTGGTGGTAAGGTCTCAGACCCCAACATGGAGGCATGGCAATTTTTATTTTGCCACACATCCATTTTCAGCAAAAAGTTTTAAAAATTCATTTTTTACAGGTGCGCTGAAAAACGATTCTGCATGTGCCCAAAACTACACTACCGCAGGCCATTTTTCAGCGCACCTTTCTAAAAGGGCCCCTAAGTGTATTTACGTATCTATCTGTTTCAGTCCCATTTCAGCACCTTGCGTCTACTACTACTTATAATTTCTAAAGCGCTACTAGACGTACGCAGCGCTGTATACTTGAACATGAAGAGACAGTCCCTGCTCGACAGAGCTTACAATCTAATTAGGACAGACAAACAGGGCAAACAAGAGATAAGGGAATATTAAAGTGAGGATGATAAAATAAGGGTTCTGAACAAGTGAATAAGGGTTAGGAGTTAAAAGCAGCACTCTTGATATGTGTTACTTTGACATTTTATTGATCTTATGTCTTTGTTTTGTGTGGTTTTGATTTTATTTGTATAAGATTTTATTTAGTCTTAAATATGATTTAAGTGTTTTTACTGTATGTTTATAAAATGTTAGTATGTATGATTGTAAATTGATTGTTTTATTTGGGTGAAATGTGGCCACGTCATGCATAGTATTCTTTTATTTTAAAATCTTTTTTATCTACGATTTGGATCTGGTGGTCTTCTGCTTGGGACACACATAGCCAGTCAGGTTTTCAAGATACCCATAATAAATATGCATAAGATAGATTTGCATAGAATTGAGGTAGAGCATGCATATTTAACGGTTGTATATTCATTGTAGATATCCTGAAAATTTGACTGGCTAGGTGTGTCCCGAGGACTAGGTTGAGAACCCCTCCTGTGAGATGTATATATATCGGGAATAATATAATGAAATATCTAATTAAAGCATCCTTTTTATCTTACTTTTTAAAGGAATTATGTGTTCACTGTCTCTGTGTCTGGCTCCATATCCCTCGCAAATAACTTTTCTATTTAGTTAGAGAAGTTATTTGTGAGGGATAGGGAGACAGAGCGTGTGGGGGTGGGTGAGGGAGTCAGGGGAGAAGAATCAGACATAGGTATTTTGTCTGGATCCACCTATGCTATTGGAATTGTCATTTCCTATTTTTATTTTGTGAATCTAATCCAGATAGAATTTTTACCACTATAGGTAGTGTACAAGCATCAGGACACCAGTAGATCCTCTCTATGTGTATAGGGGAGGGGTTAGTTTGGTGCTGGTCTGAAGCGTGAATCAGAATGTAAATATGTACTGCAATTTAGATGCAGACATAGGATTAGTATACTTCACTAAGAACAACAGCTTGCTCTACCCAAGCTGCAAAGGACTCAAATACAAATCAACTTACGCATCCAGTTTCTCCTACGTAAGCACACAACTATGGAACGCATTACCAAAAAGCCTTGAAAACTACGCACATGACCACCTAAACTTCCGGAAAAAACGAAAAATTAACCTGTTTAAAAAGGCATACCCTACCAATCCAACATAAATGCCTGATCTCTGCAACACAACAAAACTAAAGAACGTAATGGACATAACACAACTCTTCCATTGTACGATTCCCTAGTGTGGCTGTGCCACATGAACTTTATCTTACCACAATATCACTTTGTATTTGTTCACACCGGAGTCTGCAAACGCCTCTCCGGTACTATGTAAGCCACGTTGAGCCTACAAATAGGTGGGAAAATGTGGGATACAAATGTAACAAATAAATAATGGTAAGGGTTTGTAATCTAAGGGTCCTTTTACTAAGGTCACTGAAAAATGGCCTGTGGTAGTGTAGGCGCGGGTTCTGGGCACGCGTAGATCTATTTTTCAGCTTGCCTGTAAAAAAAATGCCTTTTTTAAAATTTTGGCCAAAAATGGACATGCAACAAAATAAAAATTGGCACGTGTCCATTTTGGGTTTGAGCCTTACCGCTAATCATGGACAGCGGTAAGGTCTTTTGCATTACCCGTGCAGTAATCGATTTTCGTCGCGTGATGGAACATAAAATATATTTTCTGGCGCACGTAGCGGACGCATGTAAAAAGTGAAATTACTGCACGGGCCACGTGGTAGCCGGGCAGTAACTCTGAATTGGCGCCCGTTGGGTGCGTGTAGGTGCCTACGCGGCTTAGTAAAAGAGCCCCTAAGGTCAGGAAGCTACATGGTTGAAGGCACTGTAAAATTGTAAGTGGAGGGAACAGCATCAGTAACTGAGTAGGAGAGGCTAAGTAGGTAAGTCAGGAAATTTGTTCAATTAAGGTCAGAGGTAAGATAAGGGTCTCTTTAACTATGGAAGAAAGGGGGCAAGCTGTCCTGTGCCCAGCTTAACAGGGGGGCAGGGGTGTGGCCAGACACCCAATTTTGGGGGGAGGCCTGGGCCCAAGATGGGTGGGCAGAAGAACTCCGCCTTGTCCCACAAGTGATTCGGTCTTGCCCTCTCTCGCCAGCGTGCCATATGGTCTCTCAAACACCCCCCCCCCCTCCCCTGTATACCTTTTAAATAGCAGATTTTCACTGGCAGCGAGCAGCAACTAATACACACTGCTTATGTTGGCACCACAGCCTTCCCGCTGATGCAACTTCCTGTTTCCGCATAGGTGGGAATACATCCGAGGGAAGGCTGTGGGGATGGTGCGATGAGTATGTATCAGTCGCTGCTCGCTGCAGGCAAAGGTCTGCTATTTACAAGGCTGGCAGGAGGGACAGTTGTTGGAAGTTTTCAGCTGGAGGAGCATCGGGATCCCTGCCAGCCACATCATAGGTATGCTGCTACTGGGTGGGCCTAAGCCCAAATTGGGTGGGCCTGGGACCACCCGGGCCCACCCTTGACTACGCCACTGCGGGGGGGGGGGGGGGGGTCCATAAATAAAAGTGGCTCTTAACACAGGGCCCACTCTGATCCAGCATTCTCTTTCCCTCTCCTCCCTTCCACTTTTTTCCCCCCATCCAGCATCTTTCGGGGAGGGGGGGCCAGGAAGCAGCATAAAAGCGTGGAGCCCGCCATCCATCTATTCCACTAATGGCTCTGCTGGTTCCACCCCTCAGAGCCAGGAAGTTCTGTAAGAAGGAGCAGGACCAGCAGAGCCATCAGCAGTGCAGATGGACAGTTACTCTGCTCATTTTGTACCGCTTTATTCCTCAGGAAGCAGCTTAGCTGGAGTGGAGGTAAGTTACACTACTGGACAAGGGGAGTGGGGAGAAAGAACACTGCTGGACTGGGGGCCCAGATCCTCATAAGTAGTTAATGTGGTCCTGGATAAGATGTGAGAGAGGAGAGGGGGTAAAGAGAATATAAAATATGTGCTATATTTCTTCATCCCACTCACATCCGTAAATTATCTTCAATATCTGCACTCATTCTTCTCAGATCTCATCACTCAAGACTATCCTGCCAGGATTATACAATTGGTTTGCAATTTTCCCCATTACATTAAATTAAACACAACAGCTGTGTTTATGGCAAAAATCCTACAGCATGCAAGCCAGAGAAAAATTTGTGAGTGATTAAAAATATCTTTCTTTTATTGTATAATGTGGTATAATGATAAAAAGGAAAGTAAATGAAATTAAACACACACAGAAAACAGCGCACATTTATAGAATGTTAATATTTTTGGAAGGATACTGCTGCCAGGAAAACCGCAGTTGAAACCTGTGTCTAACGTTTAATCAGAGTCTGTCATCCACTTTGATTTCCAGACTCCTTTCTTTTTGCAGTAATACAGCCATATCCTGAAGTTTACCGTTTACCCCCAAATTCTATATGTGGTGCCTCAAGTTGTGTGTCGCCCGACCGAATTGCACGTACAACTTAATTGATTAAAAAGCCAATCAGCGCTGATAATTGGTACATAACAACCAATTAGTGGCACTAATTGGCTTTAATTAGAATTTATACGCACAAGTTTTTAGGCGCATTATACAATGCGGTGTGAGTAAATTCTAATGTGCGCTGTTGAAAAGGGGGTGTGTGGGAATGGGCGGGTAGTGGGCATTTCAAAATACTATGCACACTATTATGGAATACACCCAATCTGCACTTAACTTAGGTACAGGTATTTAGGCCTGGTTTTAGGTGCTCTAAACGTGTGTGCACGTAGGCTTACTCTATAAACTACACCTAACTTTAGGCATAGTTTATAGAATCACGCTAAGCGCATGGTTTTTTTGGTGCCGAGTTTTAAGGTATCATTTATAGAATTTGGCACTTAGGCACTATTTTAGTTCTACTGAACAAGGGCAACATGTGCCTTTATAAAATAGGCTTCTAGTACCAGCTTTAAAAACTGGCATATACATGTGTGTGCACTCTATGCCCTTCATTCTATACCAGCTTGCTTAAAGGTAGGTTGCTGATTGCATGGATAAGTTATAGAATACCATGCGTTAGTTATATGTGTGTTAGCCACACGTGTACTCAGCGGTATTCTATAATATTGGGCCACAACATGCTTAGATTCTGTAAATGGTGCCCAAAGATAGGCGCCAAAATAATGCACACTCAACTAGTATAATGATCTTTACAGAATACATGTACGCCTGCCAAAAGCTGGTATAAAGGCTACATGAATGTGAGAAACGTAGGATTGGTCCCCATTTATAGATTGTTGGGCCGATAGTTAAAGCAATTTAAGAGGGCAGGATCCTCTCCTGCCGACATAAATCATCTGTCGCTGCCTAAGTTTTTTTTTTGGTACATTTGTACCCCATGCTTTCCCACTCATGGCAGGCTCAATGCGGCTTACACGGGCCAATGGAGGGTTAAGTGAGTTGCCCAGAGTCACAAGGAGCTGCCTGTGCCTGAAGTGGGAATCGAACTCAGTTCCTCAGTTCCCCAGGACCAAAGTCCACCACCCTAACCACTAGGCCACTCCAAATTGTGGTATTCAGTGCCACTTAACTGGAGAGTGATGTTAAACCCCCGACAGACCGCCCAACTAAAAAGTGGGCAGGTCAGGGATGGCCCTGAGGAGGAGCCCAGGGTTATTGCGGCTGCTGGCAATATTCTGTGTTGGCACCTGCATAGCTAAGTGGCCTAATTTACAACATCTGAAAAGCTTCAGGTGCTGGCACTGAATATCAGCTGACACCCATATAACTTTTTTTTATTAATCTGGTCCCCACAGAACCTTCTCACCCACCCTGTGACAAAACCCTCTCTCCCCTCCCCCCAACCCACAGACAGTAAGTAGGCCCAACACCTCCACCCCCAACTCCCCAGCTATCTAGGTACCTCCCCCTACCCCCGGGTATACCTATATCCCAGGTGTTCCAGCGATGGTCACGGCAGCTAACGGTACAGGGCGGTCCTACCCGAACAGCTGGGGTGTTCATGGTGGGGGAGGTGTTGGGCTTTCTTGCTATCTACAGGCTGGGGGGCAGTGGGTTTTGTTGGGGGAGTCCTGGAAAGAGCTTAGAAGGCCTCAAATTTTTTTAAAAAGTGTGCGGGTCCTGGCCCAATATTCAGCCAGGACCCACATAACTCTTATGTGAATATCGGCCATGCCTGCATAAGCTCCAACACATAGATCACCCAAATTTAGCCCCCAATATTCAGTGCTTGTTCCTGGGCATGGCCTAGCACTGAATATTGGGAGCTAATCTACCTGGCAACGGTACATTTGAAAAATATTGGGGGGGGGGGAGTTCTTGTTTACTTTAAATCCCAGATATTTCACAACCTCATTTATTTATTATTGCAGAATGTGGAATGCTTTGGAAGCCATATAAGAGCAATACCATAACAGGTCACCTAAGTTACATGCCATTTGAGTGCGTACATGTAGAGAATACTGTCACCTTTTTTGATAAATGTGGGGCATGGGTAATACTGCCATTTATGCACTTACTTTACATTTAAGTGATACCCCAGCCTGGTTTGGGAATCATTGATGTAAGGGTTCTTTCTGAATTGCTCAAGTTTTGAAAAAAGATTGAAATGAAAACCTTCAGAAAAATGTGGAAGACCCATCTCTTCAAGATAGTTTACCCTTACGACCCAACTTAACTTTCAGCCCACCCACATGATTCTGTCATGACGATAATCATACCTCAGACCAGTTCTCCTATCTCCTTACGCTCGTCCCTTAATCTTTTCTTCTCCATCCTTCTTATCCCTCCCAACCTCCTCCTTTAATTTTTCTTCTCGATCCTTCTTATCCCTCCCAACCTCCTCCTTTAATTTTTCTTCTCGATCCTTCTTATCCCTCCCAACCTCTTCCTTTTGCTCATCCTATCTTTGATTACCTCTCCATGTTCAATCCACACATCTTCATAACCCTACTACTACTATGTTTACTACAACTTGTAATTTTCTCCTTCAAGACTATGTATTTCTATTTACTATGTAAGCCGCATTGAACCTGCTATTTGTGGGAAAGCGCGGGATACAATTGTAATTAATAATAATAATAATAATCTGTTTTTCAGGGGGTTTAGGGGGCAATTCTACAACTTAGTGCTTCAAGATAAGCCCCTTGATGACGCTTACTGAGCACCAATTCTGTAATGGTATCTTGGTACTAAAATTCCATTATAGAGTACCAGTACAAGTTGGTATCAACATACCTTTATTTAAGCGTAACCACTTACACCAGGTCGTTAGTAATGTAAGTTGGTGCACCTAAGTGCACCATGCACTATGTATAACTTACAGAATTCTACAAGTTACGTACATAAGTTGGCACCATTCTATGGCCTACCCATGCTTCACTCATATGTGTGTCCCATTGTACTTAGCACCATAGCACTTACAGGCTAGTGCATTTAGACACATAAGTGGCCCTAATCAGTTCATTTGCAGATGCAGGAACTACCACTAGGGGGCACCACCATTTTGATAGCCTGAGCTTGACAGGGCAGGGGGCAGAAAGGGGACAGCTCCAGACCCATCCCACGGCTACCAGTGATCACCCCGAATTAAGTCCCTGGATTGAAAGGAGATAATGGGGAGGACCAGGAGTGGTGGTGGGGGAGTGCAGGGAGGGGGTTGGTTTTGGAGTGTGGGCAGGCCTTCCAGGTAGATGAAGGATCAGGGGGTTTAGGGATCAGAGACAGGTGGCTGAGATGGGGATTGGGGGGGGGGGAGTGAAACCTTGAAGAAATGGGGGGAGACTCAAGTAGTGGAATCAGAAAGGGGGATCATTGGAGGAGGGCAGAGAGGCCATACAGACCATCAGAATGGGGGGGGGGGGGGGTGGAGGGGAAGCCAGAAAGGGGGAAACCATTGGATCGGCTACCTGGAAGTTTTAAAGGGTCATGGATTTGATATCCCGCCTTTCTGTGGTACAACCAAAGTAGTTTACATGTATTATATGCAGATACTTTCTCTGTCCCTTTTGGGCTCATAATCTAAGTTTTTGTACCTGGGGTAACAGAGGGTTAAGGGTGCCGACCGATATTGAATTCCAGCATCCACATAACTAAGTGTGTATAGTTAGGACTGCTTTTTGTGTGGTCCTGTATGCCCACTTAAGGACCCTTTTACAAAGGCGCGCAAAGAAATGGCCTGCAGTAGTGTAGATGCATGTTTTGGGTGTGCGCTGAATCATTTTTCAGCGCACCTGTAAAAAATGCCTTTTTAAAAGACCTTACCGCCAGTCATTGCACTAGCAGTAAGGTCTCACGCGGTAACCAGGCAGTAACGGTCTACGCACGTAAAATGCCAATCACTGCCCGCGCACCATAAAATACAAATATTTTCCGGCGCAAGGGCCATGCGGTAGCCAGGTGGTAACTCAAAACTGAGGCCTACACGGCTTAGTGAAAGGGTCCCTTAGCTAGTTAATGATTATTGCTGGCATCTGCATAACTGCTGACTCCTCCTTGACTCTGCTCCCAAAATGTCCCCCCCCCCCCCCCCCCCCCCCCTCTATGGCCAGGTTCCAAACTATCCAGTTAGTGCTGATGCTCAGAAGCACAGTCTGGTTAAATGCCACTGAATATTGGTGTATCGCCAGCCCCAAGCGATTAATGTGGGCAGGGGCCTCTCTTGTGTGCTTAAATCACTTTTAATGTTGACCCTTGTGTGTTTAGCTACCCAAAGTGAAAGAATCTCAACTGGGCAGACTGAATTAGTCAATCAATTTTTTTTTCTGTCACCATTTACTATGAGGTCAGCATTCAAATGGACCTAGCCGGGCTGATAAAGGTCTAACTGTCTAATTCAGCAGCTAAACTTAGCCAGTTAAATTATCAGTGGGTGAAGGCATGGGAATAGAGCAGAAGGAAAAAGAGGGTTAACACAATCATTTAATTTGGTCAACCAAGTCTTGGCACTGCATGGGCGAGCCCAACTGCTCATCTAATCCTCCCTTCTGGCATTATAGAAAATATGTATCCTGGGCATCAAAGATAAAACATCTAGGCATTTCATTTTAGAAACTATTGATAAGACTTTGATGTTTAATAATGAAGAATCATGCAAATTCTAATCATTAAAGGCTCCACTATGACTTCGTGGTAGGGAATGATATGGAAAGGTTATATGTACTTAAGTGTTGCTGTACTGGGGCAGACTAAAGGTCCATCAAGCCCAGTATCTTGTTTTCAACAGTGGCCAATCCATAAGTACATAAGTAATGCCACACTGGGAAAAGACCAAGGGTCCATCGAGCCCAGCACCCTGTCCCCGACAGCGGCCAATCCATGCCAAGGGCACCTGCAAGCTTCCCAAACGTACAAACATTCTATACATGTTATTCCTGGAATTGTGGATTTTTCCCCAAGTCCATTTAGTAGTGGTTAGTACATAAGTAATGCCACACTGGGAAAAGACCAAGTTTATGGACTTGTCCTTTAGGAAACCGTCTAACCCCTTTTTAAACTCTGCCAAGCTAACTGCCTTCACCACGTTCTCCGGCAACGAATTCCAGAGTTTAATTATGCGTTGGGTGAAGAAAACATTTCTTCGATTTGTTTTAAATTTGCTACACTGTAGTTTCATCGCATGCCCCTTAGTCCTAGTATTTTTGGAAAGCGTGAGCAGGTGCTTCACATCCACGTGTTCCACTCCACTCATTATTTTATATACCTCTATCATGTCTCCCCTCAGCCGTCTCTTTTCCAAGCTGAAAAGCCCCAGCCTCCTTAGTCTTTCTTCATAGGGAAGTCGTCCCATCCCCGCTATCATTTTAGTCGCCCTTCGCTGCACCTTTTCCAATTCTCCTTCTTGAGATGCGGCGACCAGAATTAAACACAATACTCAAGGTGCGGTCACACCATGGAGCGATACAACGGCATTATAACATCCTCACACCTGTTTTCCATACCTTTCCTAATAATGCCCAACATTCTATTCGCTTTCCTAGCTGCAGCAGCACACTGAGCAGAAGGTTTCAGTGTATTATCGTCGACGACACCCAGATCCCTTTCTTGGTCCGTAACTCCTAACGTGGAACCTTGCACGACGTAGCTATAATTCAGGTCCTTTTTTCCCACATGCATCACCTTGCACTTGCTCACAAGTACCTGCAAGATCCCAAAACAGTACATTACAACTTATTCTGCTTATCCCAGAAATAAGCAGTGGATTTTCCCAAGTCCATTTTCATATTGGCTTATGGACTTTTAGGAAGCAATCCAAACCTTTTGTAAACCCCGCTAAGCTAACTGCAATTAAAATGGTTCTCATGCCAAACATAAATTATTTGCTGAGCATGCATTCTATACTTTTTCCCTGACTATGAATACAAAAAGCTAGAAAAAAATGTGTATACTTTTCCTGTGGAAAGATAAGAGTACCATACATTTCTGCAAAATAATTGAAACTAAAGAGGAAAGGGAAATGGGACTTGATATACTGCCTTTCTGAGGTTTTTGCAACTAGATTCAAAGTGATTTACATATATTCAGGTACTTATTTTGTACCAGGGGCAATGGGAGGGTTAAGTGACTTGCCCAGAGTCACAAGGAGCTGCAGTGGGAATTGAACTCAGTTCCCCAGGATCAAAGTCCACTGCACTAACCACTAGGCTACTCCTCCTAGGAGGGATAAATTTTCACAGTTTTAAAATGTATCTTCTTTTATCATGCAGCAAAGCATCAATTGGGTTCAAGACTCAATAATGGATGTTCATCCTAGCTGGCTTCTAATGGAGCATGTGTTAACTATCCCTTACCCTCAATCATTACTCCACAATATGCATTAATCTCTAATTACTGTAAAGCCTAGAGCATTCACTGCCACCTGTCAAGTAATAAATCGTCTCTCTGGCTCTGCTTTTCATAACATGAATTTGGTTATATTTGCAGTTAAAAATTTTCGAAACTCCTTGATTAACTGGAAAGACTGGCAGATAAAAGCTGTTTGGACTGTTACACGGTTGATGACTGATGGCAAACTAACGGATGTGTAGACTTTCAAAGGGAGTTTGTCCAGCCAAACAAATGTTTATATCTGTGGATGCAAGTAAAGAACTCTATGATGCAGTGAAAGAGATCTGAATTCCTTACTGCCAGCCTAAAGATAGAAAATGAGTATTGATTGTGGGTATCCTAAAAACCTGATTGGATGGGTTGTATCCTGAGGACTGGGTTGAGAACTCTTGTTCTTTACAGTAAGATATTTAGGGGTCCTTTTACTGAGGTGCGCTGAAGAATGGCCTGCGGTAGTATAGACACATGTTTTGGGCGCACACAGAGTTATTTTTTAGCGCACCTACAAAAAATGCCCTTTTTTTGCCGAAACTGGACATGTGGTAAAATGAAAATTGCCGCGCGTCCATTTTGGGTCTGAGACCTTACGGCAAGCCATTGATCTAGCGGTAAGGTCTCACACGGTAACCGGGTGGTAATGGTCTACACGCGTCAAATGCCGCGCACCAGAAAATAAAAAATATTTTTCAGACGTGCGTAGCGGCCGCATGCCAAAATTGAAATTACTGCAAGGGCCACGTGATAACTGGGCGGTAACTCCAGTTGGGCGCACGTAGGCGCCTACGTGGCTTAGTAAAAGGGCCCCTTAAAAAGAGTGCGCATACAAAATGTTTGGGTGCATCAAGCTTAATAGAAAGGGCTCAATGTTTTATTTAAATAAAATCAAATGTATGTATTTATTCACAAAATTTATAGACTGCCAGTCCAGAGGGAACTCCTTAATTTCAGTAATAGAATTAAAGTACTGACATTATGTCCTTTGAGATATGTTTTCTTTTCTTCTTTTGCAGTTTGGTAAGTTGTTCCCATACACTAAGTTTCACAGTTTTCTCCATTAAGTATTGTACTCCATCTAATCACATAAGAAGTACTAGTTCCCTTCTTCTCATTTTATTTATTTAGATTTTGCTCACACCTTTTTCAGTGGTAGCTCAAGCTGTTACATTCAGGTACTCTGGATATTTCTCTGTCCCAGGAGGGCTCACAATCTAAGTTTGTACCTAAGGTAATGGAGGGTTAAGTGACTTGCCCAAGATCACAAGGAGCAGCAGTGGGATTTGAACTGGCCACCTCTGGATTGCAAGATCAGTGCTCTAACCACTAGGCCACTCCTCCACTCCTTGGTTCTTTTCACGATAAAATTGATTTATAGTTCAGCATTTCCTTATATGGAAGCTTTACATTATATAGGGGCCCTTTTACAAAGGCGTGTAGGCGCCTATGCACGTCCAACATGTGCCAAATTGGCAGTACCGGCCAGCTACCACCCAAAACACATGGTAGAAAATATTTTCTACTGCGTGGCGCTTATCTGGCAATTTACATGTGCTGACCGCTTACGCCTGGTTACTGTGTGAAACCTTACCGCTAAGTCAATGGGTGGCGGTAAAGTCTCAGGCCGAAAATGGATATGCGCTGGTTTTAATTTTGCCGTACGTCCATTTTTCAGCAGACACAAAAAAGCCTTTTTCCAGGCACACTGAGCAAGTGGACCTGCGCACATCCAAAGCACACGCTTACACCAGTGCAGGCCACTTTTAGGCCCGCCTTAGTAAAAAGGCCCCATAGTGATACATTCTTAAATGGTGTTTCTTGAATAGATCGTATTCCAGAAAAACCTAGGTGTACATTTATCCCCTCATTCTATATAGTGCAGCTTGAATTGTGTGTGCAAATTTGAGCGTACAGTGAAACCTCGGTTTTCGTTGACTTCGGTTATCGTCAGTTTCGGTTTTCGTAGATTTTTTCAGTGAAAACTTTGTCTCAGATTTTGTTGGTTGCCTCGGTTTTCGCTGCTAATTTTGCGAAAGCAAAGGGCAACCCATGCATTCGCCTGCTCATTGGATTTACAGGGTACATTGATTCATATGGAAATAATTGCCTCAGTTTTCGTCTGTTTCGGTTTTCATTGATTGTTTTTGGACGGATTATCAACGAAAACCGAGGTATCACTGTATTCTGATTTGCATGTGCTGCTCAATTGGTTAACAAGCCAATCAGCACCAATAATTGGATGATAACAAGCAATTAGCACTAATTAGAATGTGTGTACACTACTTACTAAGCGTATTCTATAAAGTAGTTCATGTAAATTCTACCACGTGGATCTTAAAAGGGGTCATGGCCATGGGAGGGACATGGGTGGGTCTTGGGCGTTCCTAAAATTTACACGCAGGGTTATAGAATAGCCTGTTCTATGCCTTTACACCAGGTTTTCATTAGTGTAAATGACTGCCTAAATTTTAGTCGCGTGGACGGCACTACATGTATTCTGTAAACCGCACCTGATTTTTTTTCGGCGCCTCATTCTCTCTGCCTTTTTTAAAGGAAAATAAAAGTCCTCCATTAAGATGGAAAGGAGGAGTAACGTAGTGGTTAAAACACTGTGTTTGATGTCCAAGAATGCAAAGTTCAAATCCCATTAAAAGTCCTTGTGATCTTGGGCATGTTGTAGGAGTATTTCCCTGTGTGTCTCACCTTGCAGGCCTTGGCCTGTATAATCCTATGACAGCAAAATGGAGGCTGTAAACTCTGACCCGCACATCTTTGTGTCAGCAAGAAACAGCTTTGCAGCTTGTGGAAAATTACAGCAGAAGCTCAACACCAAGGACATGCTGTGGGCAAACCAGGCCCCCCTTATCTCCCTGAGAGGCTGGCTCCAGCAAGGCGGGTGAGAAACAGAAAATGCATATCAAAATGTAACAACTTAAAGGTCAAGAACAACGGACTGTTCTTGCCAGGCAGTGAGCCGAAAAAGATCCAGATTGGTTCCTGCAGCCACCAGACCAAGAGGTACTGGGAAGAGCGGGAACAAGAAAGAGTTAGTCGGAAACCTTGGAAGAAGGTGGAGGTGGAAAGAAGACCAGTGAGACCTAATAAGGTCCACCAACTGATGAACTGTGTATCTGGAGGAAAGTATCGTGGTTCAGCTGAACCTGCACTGAGTGACCTGTGCCCTCCTTGTCTGCTGCAGAGTTCCCTTCCAGCTCTGACTGAGACTCGCGGTGAATCCAGCTTGAGTCTGAGGAGTATACTGTGCTAATCCCGAGAGACTGCCACGAAGGTCAGCTTGGTGAGAGACACGGTGATCTATTTCCTAGCAGTCTGGGTTTAGTTTGTGGTAATTATCTGAGCAAAGGCTGGTGGCGTCACACTTGTGATCAGGAGAAGCTGCTAATAACTGTACTACCTCGTAACATAGTGTGACTTATCAGTAGTGTAATATTATCTGGTAACCAGTAAGAATTAGCATTTAGTAGTGTGACGTATGAGTGTAATTTTTATCAGCCAGTAATTTTGTATTCAGCCAAAGCTTTGCAGAATGTCTATATTTTGTATACATTACCTATATTTTCTTACCTGATATACTATAATAAATCTTTTATATATATATATATATATCAGCCTGCATTTTCAGCTGCAGTTCTTTCTAACGGAAGTATTTGGCTAGGTTCCAAGGTTCCCACCCCTAGACCTAGTACAGGATTATTTGCTTGCAGATAGTTCTGCTTGGGGAGCCTGGACACAGGTGATTATCCTACAATGTCCTCCATTGTCTCAGGTAGAAAATTAGATTGTCAGCCTGAGCATAACTCACCTTTCAGCTACTACTGGAAAAGGTGTGAGTACACTCTAAATAAATAAGAGATAGGTAGTAGCTTGCATTACTGAAAGATTGTTTCTTGTACTTTTTCGCGGTTTATGGATCCTTTTTTGTTTCTTACAGGAAATAATTGGTGAAAAATACCAGATGCTGAATTCCAGGCTTTTTATTGGACGACCTCAGTGGAAACTTTTGTTTGATGAAATAGCCAAATGTAACAGACAGTAAGTAATCAGTCTCAACACACTGATACTCTTCCCATGCAAAACACAGATTCCACTTTGCCTGGCTCCTTTGGGTGTTTTTACTCCTAAGGGAATAATGCACAAAACAATTGCAAATTACAAATTCAAATACATGAAAGAAATTATTGAACAAGCAAACTTTTTCCAAATGAGGAGAAGTTCTAGAACTGTATATCACAATATGAAGCTACAGGGAGGGAGCATCCTCCGGGAATATTTTATAACTCTGTAAAACTATGTCTATGTTATCCCCCAAATTCTAGATATGGTGGAGAATTCTGTGATTCACGTCTAAAAAATCTGCGCCAAAGAGCTATTTTATAAGCCACGCCTAACTGCAGGGGTTGTGCCTAAACTTAGGCATGTCCATTTGCACCAATGAAAACATAAAAATCAATTTCTCTGGTTGCAGAGGAGAACCTTGACACAGCTCATGGGAGTGAAATATAGTCTATGTGAGATGTTAATTCCCCTGGGTTAAAACCCTTTGTGGTTCATCAAACATGAGTATTTTTCAATATATTATTGAAAACCTGAGAAATATAGTGTATTTATAAGGATTAGAGGTTGAGAGACTATAAGAAACTTATTTATAACCCAAGACTGATGATGAAGTGGGGGCGTAAGACTTGCCATAAGGAGGAATAAGTGCTGTCGGCGAGCTGCACCACTAAGGTCTAAGGTTAAGACTTATAAAAGGTAAACGTCTGGTCTTGTGATAGACCTGCCTAAATTTAATCATGAAACCCCCCTTATTCTATAATTGTGCGGGTAACACGAATCTGCGCCCATGCTTTACCTCAAAACGCCCATGACTCTCCCATTTCTACACCCTCTTTTCCAGGACATGCGTAAAGTTTAGACGCAAACTTATTAATTGAGTTCAGTTAGTGACTGTAACTGATTGTTAAAAAGCCAATTATTGACATGAATTGATTTGTTATTCAATTAAATTGTGCTTGCAAATTTTTAGTGACTTTTTTAGAAATAGGGGGTTGGTGCTCAGAATTGCAATCGCCCAACTTGGGCAACAGTATAATAACGTACATAAGTGTTGCCATAATGGGACAGACCGAAGGTCCATCAAGCCCAGCATCCTGTTTCCAACAGTGGCCATTCCAGGTTACAAGTACCAGGAAAGATCCCAATACAGTACAATACATTTTATGCTGCTTATCTGATAAATAAGCAGTGGATTTTTCCCAGGTCCATCTTAATAATGGCTTATGGACTTTTCTTTTAGGAAGCTATCCAAACCTTTTTAAAACCCCTCTAGGCTAATTGCTCTTATGACATTCTCTGGCAATGAATTCCAGTTTCATTACATGTTGTGAAAAAATATTTTCTCCAGTGTGTTTTAAATTTACTACTTTGAATCTTCATTGCGTGGCCCCTAGTCCTAGTATTTTTGGAAAGAGTAAACAAGTGATTCATGTCTACCCGTTCCACTCCACTCATTATTTTATAGACCTCTATCACATCTCCCCTCAGCCATCTTTACTCCAAGCTGAAGAGCCCTAGAGGGAAGTCGTCCCATCCCTTTATCGTTTTCATCACCCTTCTCTGTACCTTTTCTAATTCCACTGTCAGTATTTGGATGTTTTTTTCAAAAAAAACATCCAAGTCAGTATTTTTGAAACTTCTTTTTAGACGTTTTTCTCTGAAGTCCATCAGAACGTCGTAAATCTCAAGAAGGGGGTGTTGCAGGGGCATGTTGAAGGCAGGACTTGGGCGTTCCTAAGACTTGGACGTTTTTCAGCCATAATGGAACAAAACAAGAACGTCCAGGACTAAAACTTCGATGTTTTGTGCTAGACCTGTTAAAACTTAGACGTTTTGTGCTAGACCTGTTTTTATAACAAATAGCTGCAGTGGGAATTGAACCCACTACCCCAGGATCAAAGTCCACTGCACTAACCACTAGGATACTCCCAAATGACCAGATGACCGCTGGAGGGAATCAGGGATCACCTCCCCTTACTCCCCCAGTGATCACTAACCCCCTCCCACTCCCAAAAAATGTGATTAAAAATATTACTTGCCAGATTCTATGCCAGCTTCGAGTATAACATCGTGCCTGTGCCCAAATTCTATACGCAGTTTAATTGCATATCGAGCCAATCAGCATCAATAATTGGGCGCCAACAATCAATTATTGGTTTTAATTGGCAACAGTTTGGATTTATGAGCACGAGTATGGGGCGGGTTCACTATACATACACACATGCAGTAGTAGTATAGAATTTGGTGGGGAGGAAGAGCAGATAATTTAGATGCAAGGATTTCAGTTGGTATAAATCCTCGTGCCTAAACGAATTCCAATGGCTTTCACTTAACGCTAGCCACTAAGTTTCAGTGGTGATAACCAGGTAAGTGCCACTGAATATTAGCAGATGGCCATAAACAAGTGATTTAACTAGTCAGTGGCCATTTCTGGCTGGTTATATTGTTTGAAGATCAACCAGCTATTGTTTGTTTTGCTGCTTATCGGGACTTCTTGTAACTGTGATATATTTGTACAGTTGTGTTACCATTAGTGATCCACCTTGAACCAAAAAGTAAAAAAGAAAATAAATGGCTAGATTAAATTAAATTCCCAGATCATTATATTTGATGCCTATTTATTTATTTATTTGCTGCACTTGTATCCCACATTTTCCTACCTATTTGCAGGCTCAATGTGGCTTACAAAATGCTATAGCAACATGTACACATTATAGGATAAGAATTTCAAAATATAGATACAGATGGGTACATAGAATATCAAAGCAATCATATTAACGGAATAATAATTTTACAATTATTACAAATAAGAGTGCGTAAGTAAATCATATTGGATTGGAAGAGGACTGAAAAATCAACATAACATAACATAATGATACCAGGACAAGATATAATATTCAGTCGTGAGGATGTAATTAGGATGAACAGATAGGAGGGTTCCTTAATAGTTGTGACTGGAATAATTAGGAAGTCAGATCGTTATGGGGGAATCTTTATTGTACGCCTTTAGTTTAAACTTTTCTTTCTCAGTTGGAGGTGAGGTTAATTGTGATTTTGAGGTATATCAAATTAATCAAATCAAAGTGTTTTTTTTTGTGTGTGTAGGATCACACTATTCATGCTCTCATTTCCTCATACACCACCCATCAACCTTTGCTGGAAATTTTTATTCCTGCACGCTGTGAAATAGGATGAATACTAGAACTATCCAGTCACGGCTGGATAGGGCTGATGGCTGCCCATTTGACAGCAACTCCAGTGACAGATCCATTTGTGAGGGGAATGGCTTCTTCCAGTAAACCACCTCAGCCGTGGACAGGGTGTACTGTTTTAGTTCTTAGAAGCAAGTAAGGAAAGCTACATCGTTCAGCATTTAGAGCATCCATGAACTATTCTAGTAAATATTGGAATCACGAAAGGTACTAACGTAGATCTGTGCAGTGGAATCAGGAGAAGCAGAAAGGCACCGTTTGCCAGTGACCTCGAGGTACTGCACCAGTATGCTAGAAAGCCTGCTGGTGTGTTGGGACAAGGAGCAGGAAATCTGCAGTGTATAATGTTTTAGACAGAAAAACTGCAGGCCAAGTCTTGCTTTTATAAATGATTAAATCTATTGTTCTTTAGCCATACGCCTTCCTACCTATAACTTTTGTTTGAGGTTTGCTAGCAAAGAGAGTGAATAGAAAAATCCTGAGGGGTAGAAGGAGTATCAAACACAGGCTGTAATGACACAGCTGGCAACAAAAATATGGGGGTTTCACTCAACAGTATATTTTGATTTAATAATAAACGTGTAGTTACCATGGCAATGGCCAGGTTTTAAATGCTGTGCTACTGAGAGTGGATTGGCTAGGAAGGGCTTCCTGTTGTTCTGTGCTTGAGACATTTTGATAGCAGCATCTGGTGTTACACAAGCACAAAGACCATTAACACAACAGGGGAATGTGTGTGTCAGTAGCCCCCACACCTGCATGAAGCTGGCATCCCCTCTTTTGATGCGACACACTTCCAAGCTGCAATCTGAAATGGAAGGATCCGTGGACAGGGAGATGACTAGTTCTGGGTTGACGATAACTATGTAAAAATAGCAGCGTGAAAGTGAAGAGAATTCCACCCTTGGGTAACTGAACGCTTGCGTGCATGCTAGGTTAGCACCCAGAGCTATTCCATAAATAATGTGCACAACTCAGCACGTATGTACAAGGAAGCATTCAAAGAAGAGGAGCATGGGTGGGGTATGCACAGGACCAATATTTGTACAAGTAATTTACATAGCAAGTGTCGGCAGATAAAGACCTGCATGGTCCATCCAGTTTGCCCATCGAAGTAACCAGAGTTGATTCTGGCACTCTGCACAGGCTCCAGTTTCTTCATGAAGAAATACTGGTATATTTTATCTTCATTTCTCCCTGCCAATTTTGGGACACAGACCATAGAGGTCTGCCCAGCATTGATCCAACTTCATAACTACTGGAGTTGCTGTTGAAACCAATTCCAGCCTTGATTCCAGGGGCGTAGCTACGGGTGGGCCTGGCTGGGCCCAGGCCCACCCAATTTCAGCTCAGGCCCGCCCAGCGCCAGCCCCAGCCCCAGCTCCCATTGCCGGCCACTGCTGCTTTTCCTGTTGAGCAGCAGGGCCGGCGCTACAAAAGAAGAAGCGCTAACGCTAAGGACGAAAAATGTTTAAAAAAAAAAAAAAAAGCGCGGCACCGGCAGGCACTGTCTAGGCAGCCTTGAGGTATTGGCTGCTGGCTCGCAGGCTCCTCCCGTCTCTTACGTTACTGCCCCTGCGTCGCTCCAGCTGACACTAAGTATTTATTTACTTTTGTACTGTCTCTCTATGCATATTTCTGTTTGCAGTTTATGTCTTGCTTTCTCCTAATGTCACTTGCGGTCAAAGCGTCGAGCTTTCCGCCAATTAGTAATTTTTATTTTGGGTCCCTATGTTGGAGTACATTAATAGATGCGTGAGTATGATTGTGTTATATCTCTGTATGTTTTACTATCAGGATAATCATTGCATGTTTTTGTAAACTGTTAACAAATTATCATTTCTAGGTCTCCTTGCTGTCTCTGAAGCTGCCTTTTGAACCACTGACCTTGTACCGCGTTCTAGATCTGGTCAATATATATATTACTAATTTAGTTCTTTTTTTTTTTTCCTCTATAGCTAATTGCAGGTCTGAAGCTTATTTGTAGACCACTTGCTCACAAGGTCCCGTCATTATACATATTGGGTGATGTTGTTCACTACCTCTGGTTAAGACCCTAGGATTACTTTTATTACTCATTTTCATTAACCACCAATTGCCTTTGGTATAGTCCAGATCTTACATTTAACTATGGAAACTACCAACATGAAGTGCCTAGCCCTTTTGTTGTGTATGCTCACCATGCCTATAGTAATACTGGTGATCTGACATCTATTCAGAACCCTGGTAAGGACTTTCCGTCCGAAACAAAACCTTTCTATTTTGCGGTATGCCACCGAGATTTCGGACGGGCGTAGTGATCCCGCCAATTGTCCTCTTTCTCTATACAATGTATACAATGATACAGAGGTAATACAGAGTTCATGAGAAAGGTATGAAAAGTATTGCAGCCGGAAGATGTGAAACTGTTATCTCAACGCTTCCCAAAACATGTTGATAATTAGCAGTAGCTGAGAACGGAAGGAGGTGGGCACATCAGATAGCAGATCGCATGGGAAAGTATGATCTCAGGAAGTTGAGACATATTAGGAGCTAGGTTTCTCACCATTCACTTCTATGGAGAGGTTTGTGTATAAAAGAGGGGAGACGTTTGCCTTAGTAGAGGACTCCTCTCCAACGCTTCTGTCAGACGGCGAAGCTCTGTGCGGTTGAAACCAGAATCTGTCTGCTGAATGTACCTGATTAAAGTCTGATGTGCAAATAAAAATCCTGATTCCAAATGATGATTTGTGGGCTTAACTTAATGATGAAAGGCTGTAAGTATAAATGCTTTTGTTGCATCCAGCAGCTATCTCTCACTGCATTGTATAACTTGTAATCTGGTTCCAGTTTGTCATAAGGCTGGTACCTTTTCCTTAGATCTAGTGTCTCTCTCAGTGGCAATTCCTCTTAGAACTTCACAACCCCCTGATTACCCCAGTACTAGTGCTATTTAGGGATGGAGTCAGATTAAGGTCACCCTAGCCTTCTTGGGGGGGCTTGGGACCCCTAATTTCTCAACACCCCCTTACCTGTTACATTTGTGGAGGAAACAGCGAGCCCACCATAACCCACCAGAAACCCTCTATACTCACATATAGGTGCTCCTCTTCACCCGTAAGGGCTATGGTAGTGGTGTACAGTTGGGGGTAGTGGGTTTTTTGGGGGGGGTTGGGGGGCTCAACACACAAGATAAGGCAGTTGTGTACCTGGGAGCATTTTATGAAGTCCACTGCAGTGCCCCCTAGGGTGCCCGATTGCTGTCCTGGCATGTCAGGGGGACCAGTGTACTAAAAATGCTGGCTCCTCCCACATCCAAATGGCTTGAATTTGGATGTTTTAGACCTGGTTTCGAAAATGGCCGAAAATCAAAGACGTCCAAATCCAAGGAAGTCCATGGTATTTTCAAACACAAAGATGGATGTCCATCTTTTTTCGAAAATGGCCTTCTCCCCGCCTCTGGATTTGGAAAATGCTCCTCTATGCCATACTTCGTATGCTCATGTTTGATTTTTTTCTTACTGTACACCACCTTGAGTGAATTCCTTCAAAAAAGCAGTAAAAAAATCCTAATAAAAAATAAATAATAAAAAATATTTAAAAAATTTGATCTGACATGAGGCCACGCTGGCATTTTGGCACATTGTTGCCATATTTTAAGGAGCAAAGCTGTGCTTGATCATTTCCATGCAAAATGATTGAATTTTGCTGACTTTGTGAAGGTAAAAATGCTTTAAAACATTTATTTTTATAGCACTGGTTTGCTCCCACCATTTTTACTTTCACTTCCGTAATATGCAAATTTTCATACTGTCTCTTTAAAATGATTAGATTTTTTTATAAAGTGATGATTTATAAAGTTATGACTGTCGTTTCTGTCCCCTGGGTTTTGAATGTTTCAGTAGATTTGGATTTAAAGCCTTTTCTTGGCAAAACTGCTCGTTTACTCTCTGACTGGCATGCTTTGCTCTGCTTCTGCTCTGTATGTGAGTCCCCTCAAGCTGTTGGAGTAATATTCCTGGAGAAGCAGCAATTGGTTTTCTAGTGAGGTCATTATCAAATGATGCTTTAAATTATAGACTTTTAGTTTTATTTATAGAATTTTATTGAGAGGAGGGGGAGGTGGTGGTGGGGAATCCTTCTATGTAAGATCTGCACTAGCAGGTCCTAACAAGCTGTTTCTTTGCTTTCCCTGATCTACGGTGTTTTTAAATATTAAGGTCAGCACTAGATACTCCTTTTAATTATAAAATTTTATTGTAGTTGCCTCTGTAAATATATATTTGTGTGACCTGTTGATTTACATGCAGTTCTTTTCTAACAGTACCCATCGGGCTTGGGGTGGCCTATTGAACAATTAGTGGTTTATATTATTGTAAACTGTTTTATAATCACACTAGTAGAAAAGGCCCGTTTCAGACACAAATGAAATGGGCACTAGCAAGGTTTTCCTCGGAGTGTGTATGTTTGAAACAGTGTGTGTGAGAGTGACTGTGTGAGAGAGAGAGAGAGAGTGAATCTGCGAGTGTGTGTGTGTGACAGAGTGAGTGAGACTGTGTGCAAGTATGTGTCTGTGAGAGAGTGTGTGTGTGTCTGGGGCCCCCCTCCCACCCAGTTCCAGTGTCCCCACTTCCTCCATGTTGCAGGGTCGTCGTCCCCCCCTCCCTCCCTCTGTTCCTCCCTCCAAGTTCCAGGGCCGTCCCCCCCCCCCCCCCCCCCCCCCCGTTTTTGTTTTGTTTTTTTTTTTTTACAGGTGGTGCATTCCCCCCCTCCCCTCTCGTCCCCTCCTCCAAATTCCAGACCCCTCCCTCCCACTCTCCGAGTTCCAGACCCTACCTCCCTCCCTCCAATCTGCAGACCCCCCTCCCTCTCTCCGAGTTCCAGACCCCACCTCCCTGCCTTCCTCCCTCCGATTTGCAGACCCCCCTCCCTCCAATTTCCAGACCTCCCCCTCGGAGTTCCTGACCCCTGGTCCCCCCTGCTGCGACCCTCTCGAGCACCTCTTCCCGCCACCGTCGTCGCGTACCTGTGCTGGCGGGGGACCCCAGCCCCCGCCAGCCGAAGTCCTCTTCTCGGCCGTGCGGCGTGGACGAATGATGTGATTAAGTTTGAATCTGTTTGTGTTCATGCGTCCAACGTCAGACGCACGCACACAGATTCCAACTTGATCACGTCATTCGTCCATGCCGCGCGGCCGAGAAGAGGACTTCAGCTGGCAAGGGTTGGGGTCCCCCGCCAGCACAGGTACGCGACGGCCGCGGGGATGGTTGGCAGCGGGAAGGGGGCTCGAGAGGGTCGTGGCAGGGGGGTCCAGGGGTCAGGAACTCCGAGGGGAAGGTCTGCAAATCGGATGGAGGGAGGGAGTTGGGGTCTTTAACTCGTGTGGGGGGGGGGGGGGGAGAGTGGATCTGCTGTGAGGGTTTTTTTTCCTCCGGGTCGCGTCATAATGGGTCTAGTGACGTCAGCTAGGGCTTTGGAGCCCACCTGTGACGAAAGTTACGGACACAGGCAGGCAGACGCATAGAACATTGGAGATGAGAATTATTATATAGGATGGGGCCCCTTTTACAAAGTGGCGGTAAGCCCAGCACAGGTTTACCGCTTGCTAAAAAGGAACTACTGCCAGACTACCACAGTAGCCCTGCGGTACTTCTCACCCCCAGTGCGCCTCCATATCCGGCACTACAAAAATATATGTTTTTTTTTTTTTAGACGTGGTGTGTACCCAGCAGAAATCGAGCAGTGCTACACGCTACCTAGTTAGCATGGGAGCCCTTACCGTCACCTCAGTGGATGGCGGTAAGGGCTTCCCCCGAAATGGCCTGGCAAGTGCTTCACTTGCCGCATGGCCGTTTCTTAAAAAAAAAAGCTCACTCTACTTTTACCCTCTGCGGTAAAAGTGGACCTCGGCGCACTTCAAAAACAACATGCTGATGCCAGCGCAGGCCGCCTTCTGCCGCAGCTTGGTGAAAGGGGCCCTTGGTGATTTAGCTTCCCTCTTTTCATCATCTTCTATTTACTGTACTTGGTATTTCTTTTTGGTTCCACTTATTTTTCCTTTTGCCGTAATATTATATTTAATGTTCTAATAGCTAAAAGTTTATATATATTTACATGTACCCAGTGGCGTAGCAAGGGCGGGGCGGTGGGGGCGGTCCACCCTGGGTGCACGCTGCTGGAGGGTGCAGAGAGCAGCCACGTACCTGTCGGCTCTGCTGGTTCCCTGCTCCCTCTGTCCCGGAACAGATTACTTCCTGTTCTGGGGTAAAGGGAGCAGGGAGTCAGTGGAGCCGACAGGTGTGCAGGTATCTCTGCACCCTTCAGCAGCCAAGAATGCACCCGGGGGGGGGGGGGGGAGGTTGATGCGCTGGGGAGGGGGGTGTTGTGCTGCACCCAGGGGGGATGGACGCCGCTGCACCCGGGAGGGGGGTGCGCAGCGGTGATCCGCCCTGGGTGGCAGCCGACCTAGGATTGCCACTGTATGTACCTATTCATGTTTTTAGATGTGATCCATACCCTGGAGCATTATTTATTTGCCCCGATGCAGGCATTAATATATGTTTAAACACGTTCCATCAAATTCTACATATGGCACCTTAAGTTGTGTGCGTTAATTTGGCCACATGGCCAAATTGCATGCACAGCTTAATTGATTAACAAGCCAATCATCTTCTGATAATTGGTACTTCACAACCAATTAGCAGCCCTAATTGGCTTTAATTAGAATTAACTTGCACAGCTTTCTAAATGCATTCTATAACACAGTGCACATAAATTTTAATGTGTGCGGTCGAAAAGGGGGGCATGGAATGGGCAGGTTGTAGGCGTTTCAAAAAACTATGAGCACTATTATAGAATACACCCAACCTGCTCCTGACTTAGGTGCAGGTATTTAGGCCTGGTTTTAGGTGGCCTAAATGGGTGCACCTAAAAATTAAGTCGCAAGAATGGCACGTGAGCATATTCTATAAACCGCAAATAACTTTAGGCCTAGTTTATAGAATCATACTAACCTTGTGGTTGTATGGTGCCGATTTTTCAGACGCCATATTTAGAATTCCCCCCCCCCCCCCCCCCCCCATTGGGCATACATTTTAGCGTCTGAACCACTGAACATTGTGATCTACACCATTATACAAAAGTTGCTTTTGAATAAAGATTGCTTTTATGTACAGCTACTGGTTGCCCATTTCTCCAGAGTCGACTTTTGCTGCAACTGCTCATTGCCTCTCTTTCTCTTGTCAACTTGTGCTTCGTTCTATTCTCTTTTCCTTAATGGGATGCCCGGTGGTTTTCAAATTCTCAAAGGCTTTGATATCCTGGTGAACATTATATAAGATCTTTTTTTTTTTTCCTTCTACTTGCATTGCTTGACCTTTAACACTTGTATTAGTAATGAGCGTTACTTATTTCCTTGTATTTCAGGAAAACTGTTGGCGTTTTCTGCTGCGGACCAAATGAAATTTCAAAGACCCTTCACAAACTGAGCAACAGAAGGAATTCTTTTGGGACCAGGTTCGAATACAACAAGGAATCATTCAGCTGAAAGGCTATGAAGGGTCAAAAGAGAGGAATGCAATTAGTGGATCTTTTCACATTTTTTTTCCTGACGCCACAAGCTGATGCAGTATGCCAAAATGAAATTAATATGCTTATTTATGCTTATTTAAGGTTATCGACTTAACTTGGAATGCAGTTGTGCACTGATGCTAGTGACATAGGTGGAATTCTATACACGGTGCTGGAAAATGGCCGCCAGAAAGAAATCAGCCCTAAGCGCTGTTCTATAAAGGGTGTCTCTCTTTATAGAATAACATGCAGTGCCAACTCCCATGGCTAACTTTAGGCACCAGATTTATGCCAGCTGAAACCTGGCGCATTGAGGCAGTGTTCTATATCCATGCATGCAACTTTTTGGAATGCTCCTGACATGCTCATGGCCACGCCCCCCTTTTGAGTTACATACTAGTAGAGTTAGGCACCATGCCATATAGAATAGCGCACAGCCAGATGCATGCGCAAATTTTAATGAGTTCCAATTAACATCAATAATTGGTTTTTGGCACCCATAAATCAATTAATTTGTGCACACATCTTGGCAGTGCACCGGAATCTGAGCTCCACGTATAGAATCCGGAATTGAGTGATCAACCTTGAAGCCAAAGTGACCACATGATATTTTATGTTTTGTCATGCAGTGATCCAAAATATAGAACAGGAAAAGTTCTCTACGATGACGAATCACAGAAGGCAAAAGTAGAGACTAATAGACGATTCACCACTGGAGACGTGAGTCCAACAGTCTTTATTATATCAGAGATAACGACCCGACACAGGCCGTGTTTCGACGCTAAAAAGCGTCTGCATCAGGGGTCAATAAATACACCAAGTAATGAATGCAAAACGAAGAGTCCTACTTGTATATGTGTTGTCAACTCACTGATCACGTAGCACCAAACAGAATATGCTGGATACAAACTATCAGAGCATTCTCCAGTGGTGAATCGTCTATTAGTCTTGTCATGCAATGATTCAGCCAGTGAGGCTGGAATTAAGCCATTCAGAAACATACGGGAGATGAGCAGAGATATATGGTGACTGAAACATCTTATGAAATACTTTGGTTCATGTCAGGGCTTTCTAAATCATACTGTTTGGCTCTAAATTAAAAATGCAGTAAGAAAAAAAACTTGCTTGTACACAAATCTAGAAATTACTATTGAAAAAAGTTAAACGTACTTTCAGATATATGAGAGGATTTAAGGGGGTCATTTACGTAGGCGCGCTGGCATTTTTAGCATGCGCTAAACACTAAAGACGTCCATAGGAATACATTGGCGTCTTTAGCATTTAGCGTATGCGTATTTTTAATGCGCGCTAAAAACGCCAGCGTGCCTATGTAAAAGCCCCCTTAAGTGTGTCTTGTTCGGGTTTTATATTAGAATTTATTTTATCCGGTCTGCCTCCACAGCTCTCATATCCCTAGCTGATCCAGATGGACATAGTGTTCTTTTTGTGTGTATTGTATCTTTTTCTTTTCTGTTCCACCATCATCTAAACATTACAACCCAACTTCATATCATTTAGCTAAAACTGATTTTTCCCGAAGCCCTATTCCCCTCCCCCTTCTAGATTCACAGTCTTGAATTTATCTCTCTGGCCTGTAGGCTACCAGTATAGAGGTGTGAGACTAGGGGGAAATGTGTTCACATCTATTATAGATTATATACAGGTAGAAACGAAACACCTGTATAATATATAAACCGCTTTCATTGTAATCACAGAAAGACAGTATATCAAATTCCATCCCCTTTCCTTCCCCTATTATACCGTGTCAAAATTCTAGCCTCAGAATTCTGCACTAGATTTGAGCTTTTGATGAAGGTTACCCAACCCAAAGTGAGCTGCAGTCGTCCAGGGTGGAACACTCCAAGTACTACAACACACAGTTCAAAACTCCTGCGTAGGAAGAAACGCTTCAAATAGCTTTCTTTACCACCTCTTTAGTAAAAGGTTACTTTGAAAGTCTTGAATATGACACCAAACCTAACTAATAAAATTTGGTGATGACGGGAATAGAAGAACCCTCTAATGAGAAATGCAGTGGTCACTGAACTGGAAGATTTACTGGTACATAAAGGTTCTGATTTGTTTACATTCCTAGACAAATTGTTATTTGCTAGCCAAGAAAAAAAAATGTTTTATCAAAAGTAGTACTGTATTCAAGTTGGCTATCAGAACTGTTTGACAAAGGTACCATTTTGCATGCACTTTAATCCATTGCTCGGCAGGGACTCTTTCCTAAAGACAGAATTGGGGCACAATATGGAACTGTGTATGTAAAATTGCATTTCAAAACTATGTACATATCAGGGTGAATTCTATATATGGTGCTGAGAAAATTGCTATTCTGTAAGCCACACTTAAAATTAGGCACGGTTTATAGACTAGCACTTACACCCAGGAATTGTGCCTAACATTAGGTGCAGCCATTTGCATCAGCTGAAATGCGGTGCAAATGTACGTACCTAAATTGGAAGCATATCCCCCATTATTCTATAATAACGCATGTAAATCCTAGGAATACCCCCGTTCCACCTATGACCCTCCCATTTCCTTGCACTTTTTATTTTTTTTTTACTCGCATATAAAATTTAGGTGCGGATATTCTAATTAAATCTAAGCTGTGCCAATAATTGCTTGTAAAAAAGCCAATTATGGGTGGTTATTAGCTCGTTATTCAATTAAATTATGCACGCAAATTGGGCACGCAGCCAAATTTGGGCGCACACTTTTTGGCGACTTTTATAGAATTAGGGGTTTGTAAATCAGAAAAAAAAAATATCCTGAAAAGTTATCAAGAATGAATGTGTATAGTTTCTTTTCCTGGGATAATTTTGAAAGTGAAAGTACGTGCAGGCTTTCACAGTGAAAGTCCATGGATCGAAAAGTACGTATATAATTTTTACTTCTGCAGGCGGTTATAATATTACTCCCTGTTAGAGGACAATTTCTGGGTAAATGGGGAGTTTGAAGATTGCTCACCATCCCTGCTTCTAAATTGTTCCTCCCAAATTGCAGCCATTGCAGCAACACATGTAGTTTTGTATTTTCAAACTAACGCACGTTCCATTCGGACAGAGAACCCACAGGAAAGGGAATTCAAATGCCTATGGGTGCTTTTTCCCCCAGACAGTTTTCAAAATGAAAGTACACGCAATTTGAGGGGCATAATTGAACGGCGCCGGCCATCTATGTGGCCGGCGCCGTAAAGGGGCGGAGCCAACCGTATTATCGAATACGGTTGGCGCCGGCTGAATCTCAACATTTAGGTCAAATGTTGAGATCGTCGGGTTTAGAGATGGCTGGCTTCGTTTTTTGGCCATAATGGAAACCGGTCCCGGCCATCTCAAACCCGGCGAAATGCAAGCCTTTTGGTCATGGGAGGAGCCAGCATTTGTAGTGCACTGACCCCCCCCCCCTGACATGCCAGGACACCAACCGAGCACCCTAGGAGGCACTGTAGTGGAATGATTCTATATATAGCGCCTGAAAAATCTGTGTGGAAAATATTTCTGCCTAAGCATATTCTATAACATTTCCACACGGTTTATAGAATACGCTTATCAACATCCATGCGACTATATTTAGTCACAAAGAATTATGCCAAATAAAATCTGGTGTAAATACAGGTACCTAGGTTAGGCGCAGAGCAGGCATATTCTATAACCGTGCGTGTTAATTTTCGGAATGCCCATGATCCGCTTATGGCCACACCCCCTTTTGATAACATGCATTAGAATTTATGCAGACTAGGTTATAGAATGCTCTTAGCAACTTGTTCTCATAAGTTCTAATTAAAGCCAATTACTGCTGATAGTTGCTTGTTAACATCCCATGAACAGCACTGATTAGCTTCTTAACCAACTAGGTTATGCGCATTGTTATAGAATATGATTGGATTTCTGCATGGAAATCTAGGTGCGATACATAGAATCCGGGGTGGGGGGGGGGGGGGGTTGACGCCTATCTTTAGGCACACATGTATAGGATTGCCTTTCAAATGTCCCAAAAGGCAGCATAAATATATTTCTTGAGACATAACTGACAGTAACCAGCAAACAGAGGAGCCCTTTTCCTAAAGGGCCTTAGAATCTGGACTTAGAATATCTTAACACAGACTTCCCTGCGCACTAAGCCCAACTTTGGCACGGCAGTATTTAGGGCATTTTGATTTTTTTTAATTGGTCAAGTCTCGCGCTAATTTTTCCAGGAAAATTTTTTTCTAGGAAAACTTTTATGCTTTTTAGAAAACTGGAAAAATAATCTGAATGTTTCATTTCATGAATGGTGGAATTTATTATGCTGTTTTCGACACTATGAGGAAATAGCTGCCTTATAAAATGGCCGCCTATTGTCATTTCTAAAGACATGGTCAATACTAGACAATTATTGTCAATCGTCTTCATCTACATATGCCCCTTGGATACTGTTCTCTTTCAGTGTTACACCTCTTTCTCTTCCCTTCTCTGATCTACCTTCCCTCCTTCCATAGCATCGACATCCTCCTTGCAAATGTTCTATTTGCCTGTTTCTACTATTTATGTTTTTGTTAATTTTGGCCTTTGCCATTTTGTCAATATCTGTAACCTGCTGATTTTCTGATGGTTTATATTGTATTTTGTTCAAATTTTCAAAAAATAAAAATGGAAAATGAAAACTTCAGCAGATACATAAATATTTCAAAGAAGATCAATTTAGGATACTAGTTCAGTGTTTGATATTAAGAGGCGTATTTTCAAAGCACTTAAGGGGGTCTTTTACTAAAGCTTGGCTTGAGTTATCTGCAGCAGACCCCATAGGAATAAAATGGGCCCTGCTACAGGTAACTCGAGCTAAGCTTTAGTAAAAGACCCCCTTAAGTGCTTTGAAAATGAGCCCCCCTAAGTCAATTAGACTATTGCAATATTGCATACTTGGGCTGTGCTACACATTTACTACTCAAAAAACTACAAACTATTCAAAATAGAACTTTGTCTGATTTTCTCTTTCAAAAAAAAAAAAAACACAACAGATTATCTCAGTTCTATGTAAAGTTACATTTGCTCCTGGTGGAGTTGAGAATTCAATTTAACTTATCGTGTTTTATATGGTTCAGTACCATTCTATTTTTATGATCATTTTAAGGTAGCAAAAGAAATTAAGAACTGCAGAAAAGGGAATAATAATGTTTTCTCTTTTTGATCTGTAAAAGACATTAAAATATTAATATAACCTTAATATAAAAAGTTTAAAAATATGTGAGTCTCTCTTAGCTTTTCAAGCTGCAAATTTATTTTGGTCAAGAAATTTCTTCTATGATCAGATTCTCAAGCTCATGTGTAGAATTTCAACAAAATATTAAGGCATTTCTTTATAAGAAATATGTTTTAAACTCTGCGTCATCTTGTTATTTCTGTAGAGGATTTATGTATATTTGCTGTTATGAACTATATAATTCCTGGATATGACCAGTCTCTTATAATGTTAGCTGTTCTGAACTGTAAGGTATGAGCAGGTTATAAGTTCTGTTGTTGTTATTGGGGCCCTTTAACTAACCTGCGGTTAAAAAAAAAGGCCCTATGCTAGTGGGGCGGGGGGGGGGGGGGCATTTTTGCCGCGTGCTGAGGCCCTTTTTACCACAGCAGGTAAAAAAGCCGAAAAAAGACATCATCATGCGATAAGATTGCTTTTACCATGTGGCCGGGCGGGAGGGGGGGGGGGGAGCATTTACCGCTACCCATTAAGGTGAAAGTAAGGGCTCCCATGCTAACCTGGCAGTGACCAGGTAGTACATGGCGCTGCCCAGTTCCCGTCGGGTAACTGCCGCAGTAGAAAATAGGCATCATTTTCCCTAGTGCGGGAAATGGTGCGTGCTGGGGTGGGAACTACTGCTGGCGCCCACGTTTGCACGCAGTAAGGTCGCATTGGGCTTACTGCCACTTAGTAAAAGGGTTCCATTATTATTATTAGCACACAGGACTTGCAAAAATTTAATGTGGGAGCACTTATGGCTTCTTCTTTAAGAGGTGCTAAGAGCCCCTTCGTAACTCAGCATTACCCAGTTAGCACACGCTAATGTGAACACGCTTCCTGGTCATGGACGGTCGGTAGCCAACTGTTTTGGGGAGGCTAAAGGGGGCGGAGCTTACCTCTGTGGCGACGTCAATGACGTCGCTGCCAAGGGGGCGGAGGGGCGGAGCTTACCTCCATAGCGACGTCAATGACGCATCGCTGCCAAGAGGGCGGAGCTGACATCCGTATTCTCGACGTCGCTTCCACAGAACTAAAACAAACCGCACGCGCAACACCTGGAAGTCGACAATTGGGCTGGGGAGGCTTAGCCTCCCCAAGCTTCTTATACGGGGCGCCTATGTTCCTGGTTAACACTCCCACACTCAGGGGGGTCCTTTTACTAAGGTGTGCTGAAACATGGCCTACGGTAGTGTAGATGCATGTTTTGGGCACGCGTAGAATTATTTTTAAGCGCACCTACAAAAAAATGCCTTTATTTTATTATTGCTGAAAATGGACGTGCATCAAAATGAAAATTGCCTTGTGTCCATTTTGGGTCTGAGACCTTACCGCAAGCCATTGACCAAGCAGTAAAGTCTCAGTGGTAACCAGGCGGTAATGGTCTACGTGCATAAAATTCCACTTGACGCGTGTAGCTGCTGCATGTCAGAAAAATAAAAAATATTTTTTTCAGACGCACATAGCGGACGCGCGCCACAATTGAAATTACCACAAGGGTCATGTGGTAACTGGGTGGTAATTTCAATTTGGTGCGCATTGGGCACGCGTAAGCAACTATGCGGCTTAGTAAAAGGGCCCCCCATTCTCTACTCATGACATGCCCCGCTGTAAACACATTTTTAAAAATAGCACGCACTTAATATGCATTAACAGGCAAAATACTACAAAACACTTTAACGTGTTCTGCAGCTGCCTGTTTTTCACATGCTAAGTGCATGTTGGGGTTTGATACCCTTTAGTAAAAAGGCCCTGTAGCAAAATATTTTCTCTTTATGTATTATCTGCTTCTCTTTATGCAGTAATTCAATGTGTAAATAGAAGAAAGATTTCTTTTAATTTGAAGTTTTCAATAAATATACAATTTTCAAATGTACAAGAAAATGGAATCAAAAGAAAAATACAACAGGTAAAATGGAAAATAACTTCTACTATATCATAAGAAAACCAAAAAGCCCACATTAAGGGACGGCAGCTTTACCATTACAGATATGAAAACAAAAAGGAAACAAGTTATACTATACTAACTAAAAGGACACTAATTATCTAGTACTAAGCAAAAGAATACCCCCAAATATCGGATTCTCATTTCTTTTTAAATACTGCTCTAATTGCAAAGGATCCCAAAAAAAAGAAATTCTTTACCTTGAGAAGAAAGACTACATTTACTTGGAAATTTCAGAAAAAGGTGGCTCCCAAAAACTGTCGGCTTCAAAACCAAAAAGGCTTTGGGCCAGATTCTGTATAAGGCGCCAAAAAAAAATCAGTGCAGTAAACATTTCCATCTAAGCGTATTCTATAAGTAGCACCTAGATTTAGGTGTGGTATATAGAATTTGCTTAGTTGATATCCCAGTATCTAATAGTATGCGCCTACCTTTACCAGTGAAAATGTGGCGTAAATCCCTGCACGTAGATCTACACGCACTGGGCCATATTCTATAACTACGCGGGGAAAAGGGTGTTTTGTGGGTGTTCCAAAATTTACACGCGTAGTTATAGAATAAGCCTAAATTTCTGCATGGTTTGTAGAAATGTAGTCATGGGCAGTTACGCCAATGCCTAAATTAGGCACGAACGGGGTGTGTTATAAAACAGCATGCATAGATTTTAGAAACGCCCATGACCCGATCATTCCATGCCCCTGGCCATGTCCCCTGTTCAACTATATGACTTAGAATTTATGTGTAGCATGTTATATAATACACTTAGTTTGTGCAAATTCTAATTAATGCCAATTACGACTGCTTGTTAAGTGGCAATTATCAGTGCTGATTTGGCTTGTTAACCAATTTGGGACTGCAGCGAGGGGAACAATGTTGTTAGAAAATGCACAGCTTCAGGAAATGCACTATAAAATTATGCATGAAGGGGGAAATTCTATATGGCGCCTTAAAAACTTGGCGCCATAAAACCACATGGTTAGCTTGATTCTATAAACTATGCCTAAAGTTAGTCATAGTTAGGGTTACCATATTTTGTCCCCCAAAAGGGAGGACACATGCCCTGCCCCCACCACACACCCGTCCCGCCCCTTTTCACACCCCTTGCTCCGCCCCTGTCACATTTTCCCCTCCCCCCTGTCAGCCTGGCACCCCCCTCCCCTTACCTTACTACTGCTCTGGTGGTCTAGTGACCTCTTCAGGGCAGGAAAGAGCCCCCTCTTTCCTGCCCGGAGCGCTGCCCTGCATGCATCCTTCCATCCTGTTGGTGATCTCAGCGCCGATTCAGAGTGGCCGCTGAGAGTTGGCAACTCTCTGCGGCCATTGTGAATCGGCGCCGAGATCACCAACAGGAAGGATGCATGCAGGGAAGCGCTCCGGGCAGGAAAGAGGAGGCTCTTTCCTGCCCCGAAGGCGGAAGAGGTCACTACACCACCAGGGCAGTAGTAACTAAGGGGAGGGGAGGCTAGCAATCTGCCCATTTGTCCAGAAATCCAGACAAACGGGCAGATTGGCAAAACCTGCCTGGTTGCTCGGACATGTCCTCAAAAAGAGGACATGTCCGGGTAAATCCGGACCTATGGTAACCCTAGCCATAGTTTATAGAATATGCCTATGCGCTGTTCTCGTGACTAAAATGTAGATGCATCCATTTAGGCCTCCTAAAACCAGACCTAAATACCTGTGCCTAAGTTGGGCACAGATTGAATGTATTCCATAACAGTGCGCAAAGGGAGTCTTTTACTAAAGCTTAGCTCGAGTTATCAGCAGCAGGCTCATTTAATTTCTATGGGCCCTGCTGTAGGTAACTCAAGCTAATCTTTAGTAAAAGACCCCTGCATTTTTTGAAATGCCCACAACCCACCTATTCCACACCCATGGCCATGCCCCCTTTTTGACTGCACACATTAGAATCTATGTGCCTATGTTGTAGACTATGCCTAGAAAGTAGTGTGTGTGCAAATTCTAATTAAAGCCAATTAGTGCTGCAGATTGGTTAAGTACCAACTATCAGTTCTGATTGGCTTGTTAATTAAGTTGTGTGCATAATTTGGCCATGTGGCCAAATTAGTGCATACAACTTAAGGCACCATCTATATATATAAAAGGCAACCCCAACGTTCTGAAGCCTCCACGGAAGTTGAGGCACCCGAGATATCCGGTGTGCCCTGGAGTGTCTGCACCGCCCTCGCGTCAAAACGTCAGGACGCGTCAAAACGTCATGACGTCGAGGGCGGAGCTATTGACACTCGAGGGCCGAAACGGCCCACAGCGAACAAGGCAGCAAGTAGCTTCGAGGGATGGAGGGAGGGCGAACAAGGCAAGTAGCTTCGACGGACGGAGGGAGGGCGAACAAGGCAAGTAGCTTCGAGGGACGGAGGGAGGGGGCCCCTTGCTAGCGCCCGTTTCATTCCGCTCAGAAACGGGCATTTTTTCCTAGTATATATAGAATTTGGGGGAGAGTGAATATGCATCCTCAGAGGATACATAAACTTTGACTAAAAATCCCCCTCCCCACTGACTGTACATAATATGGTAGTGAAGAAGGCACATTTGTGCATATTTTGGGAGAATGTGATGAGATCCAGACAAATTGGAGTGAACTGGAAAAAAGGTTAGGACAGACCAATGCCTAAAAATCTAGACTTATATATATTGGATATTACCAGTGCATCTTTTCTAGCAAAAAAGGTGCCGGTACTCAAATGCTAGGCCACCCTTCAAGGGTGGGGTGATCACTGAGGGATCCACCCTACAATAGCCAGGCCCCCTGCAACCAGTCACAGAACCTAAGACAAGGCAGAATTGGTGTGTAGAGCCTGAGCTCTTTCATTAAAACTTGGGGTCCTTGGGTCAATTTTAGCAGACAATGGAAAGGGTGCCGGTACTCAGTACCCCCACAAAAAAAGCCCTGGATATTACAGATGATTTAGCATTACCATCTATAGCTCAGGGACTGTTTGTTCGGAAGGCCTGTCTTATTGCTAAAAAGTGGGACTTTGTGATTTAGATAAAGTTTGAGCTGCCTACTCTTATTATGTGGAGAAACCAAATGCATGCTTTCTTAAGGATGGAAAGTATGACAGCTATGAAGTCGGGAGAGAAAGTGAAAAAAGGAATTTTGGCAATCTGGGAGCCATTCTTGCTCTCTCTCTGATGTGCAGCATATTCATTAGCAGGCTGTGAGTTTAATTGAATAGGGAGGGGAGGGGTGGAGGGGAGTTTAGAACAGTTTAATATTACAAAAACAAGACAACTTGGACTGTATTATGCATACTGATAAGGTGAAACTGTATATGTTGCACACATGTCCTTTGTTCTGCTGTTGAGTTTTGCATTTCTTAATGAAGATAGTGTTTTATAAATAAATAAAAAGTAGTGATCTGGAGCACAGAAATATTACCTTTTGAGGATACGGCCTTGTTCGCTAAGTTTCTCTGTACAGCGTTGGCAAATCTGGCCTTCAGTCACCTTTAACATGGGTAAAACTAGTATTAATGCACAGAAGTCAGCAATGTGCAGGTACGAGGGTTTTCAGACACCTAAAAGTATGTACAAACTTTCATAATGAATCTAAGGGGCCCTTTTACTAAGCCACATAAACATCTATGCACGCCCAACGCGAGTCAAAATGGAGTTACCACCCGGCTACCACGTGGCTCTTGCGGTAATTTCATTTTTTGGCGTGCATCCAATACGTATGTCTGAAAAATAAATGTTTGTTTTGGACACGTGTATTGGACGTGCACCAAGTGGCATTTGACATGCGTAGGTCATTACCGCTTGGTTACCATGTGAGTCTTTACCACTAGGTCAATGGCTGGCAGTAAGGTCTCGGACCCAAAATGGACGAACGGCAATTTTTATTTTGCTACGCGTCCATTTTCAGCAAAAAAAAATTTTTTAAAGGAATTTTTATGCAGGCGCGCTGAAAAATGATCTGTGCATGCCCAAAACACGCGCCTACACTACCGCAGGCCATTTTTCAGTGCACCTTAGTAAAAGAACCCCTAAATATAGTTGCATAAAAAGAGACACTCAGTGGGCATGTGTTGCACATACTTGCGTAACGGGCATTTTCAAGAGGTACAAAACATGTACATAAGTATTGCCATACTGGGAAAGACCAAAGGTCCATCAAGCCCAGCATCCTATTTCCAACAGTGGCCAATCCTGGTCACAAATTCCTGGCAAGATCCCAAAAAGTACAAAACATTTTATACTGCTTATCCCAGGAATAGTGGATTTCCCCAAAGTCCATTTAATAACGGTCTATGGACTTTCAGTTTAGGAAGCCGTCCAAACCTTTTTTAAAGTCTGCTAAGCTAACCGCATTTCTTCATGCTTCCATTATAGATCACCTGCATGTACATAAGAACCTGATTTTCAAATTCAGTTTAGGAGGTACCTTGTGTTTGAAAATCAACTTGTTTTGTGCAGACTTAGAAATGCTTAAGAATTGGCATGTTTGGAGGAGTGATCTAATGGTTAATGCAGTTGGCTGAGAACCTGTGGAACTGGGTTCAGTTCCCACTGCAGCTCCTTGTGACCCTGGGAAGTCACTTTACCCTCCGTTTCCCCAGATACAAAAAAAAAATTAGGGGTCCTTTTACTAAGGTGCGCTGAAAAATGGCCTGTGGTAGTGTAGGCGTGTATTTTGAGCGCACCGCGAATCCGAAAATTAAAATTATTTTGGGGATGCACGTATTGGGTGTGGGTCAAAAATGAAATTACCACAAGAGCCATACGGTAACTCTATTTTGGCGCATGTTGGGCGCGTGTAGACACTTACGCAGCTTAGTAAAATGGCACTTAGATTGTGAGCCTTCTAGGGACAGAGGAAGTCTCTGCATATAATAAATGTAAACCAATTTGGTTGTACCACAGGAAGACGGTATATCAAATCTATGACCCTTTATGTAACTTTGCTATTGGGCACCCTCTTGAAAAGTTAACCCTGGTCACAAAACTGTGTAAAGTATATCTTCAGGTTTCCACAGAGATAAAATCTATGTAAATGTATCAAAAGTCAAACAATGGAGAAAGCCAATATACATTTTCTTACTAGTAAAAAAGGCCCATTTCTTAACGCAATGAAACGGGCGCTAGCAATGTAATGAGTTCCTGCCATTAATGTTTCCACGGTTGTATTCTGAATATAATTGTTGTTTACATGTGTAAGATTTCTTTATATACAATAGTTTTTGTGTAAACTGTGTTACAATGTGGTAAAAGATTTCCTTGTTCAGGCCCTTCAATCAGTTTAACAATTACATCAGAAGAGCTCCTTACTCATGAGAATGCAACATACAGTTGCCCATGTGAAAGACTGAGAGTGACAGTCCAGCTTATAATCGAACGAGAATAACGCCCAAGTTCCGACCTAAATCGGGAGATGGGCGTTCTTCTCACAAAAACAAATAAAGCGGCATAATCGAAAGCCGAACTTTGGACGCTTTCAACTGCACTCCGTCGCGGATGCGGACAAAGTTGACGGGGGAGTGTCGGAGGCGTGGTGAAGGCGGAACTGAGGCGTGGTTATCGGGCGAACAGAGATGGGCGCCCTTCGCCGATAATGGATGCGTTTGTAGCTAGAATTTAGGACACTTTTCCTGGACCCTGTTTTTTGACGAATAAGGCCCCAAAAAGTGCCCTAAATGACCAGATGACCCCCAGAGGGAGTCGGGGATGACCTCCCCTGACTCCCCCAGTGGTCACTAACCCCCTCCCACCACAAAAAAAAGATGTTTCACAACTTTTTACTTTCACCCTCAAATGTCATACCCTCCTCCCAAGCAGCAGTATGCAGGTCCCTGGAGCAGTTGTTAGGGGGTGCAGTGGACGTCAGGCAGGTGGACCCAGGCCCATCCCCCCCCTACCTGTTACAATTGTGCTGCTTAATGCTACTAGTCGTCCAACCCCCCCAAACCCACTGTACCCACATGTAGGTGCCCCCCTTCACCTCTTAGGGCTATAGTAATGGTGTAGACTTGTGGGCAGTGGGTTTTGAGGGGGATTTGGGGGGCTCAACACCCAAGGGAAGGGTGCTATGCACCTGGGAGCTCTTTTCCCTTTTTTTTTGTTTTTGTAAAAGTGCCCCCTAGGGTGCCCGGTTGGTGTCCTGGCATGTGAGGGGGACCAGTGCACTATGAATCCTGGCCCCTCCCACGAACAAATGCCTTGCATTTATTCGTTTTTGAGCTGGGCGATTTCATTTTCCATTATCGGTGAAAAGCAAAAACGCCCAGCTCACACCTTGGCGAATAAAACATGGGCGTCTATTTTTTTTTAAAAATACGGTTCACTCCGCCCCTTCACGGACCCGTTCTCGGAGATTAACGCCCATGGAGATGGGCGTTTCTGGTCGATTATGCCCCTCAGTGTGTTTTACAGACAGTGTAAGAGAGAGATATACAGAGTGATTGAGTGTGTGTGTGATGTGTGTGAGTGACAAAGTGATTAAATGTTTGTCTTCCCTTCCATTCTGTGCACTTGCCTCCACTGATGTTGGTACCTTCCTGTATATGATTGTTTGTTAGAGATTCAATCCACTCCACTTCCCTCCTCCAAGTTCCGTTCTGTCTGATTGGTTCTTCGTTGACAGTGAGAGCCAATGAAACGCTGAACTACAGACTCACGAACCCTACACTGCCACAGTGTCAACTTCAAAATGTTCGAGGTGCTTTTTATTATATAGGATAGAATTGTATTGCTTGGTACTAAGGTGAAGCACTGTCTAACTGTAGGCATTTGGTGGCCCTTGGAATGGCTGATTCCTTTGCCTGTGATCAAGATACTGTCTGTACATCCTTCAGGACATTGCTGCTTAAATGAAATAGGAAGCTCCGAAATTTTTTTTCACGACTGAGATGTGCTTTCTATATCCCTGAGACATGTTTTCCGAGCAATTGAAAGATTAAAGCAATGCTAACTACAGCACTGAGCTGCTGCTTGGTTTACTTCAAAGCAAATTTTATTTCTCTATCATGTAAGTTTTCTAGGGAGGTTTCCGATACCATGAAAAATTTTCTCAATGTGAAATCAAGTTGAAAACCCGCTATTCATTTTCATTCTACATCTAACTGCATTTGACCTTCTAGGCTTTTAATTAGGGACCCCAAAGGGCCACAAAAGTACGAAAATTGGCAGTGTTTAATTGCTCACCTGCACATTGACTGGATTTTGCAAAACTGGATGCATCATTATGTTTTTAAATGAGCTGTGCAGACTAGACCATCAGAGTGACTATTAGGAAGAAATGTTTTCTCTTTGTGCAATGCTAGTAGAAAATGAAAAAAAAAAGCAGATGTCTTAAAGAGTCTCTGCATGGCTTACCTTCTGGAAGTCACAGTGAATGGTGTTGGAAATGGGCTTTACATGGGGTATTTATAAACAGACCTAAGTGCCTGTGGACCGCTAGTGATTAGAACAGAGAAGTATGAAACCCGAGAGACCCCTGTGTTCTAGATTGTGCTTTTGACTATTGGAATGTTATCTTTGAGACAAATAAAGTGACAGAGAGGGAACCAAGTACAGAAAAAGACTAAACAAAACAAAAAAAAAGCAGCACAAAGGGCCTTTAAAAACAAAAGGGAACACAGTTCTTTCATTAAAAAATCCTTTAATAGTGAACTTTGAAGAAAGTTTATCTTTAAGACAAAGAAACGTTTCCCCTTGATCAAGTCTTAAACTTAGATTGCGTTCCCTTCAGGTAAGGGGCCTTACAACTTCTTGAATAGTCTTGTATGACATGCTGTTGAATTGTAATGTTTTAGGATTAGAGTTTCTGATATTCAGTTATAACTCCCTAGATGTGAAAGTTATGTTTTTTCATTTAGAGCCAAATACCTTACAAACATGGTCATCCTTATGATGATAAGGATAATAAACTAGTAACAAAAAATTATGAGCCCACTAGGGGGACAGCAAAAGTATCTGAATATAATATGTAAAGCACTTTGGTTGTGCTACAGAAAGGCTGTATATCGAACCCATTACCCTTTACCGGGGATGGATCACAAGTTTGTGGGCCCCTGGACTAATTAGCACATAGGGCCCCCTTCCCCTTTCCTGGCTGTAGCTTGCCCTTCCTTGAACTGATCATTTTTTGTTTACTTTTAATCTCTCTCCAATGACTCAGCGCTCTCTCTTCCCTCCATTACTAGAACATGTTGTCCGTGCTTTCCCTATTGTGATCCCACCACCATTCTACCTCTTTTCTCTTCCTTTCTGGATCTGCCACTCTTGGAAGCCGTCACTTGTTAGGATTCTACTTCGGTTTCTAAGTTTGCCTGGCCATCTACAACTTCTCTTTCATCAACACTATCTGCTCCTTCAGTTACCCATAAGCATAATAACTCTCCTTGGTTTCATGAGGGTCTCCTTCTGCTAAAATGACAAGTCCATAGAGCCGAATGCCTCTGGCACTGGTGCCGTGATAGTCCCTCACGTCAATGACTTTTTAAAGACTCAGATGCCCACTGAAAGTCTGAGATTCAACTCGCTAAACATAAGCACCACCTCACTACTATAGCTAACTACTACTCTTGCCAATTTTACCATACTGTCTCTTTAACTCATTATCAAATTTCCTCTATCCAAGATGTGACCTTATTACCACCTGCTACTGATCTTGGGCGTTCTTTGTAGATAAGGTGCCGCAGCTTGTCAGCTCTTTAAAAATCTCCAGCATTTCTACTTCTCCTTCAGCATCAGTACTATCCACAGCTGCTGTTCGTTGTACTATTTGGAGCTCATTCCAAATTCCGTCACTCACTACGTTCTCATTTTTGCTTTCTTGTATGCATCTGACTACTTGTTCTTTGGACCCATTGCCCTCTAGTTGGTAAAACTTTCTGGCCATGGTCTCTCCCTTTTGCTCCTTCATCTCATGATAGTCTTACTTTAGGATCCGTTCCCTCCTCTTGGAAAAAGGCTGTTCTTAAGCCTTTATTGAAAGACCCTTCTTCTGATCCTTCTGTTTCTGCTCATTATAGACCTGTTTCCAATCTTTGCATTGCCTCCAAAGTAAGTGAGCAATATGTTTTTGCTCAGCTTCTTTCTTTCACTGATAGCCTCTCTGTTTTACATCCCAGCAAACAGGATTCCATTCCACACTCAGTACCAAAATCACAGTTGCTTCTTTGCTTCACGAGCTTCATGTTAGACAAAGGTAACATTGCACTTCTACTCTCACTTGATCTTTCTCTGGCATTCAACCTGGTCAACCATTCTCTTTTACTTTCCAGACTGAGGGATATTGGCTTCATGGTATCATTTTCTCGAGGTTCTTTTCTTATCTTTCTAACTGGTCCTTCTCAGTTTCCACTTCTCCAGACTTTCATCTTTTGTGGAGTCCTCTTCTATTCAACATGCTTCTCAGTCCGCTGGTTTTTCTCCTACAGGATTTAAACATTCAGTTTTTTTTCACTCTATGCTGTTGATATTTTACTAATCTAACCTACCACTTTTTATGACCCATATCTTGATCCCCTACACGTTGCTCTCTCTGATTGGCTTTGCACCCACAAACTTGTCCTTAACTCTAAGAAAACTACTGCTTGCTAGATCACTGGTTTATCCTACTCCCTCCATTCCATTGAAGTTCTTTAGCCATGGTGTTTCTCTGGTACCTTTTTTCTTGAGTGTGTTGTTTGATTTCAAACTTTCATTTGAACATCAAATCTTTAAATTCATTTTTTTTCTAGCTACGGTGTATATGCTTGATCTATAAACTTTTAGACTTTTCTTCTATGCACATCTTAATTCATGTTTTCATTATCCCATGGCTAGACTCTCGTAATTATGTATATGCTGGTATCACTCAAACCCAACAACGCCATCTTCAAACTCTTCAAAATTCTGCTGCCCGCTTACTTCTTAATGCCAAGAGATACGATCATGTCACTCCCCTATTTCTACAACTTTATTGGCTACCTGTATCTTTCCATTCCTGGTTTAAGATCTTGATCCTTACTCCCAAAGCATTACATTCTGGTAATCACCCCTACCTTTTTTCAGTTGTCATTCCATATACTTCAGCCCTTGCTCTTCGTTCTTTAGATGGACATTGTTTGGTTCTTCCCTCACCCCAGTTTGTACAGTATGAATTGACTATCACGCTTATTTTTGAAAGAGGACGCCCATCTTTCGACACAAATCGGGAGATGGGAGTCCTTCTCGCAAGGTCGTCCAAATCGGCATAATCGAAAGCTGATTTTTTACACCCTCGACTGCTTTCCATCGCGGGGATGACCAAAGTTCACGGGGGCGTGTCGGCAGGGTAGCGAAGGCGGGACTGGGGTGTGATTAGGAGATGGTCGTCCTCGGCTGATAATAGAAAAAAGAAGGGCGTCCCTGACGAGCACTTGGCCGACTTTACTTGGCTCATTTTTTTTTTGCGACCAAGCCTCAAAAAGGTGCCCAAAATGACCAGATGACCACCGGAGGGAATTGGGGATGACTTCCCCTTACTCTCCCAGTGGTCACTAATCCCCTCCCACCATAAAAAACAAGTTTAAAAATATTTTTGCCAGCCATCACTGCCATACTCGGGTCCATCGCAGCAGTATACAGGTCTCTGGAGCAGTTATAGTGGGTGCAGTGTACTTCAAGCAGGAGGACCTTGGGGGGGGGGGTTGGAGGGCTCAGCACCCAAGGTAAGGGAGCTATGCACCTGGAAGCAATTTCTGAAGTCCACTGCAGTGCCCCCTAGGGTGCCCGGTTGGTGTCCTGGCATGTGAGGGGGACCAGTGCACTACGAATGCTGGCTCCTCCCATGACCAAATGACTGGGATTTGGTCGTTTTTGAGATGGGCGTCCTCGGTTTCCATTTCCGAGGATGATCATCTCTAAGGTCGACCTAAATGTGGAGATTTGGGCGTCCCCAACCGTATTATCGAAACGAAAGATGGACGTCCATCTTGTTTTGATAATACGGGTTCCCCCCGCCCCTTCGCTGCACCATCCTTATAGTTGGGCGCCTTTAGAGATGGCCGTCCCTGTTCGAAAATGCCCCTCTAGGTCTCCTGCTTTCTTTTTTCTAGTCCCAAATCTGTGGAACGATGTTGTGTTATTCATGTCTAATATTCTGCAAAAAACATCAGTTGGTTCACTGCAGATAACAATGAAAAAGAAACTAGCTAAAATTAATGATGGAAATGCCATGCAATGTTAGGAAATAAAAAAAAATAATTTGTCCCAGCGGTATGGGTGTGTGCCAAATCTGAAATTACCACCGGGGGGGGGGGGGGGGCATGCTAGTCTGGTGGTAGTCGCATTTTGGCATGAGCTGCACCCACATAGAGCCTACCATGCCTATGGAAAAGGGCCCCTAAAAGCAGTACCTCAAGTATAATCATTTCACATATTTGTTGAATAATACTGTCTTCAGGTGTTTACAGAAGGACCACAAATGAAGTAAACAGCAGACAGAGGCATAATGGGACATTCCTAAAACTAATGCACATCACAGAATAACAGGGATATGCGCCTAATGTAGGTGTGTGCATTTGCACCATGTTTCAGCTGGTGGAAATGGACACGCCTAAAGGTAGGCATGATTCCAGGGCATACATGCAATTCCATACACTGCGCCTAACTTTAAACGTAGCTTATATAATAGTGCATTTTTTGCCACTGATTTTTCACCATATATAGAATCTAGCCTATTATGTTCCTGGAAATTGGCGCTGGATTTTTTTTTCTCTCTAGTTGACTTTCTTGATTTAGGGCCCAGTTTAAGCTGTGTTTTAGGCGCGTTAGCAACTTTAATGCATGCTAACCATGTACACGTGTTAATCGCGTACGTGCCTACAATATCCATATAGTCACCTACATTGTTAGCGTGCGTTAAAAACTCTAACGCGTCTTAGTAAACAGGGCCCTTATTTCTTTGTCAATTTCTGTTACATATTACCTGTACAAGTGTATACATGTTCATTTTTTGTTAAATTTATTAAATACTAGTAAAAAAAAGGCCCGTTTCTGTAGGCAAGGAAACGGGCCTTAGGCAGGCAATTCCCCCCCCCCCCCGTGCTACGGCCCCCTCGAACCCCCCCTTCCGCGAACCTGTCGTTCCCCCACCCCCGTGCGAGCGAAAACTGCCGCCACCGCCACCGTGTTGTTCTTCCCTTCCCTTAGGTTCTTCAGTCATCTTGTCTGGAAGTTCCTCTGCGTGTGTCTGACGTCAGACGCACGCATGCGTCTGACGTCAGACGCACGGAGTTAAACTTTCTGAGAAGATGATTGAGGAACCCACCCGAAGGTAGTGCACAACAGCGGTGGGAGGGGGTGTGCGGTTTTCGGCGTTCCGGGGGGAGGGATCGACAGGTTCGCGGGAGGGGGTGGGTTTCGAGGGGGGCGTAGCGCGGGGGGGTGACAGCTGATTCCGAGGCAGTAGGAGGAGTAGGGAAACTACTCCTCCCCTTGCCTTGGAATCAGCTGTGTTGACATCAGTGACGTCCGTGCGTGTCTGCCTCGCAGACCACTTGCAGCCAGGGAGCCACGGTCCCAAGCATAGAACGTTGGAGGTGAGAATTATTATCTAGGATAATTTTTTAATTCACACTGTACTGCTTAGTGCACTTTAGTAAAAGGGCTCCTTAGTTGTCTCAACTACATCTTGTCATTGTCTTGTCGGCAAACTCCGAGAGCACAATCCTCTGTCAACCATCACTTGAGAAAAGCCAGTTACATTGGAGTTTATTGACCTCCACTCGTTGACGGAGGTACAAAATAAATCCAGGTTACAGCGCAGCTGTAGGTGGAGATAATTGTTCAATAGCTGATTACGTCCACTACAAGATTTTTTTACCAAATGAGCTTGTAAGGCGTAGAGAATGGCATTCTTTGAAGTGAGACATAAAACATTTTTATTTTCTATTGTGTATGTTACAGCTCAGCATAAGTTAGGCCTGGTTATAGACTATATTGTATTTATATTTGTTTTTACTACCTGCTCTGTGCCTAGAGATATGTCCACTGGGTACATTATAAATTGATTAAAATAAATAAGAAAGACAAACTGATACTGTTAGCCTGTAAGCTACTTCAACAATATTTTTTGGTGAACATTGTGCTATAAAGAAAATAGGAATGTATTCATTTTTTTTCTCAAATGTATAAATTAAAAAAAAAAAAGCCCACAAGAATATTCAACACAAGGCTTATTCATCACACTGCAGCTGCCAGAGGATTTGTTTGTTTTTTTTTTTTCTTCAGCTTAGAATTCAGTTCAGCTGGAAGGCCTATGCAGAAAATGGGTGGAAGGAAGAAAATATGAAACTCAGGCTAGATTTAGGGCCCCTTTTACTAAGCTGCGGTAGCAGGGGTGTAGCCAGACTTCGGCGGGAGGGGGATCCAGAACCCGAGGTGAGGGGGCACATTTTACCCCCCCCCCCCCAGCACCGCAGACCCCCCCCCCCCCGCCATTGCCGACACACCCCGCTGCCGCCAGCACCACCTCCAACAACTTTGCCCCCCCCCCCCGCCGATGACCCTCTTGAACCCCGCCCACCGTCGCCTACCTTTGCTGGCGGGGGACCCCAACCCCCACCAGCCGGTCTTCTTCCTTCGTTTGGTTTCTGAGTCTGACGTGTAATTGCAGGACGTCAGACTCACAGAAACAGAACGAAGCCCTGCAGATCGCAAGGGTTCGTTCTGTTTCTGTGAGTCTGACATCCTGCACGTTGTACGTGCAGGATATCAGACTCAGAAACCAAACGAAGGAAGAAGACTTCGACTGGCGGGAGTTGGGGTCCCCCACCAGCAAAGGTAGCAGACGGCGGCGGCGGGAGAGGGGTTGAGAGGGTTGTCGGCAGGGGGTGTCCAGGGCCAAATCTATGGGGGTCCAGGCCCCTGTGGCCCTATAGTAGCTACGCCACTGTGTGGTAGGCTCTATGCGTGCCCAACACGCGTCAAAACTGACTTACCGCCTGACTACCATGTGCCTTTTGCAGTGATTTCAATTTTTGGTGCGCATCCACTACATGCATCTGAAAAATTATTTTTCGGACGCACGTAGCAGACGCGCGCAGGTCCTTATCACGCAGGTTCCTTACCGCTAGGTCTGTGACGAGCGGTAAGGTCAGACACCCAAAATGGACACATGGCAATTTTGATTTTGCCACGTCCATTTTCGGCAGGAAAAAAAGGCATTTTTGGTACGTGGGCCCAAAACCCATGCCTACGCTATCGCAAGCCACTTTTTACTGCGGCTTAGTAAAAGGACTCCTTAGTAATTTGCATTAATTTGCATTATGCTGTTTAACACAGCACTCTGCTTTGGTCCTCTTCTCCCAGCATCAAAACCCTTCTCCTAATCCCATCCCTTAGCAACTGCTCTTATTCTCATCTCCAGGTAATATGTTAGTTTAAAGCCCCCATCTCCCAGCTCCAGCATTAGACCTTTAGCTCTAGAATTAGCTCTCTTCTCTGCCATCCCCAGCCCCCTTCTTCTGTCTCCCACTCCTAGCCTCAGTGTCAGCCCCAATCTCCAGCATCTGCATCAGCTCCTTCACCCTGTTCTACTCTTGGCACCTCCCCCACCCCCCTCTTTAGCACCTTTAAAGCAGTTGCAGAGTGGCAGGAGAAGCAAAATGGGCCCTCCATTCCTTGGCTGTCTCCACTCTTGGCTTGTCTCCTTTGGTGTGTTTTGCGGAGTTTGTTTCTTCTTTTTGTCTTTTGGGGCCAGAAAATTTACCAGTAAGCTACATTGAAAACTGCTTACAAACTTATTTTTTCCATCATGTATATTATGCAATATTTTTATATCAGTCTACTTATTACCAATTCTGTTCAATATAATGATGTCCCCATTGGCCACCTTTTTATCCAGACAGAGCTTCCATTCGTTCATTTATGCTGATGATGTCACAATTTATATCCCCTTCAGACATGATCTCTCTGATATCTCCAATGACATCGCTCGTTGCTTGAACATCATAGATTCATGGGCTAACTCATTTCAACTGAAATTAAACGCCGAAAAAACACATTGTCTTATCCTCTCATCCACATACAATAATTACAAGCCTACAACCCTAAACACTCCAGCTTATTCTCTCCCTATTTCTGATAGCCTTAAAATATTAGGAGTTATTATTGATAGCCATCTTACACTAGAGAACCAAGTTAACGCCAGTATAAAGAAGATGTTTTATTCTATGTGGAAACTTAAACGCATAAGACCTTACTTTCCGAGGGATATATTCTGTAACTTCACACAATCAATGGTACTGAGCCACACAGATTATTGCAATGGAATATATGCGAGTTGTAAAGTACAGTTTATGAAAAACTCCAGACAGCCCAAAATACAGCTGCCAGACTGATATTCAACAAAAAAAGATTTGATAGCGCTAAACCTCTTCGATTGAACATACACTGGCTCCCTATTGAGGACCATATTACTTTCAAAATTTGCTCTCTGGTCCACAAAATAATCTACAGTGAAGCCCCAGGATATATGATTGATTTAATAGATATTCCTGCCAGAAACGCAAATGTGGAATGCATTACCAAAAAGTGTGAAAACGATGCACGACCATCAAAACTTCAAGTGAACTTTAAAGACCTATCTGTTCTGCAAGGCCTACCCTATTGATTCTACTTAAATGCCACAACTCTACAATGCATCTATACATACAGTGGGGGAAATAAGTATTTGATCCCTTGCTGATTTTGTAAGTTTGCCCACTGACAAAGACATGAGCAGCCCATAATTGAAGGGTAGGTTATTGGTAACAGTGAGAGATAGCACATCACAAATTAAATCCGGAAAATCACATTGTGGAAAGTATATGAATTTATTTGCATTCTGCAGAGGGAAATAAGTATTTGATCCCCCACCAACCAGTAAGAGATCTGGCCCCTACAGACCAGGTAGATGCTCCAAATCAACTCGTTACCTGCATGACAGACAGCTGTCGGCAATGGTCACCTGTATGAAAGACACCTGTCCACAGACTCAGTGAATCAGTCAGACTCTAACCTCTACAAAATGGCCAAGAGCAAGGAGCTGTCTAAGGATGTCAGGGACAAGATCATACACCTGCACGAGGCTGGAATGGGCTACAAAACCATCAGTAAGACGCTGGGCGAGAAGGAGACAACTGTTGGTGCCATAGTAAGAAAATGGAAGAAGTACAAAATGACTGTCAATCGACAAAGATCTGGGGCTCCACGCAAAATCTCACCTCGTGGGGTATCCTTGATCATGAGGAAGGTTAGAAATCAGCCTACAACTACAAGGGGGGAACTTGTCAATGATCTCAAGGCAGCTGGGACCACTGTCACCACGAAAACCATTGGTAACACATTACGACATAACGGATTGCAATCCTGCAGTGCCCGCAAGGTCCCCCTGCTCCGGAAGGCACATGTGACGGCCCGTCTGAAGTTTGCCAGTGAACACCTGGATGATGCCGAGAGTGATTGGGAGAAGGTGCTGTGGTCAGATGAGACAAAAATTGAGCTCTTTGGCATGAACTCAACTCGCCGTGTTTGGAGGAAGAGAAATGCTGCCTATGACCCAAAGAACACCGTCCCCACTGTCAAGCATGGAGGTGGAAATGTTATGTTTTGGGGGTGTTTCTCTGCTAAGGGCACATGACTACTTCACCGCATCAATGGGAGAATGGATGGGGCCATGTACCGTACAATTCTGAGTGACAACCTCCTTCCCTCCGCCAGGGCCTTAAAAATGGGTCGTGGCTGGGTCTTCCAGCACGACAATGACCCAAAACATACAGCCAAGGCAACAAAGGAGTGGCTCAGTAAGAAGCACATTAGGGTCATGGAGTGGCCTAGCCAGTCACCAGACCTTAATCCCATTGAAAACTTATGGAGGGAGCTGAAGCTGCGAGTTGCCAAGCGACAGCCCAGAACTCTTAATGATTTAGAGATGATCTGCAAAGAGGAGTGGACCAAAATTCCTCCTGACATGTGTGCAAACCTCATCATCAACTACAGAAGACGTCTGACCGCTGTGCTTGCCAACAAGGGTTTTGCCACCAAGTATTAGGTCTTGTTTGCCAGAGGGATTAAATACTTATTTCCCTCTGCAGAATGCAAATAAATTCATATACTTTCCACAATGTGATTTTCCGGATTTAATTTGTGATGTGCTATCTCTCACTGTTACCAATAACCTACCCTTCAATTATGGGCTGCTCATGTCTTTGTCAGTGGGCAAACTTACAAAATCAGCAAGGGATCAAATACTTTTTTCCCCCACTGTACATTGCATTGGACATTTTATTTCTTATTTCCTTGTACCTTATTGTACCCATTTACCCCTACCTTACATGACCCTTTTTCTAATTGTATTTGTTAATACCTACCGTATTTGGCGTTCACCTTTACAGTATTTTGTAAGCCACATTGAGCCTGCTAATATGTGGGGAAATGCGGGATACAAATGTTACAAATAAATAAATTAATTAATTAATGAGAAAAACAGACTCAGTTGATACTTAGCTTTAAATTTTAAGGCGGTAGCTATAACAATCCTGACAGTAACTTCAAAACAGTGTTGGCCAATGTTTCACAGCACGCTGCTTGAGAGGCTGAAATTGTTCTTCAAAAATTCAAAACATCCTCAGGTTGAAGTTGCTGCTAATTTTATAATCGCCTACTTCACCATGGAAATGCTTTTCTATATGTTCAAGTTGCTCGTGAAATTACTATATTTTTTTATCTGCTCTCCTTCCCCCAGAAAAAAAAAATGTCCCTGGCAAGGAGATATATCTTTCTAGCAATCAGGATCTGTGGCTGGTATGAAGGGGCAGTCTGGATGGTCTTTTTGTGCCATTATGAACTGTTATGATTTTAGGATAAGGACACTTCGGAGACCTTTTACAAAGGCACGCTAGCGTTTTTAGTGCACGCTAAAAATAAGCGTGAGCTAAATGCTAGAGACACCCATATATTCCTTTGGGCATCTCTTGCATTTAGCACGCACTAATCATTAGTGCACACTAAAACCTCTAATGCGCCTTTATTATAAAAGACCCCCTTCATAATTTGGTTAAAATAATAAAATCTCTGCCACATATGCATAATATAGGTATTTTCTACCTTTAACATTTAAAAATGGACTTGATTCGAGAGTTTTTTTTTTTTAAGTATTTGCTTATAGCAATGGAGGTTAGCTATCCACATTTTTAAAATAAAAAATATATTGTATGTTTGTGTGTATCGAAGGGGGGGGGGGGGGGCGTTGAATAATGTGATTACCAGTGCTCTGCAGTCCATAATTGTCTGCTATAATAAAGCAATGGGCAGATTTTTTTTTTTTTTTAGAAGGCTCTGGTGCCCGTTTTTGAAACAGAAACACTTTCAAAAAGTGTCACAAAGCTTCATTTGGACATTTTCCTTGCCAAAACGTTCAAATCAGTATTGTCAAAACTCATTATTTAAATGTTTTGCTATGCAGTCCATCAGCAGTACATGCAAATCTCAAGGGGTCATGTCGGGGGCGGGATTTGGGCGGAAAAACATCCAACACTTGGATGTTTTTTCCGCCATAATGAGAACAAAACAAAAATGTTCAGAGCTACAATCTAGATGTGTTGGTCTAGACCTGGGTTTGTGACAAATAAGGCACAAAAGGGTGTCATAAATGACCAGGTAACCAGTGGAGCGATTAAGGCATGACCCCCCCCCCCCTTTATCCCCCAGTGATCACTGACCCCCCCCACCCCCTTTATCCCCCACTGGTCACTGACCTCTTCCCACCCCCAAAGATGTGAAAGAAACAGTATATACCAGGGGCGTATCTGCCAGACCCCGTAGATTTGGCCCTGGACCCCCACCCCCCTCCCGCCGCCAACCAGCCATCGCCTATCTTTGCTGGCGGGGGGACCCCAACCCCCACCAGCCGAGGTCCTCTCTTCCGTTGCAGCAAAGCTTCCTGTTCTGAGTCTGATGTCCGGCAATGGCAGGGGGGTCGGCGGCGCCGGGGGGGGGGCTAAAATGTGCCCCCTCACTCTGGCTCTGGCCCCCCCCCCCCCCGCCGAAGTCCAGCTATGCCTCTGGTATATACCAACCCCTATGACAGCTTCAGATGTTATGGCCAGTCCTATTAGAAGAGCAAGCAGGTCCCTGGAGTAGCCTAGTGATCAGAGCAGTGGACTGTAGAGGGGACCCAAGCCATATCCCACTTTAACTGTACACTTGTGATGGAACGTGTACAAAACCTACCATATCTACATATAGGTGAGGCCTGCAGGCATAAGGGCTATTGTAGTGGTGTACAGTTGGTTACAGTAGGCTTTTGGTGGGTTTTGGAAGGCTCCATACACAATATAAGGGGGTAGTGGTAAGATGTGTACCTGGGACCTTTTATATCAAGTCCACTGCAGTGTCCCCTTGGATGCCCCACTAGTCTATTGGGATGTCTTTGTGGCCATTTCACTAAGAATGCTGGCTTCTCCTACAACCCAATGGCTTCATTTTGTGTGTTTTCACTTGGATTTTTTTTTTTTTCAAAAATTGTCCAAAAAGATAAATGCACTG